>NW_026125278.1:5622500-6822500 GCF_943737965.1 Phodopus roborovskii
AGCAAGGAAACTGCTGATTGTTGCCTGAGGCTATGTTAACTAAACAGCAGAACAGGGAACCTGTTTCAACATCACTGAGCTGAGAGGGGAGGTCAGAGTGATCTGGTTACTAGTGGATAGTGTTCATGTTCCACCACGGTCTACAAAGCACATTTCTAGTTATCACACCACGAAAGAGTGGCTGCTTACAAAGGCAGTGGAGATCACGGCAAACGATTAAGTAAGTAGCCTGAGAATATGTCCCAGGCAAGAGACTGCTTAGGACGCCCGGTGTGCATTTGTGATGGATGGAACTTTTGACCTGATGAAAATCTAAAGACAATGCCTTAGGAGCCATGGCTGCCTGCCCCTGACAAAGCCCATTGTGTGGTGTTACTTGGCATGGTGAGGTTGGGTGGGGGAGTTGTGTGTGGGGTCCATTAGTCATTGCTAGGATTTTCAAGAAATTGTTTAGAAAGTCTAAGTCAGGAACGGCAGATTGGATAAGAAGATGAGAGCCAGAGTCCCGCACACAGACTCTAGGAATGGAGCCTCGGTTTCCCCTCTGTGGAATGTAACTGCTGCAGCTTTATAACGTAGTTCAGAAAACTGGTAGGGCTCACTGTGTAGAGCACTTTACAATCATAAAGGTTAGCTTTTATTACCAGCAAGACCTGCGTGAGCAGATGACTAGTGAGGTGTGACACCGGGCATGGTCAAAGGGGTCCCGGCCATTCAACACTAACCATCTCAGAAGGATGTAAGCTCCCTCAGCTGACGGCTGAGACAGAAACCCTGAACCAGTATCCACAGGTCTGAGCAGCCCTGGCTTCTTCCTGTCTCCCTGCAGGTGCCTTCGTGGTGTGCTGGACCCCAGGTCTAGTGGTGCTGCTGCTAGATGGCCTAAACTGCAAGCAGTGCAGCGTGCAGCACGTGAAGCGCTGGTTTCTGCTGCTGGCGCTGCTCAACTCCGCCATGAACCCCATCATCTACTCGTACAAGGACGAGGACATGTACAGCACCATGAGGAAGATGATCTGCTGCGCCTCGCAGGACAGCAACGCGGAGAGACGCCCCTCGCGCATCCCCTCCACCATCCACAGCAGGAGCGATACCGGCAGCCAGTACCTGGAGGACAGCATCAGCCAGGGCCCTGCGTGCACTAAAAATGGCTCCTAAACCTAGGACATCTCTGCCCTCTTCCCCTGAGGAAAGAGCTGTTAAGAATCCAAGCCTCTTAACAAAGCATGTCTAAATGCATGGGCCATGTTGTTTGAAGTCCCCCTGAATCACTGACGGGGTTTTTAAAGTTTCATTGTCAAGGAAGATAAGAGTGAAAGTGAACAAAAAAAGGGAGACAAAGAGGGTTCCTGCTTGCGCGTGGACAGCTCAATCCATCCTCCAGCTCCCAGCTCTGCCGCCATTGTCTTTGAGTTTTCGATGATAGCATTGAAGGGTCTAGGTCAAAAGAAATAGTAAATAGCGGTACTAGAGTCTCCTTGTGTAACTGCCAGACTCTGTGTAGTTGTTCCTGCATGCATTTAAAGCTTTCAAAAATGCTTTAGCAGTGGGCTTTGTTTTCCCCAAAGAAACCTTGGCCAGGAGCTAGGTGGACTGTAGGAAGCTGGGAAAAACCAGTACAGGCTCTGGAGTAAACTTGACTTATTATCAGATGAACTTTCCGAGGAAAACCATTTATTGAAATGAACACTGGAAAGGCGGACGTATAGAAGCTCTTCTGGGGTGTGACAGCCTTTTGTCCTCTAGGTACGTGAAGCTACACGCTCTGCTTGGGTGTACACTCACCTCTACTTATACAATTCAGCTTTTTAAAAAACAGCGAGCTTAATTCAGTGTCTCCTCGGCTTTCCAGTCCGAGCTAGTGGCTCTACAAAGCACCTTTGTATTCTAAACAAGAAGAGGAAAAGCGTTCACTTCTAAACCGGCCTCTGCATCGCAGAGTAAAAGATGGTATTGACATGCAGGCTGGACCTCTTCCGAGTAATGTGGACTGAGAGCATGCGCAGAGCCCCAGCCTTGGCTACTGGACAACACTAGTAAACTTGCTGGGCTCTGTGCAAAGCAATTGCGCATCAGGTATTTTACCCAAAGCTGCCAGCATACTTTTTCTTATGAACTGAATTTTGATTTGTATTTTTTTTCCCTTTGAAAACCAATGGATGGCAGATCAGTTGAAAACAAAAATATTGTTTCATACACACAGGCTACTGACCAGCATTTTTTATGTAAGACATTTAGAGTATATTCTGACTTATAGTAAGAATAACTTCAGGACCTGTACTATAGTATTTATGTAGTTTGTAAAAGTTTACATGTTTTCTTTTCTTTCTTTGCTTTTATGATATGACATTTATGTGCACAAACTACTTTTAATAAAAGAATTTAAGAAGTTATGCTTTGAGATATAATGGCCTAGACTATAGAAAGTATAATTTGAAGGCTTAGATTTCTACATGCTTGCCACAGTAAGTGGATGTACCCAACACTTATGTTAAAGCTACCTATAAAATAAAATTTTTAAAGGGCCTTTCTCCCATGATGAGGTACATTATTGCTTTTTATATTATCTAAGCAAAAATACAGCTTGTGGTGACTGCGACTCACATTCTATTACAGAAGAAAAATCAAATTTGCCACGAAGTACGTACTGTTGGTGTTTTATGTAGGCATTTGGAATCTACAGCTGGCCAAAGGGCGGAGAGCTGAAATTGAATTCCAGTCCCTGAATAGCTACTAAGGGATCTTTAAAGGTTTTATTTTGAGGCAAGAACCATTTTTAGTGCCCTGCATCTGAGTGTCATATTCAGAATGGTGTCTGGAGGGGATCCAAAATGTGGAAACACAGTGTGGAAATATATAGCTTTTGTTTTTATGCTCAAACACATCTCGAGAATGGCACAAGAATAGGGAATTCGTGTATATTTGGAAATGATGATTGGAGAGGTTACAGAGTTCACTGAGACCACTCAGAAAATCCAGCCTTTAGTGTGTGAGGGGAATAAATGCAACAAAATAAGGTTCCCTTGGCAATTCTAAGACCCCGCGTCTGCAAATCTTATCTACATTCATTGTGTTGGTCATACTGAGCAGCTTACCCAGACTTTGTCAGATCCATATTTGAGTCTAAGCACAGATCAAGCAAGATGTCATTTCTACATACTTAAGGTTTGTAGCATTGTCTGTGGCATTATGATCAACTTGTGATGTTGAGAGAAATTAGTCCATTATGGAGTCTGCTGGCTTAGAAAGAAATAAATTTAAAAAAAATAATAGCAATCTTTTGAAATTTCTTGGTGAAATACGATTTTGTTGAAATCGAGTAGTTGATGTGGGGCCAGTTTGTGACGTTTGGAAGCCCTGAGTTTGAATAAAATGATAAAATAATCCTGATTGCAATTGTGTAGTTTGAAATACAGCCAATAATAGCTTCCAACATTTGTGTATGCCTCCGACTATGTGAATCCCTTTGTGAAAACTGATATCTTGATGATTTTTACAAATGCTAAAAATCAAAATGGGTCCTGATGCTCCTTAGCATCTGGCTTCCTTAGCACTCTGAGCATCTGCCCAGCTTACATTAATACTGTCCTGGGACCAAGGTCCCAGCGTCTGTGGCAGCAAGTGTGACTCTGTGGCCTGTGGCTATCACCCCATGGAGGCCACAGGGGTTTCTAAGCTCTGTGTTTGTAGTCGAGCCTGTTAGCTCCTTATCCCTCTGATCACAGTAAGGGCGGTAAGACTATCTGGTCCTCTTTTTCTCATTGGTGAAACAAGTGGATTGAAGATAAGCCCTGTAAAGACACCATGACGGTGACTTGGTGACAACTGAAAACTCATTAGGACCTGGAATGAAAATAGCCTCAACATTACCCTACAACACGATGCATCTCACTGTGTCCAAAAGAGAATTAAAAACACACACGGCACAACGGACGTCTGAGAAGCTTACCGTAGAATCTCATTCCCTTTGTGGATCGCTAAACATGCTGTTAAATTGAAAATCCCCACAGCGCCTTCTGGTTTTATGTACTGTCTTTCAGGCACAGAGGCTGGGGTCAGGATTGCTTAAAGATGACAGTTTTTAAAGTCAGAGAAAGAGCATTTCATGTGATGGATGCCCTCCCAAACATATCACACAATCTGCTTATAATTAGACATTAGTTTCCACAGAGATGCAAGTATCAGTAGGCATGCTGCTGCACGTTCTTGTTTGGTTGGTTGGTTGGTTGGTTTGGTTTGCTGACTCTGCTGCTGTAATTTATCCTTTTCTCCACTGTACCTTAGAGTATGCTCTTTCTTAAATGATCAGGTGGCAGATTATTGATGGCAGTTGCCAGGGGGTTGCAGTATCATAGCATCCGTAACACCTGGGATAAGGTGTATTGTGCAAACATACCACGCATAATGCTGGCTTGTGTGTGGAAGTTTCAGAGCACGGAAATAAAAGTAAGTGTCCCACCATACTATGTAACGCAGTGACAATAGGTGATGAAGGTTGGCAGTCCACTGGTACACCCAGTTTTGGATCTTACAGCCCATGGCTATTTTTAAAAAGTTGCTATTTTATCCATTAACACATAATATTTTTCTGTATCAGCAATTTCAAATTTGTACAATCCAATTTCCATAAAATGCAGCTGCCCTTTATTTGCTGTTTGGAGCTTCCACGTTACACAATAAGGTTTATTGAATAAAAGGGGGAAGGCTGTGTACCACAGCCCATGCTGCATCTTTTTCTACATTAGGAAAGATGTCTGTTACTTCCTGAAACCACTTTTACATTTTTTATATATGTGCACATATGTTCATATGACATGTTCATGTGTGCAGTGCGCACATGCATATCCATGTATGAGAAGACCAGAGGTCAATAACAGATGTGATTCATTAGAACACTATACACCATGTATTCTGAGACAGGGTCTCTTACTAACATAGATACTATTGATTAGCAAATTTCAGGTTACAAAGTCAACATATAAAACAAGCATTTTTCACATACACTAACAATGGATTTGCTCAGAAAGAAATTGGGGAAAATATCCTACTCACAGTAGCACAAAAAAAATACCCATGAATAAACTTAATCAAGGAAATGAAAGACCTGTAATGAAAATGTTAAGACACTGAAATAAAAAATTACAAAGATATAAAAGTAAAAAGATCTTCCATGCTCCTAAATTGGCAGATTTAATATGTGGACATGGCTTTATTACCTAAAGTAATCTACAGATTTGATGTAATGCTCCACCAAAATTCAAATGATCTTCATGGTCATAGTTGATATATAGCCATGGACCGCATTTCTTGACATCATCCATCCCTCCTGTCTCTAGGATCTTGACACAACAGTGAATAAGAAAGGTACATATAAAATTCAGACATGCAAAGTCATTAAGACTTATTGTCCCTGTGATCTTAAAAGAGAAAATGGATCAAATAATTTATAGAATGGAGTAGTATTTGATTCAAGGAGAGGAAGGTTCTTCATTTGATAGGAAGAGGGTTGTGACTAATGCACCCGTGAAGAAATTTTCATGAAATTATCTTCATATCTTCATGTGGAAACTAAAACCCACAAGATTGAGTGTTCAAAAGAGAGGGTGACTGATCAAGGATGAATTTTACCTAAATATCCCCTGAGAGCTTCTCTATTCAAAACATGCTTGTTTCTTGATAACTATGTGTAACTTCAGATTCTGAAGAGCCAGTGTTTAATTACAATGTTACCCTAATGAAGAAAGCCTTTTACTCTTGGAGTACTTGAATTTTTGAGAATATATGCTAAAGAAATTATCCCAAACTTGGAAAGGGCCTTGTACACAAAGGTGGTTAACACAGCATAACTTTTAGCAATTAGGAACTTGTAAACTGTGTAAATATTCAAATGTATAACATAATGTGCTATAGTCCAGGCCTCTACTGTGGAGCTTTCATATATTAGCCAGGTGACACTGACAAGTTACTCTGTACCTTAGATTATCTATCTTTCAAGAAAGATGAAAACTATATCACAGGGTTTTATGGAGCTTAAGGTGATCAGATAGCACACTTAGAATAGGGCTGGGCACTGGGCATGCATAGTTATTGATGGAATGCTACTTAGCAATTTAACATTACAGGCACATCCAAAACATGTGTATTATAGACTTTTCTGATGGGCTGAATATTGTATAAAGAGATGTGTCCTTAAGGGCTTGGGTCAGAGCTACTACGAAAATGGGATTGCTTTTGCAGTAACGGGACACCAGATATAACCCATGTGGGGTGATTAGAATTCAGTTTCAGATGAGACATTTGATGTTGTGGAGACAGAACACAGGTGGAGATGTCAACAAGGAAGCCAGGTAAACAGATCTAGATGGGGTGTTTCGGTCTCAGAGATGTGTGAGTGACATTAAAACTCTGCGCCGGGGATTCACTCAGCTAGGGAGTGAATACAGACATAACAACAAAGTTGGAGACTCTGCCTCTGAGGATTCTCAGTGTCTGAAAGACAGAGAAGCAAGAAGTCAGTCAGGGAGACAGAAGGCAAACCGTTCCTGCCAGAAAAGATCCGGAAATCCAGAGAGCATGGGGTGAACAGCTATGTCAAGCACTCTAAGCCAAGGTTTGAGGTTTCATTGTTAATTTGGCCTTAAAGTTATGAGGACATTGACAAAGTCGTTTCAGTGGAGCGGAGTGGCGGGGATGAAAGCCAGCTTGAAATGGGTTCAAAGGAAAATGGGAAGAGAGGTTTGGAAGCAGGGAGAACAGGCTATTTTTGAGGCAATTCTTGTTTTGTTTTGTTTTTCCTGAAATGGGACCACAGAAACAGAGTAGCAGCTGGCGGGCCATGTGAGGTCAGCGAGGGATTAGATGTTGAGAGGGACGGGTGACAAGTCAGGACAGCAATGGCCATGAGAGACGGAATGGGAGAGATAATCACGAAGGGCCTGGTCACACAGGGACATTGCACTCATAGCACATGGAGGGATGACAAGGTGTGTGTGCAGTGAGGGGAGGCATTCGTGAGGAAGGGAGGTCTTCGCCCCGTTCCCCTGTATTATACATAGGCAGATGAGCATTTCAGGCCCTGAGCAGAGAATAATGCTGAGTCAGAATGAGTCAGGGAAAAGGATAAAGGAATCATAGCCCAGGCCTTCCAGCAGGTGCTCCATGAGTGAAAATAGCAAAGACATAACACAGTGTGATCTTATCCTTCGAGAGACAACCCATGTAGTGAACTCACTAAGCCAGGGAGAGCTCTACAAGGTAGCAGGCAGGGAAGACAAGACTTGGAGCCCATCTGGAAGCCCAGCTCCAGTGAGCAATAGGCCAGCCTGGCCAACAAGGCTGCCCTGGAAAGAGCAGTAAAAACTGCACGGAAGTCCTGCCCTACACCAGCATTCCATCTACAGGGCCAGGAAAGCCGTGGGGGACGAAGTGCAGCAGTCTGTGGGGAGCTGTCCTGAAGGTTTCATAATCCCCCTCCTCCACATACCAGAGCCCCAGGAACACCGAGGCTGCAGAGACCACCACCTCCCCAGCCCCAGCACCAGCCCCAGCACCAGCACCAGTTGGAACCTACTAGAGCCTAAGAACATCGTGCTTCATCTCGGGGCAGTTAAGCCAGAAATTCACTCTCTAAGTTTCTTTTCTTTATTTTGTTTTTTGAGACAGGATTTCTCTGTGTAGCTTTGGAGCCTGTCCAGGAACTCGCTCTTGTAGACCAGGCTGGTCTTGAACTCACAGAGATCCGGCTGCCTCTGCCTCCCAAGTGCTGCGATGAAAGGCGTGTGCCACCACCACCCAGCTTCTCTAAGTATTTTTTTAAGTTCTTATTTCCCATTATTTAAGTTCTACTCTTGCATATGTCTCATGATGGTTTTGCTTTTGTTCGTGTATTGTTTCAGTAGAGTTTCAGATATATGGTTTCTTTCTCCACCCGTTTGCTATGAGACACTCCAGCCACACCTCAAACTTTCCTTCTTATCCCTTTGTCTTTTCCTCTTTCTCTCATCTTTATTCCCTTCTCTTTTTACTTCTTTTTTTCCCATGAGGCTTATTTTTATTTATTTTGTATTACGATAAATAAGGCATGTTGGAATGATCATATTCCATGTAGGTTATGTCCATCCTGTAGCCTATGATCTGCATATAGTCCAACAGAAAATTGCTTAACTTATCTTTAACATGATGAGATTTATTTTATTTTACTAGTTACTTGGTTGTGATGTTTCCAAACACGACTATTGCACAGAAATATTCCTGTTGTAATGGCAAAAGGTTGGCCTTGCCTGCTTGTAAAGCCTCTTCAAAGAGCCATCTAAGGAGGGCAACTAATACAATTCGTTAAGTTTCAGTGTATAAATACATCTCATAATCCAATCACAAGGAGTGATATAAAGATTTATCAACTCTCCTTTTTATTAAAATACTGTGATCTATATTCTTGTACATCAAATATTTAAAAATATATTGGTTTTGCCTGCATGTGTGTATGTCTGCCATGTTTATGCAGTGTAGGCAGATGCTAAAAAAGGAGCATTAGATACACTGGAACTGAAGTTATGTGTGGTTCCAACAGCTTTATGTGGGTCCTGGGAACCAAATCCACCACCTAAGAATAGCCACATTTCTCCAGCTCTACTTATTGACTTTTAACTCCTAGCTTAAAATGAACGCTTTCAGTGTGAAGTCATTTTGAGGGTGCAGGATTATAGCAGACTAAGCAAGCCTCCAGGAGGACCAGAGAATCTCAAGGAAACCCCTAAGATTCATTCTTCCTTCTTCTTTGTACAGTTATTTCATTCTTTCTCATCATCTGTATTCTTCTATTTCTTTTTGTTTAAGAGTTGATATTTTCTTGGTGTAGTCCCTTTATTTCCTACCCTTAATATTGGAAATATATAGAGAGTTTTAAAACTCCAGTTGATGAGAACAACTACACTTCACCATCATTGCATTAGAATCTCTTGGAGTGGAGCTCAAACATTAGGACTCTTATAATCTCACATCAGAGAGATGACAAGGCACATGATATGAGTTTAATTCTTGGATTCATAAAGTGGAAGGAGAAAACTGATTTCCTCTGACTCCTATGTGAATGTTGTGGCACAGACACGCACTTCCCTCACTAAATGAATACATGTAATAATAAGATAAAATATTAAATCATTTGAACTGATCTTATCTCACTGAGAATCCAAGGTCAAGACCTATGCTTTGGTCACATGGACACTCTTTCTAACTCTTGTTTTCAAGTGGAGATGCAGATGTGGCTATGGTTGAATTAGATATCTAAGCTATTGTACTCAGAGTCTATAAATAATCTATTCAAAAGGACAAAGATTGTTTTAACTTGCCAGAATATTAGAAAGACACTATCAAAATTCCCATCAGCTACACAGTATGTTCTCTGTCAAATACCAATGTACTGACCATGTATACTGTAAAAGAATAATCCATTTATCTTCAGAAAAGAAAATTCAGTTACTCATATTCACACACTGCTCTAGTTCCACCCAGCAGTAAGTGCTTCATGTTTTTTTTTTCTTCTTAACTATAATCTTCCATAGCTTTAACAATATCCAAAGTCTGTGGCTGCTAACAGGATCCTAATTTTCCCTTCCTAGATACGTTACCCACCACAATCTGAATATACCCCATCTCATCTTCGGTTGTTTATCCTCCAACAGTTATAGAAGGCAAAGGGGCCATGGCTAACTGGCTACTATGACATTTACATAATAGTAACACCTGGCAGCTGTTGATGTTCCCCGTTAATGTTGTACTTGTGGAATAATATAAAGCTTATACCAGGAACCTGAGATTCTCGACTAAGGAACTGGTTTTCTGAATTATTCATTCAACTCTACCATACCACGTCCCACAAGGGCATTAATTCAATGGAAGTAATTAGCTGATAGAAATAACTAAGCCCCATATAGAAATAAGCTCCATGTGTAAAACCTAACCCAGTAATATAAACAAACACACAGGCTATGATAATATAATTCTTCCAAAGTTAATAACCGTCTCCAGTAATGACATCAAATGGGACTAAGTTAGATTAAATTACCGACACAGAGGTCAAAATAATGGTTATAAGCATCTTCAAAGACACAACCAGTAGAATAAAATAAGGAAAGATAATAGATTATGAGAAAGAGGAATTCAACAGAAATAAAACTACTGAATAAAACTCAACCTGAAACTAAAAACAAACAAACAAAAGCCATAGTCAAACATACCTCTTTGGAAAGTCTCAGCAATATTATGAATCAAGGAGGACTATCTGAGCTTAAAGACTTGGCGAAAAAACCAGGGAAGCCAACAAGAACAAAGATGAAGTAATGAGAAATCACTTGTGATTTCAAGGTATTTGTGATATATCTATAGATAATTAATGTGGAAGGAGAAGAATCTCATTCTAAAGGCATAATAAAACATTTTCAAAAGAGTCATAACTCAAAATTTCCTGGAGTTGGGGAAAGGATGGAGATCTATATTCAAGAGGTATTTAAGATAGCAAACATATAAGACCTGGAAAGATCCTCCCCTGGTCATATTACAATTAAGGTAATGAATATACGAAACAAAGATACAAAGTCAGGCACATCAGAGCAGCAGCTGGTTTGTCAACTGAAACTTTAAAAGCCAAGAGGTCCTGGGAAGATGCATTCAAGTTTTAAAAGAGAGTGCCAACCCAGACTCCTATACCCAGCAATGCTCTTTGTCATAAGTGAGGGGGGAAATAAAAATTTCCATGACAAAAATATTAAAGAAATCCATGACCACTAAGCTAACTCTTCAGAAGATACTTGAAGACCATAGTACAGACTGAAGAGGGAAAAATCAATGCACAAGGTCACAAGAAAGAATTAAAAAAAATCCAAACACCACAAAATCAGCAAAATAGCAGGATAAACACAAACCTTACAGCAGTAAGTTAATGTTAATGTTCTCAATTCCCTAATGAAAAGGCACAGGCTAGTAGATTATATATATATTTTTTAAAATCAGTAGCTACTTATACATTGCCTCTAGGAAATGCCCATCACTACAAAAGAAAGACTCTGCTTTAGTGTGAAAGAATGTTCCAAGGAAATGGAATAGGAAGAGAACAGGTGTCGCTGTTTTCATATCTGACAAAACAGATTTCAAAGTAGAACTAATGAGAAAGGAAAGTTACCTTATAGTGACTAAGGGAACAACCCATCAAGAGGACCTTGTGATTATAAGCACAGGTGTCCAAAACAGACGTGTACCCAATTTCATAAAACACTGGGTACTACTAGGTGCAAAGTAACAGTGGTATCTCAGAACAGTTGAATTCAGTGTCCCTCTTTCACACACTTACAGGTCATCTCAACAAAAAGTAAACAGAAATATCTGAATAAAATGCCATCATAGACCACGGATATCTACAGACTATTCCGTGCAGACACTACTTGTTAAATTATATTTTTCTGGGCAGCTTGCAGGACTCTCTCTAAAATATACCATATGTTAAGGTACAAATCAAATCTTAACAAATACAGGAAAATTGAATTCCCTGTGATATATGGGATCACAATAGAATAAGGCTGAAAACTAACAGCAATACAAACACTAGAGCTACACAGACTCATGGAGAGTAAACAACTATTGAAAAACGAAGGGGTTCTTGATGTAGTTGAGAATGAAATAGACTCATTCCTTGAATCAAATGAGAAAGGGTACCATATCAAAGCAATGTGATACTATGAAAACAGTCCTACAAGGGAAGTTGACAGTTCTAAGTGTCTGCCTTAATAAACCAGAAAACTATTAAATAAATAAGTTAAAACTGTGGTAAAAGAACAACAAGCCAAACCCCAAATCAGCAGAGAAAAGGAAGTCAAGGTCAGGTTAAAAATCAGTGAAATGGAAACAAATAACAACAAACACAAAGAATCGATGAGGCTAACAGTTGATTTTTTTTTTAAAAGACATAAACAAGACAGAAGAAACTGGAGATGTATGGAAAAGCCTTGTGAAAACTTGGTACTTTGTAGGCTAATTAAAAATAGTCTTGAAGGAGTTTGAATGGAAATGATCTGCATTATTGACAATGGTGCCCCTAGGAGACACAATTATTAAATAAAAATCTCAAAAAATAGGATCTCTCCCTATTGCACGATTGATCATTGAGGCCCCCAAAACAATACAAGCTGTCAACATTGCTCATGGGTTTGTCCCATAACTACCTACTGAGATCCATTATTGAAGACTCCACATATATTTTAATTGTAGAACTTAGAGTAATTAAGTTGGAACCAGCCAGAAACTTCCTCCGTGCTTGCTAGTTTCTGTAGAACCAGAAGGTGTTATATAGGCTACTGAACGGAGAAAAGACAACAAGTTAGACAACCAGTTATAGAACCCTGCATGATACAATATTGACCTGGCAGACAAGATGTGCTCAGTGTCCAATTACCTTCTAAATATTTAGGTTTATAGCCATATATAGTATTATTCTTAACCTTGGCCAGAGAAGCTTATTTTTACAGTTGGAAGTGTTTAGTACAAAGACTCAGTCTATCCAAACTATTGATAACCAGTGACTGTTGAGTCATATCAATTCCCAGCTACCACAGGGCTCAAGGAGAATCATAGAAATAGGAGTCAGAATATGAGGAGTGCTGCAAAATGTTGTTTCTGGTCATGACATAGCCATTGCACTCATGAGTATGCATCAACAATAGTTACCTGCACAAGACCTAAACAAGATTAAGTCAGTAAAATTCCAATATGGGTTGGGGAGGGACTCCTAAGACCCACCAGTAGTTGAGGAGTTATTGGCATTGATAGCTGTTAGGGAAGGAAAAGCCATCTTTCTCTAGTGATGTAGTCACTGGTAAGTTGCACAGGCTTCAGAGAATGTCCCCACATCCATGACCATACAGAGGAAGTCGGGTACTAAAGGACTAGGTAGATACAGCAGTCCAAGGTCTACAATAAACCTCGTAGGCAGATATTTCGGGTAAGATTATCCTGCAAGACCATAAATTCTCTCCATCTCAGGGTGTTACTTTGGCATGTATAGTGTTAAATTGTTTTACTGGGAAATATCTATACTCCTCCAGTGTGATTTTCTGCACAGATTCTCTTGGAATCTACAGGTACATTCAAAGTGATTGTCATATGTAACTCAGGTTGGAAACAATAAATGAAGGGTGCACTATTGTAGTGTAGCATTACTTGGTGGCATGCCCATTGACCATCATGAAATACAGTATATTTACCCACAGTCATGGCAAGGAAATATTCAAAATGTTATGAGAATTACTGAGTCTGCAGAAATGTCAATGAAGTAAACAACCCCTTGCAGATAGAAGCATGGAGCATTACCAGATGCTCAAGATTCTACTTATGGCTCTTTCCTGTCCCCAGGTCTTGGGGCATGTAGAGTACATAAGATGTTGAAGATTGGTGTTTTTTACCCCATTGTTACATCTTTCCTAAGTTGTCATCTGTACTCGAGTAATAAAGTTAAATTATCCATGTTTCTTCAAATAATCCCTCATCCAACCCCTGTAAGTAAGCCCACTTGTTAGTTTACCAAGCTGGGCCTGGGTGAAATTCGTTGGTCTGTTGGCATCTGTCTTGGGGTGACCAGATGCTCCCTTACATATACCTAAGGAAAGCCATACAATGGGCTCTAAAAATCCTGAGACCTGGGAAATCCAGCTTGAAAATTCAATGTACATTGACTTACATAAATGTGGCAATAGATGTAAGTACTGTAATTCAGTGAGGGTCAGAGAGCTAATACCTCTTCAATACCCACTGTGGGGAGGGAATTGTGCTCCACATTCTACCTGCTTAGTTTTGGAAACCCCTTGATGTTAAGGATAGCAACCTTCAGTGTGGATAAGCTGAGACTCAGAGAGGGAATGCAAGAGGCCAGCAGCTCTACAGCTTGTGAACGTGAAAGTCAGAGTTTGAATACAGAACCATGTTATCTCACCATTTTGTTCAAGGTTCGATGGGATATGTACACATTGAACTGTGTGTTAAAAGAACAGGTTTTGATTCTGAAGACATAAAAAGACTTCTTGGAGGACAAAACACAGAAGAATTAATAGACATGATAAATGCTAAAGAAATGCCTTAATCAATAAAGTGCTTGCCTTACAAGCAGGAGGAATGGAGTTCGATTACCATAGCATGGTAGAAAGTGTTGGTAATCTAAGAAATGTCTAGATGGAAACCAGAGATATACAAATCCCTATAGCTCTGTCTTAAACAAAAGGCAGATGGAAAAATGAAGATTGTCTCTGATCTCCAGACACACACACACATGAGAGAGGGGAGAGAGAGAGAGAGAGAGAGAGAGAGAGAGAGAGAGAGAGAGAGAGAGAGGAATGAGTGTAAGGAATTGGTAAGGAAGAAGCTTGCCATAGCCATATGGGTTAAAGTAAATGAAAAAACTGACCAACCAGCCCAACAACAAATGAATCGGGAGATGCTCAGTATTCTTGACTATTCAGCAGTTGACAAGGAACTTTGGCCCAAGAAGGCTGTGTTGCAAAACTCCTAAGTGAATGTTCCCTTCATTGTTTGTACAACTCATTATTTTTTAAAAAATGGTAGCTGTTGGGCTTCATAGAGATAAAAGATAGCCTCTAAGCATAAGCTCATTATCGTCTGTCGCCATGGCTGGGGAGCTTTATGTGTCCACGGAATCTCCAGATCTGTATTTCTCCAGCTTTAATCCTGGGGTCGATATCCCAACGCAATGCTGCTCGTAATAAATAGCTAGCATTTAATGATAAAGTAGGCTACTGTCTTTCATATTATTTGGCTTTCAAGCCAATCAATTTTACAGCTGTCTATCTGAGTACATGGGAGAAAAAAAAATTTCTAGAGAGAGCTGAGAGTCATATGAAAAACTAGAGCAGGCTGACAAAATAAATCTTTATTTCTCCCACTTCCTCATAGCAAAGAGGCCCACAGTAGACCACTGAGCATGCACGCGGTACAGTCCCACGCATATGCGATGCTCTCAATCAGCTTACAGAGTCATTCGAATTCTGCTGGCCAGTGAGCTCAGCCTCTTACCACAACCATGTGATGCCCGGTGGCTTGTTCACCTACTGCATTCAGTTCCCTCGCGCCCTGTGCTAGAACACAGAGAGAACACTGGAAGTGAAGAGCGTTTTTCTATTGTTGTTGTTTTGTGTTTTAATCTCAGAGCCAGCCCCCAGTGATGTACTTCCTCCACCGAGGCTGAACCACCTAAACTTCCTCAAACAATGTCACCAACTGAGGACCAAGTGTCCCAATGCCAGAGACAATGGGGGACATTGCCACTCAAAGTACCTCATCTACCTTCTCACAGAGTCACAGAGTTGGTCTACTGTGGTGTGTCCTAAAAGTGTATGAAAAGAAAGTGACAGAAAGCAAACTAGCCTTTCTCCAGAGGTACTGTTCAGTAGAACTCTCCTCTCTCCTCATCTACCCCCTCCTCCCCTCCCCTCCCATCTCATCCCCTTTTCTCTGCCCTTCCCTCCTCTCTCCTCTCCCTGTACTTAGTGCTCTCTTCTGAAATACTTATGGTGAAGTGAAGAACGTACTATTGAGTGGAGATTGTTTACTTTTGACTTTTTACATTACACAAAACAGTACAGATGATTTCACTTAAAAATATGAGCATAGAGGGGCCTAGAGGGGCTCATCAGTTAAGAGCACTGGCTGCACAGGGTTCAATTCCCAGCGGCAATGATGGTTAACAACCATTGGTAGCTCCAGTCCCAGGGTATCCAATTCTCTCTTCTGGCCTCCTCAGGCACTGCACACACAGTGCACAGATGCACATGCAGGCAACTTTCTACATGGAATAAATAAAATGTCAGCAAACATTGAAAGAGATATGGCTCAGTGACTGAGAGATGACAGGTTGTCCACATCAGGTATCTCAACTGCCTGCAACTCTGGCTCCCAGGGATCGGATCTCCTCTTCTGTCCTCTGAGGGGACCCACACATATATACACAGAGACCTACACACAACCACAGAAATACTAATAAAGTGAATCTCTTTAAAGTATGCAATCAGCTAGGTTTTGTGATGGTTTGAGTAGGAATGGTCCCCACAGACTCTTGTGTTTGAATGCCTGGTCCACAGGGAGTGGCCCTATCAGGTGGGGTGGCTTTCTTGGAGAAGTGTGACTTTGCTGCAGGAGGGTTTTCACTAGGAGATGTGCTTTCAAGTCTCAAATGCTCAAGCCAGCTCACTGCCTGCTGCCTGCTGATCCAGATATAGAACTCTCAGCTCCTTCTCCAGCATCATGTCTACGTACACACTGCCATGTTTCCCGTCATGACAATGATGGGATAAACCTCAGAAACTATAATCAGCCCCAATCGAATGTTTTACTTTATGAGTTACCATGGTCACGGTGTCTCCTCACAGCAATAGAAACAGGTATATACGTGGAAACTTCTGAGTATAATTGTTGTGTTTGTCTGAGCTTCAGTTTTCGTCCAAGAAAGCAGCTGAGGCACCACACAGATGAAAACCTTCTAGAACACTTACCATGGGCCAGATACTGTTCTGGTCCCAAGAAAGACACTGAAGAAAGGAAAGCAAAGTAGGTATTCATAGGAGTGCAGGGGATCCTGCATACTGCTTGACCATACCATCAAAACCACAGGACCAAGTCTTCATATTCATTACTTCCAAAAAGTGCCATGACAATTGCCTTTGTGTAAGTTGCAGGGTGTCGTATTAAACTCATACTGTTATTGAAGTGGCTAAGAGTCAATAGCTGCAAGAGTATTTATCTGCATGTGATGTGGTGATACGTAGATTATGTGAATTAATTACAGTATACTTCAAAAATCATTACTATCCTAAGGCATAGTCCTTGATCTTTTTAATTTGCTCTTTTTAAATTATTTACATTCATTTGATACTTCTATAGACGTGTAGGCAGAAAACGTAGAGACGTTAGCTATGTAGGAAGAACTGAACATGCTAGGAAGAAATGACAGATGTTAGCCACGCTGCTAGGGAGTATTAGATCACTAAGGGCACTCCACAGTGCTAGACACAGACTCTAAAGGACTCTGCCTGGTGGCTACCAGGGTACTGTGTTCTCTTTTCCAAGTCTCTTATACTGGCTTTGCTCATCTCCCTGATTCCTGGATGCTGGTGGGATTTTCCCACTGGTCCATTCTTCTCTGTTTACTCAATACTCTCATGGTCATCTCAACCAGGCATGTGGCTTGAAGTGTCTTCTTCATATTGATGACACCTAAATATGTATTTAGAGTCAAATCCTCTTTCTCTCTTTAGCTTTAACCATAGGAAATATCGCACACTGATGTCTAGAAAATATTTTGCCTCACCTGAAACCGGCTCTGCTCGCCCTCTGCCTGGTTCAGCTGGGTACTCAAACCAGACAGTGTAGTGTCTGCCCATGTCCAATATATCTACAAATCACTTTATTTTTTGTAGTGGAAGAAACATCTGACCAATGTCTACCACCTCCCAGGCTGCTTCCCACTCTGAACTTCCCTCAGTTTGGACTCTGCCTGGATTCCTACACACCCTCTCAGTAGTCTCCCAGCTTTATCGTTCTTCCTCACAGCCAGGGCGCCCCTTTTCAGACCCAAGCTAAAGCAGAGCACTCTCCACTCTGAGCCTGAAAACGGCTTCCTGCCTCACCGACAAGAGGCCAGTGACCTGATCCAGCGCTACCACCTCTCTACTGAGCACGGCTCTGGGCCACAGACTGCAATCGGCTGCGTGTGGTCATCGTTCATATCACTTCAAATAGAATCAGGTGTGCCTCAGAGATGTGTCTCCAGGAGGGCAGGCGGTACCAGATACCGACTCTGTGACTCACTGGAATGCCTGTGTCTAAGTCCCTGAGAACTCATTTTTTACCTTATTTGGAGTGTGTGTGGGTGGGGTGGTCTTTATGATATAATGTTGTTAATAGGTCTTAAAATATCCTTAAAACCTCAAATGAGCCCCAAATGAAATAGAGACAGAGATCCCAGTGATGTGGGAACAAGCTAAGGAAGAAAGGGATGCTAGCATTCCTAAAGCCCCTCCCCCTTGTGCCCCAGAGGAAGCAAGCCCTCCATGGCCCTTGATTTCAGATTTGGGCAAGGCTCTACCTCCTTAAGGTTACACAGTCTTCCTGAACAACAACACTTTGCGGGTATCAAGTGTTTAAGGACAGCCTATGGGGGATACCATTCAAGCCACGGCACATGTTTAAGGAAGCTAGCTTGTTATATATTAGTATTTTGTATGAAGAGATCCATATTTGGCAACTCATGTGCCTATGTTTAAGATGATTTGAACCAATAGCGAGGGTAATAAATTTAAAATTCTAACTTCTATGGATTATTGGTTTGGATTTTCGAATTATAATTCTACTGCTTACATACAGTTACTGAAAAATTTTTCAAAACTTAATCTTAGCCTTATTTGTGAGCTTTATTTATTGGTGTTCTGTGCTTTAACTACTCCAGAGGTTATATTAGTTTAGTCAGACTATTGAAAATGGTTTTTAAGAAGGAAACACTGACTTATGAATGCAATTTAAAATACTATCTAAGATTAAAAGCTGGGTAACATGCTATTCAAAGGCCCTTGGCATGGAGATATATATATGGATATATATATATATATGGATATATATGGTATATATATGGATATATATGAATATATATATATGGATATATATGTGGATATTTATATGGATATATATATGAATATATATATGGATATATATTATATATATGGATATATATATATGGATATATATGGATATATATATGGATATATATGGATATATATGGATATATATGGATATATATGGATATATATGTGGATATATATATGGATATATATATGTGGATATATATATGGATATATATATATGGATATATATATATGTGGATATATATATGGATATATATATATGGATATATATATGTATGTCTGTATTAGTTCCCTTTCTGTTGCTGTGATAACAGAGGAAAGAGCTAATCGGGGCTTAAGGTTCCTGAGAGCTGAGCCTCGTACCAGGGGAGCTTGACAGCAGATGGAAAGCTGAGGGCTCACACCTTCAAACAGAAGCAGGAAGCAGTAGATGACCTGGAAGCAGGTCAAGGTTGTGCATCTTAAAAGCCTGACCTATGACATGCTACCTCCTTTAAGGCCACACTCCTAAACTTCCCCAAACAGCACCACCAACTGCTGACAAGCCCTCAAATGTCCCAGCTTATGGGGGAAATTTCTCATTCAAATGATCACACAGGCTACTTGAAATTTACAAAAACAACAACAACAAAAAACATGATAAGAATTCCTGGAAAAATATTTTTTCAATCTGTGACTTTAATAAATTGAATACTAATTTTTTAAAAAAGCAATGTTAAACGCTAAACAGTTTTTACTGCCCTCAAAACCCACTTAAGGGCACCAAAAAGCTTACTTCTAGTGGAAGCAACATAAAAACAAAGAACCCTTTTCATTTATTCCATCCTATGGGAACAGGGCCAGGGGATGAGGGGATGCAGTCAGCCGGTGTAATCTGTGTAGAAACAGTATACTGCAGCAGAAGACTGTGAACGTCACCGGTGAGTGCCTAAGGCAAAGCATCCTCTGCCACACAGGCCACATCAAGTTCAGTGGCCTTAGTGACTAAGCAGATGACAGGCATTCCATCAAACCTGACTTCCTTCCTGTCGTCTTTGTCTCTCCCCTCAGACTCAGGGGACACATGCCACAATCAGGCAAGCACCTGAGTGTCTCCTTCCTTCATTTGATTCCATAAATAAACCCTGTCTCCACAGAGAAAGCCACAGGACACATGCTTGAAGTGATCACCGAGTGGCTCTTTAGGTCCTTAGTCCTGCTCACTGTTGCCTGTCTTGTTAATTTCCTTATGTTTAGCATCTGGACCAGAAGTCTCCATTTGTTACCAAGTGTGCCATTTGGGTAAGGCTTCCTCCCGTGAATGTGGACTTTAAATGCATCTGTATGAAAACAGCAGGATGCCCTTTGGTATGCACAATGATGGTATTAATTTTGCTGGGAGACACATTCCCTTGCTGGCTGTGAAAGAGGAACAAGCTGCCATTCTATGAGTACAGACAGAGATGCAGCAGTCTCCCCCAGAAGCCTGCACAGGACTTTCTGGAACTACAAAAATAGCCAACCAGGAGAAAGCTTCTTTTCCAGTTCAAACCCGGTTTTGCTAAGCCCTGCAACTAAAGCCTATGCTGACTTCATCAGCAGGGCCTTCCGGTCAGTTCTGGTGGACAACTGACAGTCTAACACTCTTAACTTTGCTTATGAATGAGATTGGCATATAATTTTTGTATCCCATTGTTTTTTATTTGACTTTCGAATCAGTGTTACATTAACTTCATGATGAGCAGACAGAATTTAAGATTGGTGTAAAACTATGTTGAATAGGTTTTCCATGGAAGCACCAAAATGTAAAAGGTGGGATTTGCTGGCCTTTTCAAAGAAAAGATGAGGAGATCTATTCCTTGGTACAAGCACATAAACAGCTCGAGACAGTGAAGTTCAGAGGGGGCTTCTCACGGAGAATTTCCCTGTCAGAACTGAGCCAGCCCATAAGGGACTCTATAGCTTCCCCTAGAGATCTCCCTCTGCAGCTTGGCACATCCTCTAGAAGCCAAGAGGACGGTCTAACAGGTTTGGTGCTGTTGAAGGATGCTGACGGGCCTGAGTCAGTTCACAAATGTGCCTGGACTAGGAAGAGATGTGTGTGTTCTTGGCACAAAAGAGCTGGCATTCGGTCATCTTAGCTCAATGCAAACGCAGCGGGATCAGTTGAAGAGGTGAAGAGTGTTCATCACAGGACACAGACCCTGGATGTGCGTCCTGCTTCACTTGGCACTAAGGCAGAAATCTTCCAGAATGCAGACCGTTCATTCAGATCAAAGGAAGTCAGTCCTGGTTGGGTGGGGCCGGGGGTGGGGTGGGGTGGGGGAGCAGGTTCTGCAAAGTCCAGGTGAAAGCAGTCTAGCCTGAAAAGAGACCACTTTGAAATCTGGGGTTTGCCCACAGGGAGACAAGCACTCTGATAGCAGCACTGGTTAAGAGAACAGTGGCAGAGGAAATGGGGGATGTGCCTGGGACCCAGTATCGTCCTTCAGCTCTGCTTTGCCAGCTGTTGCCTGTTGGGATCTGCATGCTGGGCTGCTACAGGCAGATGGGAAGGCTGGGGGGGGGGCAAAGAGAAGACGATCCCTGGCGTTGGCTGCTGTGGGCTTCCTATGTATTCACATCCCAGCACTGCGTCTTTGGGAAAGGACGTGGGCTCTGCCATCGTGGTCGTAGTGTCTTCAGCACTTTCATTATGTCCTCCTGAGACATTCCTACATGCCACCAGGTCATACTTTTCAGAAACTGGGTGCTGGTCTGTGGCTGCTCCTCTGATCTCTAAGCACCGGCCAGCGTGTACCCTCTTTTCAGGAATCAGTGTCGAAGAAGGTATGTCAGCTTTCTTACATTGTAAGGACAGTTATCACCTACAAAGTGCATGCTAGAGAAGCAAGCAATCAAGTTGCAAAAGCACCTTTAACACACACACACACACACACACCATGGTTAAAGTAAGTTTCTGATTTGGGCTTGAGCTACACTGGGGTGCAGCTCTCCTGGGGTGCCTGACACTTATGGGCCATTAGTTAGGTGCACATGAACATTTCATGTATTAAGAATTCTATCCTTTTTCTTGCATGCCCTTAGCCCTGGGGTGGTAGCTGCTTCCTGAAGTTATCCCTGATATTAGCTTAGAGTTCTCCTTCTAATTGCCTCGGTTAGCTAGCTAGCAGTTTTATGTGTCGTTAGTAGTTCTTTATATTGATTCTTTCCGAGATAACTGGGGTGTTTTCTGTTTCCTGGTTGAACTCTGAGTGGTACAGGAGAGGGGTGACAGAGAGGATGGAGGGAAAGAAGAAGACTACCTTCCCTTCCCTCGGCAACAGGGGAGCAGCCTGACGATGCCCCTAGGTGGAGAAGGAAGGTGGAATGCAGCCTTGCTTTTTCAGTTGAGAGCCTGGCTTTTTATCAGACAAGCATTTATGTTACCAACTGGAGACTGAGTTTACATCTAAAAGCGAAGACAGGCACTCTATTGTCCAATAATAACCACAAAATATTACAAATATTATCAAGTCAAGAATCTCGCCTTTGTTTCCATCCAATGCATGAAAGACTTAAAGGAACAATTAGATATTAGATATAACGCTGGAATGGCTTTATTGATTACATCACATACTCCTACTTGCTTGTCAGACTGTTTCTAAACCAAGACTATAATTGAAAGGCCCCATAAAACTCACAAACACCACTCTCTTGGCCCAGAACTTGTTTTGACCTTTTTGTTTTGTTTTGTTTATTACTCAAGCTATCTAATTTTTTGGTGGGGTTGTATAAATTATATTTTCAAAACTGTTTATTTCAGTGCACCTTTATAAATGTATTAGTGTGAAGATGTCCATCTTTTTGAACCTTTGTGTTCTCTTTTATGGCGTTTTGAGACAGGCTTTCACATAGACCAAGCTAACCTTGAATTTGCTATGTAGACACGATTGGACCTGATCTCCTGTCCTTCCTATTCCCTCCCACCTCCCAAGTGCTAGAATTACAGGTGTGCATCATCATAGCTATTTTTAAAAACTTCCTTATATAACATACTATAGAAATATGAATGGACACACATAATACAGAACAGCTTGTCTCGTAAGGGTATAGATCAGATGAATTTCTCAACTGTGCACAACTATGTATCCACACATTAGGATTGAAGCACAGAGACTGGAGTATTTTTTTTGATTCAGTAGAAATACAATGAATATGCATCAAACCATATTACTGTGTATAATCCAGTGGCAGTTAGTTCCTTCTCCAGTGAGGTACAGCCATCTCCTCCATCTAGTGTCTACACATCTCACCAGCAAACTCTCCTCTCCCCCAAGTCCCCAGCAACACCAAGCCACTTTCTGTCGCTACAGATTTGGAAGTAACATGTTTCAAATTTTCTTAACATAGGAAGGTTTTAAGTTATGCATGTGTAGTAGTCTTGGTGTGTGCATGATGTATGTGTATGCTTATGTGTGAGCACATGGCAGTACATGCATGGAGGTGTGCCTCTGGTGCTGGTCCTGACTGCCCATCATGTGTGAATCAGGGTCTCTTATTCTCACCACTGTATGTAGGCTAGGTGGCATTCAAGCTTCCTGGGATTCTTATCTCCCATCTCATGGCAGGTGCCTTGAGATTACAGACGTGCATATTACATGTAGTTCCCAGAGGTTTGAATTAGGGTCCTCACACTTGCACAAGCATTTTTTTTAAACCGACTGAGCCATTACCGCAGAACCTTAATTTATGTTTCTAACTGATTTATAACTTAATTGTTATGTGATCTTACAATACCAACTCTTTGAAACTTAGAGACTAGCTTTATGTCCCGAACTACTGTAAGTATTCATAAATGCGTTATGCAATTTTGAAAGGAACATATGTTCTCTGATGGTTGAGTGCAGTGTTCCATGTAAGAGTTTCATATCAGACTTTTAAATCCTATTTATCAAAGTCTTTATAACGTCACTGGGGCTTCTTGGCTGTTTGATCTATCAATTACTATGAAAGATGATAAATCACACACTCTGATCACAGATTCATCAATTGCTCCTTGGAGCACTGTGGTTTCTGCTTTTGTGAAAGACTTTTCAGATAACACAGAGAGACACTAATCAAAGCAGCGGCCTTGGATGCACCGAGGTACAGAGACACTGTGAGTGCCTCGTCTCTTCTGCCACATTAGCCCGGTTTAGTCGGGGTCTTCCCAGAACGAGGGGGTGGGGCTGGCCTCCACTCTGTCCCCTTCTTTTTCCTTTCCACAATTTCAGAGACATGTAGGTGTGAAGCCGAAAGGATGAGCTAGCAGATGCGCTAGTAGATGCGACACTGCACAGCTCCTGGGACCTATAAGGCCAAGTGGATCCCAGGCACTCAGGGACCGGCTGGTCTGGCAGAAATGCCAAACTCCAGTTTCAGTAAAGAAACTCTGTCTCAAAAGAGTTCAGAGAGAGGCTGAAGAGATGGCTCTGTGGTTAAGAACAGCTGCTTCTCTTGGGAAGATCTTGAGTCTGGTTCCCAGTGTCCAAGTCTTGTGGCCCACAACTGCTTGCAACTGTTAGCATTCGGCATCTGTGCTGGCCAGCCCTTGGGGTCCTGACAGGACACGCCCTCAGCTGCAGCCACTGAGAGCCCCACCTGTGCACACTCACTACGTTCCCTTTTAAAAGAGCCCCGCCCACCTCCCATCTCTTGCTCTTTCTTTCTCTCCCTCTCTCTGTCTGTCTGTTCTCCTCCCTTTCTCCCTCCCGCCTTTCCTCTCTCCTGCTGCTCCCATCCCCAGAGGCCAGTCTCCCCCCTGTCCTTTCCCTAATATCCCCTCCCCACCCCCACCCCACCCTCCCACCCCCGCTTGAACCTTGCCACATGGCATCTTTCTCTCCAGTGCTGTTTTTCTTGAATTACAACAGTAACTCCACCTTCAGAGAATGTAACACCCTCTGCTGGACTCCGTGGGCCCCAGCATGCAACTGAACAAGGCAACACACAGACAGGTATATAATTACATGGACAGGGATAGAAGAAAGCATCCACATAGCCTTTATATGCATTCACACATGCACACAGAAACTCACACATGCACACACAGACACACACATACTTGCACACACTCACCCATGCATACACACTCACATGTACACACACACACATGTGTGTGCATACACACACACAGTGGGCACAGAAGATACTGAATAAAAACCCTCTAGATCCTTAGAATTGCATCATGGAACTACAAGTATCATTATGTGATTGTTTCATTCACTGATACCCAACCTCACAGTTCTCCATTTTCCACCACCACCTCTTTATAACCAGGGGAGTACTGGATGAAGGGTGGATGAAACACTGGGCATCTCTCATCCATGTAGTCTTAGAATATGGTCCCTCATCATCAGGCAGTAAAGGATGAATTGTGAGTCATCCCACTTAAAAGAGAGAACCCTGTCTCTCAGAGCTGAGTCCGCTGTGTCTCTCAGTACCGCAGCTAGAACAAGAAAGAGAAACACTAGAGGTGAGTCAGTGAGCTTTAGCATCTCTAGCCCTCCTTATCAGTTATGTCTAACTTCAATGGAGAGTTGAAATGGATTGTCTTAACTGGTGAAAGAATTTTGTCTTGCTCATAAGGCCAACTTGCTGACATGGTTTAAAAAAAATGGCAAGATGTCCTTTTACACTACTGGGATCCATGTCCTATAGTAGGCTTCATGACATTATATTTTTGTTTTGTTTTTTGTTTTTTTAAATTGGGAATGTCAAAATAATACCAAGTTTTGGGAGAAATAAAGCTTATTCTTTGGAATAGGCCAGTGTCATTGAAGGTAGACCAACTTCATTTTCTACATAGAAATGCATGCCAGTCCAGTGAGAGGCTCCTGGATTTGTTCAAATCAACTTGCCATGCTCATTGTAATTGTTTATTTCAGCTGGTAACTATCTGTCCCACCGGGGTTGCTGACTCATTCTCTTCCCAAGACTGAATGGTTCATTATTTCAAAAGGAAGATAGAGCCAACCTTGTTTGCTCTGACTCATTGGAGGTGTTATCTAAGAAGGGTCTCATTTCTATTCTTCTCCTGACTTTCAAGAGATGCCTTTGGACTTTGCTACCAAAAATAACCTCCTGTACAGACGTTGCATCTAAGCCCCTGAACCTGGAGGTCAGAGAAAGTGATAGGTTTGATGAGCCAGTGGATAGTGTGAGACTGACCCAAGAATGGCTCGTCAGGCCAATTTGTCCCCCAGACTCATCACCCACCCACGAAACCCTGGCTTGTTCGCGTTCCTGAAATGCAAGGCAAAATACTGCCAGCTATTGCTTGTCAAGTCTTATGGTGCTCAACACATTACTGTCCTTATAGAACCCTTCTAGCATTTAGTCAATCTAGGCAGCATGTTTGTTATTTAGGTCATGTGCCAGGAATTGTGCCGGATTTTACAAACCCTTGTTAGAAATTCTTACCCTTATAATTTCACTAGGTGTGCAAGGTTGCGGAATATTCTGGAGGTAGAGGCTGTCTGGAGGAAAGGGATCTCTAGCTCATGTGGACCTTGAGATTAACTTTGCAGTCCTTATTGCTACGCATCTCTGCATCTGTGTGTTAGAAGCCGAGCAGTCCCGGTGGGCGTTGCCACAGAGCTACCTGCCTCCAAGCCATCCCTGCTGGGGTGGACCCAATCACCTCAGCCAAAATAGACCTTTCTTCTTCTACATTCCTCTGTCTGATATTTTGTCATCACAAACAGAAAAGTAACCATATGGGGTCAAGACATAAGCATAAGTTGTAGGCCATTTCTATTTACCCCCAGGAGCATGCCGGGTTCAACTCCTCAACAGAGCGTCCTATTGACAAGGACAAATGGGTGAAGACAAGTACAGACGGAGCGTCTTCAAACTCTACTCATTATTCCATTTACTCTTCAGAATGTCATTAAAATGTAGCAAACTCCTAAAGAGCAGGCAGCAGCTCTCACTTAACATTAGACTTTGCAATAAACACCATTCTTTTGAGTTTCGCCCTGGCTCAGTTTTGCCCAGGCCTAGAATTATGCTTTTTTCTATGATGTAACACATTTCTTCCTACATTTGAGAACCTGATCCAGACTGCAGTATTGTGAGGGGCACTGCACAAATACAAATCACGTGTGCCTAGCGTCCACTGGTGAGTGTAACAGCTGATTATAAGGGTTTGTGGACAGGAAGTGGGAACAAGCCCTTGTTAATAGGACCCATCCATGAACTATAAAACATTTCCATTAAGTTCAGGAGCTTAGTCGCAGTATGTGTGCATTGGACATCTGTGGAATGGACTGAAGAGGAAAGGTTGGTCATGTAGGCAGCAGCCACAGGTTATTTGGCATTCCAGGCTGACTTCAAACTAGTTATGCGATGGAGGATGACCTTGAGTTTCTGGTTCTCTTTCCTGCATCTCCAAAATGCTAGGATTAGAGGTGTGTGACATCTTGTCCAGCTTTAAAAGGTGCTGGGGTCAAACCCAAATTAATTGCCTTTGTTGCTGTGACAAAACACCAGGACCAAAAGCTGCTTCAGAAAGGAAGGGTTTATTTTGGCTTACAGTTCCAAATAGAGCATCCATCCTGGTGGGGGAGGCAGGACAGCAGGTGTCAGGATCAAGCAGCTGGGAGATCACATCTCTAAGCATGAGCAGAAGCAGAGAGGGAACTGCAAGGGAAGCTATAAATCTCTCAAGGCCTGCTTCCTCCAGGAGGGTTCCAGGTCCTGAAAGTTCCATGATCTCCCCCAAACAGAGCCACCAACTGAAGAGCAAGTGTACAAACACATTCATGCAAACACTCACATTCTACTGCCCATAAGTTTGTAGCCACTTCATGAGACAGAATGCAAACGTCCTCATAGACTTGCTTCGTCTCAACACTGTTGAAAAGTTCAAGGCCCGGAGTCTCTTCCGAGACTGTGCAATCTTATAACATGATCCCATATAATAAAATAAGTAAATAAGAAACAAATTACACGCTTCCAACATACAATGACACAGAATACCCATTACCATTACATCCAACATACAATGACACAGAATATCCATTACCATTACAAAAAGGAGGAATTGGGGCACCGTGAGGAAATACTGGACCAAAGCAAGACAGAAATCCAGCAGGGCAATCTGCAATCCTGTAAGTTCACTGCCTGGTGCCTGAGGCTTTAGTACCAACAGGCTAAGATGGCCCGATCTCTCTGGATTCAGTGCCTGCATCGTGCATCTCTCCCCTGAGCTGGTTCCAGCCCCTGAATGTGGCTTTTCTTAACAGCGGTCTCATAGCTCTGGCATCTTCAAAATCTTGAGGTCTGAAATATGCTGACTACACAGAAAAATGAATTAATTCGGAGCCTGAAACTCCAACCAGGTCAAGACTAGAATGAGAGAAGACACACGTAATCCTGGTAATCCTGAGGCTGGTGTTGAAGAATTACAGAAGTTCCTCACTGGTCCTCAGCTCCCAGTCCTGCCCTTCTATTTGCCTTTCAGAATCAGGATCCCTGCTGGGAGCATGATAAATACACGGATGGAGTGTGGCATCTTTAAATATCGTGCAGGGGAAGAGGAATGGCCAGGTCTAAATGCTAATATTTTGAGACTCCACAGGGAGCCCACGCTGCTGCTGGATTAGTCACTGTTTGTTGTGATTAAAGAAGCCCATGTGGGTTTTCTTCTTCCTCAGAGACAGGCCATGGGTTCCCTCTCCCCACTAAAGCACGGAAGGAGTTTCGGATCCCTAAGTGCACTGTGCACACACAGCAAATTCTCTAAACGAAAGGCAGGCTTAAGCACACTATGGCGTCTCCTGATTGCTGCAGCCCTTGAGAAATTAATTAACACCAATGCAGCCTGCACTTACCATCCCTGCTGTTCCCTGTGGGCTTGCAGCTCTGGAGCTGCGCTTTGATCCTCACCCAGCCAACAGACACCCTGTGTGTCCTCAGCTAAGGTGCCGGTTTTGCCAGGGTGCGTTTTGCATTTCTTTTCCTAGAGAAAAAGTGGGTTCCTGTAATAAGTGACTGTGCCTTCTCATGGCCTGTAATATTTGTTTTTACTTTAAATTATGCACTTTTCACTGCAGGGTTCTAGGGTGTCTCCTGTACCTTTTTCTTTTCTTACTAACACATATGAAGCACATGCATTTATTGAATTTTCCTTTATGCTAATAGCCAGCCCTTTCATTCATGTTGTTTATTAGAAACTATTGCAACAAGGGACATTTTGTGTGTGTGTGTGAGTGTGTGTGTGTGTGTGTGTGCGCACGTGCGTGCATGAATACACATGTTTACTTACTGGTGCTCAAAATAACCCTATTAGGCCAGTATCATAGTGAATAAAATAAAAAAATTCAGAGGTGTTGATTGATTCCCTTAAGGATGTGCAGCCAGAAAGTGGACTAGGTACAGTCAGAACACAAAGGGATTGTGTCAGAGTCCATGCCCTAACTATGAGCCACATCGACAGCCTCCCATAAGTATATATATATGTGTGTGTGTGTGTGTGTGTGTGTGTGTGTGTGTGTGTATGTGTATGTGTGTGTGTGTGTGTATGTGTGTGTGTGGTGTATGTGTGGGGTGTGTGTGTGTGTGTGTGTGTGTGTGTGTGTGTGTGTGTGTGTGTGTATTATATTGGGTCTTCTAAATTCCAAATGTGTTTTTCTTCACCTTCCCCATCAGTGGTCGCCGCCACCCTCCCCTCTGTTTTAATATGTTGCTGCTGTTGTTTGGTTGGTTGGTTGGTTTGGTTTTATAGATTCCACATGGATGCAGTGCTGTGAAGCGTTTTTTATTCTCGTCTATTTTGCTCCACTTAGCGTGAAGTCCACCAGTGTTTTCTCAAATGTGTGACTCCTTTTGTAGAGCGCAATTCATCTATCAATCATATTCATCCATCGTCTCAGTTTTCTTACTGCTGTGACAGGAACGTCTTCAGGGAGGGCGTGGAAGCCATGGAGTCGGAAGCACCTCCATCCTTGGTGACACAGCTCACAGTACAGTTTGCTGCCCTGTTGGTGAGTCGCGAAGTGTAGAGCGCTCAGGCCAGAACCATGAATGAAATCAATGTCAAGTCCTAACCCAGAGACCTCCTTTCAGATGGGCATAGTTGCAAAGGTTCCTCAACCCCCAAACAACACCACCAGCTGAGGAGGAGAAATGCAAACACGTGAATCTGGTGGGTGTATTTCACATCCAAATAATGACATCTGTCTCTGCCACAGTTGTCCTATGAATTCATTCTCTAATGATTCTTAAGGATCTCCATGTTTTAGATAGTGTTAATAGCATTATAGCAAACAGGGGATGCTCAAAAAGTGTGTCTTGAGATATTTGCCCCTTGCCTTGATACAGATGTTTTTAGTGATGGTTCTTCCTTCAGAAACATCCTTCAGTGGCATCTGCATCTCCCGTGGACTGGATGAGACTATCACCACACAAAGCTACTGTTTGAACATGAATAAATATCAAAGTCACTTTGTAGCATGATGATATTTCACACCAACAAGATAGGAACAGAATGTTCCATTAGCCATTTTGTGTACTGTTTCTTTTCTCTTCTAGACAGTACTGAAGGAAAACCTTGAGGAGAGGCATGTCATGATTGATAGGAAAGTTGACATGACCATAGTCACAGCTAAGATAAAGATCCCAAGGCTCAAAGATCACTGATTTAGTTGATCAATACAGCTTGGCTTCTTTGCCATTTACATTTTCATTCACTCATTTCCGTATTTGGCTTGGCTCTGAACTGCACTTCTTTCTAGGCCACCCTATATCCTCACGGTTCCTGGAACACCAGGATGGCTCCTCTAATCATCATTTCTGATCTCAGAGATAAGACTTAACCTACACCAACAAGATCCAGACAGCTGGTGAATCGGGCCCAGGGATAATGCACTTCAGCTACCTGCGGACATGGATTTAGGGGTGACTCTATAGGCTGTGGGCTTTCTCCTAAATGCAAGACTTGTAAATTCCCATTACTTTCAAAGGTTGTAGTAAGAAGATACGTGATTTCCCAAAGTATGCACACTGCAGAGAATCAAATAGGAGGCAAACCATCGTCATCATCACCATCATCACCATCACTATCATCATTACCATCATCACCATTACCATCAGAAGCAGCACCATCAGCAGCAGCACCATCATTATCATCATCACCACCACCAGCAGCAACACCATCATCATCATCACCATCAGCACCATCGTCATCATCACCATCATCACCATCACTATCATCATTACCATCATCACCATTACCATCAGAAGCAGCACCATCAGCAGCAGCACCATCATTATCATCATCACCACCACCAGCAGCAACACCATCATCATCATCACCATCAGCACCATTGTCACCATCACCATCATCACCATCACTATCATCATTACCATCATCACCATTACCATCAGAAGCAGCACCATCAGCAGCAGCACCATCATTATCATCATCACCACCACCAGCAGCAACACCATCATCATCACCATCAGCACCATTGTCACCATCACCATCATCACCATCACCATCATCATCATCAGCATCACCATCATCATCATCACCATCACCATCAGCAGCAGCACCATCGTCATCAGCACCATCATTATCACCATCATCATCATCATCACCATCATCACAGTCATTACCATCATCAGACAAAACAAGGAATGGCAAACAAGAAAGAATGCTTCACGAACATCACATGACCCATCAATTGCAATAAATCATGCTAGGATTTCGTTTCCCCATATCTGCATTGAACAGTGAGATCTTCAAGACAAAGAGGATGTTTCCTTTGGTTCAATGCTGGAGTTTTGTCTATGAGGTGAATCTTGTTTCTATGTTGACATATGTGTGTGTGTGTGTATAATTTCTGAATTATCTAAACTCACTCAAAACTCAACCCATATTTATTCCACAGTAAGTTTTGGCAGTAATTATGGCATAAAAATAACATGGCCCCTGGGTGGCAGACATCCACTCTCCCTATGTTTCCTTGGTAAAGAAGCATGTGGCAAAGAAAAGAATGACCTTCCAAAATAACATGACAACTGGGTTCTCTTCATCACTAGACATCAGGACCTGTGCAGGGGGATCATTGGTTGTGTCAGCATCAGGTGGGAGCAGGGGACCATCCACAGACCATGCCCCCTCAAAGGGCAGGGACGCGTCTGCCTGAAGGAGGGAGTAACTGGAAGGAGAATCGCTCCAGGAAAACAAACTCGAAAGGCAGAAGCTTTCAGTAGCTGCCCTGAAATGGGTCTGGTCGTACCTCACGCCTTCTCCAGCTGCCTTCCAAGGAAGGCAATTGCTGGTGTCGAGCCTCCGCTGTGCAGCATTTGGAGTGTGAGGAATTCCTGCCTCGTGGCATGGCCTTTGTGCCCCAGTCTACTAGGGATTTAAACGTTGTGGATGGTTTTTAGCAGAGGTTGGTTTTAAGCCAGCAAGATAGCTCAGGGAATACAGAAACCTGCCATGCAAGTCTAGAGAGCTGAGACTGATCTCTATGACCAACTCCTGTAGGCTGTTCTCTGACCTGCACACACACAAACGCGCGCGTGCATAATAATTTGTTTTCATTTAAGGGGACACTTTCTTTCCTTGCAAATGAAAGGAGCATTCAGGCTGCAGGCGTGGCTGTCATGCAGCATCCTCCACGGTCTGGTGGCTGACTGATGAGAAAGTCCATGTGTGCGCTCTGGGCAGAGCAGCCTCCCAGATAAGGACAGACCCCTCTTCTCAGACAGGGAGCCTGCGTGGGAACATAAAGCTGCTCAGGGCAGAAGCTCCAGGGTATCCTCTGAAAAAGCCACCAGGGCCCTTGCTGTGCAGTCAAGGGAGGCTGGTGGGCGGGGTGCTGCTACCAGCCAAGGAGCCCCTTCACAATGCAGTACATCCATCCAGATAGGGAGTCTGCCTCTCTGCCAGTGTGCCTTACTCATTTCAAAGGCCTTAAGCCATCCTTGCTCATTCTTGTGCCCTTCCTGAGCCCGGGAAGGCTGGCCTCATTGTTCTGCTGTCCTCCCCGCTCCTGCCCCCACCTGTCAGCTGTGCAGGCATATTTGGTCATGTCTTTCTCAGAAACCACCTTCTAAGCAACTGACGTGGTCACACTTGGTAGGCATGGGTAGGAGATAGCTAGATTCTGGCTCCTGCTGCTATTTTAGGCAGCTCTAAGCCTTTGAAGCTGTGGCTGTTCCCTCTGCTTACTCTCATTCTCACCTGCTAACAAATGTGTGTGCCTCTTGCTGTGTGCTCCCCAGCCCCTGCCCGTGACAGGCATGGCTAATCAATCGCTGTACTGTATAACCTTAGATACAGCCTCACCAACTTTACTACAGAGCTCCTGATGACTGATGGATGATTTGAAGGCTACTGAAGATGAAGCTGATTTCCCACACTACCCTAAAGCAAGGCATCACCTGAGAATGGAGTGGAATCCAGTGCGAAGAATAGGCCAGGCCCCTCAAAAACTAGGTGGAGCTAGAGAGATTTTCTGGTGGTTAAGAGCACTGGCTGTTTTTACGAAGGACTCAGATTCGATTCCTAGCATCCACATGGCATCTAACAATCATCTATAAATCCAGTTCCAAGGAGATCCTGCCTCCTCTTCTGGCCTGCACAGGCACTGTAACTAAGCCTTTTCTTGTATTATTTTAAAAGGCTTCCAAATGTGGTAGCACGTGCCTGCAATACCAGTACTCAGAAAACTAAGGCAGGAGGATTGCTGTGAATTTGAGGACAACCTATGCTACGTAGTAAGACTCTGTCTTTTAAAAAAGTATTAATAATCCAAGCCCAGAAAGACCAACAACACATTCTTTCTTTTTATTGTACTTTTTGCTTTTTTTATAAATCTGTTTATATATATATGTATATATATATAAATCTGTTTCAGTATATACTACTCTGTTTATATACATAAAATGTTTAAATACATTAAAATCATAACCATTGGTTAATTAAAATATTTTTAGGTTTCATTAAATTTTGATTTTGTGAAAACATTCATTCATACCAGACATACAAACACATGCATTGTTTTAAGATATTATTTAGTTAATTCACGGCTATTGAAACAGTAATGATTTAATTTAAAAATGATAACATTTCACTTTAAATTTTGGTTCAAGGTTTAGCCACTGGATGTATTTCTTTAAAGATAGGATCTAACTCTTATGTATCCCTGACTGGCTTGCCAAAGCCTGGCTTTGAACTTGGCAACACATGCTTTCTTTGACATGCATGTTTAGCTTCAGTTTTGTAGGTTTGTGTGTTTGACTTGGAGTGTCTATAGAGGCCAGGAAGCTAGAATGGGCCTGAGCGGGAGAAGGGGAAGAGGCGTTCAGGAGAGAGGGGAGAGCAGAACACGAGCAATGTGAAAATGAGGCGGGAATATAGGGGTGGAAGATTTGAGCAGGAACGAAGTGGAGGGACAGAGGTACTTATCCCGAATCTAAGAGTGTGGGAAAGGTCTTGTGGAAATGCACTACTCTGCAAGCTAATTTAAAATACAGTGTTTAAGGGGGAATTTGAGTGGGGATATTTTGCACGGACGGTAATGCAGCTCCCCGCAGCCATGGAGTATTAAATGTAAATTCCAGTGCCATACATGGCATACCTCCACATGAATTGTGGTTAGGGAGGACCTAGAGACCCCAACATAATAAGTTTGTTGCCATTACTTTTGGTTGCCCACCATAAGTCGATGGCGACACAATACAGCAGAAGACATGATACACTTTGGTTGCAAGACTTAGCAAAATCAAGGTAGAAGATCTTGGGAACTTCCTCCCAGCTCACAAGACTTCATTGCTCTAGAAGGTACCAGGCTTGCCACTAGGGGAGTAGAGCCTTCAGTGGTCTTATCCGGTTGAGAGCTTCCCATGCTGCAATACTGCCCTTCCAGGTAAGATGTGTCCACTAATGCAACAACGGCATGAATGCTGTAGAAATACCAAACCTCCTGATTAGATCTGAGGCCCTTTATAGGAAGGAATCTGTGCATGTTCCAAACGCCTATAGCTGGGAGGGGACAGGCCAGAGGGGAGAGCCTACAACTGCAACTAAGTGCACATGGTGTCAAACTGCTTTCTAAACAGCTACGTTTGTACCCACAGATTAGCGCTGTTCTCTACCTTAGTCAAAAAAGGGAACAGCGGCTATGGCTGAGAATAAAAGACTGTAAACAGGACATCTGTATTAACCCCGCCACAGCCCATCCCTAAACAGGACATCTGTATTAACCCCGCCACAGCCCATCCCTAAACAGGACAACTGTATTAACCCCGCCACAGCTCATCCCTAAACAGGACAACTGTATTAACCCCGCCACAGCCCATCCCTAAACAGGACATCTGTATTAACCCCGCCACAGCCCATCCCTAAACAGGACATCTGTATTAACCCCGCCACAGCCCAGGGACCCTTGCTGGAGAGGGGGGCAGAAAGAATGTAAGAGCTGGGGTGTGAAATGCTGTCTTCCGGACATGGCATGGTCATTGTACTCAGGAATTCACAGTAGCTGTGGTTGGTTACTCATAAGGCTGAACCCCAACCATGAATTCCCGCACGGGTGGGGGAAGAGCCCGTGAGGCCCCACCCTGCTCTGGGGAGCAGTTAATGGATGCAGTAGGAGGGGGTGTGTTTCTTCAGAGGAATAATTACAAGTGAGTTACCCAGGATCCAGTAAATAACCCCACACTCACGTGCGTGCAGGCAACCCTGATTAATGTCAGTGGGTTTATTTAAGGACATGAAGTAGGAGGAAGACGTCGGGAAAGGGATCTCAGAGGGAGTGGGGGGGGGAGAAGAGAGGGGAATAGGAGCAGGATAATATGATCAAAATACATTATATACATGTATGGACTTGTCAAAGCGTAAATATTATTTAAATTAAAGCAATAAGACAATACGCCCACCTGACACACTTTTTAATGACGCCTACTTATTAAGCAAAAATATCCTCACTTGATTATTTTTATCTTGATAGACTCAAGGTGAGAGACACTGAGACACACCTCAAATCGGCAGCAGGGCTGGGAAGATGGCTGGACAGTTAAGAGCACACACAGCTCTTCCAGGGGACAGCTTAGTCCCAGCACCCGTGTGGGCAGCTTGTAACTCCAGCTCCAGAGGAAGGGTGCCCGGGACACTCCCACACATGTGGCATGCCTATAAAGTAAAGAAGAAGACGAATCTCCTTGCTCTCTCTCAGGGTGCAGGAATCCCCTCTGGAGGGATGGAGTGTCTACACAGTTGTAGGGTTCCCTGGCACAGCAGCTTGGCGTAGGCCGTGTTAAACAAGAGTTCAGGCCTTCTGAGTCCCAGGCCACTGCTTCCTCCTCTTGCTGACTACTGTTCAGCTTGGCAAGGAAAAAGAAAAAGAAAATCTCACATTGCTACTTAAATCACAAGCAATTAATGGTTTTCGATAATGCTTGTGGTAAGAATTAACGAAGCAATGGCCCCCACTGAGACTATAAAAGCAAATCCCTTCCCTCAAACACTATGTGATTAAACAGGGAGTTGGGTCTTCTTTGTTTTATAATTCACCACTCCTCGCCCTGGGACCTGAGGAGTCACCTAGCCTAGATTTAAATCTTGTTTCCCTTGCCGGCATAATGGACAGCAGTAAGACTGTGTGTGTTTGCCTTAGGATAGAGCAGCCAGAGGTGAAGAGTGTGGAACTCGCCATCCAAGAGGACAGCTGTCACCCAGGTCTGCATGGCAACCACTCAGGAGGTGAGTTGTCATTCCTAGGACACTGGTATCGTTGGACAAATACTGGGATGTGTGAAACATGTACCCCGCCATCCAGACAGATGGACATTTGAGGCTCCTGTTCTAATGGGAATACCAGGGAAAGGAATAACCCTTTAGGGACCACTGCAAGGATGAAGGATTGCTCCAGATCAGCAGGAGACCCCAGGGGCCCTCCCCACCCCTTCTACTTCAGAGGAGGAGGGTGGGCGCTGCATGCATGCTTAATGAGTATTAACTGGGAGCAGCTGAAAGTGTTAACGACCAGCATGTAACAGATTAGCTCACCGGGAGTAACCCAAACACATCTCCTTGGGGTTGCATTTATCAGGGCGCCTGCTGGGCGTTCTCCACGTCTGGAGCCGCTCTGTAACCACATGCCCACCGCACCAAGGCCTCTTCCTACCCTAGGAAGTGGCGCTGTGTTTGTTCACCCAGCAGAGCTTCCAAGGATATGCATTAAACATGCATCCCTCACCCCACCCCCCAGCTCTGGCAGTTTGCCACATTCTTGGAGTTGAAAGCTGTGTTCTTTTTCCTGCACTCAAGGAGGGGCCTGGAAGCAGAAGGGATGGGAAGGTGAAGGTTTCTAGTTTTGCCACTAGGTGGCAAAAGAGTTCCACTGAAGAGATTGCCGCTGGTCCAAGGCACCAAAGGAAATCCTAGACAGGAGTTTGAGACTGAGCAACCTCCAGCATTCTGGCCAAGACTACAAACTAGGGCTCCAAGTTCTAGAACAATCTTATTCAACAAGTCACTAAGTTTTCCCCCTTTTGGGTATGCTTTGTCTTGGATTCTTGGCCAAAATCTGAAGGAGAGGTGGGCTTGGCATTTCAAATTAAATGCATAAAGAGTGCGAGCCCGTGATATACACCTCTGCCGTGAGCCAAAGTCTGAGACACACAACACAAACCCTCCTCCATCCCCTACCCCCAGGCTCAATCCAGTGACTGTGAGCTGAGTGCAGATGGGGACTCCAGCCGGCGGACCTGGATTCACGCGCCTCTTAGCTCACCCTACGTCCACTGGCACCCGAGCCTTGTTCTCTGGGCTTTTAAGAGGGGAGGCGTTCCATAATCGAAGTCCCACCCAAAGACCATGGACATTTATTAGAAGGAGAACTTATTATCCTTTTCATTTTTATTGATACGGTCGTGGTGGTTTGAATCAGATGTTCCCCATAGTCTCTGGCATTTTGTGGTGCTGTTTGGGGAGGATCGGGAGGCGTGGCCTGCCTGAAGGAAAGATGTTGCATGGCGTGGGCTTTGAGAATTTAAAGGCTCAGCTATTTTGAGTTTGGACTCTGCTTCGTACTTGTGGTTTGAAGATGTGAACTCTCGGCTTTCTGCTCCAACTGCCACGCCTATGCTCTGCCATCATAGACCTTTGTCCTCCGGGGCTGTGAGCCCAGATAAACCCTTCCTTCTATAACTTGTCTTGGCCATGTTTTAGCAACAGAAAGGTAACTAAGATAGTGTTCTTTATTACTTTGTATATGTTTCAGAAAGGACTTACAGTACAACTAAGCAATCCAAGAAATATTGGAAGGTAATGATGACCCATTCAACAGAGCCTATCAAAGTACATACCGGATGCTAAGTGTGTGTGTGTGTGTGTTATTTTGTCTAATATCCTGTCAGCCAGAAATCATATTTGTCTAGCTTAACTGCCATTTCCCCCCCTGACAGCTATGCATTCATATTTTTGACAAACATAGAATCTACATCAGTTGACCTACCTAATTTGACCTTTGTGCCCCCTGCCACTCTTGGGCTATATGACAACACCCAGCACTGTGTAACCTTGGTGGTCTCCACACTTCTTGCAACTGAACTTGGAGCTATACTGCTATTGCAAACTGTCTTAGGAATAGGAACTGCCATGACACACCCAGATCGTCTCTTCCAGACACCATTAACCGTTAAAGGGATTGGGTATGCAGCCACAGAAAGACAAGCATCGTATGCACTCACTCACATATGGATATTAGCCACAGAGCGAAAGTTTACTAGATTATAACCCACGCCTCCAGAGAAGCTAGGAAACAAGGGTGACTGTAGGAGGGACACACACGGTCCCCCGGTGAAGGGGAAAGGGGCACGAGCTCCTGATCAAATTGGGAGCATGAGGGAAGAGGAGAGGGAGTCAGGAGAAAGAGAAGGGGAGAAGAGGAGGGGTGAGGTGGGCATGAGAGAGCTGGAAGATTGAGTGGGGAGAAGAATGGAGGAGAGCAAGAGAAGAGACACGTCAATGGAGGGGGCCATTGTAGGTTTAACGAGAAATCTGGCACGGGGGAAATGTACAGAGATCCACAAGGAGGACCCCAACTAGGAATCTAAGCAACAGTGGAGAGGCTCCCTTAAATGCCCTTTCCCTATTATGAGATTGATGACTACCTTATCTGCCATCCTAGAGCCTTCATCCAGTAGCTCATGGAAGCAGAAGCAGACACACACAGCTAAGCACTGAGCCAGACTCCTGGAATCCAGTTGCAGAGAGGGAGGAGTGATGAGCAAAGGGGACAAGACCAGGCTACAGAAACCCGCAGAGACAGCTGACCCGAACAAGGGGAGCTCATGGGCCCCAGTCTGACAGCTAGGAACCCACATAAGGACCAAACCAGGCCCCCTGAACACGGGTGTCAGCTAGGAGGACTGAGCAGTCCATGGGGCCTCTGGCAGTGGAACCAGGATGTAGCCCTAGTGCAAATGGACTTTGGGATTGGATGGGGGGACCAGTGGGGGGCATGGGAGGATGGGAGGGATAGGGAACTGTGATTGATATGTTAAATAAGAAAAATAATTAAAAGTTTAAATAATAAACTTAAAAACTGCAAGCAAAATGCATGGCCGAGAACATCAATGTGCTTAGGTTAAACATTACCGTCTGATAAAAGGGGGGGGGGGGTCGGGTATGAATCAGTACTATTATAAATTGTGTTACCAGGAGGTAAGGGACAGATCTCCCTTATTTAATTGTAAAACAAGGAACAAAGAGCATTAACCTAAAGAAATATCCACACAATCAGAGATTCTAGTTTAAATGAGCCTTGGAAGTTGCTATCATTCAGGCGTCTGTGCTGGCCTGCCCTTGGGGTCCTGACAGGACACGCCCTCAGCTGCAGCCACTGAGAGCTCCACCTGTGCACACTCACTACGTTCCCTTTTAAAAGGGCCCCGCCCACCTTCTCCCCCTCCCTCTCCCTCTACCTATCCCTCTCCTCCCTCTCTCCCTCTCTCTCACCCCTCCCTCCCCCTCTCCCTCTCCCCCCCTCTGTCTTTCTCCTTCTCTCTCTCTGACTCTGCCCCTCTCTCCTCTCTCCTGCTGCTCCTGTCCCCAGAGGCTGGTCCCCCCCCCCTCCCTTTTATGATCCTTTTCTCCTAATTAAAACAAAACAAAACAAAACAAAAACCTCTGCTTGAACCCTGCTGCATGGTGTCTCTCTCTCACTCACTGCCTTTCTTAAATTACAGCAGAGGTCTACACAAGTAGTATGAAGAAAGGCCAGGCGTATATTGATTGTTCCCATTCAGTATCTCACATTCCCTGCATCCATAGCAATGAACAAAAAGACCGTATTGCCCGTTGTCCTTTGCAGATGGTTAGCACAGGGTTAACTTTTGGCCAGTGGAATATCATCAGCTGTTAGGTTAATTTCCATGAAAGCTTTCTAAAACCAGAATACAGGGGTGAAGATTTCCCTCTTCCTCTTTTTCTTTGCTTCCTATATGGAAGACAGATTTAATGGCAGGTGTTATCGTGGATGTATGCGAAACTTAAAACAGCCATGACCTGGAGACCACATGCTAAAAAAGCAGAGAGAAGAAAAAAACAAAACCAAAAACAAAATTCCTGATTGCCCTGCACAACTGCCAAGCCACCCCCATTCTCTCTGCCTCCAAACTATGCAAGCATCACACAGGACTCCAGGTCAATCATCAGAAATACTGAATGGACACTAGAGTATGGAAGCAGATACCTCTGTCTTGGACTATGAGTTTTTGTGCATAGGAAAGAAACTTTAGAGGCAGGAATTGTCTGAAACACACATACATACACACACACACAAACACACATTATATAAAAGCCTACAACATATTTAGGTATTCTGTCAAAGCAAAAAGCAGCCAGGCCATTCTGGGCTGGAGAAGACTCAGTTGATATTTTTGGCTCTGATAGAAACTGCTCTAAGCAGACTACAAGTTGTCATTGGTTAAGATTTTAATGTTACAAGTACAAAACCCCTGTAAAAAATGTTTCTGGTGGTTTGGATGTAATTAGCACCAATAATCTCAGAGGGAGGGGCACTGTTAGGACGTGTGACTTTGTCTGGGTGGGTGTGGCCTTGTTGGAGGAAGGGCGCCATTGTGGGGGTGGGCTTTGAGGTTTGCTACGCTCAAGATACCACCCAGGACCAAAATCAACCTGTTTCCTGCAAGATGTAGGACTCCAGCACCATGTCTGCCTCCGCGCTGCCATGCTCGCCACCATGACAATGGACTGAACCTCTGAACTGTGAGTGAGCCCCAATGGAATGTTTTCTTTATAGGAGTTGACATGGCCATGGTGTCTCCCCACGGCAATAGAAAGCCCTAGCTAAGACAATATTATTCTGCTTCTCATTTTTTTTTTATATTCAGAAGAGGGGGGGGGTACCAGACATGGTGGTGAGTAAGAAATTATTTTGTGAAGACTGTGCTGTTAGTTCATTTGTCCACCTGTCACATCTATCTGCCTACGCATCCATCCACCAGTATGGACCGAAGGGGTTCTCTGTGTACAGAACTCACTGGTGAAAATAACACACCCTTCAGCTGCAAGAAGACTTTCCTAACTTCCCAACCCAAGCGGGAGGTAGGGAACAAACTGATGAACCAGCACTATGGAAAAGTAGGATGATAAACAGCAAACCGTAGCGAATATTTATTTTCCCAGGTGTTAATATGTTAACCTTTGCCATGCCCCCATTAGTATTCATTGGATTGCTTAAGTCACCAGAAGCTAGGATCTGGATACTCAGCCATTTAATCCCCTCACCGCAGAGAAATGGGCAGCTCCGGATAGATTAGCATCTCCTACCTTTGACTGTCACCTCTAAAACCAGTGGTTGAAATTGACTTGTTACTGTTGCAGTGTTGCTGGAGGCGGCCTTTGAGAGAGTACTCACTCCAAGTCACAGCCTTCACAGCAGGGGTGCGGTCATCTGGTGATGTGATACCTCCAAATAGCATACAGCCTGGCAAGAAGGCCCTCGCTGGGGGTGGCTCCCCAACCTTGCAGTTTTCCAGGCTCTAGAGTATAAGAAAAGAGCTTTACATTCTTTGTGGATTGCCCAGTTTGTAGCATTCTGTTGTAGTGGTGGGAATCAGACACTGAGAAGTCTCTATGCTGGTGGCCTCCCTTCATGGTGGCATGGTCATGACAGAGCCAGATATTACTTTTGCACACTATAGCACACAAAGCAGAAAGACAGGAAGGGAGGGAAGGGGGAGAAACTGGCTTCTACTTTCATACAGGAAGCCAGTTCCTCAGATTCCCCACCATGACCTGCTAGCTAAAGCCAAATAGCATGGCCACCCCAGCTGCGGAGAGAACAAAAAGAAGCATGTGTCTGCCCTGCTTGAGGCAGGCAGGATGGGACTGGGCATTGGGTAGGCAGCCATTTGGTGTCCACTGTGTCCCGTTTGTTGTAGTTAAATGTAAAATGTCTCCTTCAGCTAACTTGTTCAAACACTTGATCCCGGGCTGGTGACACTGTCTGGGAAGGTTGTGAAACCTTTGAGGGTCCAGCCTCACTGGAGAAAGTGGGTCGCTTGGGGGAGGGAGGTCAGCCTTGACGTTTGACCACCGACAGTGGGCTGGGCCCTTCCACATTGATCGTCAGTCAAGAAATGGCACCAAAGGCTTGGTTACAGTCCATCTGACGGAGGCATTTTCTCACTTGAGGGTCCCTCTTCCTAGCTTGGGTCGACCTGACAACCAACCAGCCAGCATGCAGGGCCTCCAGTGTCCCTGTAGCTTGCCGGGTTCCTTGTGGCTGCTGAACCCCAGGCCCAGGTGGTTCGACGTTGGCAGCTGAAATGAAATTTAAGGAATGAAGCGTCCTGAAGAGTATCTCTGCACGCCCTGTATCACAGTATGCCCTGTGGGACCTGGCATGACAACAAATATTTAAGTTAAGGGATTTAGGATAGAAAGGTTCTCCTGAGTTATCTGAGTGAGCCTGGTTTAATCACAAGGTTCCCTATGAGGGTAAAAAGGGAGAAAGGAGGGTCAGAGCGAGAGATTGGAAGTATTGCTGACCTTCAAGAGGGGAGGGATCACGAGCTAAGAAATACAGGAAGGAGTTGCTACCCCACACTGCCGCCAACCCCCGCTTTTGCAAAGACCCGTGTTGGACTTCTGATGTTTGACCACTAAGGAGTGCGCAGTGGCTTGTTGTGGCACTAATGGGAAATGGGTTCTGGGTGCTAAAGTAAAAGCAGGTCCACACAGGCAAGGGCGAGATGGCCAGGTAGATGCATAGGGGCAGGGAACCCTATGGGGATGCAGAAGGTCCACACAGGCAAGGGTGGGTATGGAAGTCCCTATGAGAAGGCAGCTCAGCTGCTGGGGGATAGGTCTGTGCTTCATGTGACAATCCCTCAAATGAACCAGGTACACAAGAGCCTCCTGCTTGTAAGTGCCTCCCCAACACACACACACACTCACACATGCACACACACATTCACACACACCACACACACATTCACACACACTCACACACACTCCACACACACTCACACATTCATACACACACTCACACACACAACACACACACATTCACACACACACCACACACACATTCACACACACACACCACACACACATTCACACACACAACACACAACACATTCACACACACACCACACACACATTCACACACATTCACACACACACTCACACACACTCCACACACACTCACACATTCATACACACACTCACACACACAGCATACACACACTCATACACACAACACACACAACACACACACATTCACACACACTGTCTCACACAGACTCCACACACACACTCTCACACATTCACACACACACACACACACCACACACACTCATACACACAACACACACAACACACACATTCACACACACACACTCACACACACCACACACACTCTCTCTCACACACACTCACACACACACACTCACACACACACTCACACACACACCACACACACTCATACACACAACACACACATTCACACACATACATTCACACACACACTCACACACACCACACACACTCTCTCTCACACACACTCCACACACACACACACACACACACACACACACACACACACACCTCTGCTGCCTTCGCTACGGGTGCACAGGGCTAAGGTGCCGACGGTCATACTCTTGGACTCAGGGCCCCTGACCACTTCCTAGGCCTGGCTGATGCCGCCCCTCCGGTCCCCTCTACCACAGCATTTTCCTCGCTCTAGTTCTAATAGACTGGCTGATGGAATTCTCCCTGGCTTCCCTGGGAGGCTTGGTTCATTACATCCATTAGCGCTTCCCCCATTTCTTCCCAGCGGGAGATTTTCAAAAGCATTAGTTCAAATGGCAGCCGCCTGCCCTCCAGCCAAGCGTTGACATTCCCCCTTGCTGCGCTGCGTCCACGGGCCTCCCTTGGCAGAGGAGAGGCCTCCTTACTGCAGGGGCTTGTTTCTGGTTAAGGAAGCCCTGTGCCCTTGGGCTTTACACCGATTGCATCCACTGCAGAGGTTGTTCCCTGATTGGGGATATAATCACTTCCTGGGCCTATGGAGAAAGTGAAAAATACCCAGAGTGAACCAAACACGCTTTCACCCTCAGCTCAGGAGGCCTCCGTGTTTTTCCTGAGTTGATGTTGGTCACAGAGCATCGTGGGACCACTTGGGACCACCCAGCTTCATTAGAGACCTCAACGGGGGTCCTGTGTACAGAGAGCTGTGGGCACAAACTTCACCCTGCTGTGGGCACGAAAAAAGCAGGGCAGGATGTATATTAGTAAGAACATTTTGCTCTCCAAGTGGCTGGTTGAAAACTCAGACTCTGTTTCAGTGATAAGCACGCAGAACAAATTATTAACTGAACATGGAGGATTAGGTGTGTGGGCAATTTGGGGCTCAGAATATTGAAAATGAAAGTTCCAAATAATGATAATATCTTCATAATTCTAAATATGGAAGGCACTGGATAGGTACAACTATTTTTGTTGCTTGTTTGTTTTGTTTTACATGGGGACAGATGCATTTCAGGCAGGCCTCACACATGCTGTGTGGCTGAAGATGGCCTTGTATTTCAGATCGTCTGTGCTTGACCTCCAAGAGCTGGAATGTACCACTGTGCCTGGTTCATTCTAGGGCTCTGAACAGGACTTCTTGAGTGCTTAGCAAAAACTCTCCTTTGACTGATGTCCTGAGGTTTTAAAAGATGTTCCCATTATTGAGCCAGAGCTCAATGGTGGGAAACTTTCAGATATGTGGAACCCTCCAAGACCCTGTAAGCTGATCACGGAGGATGTCAATTAGGAAGTCGAGAGGCAGCTGAAAAACTGACCCATTCTGGTGAAGATGGTGTTGCATTCACAAAACGTTGTAAACCACCAAGATTGTGTTACCAGCAGTGTAGACCTGTGTGTTCTTTGGAAGTATGTTCTGGGGAAAAAAATGTCAAAAACACCATGCTGTCACTTGTTTCCCGTAACCTCAGCAGACATCAGGAATGACTCACCATACTGCCCGCATGACTTAAACATTGCATGAAAAGCACAAGGATTTTCTACATGGCGCCTACAGGGTTTATCATGCCCGGTAAAACTCTGGTCGTCGAATTAACACCATCCACCAGCTCTTCATTCTAAACCGTTCTGTATTGTAAGGGTTTAGCTCCCTGTCATCCCTGGGATGAGAGCCAGGCAGGTGATAGGAGCAAGGGAATACAGTGGGAGGGAAAGGTTTATTGAGTTAAATTAAATGGGTTTATAAGATAAGGGAAATCTCTGTAGGAAAGGTAATGTTTGAGTTATGGGTAGATGGAAATAGAGTCCAATGGGAAACTGAAAAATCGTCAGGAAGGTTGAGGGTGTAGCTCAGTTGGCAGAGCGCTTTCTCAACATGCATGAAGCTCTGGGCTTGGTCCCCTCCCCAAAACAAAAAAATCAGGTGTGATGGCACAGATCTGTAACCCCATGGCGACAGAGGCAGAAGGATCAGAAAGTTCAAGGTCATCCTCAGCTCCATAGTGAGTAGTCTGGGCTGCCTGTCCTACCTCCTCCCAAAAATGTCAAGATCTTGAGCCACGACCAAAGGAGAGCGCACTCTTGACATTTGAGGATGCACAGAATGAAGCTAGGTAAGGAAGCTGAAGTCTTTCTGGAGAGGAAAATCCTGCAGGAAGAGATGGTCTAGGGTCAGCCAAAGTCAGCTGCCAGCAGGGGAAGAGTGGGAGACAGTAGGAGGCACGGCGGGAGAAGGGGAGGGAGGGGCATTGGGGTTGGTATCTAACATGAAAAACAATTTAAATAAAAATTAAAAAAACACTACAATGTCTGTCACATGGTACCCATGGTTTCTCTTTAAACCACACTTACTATGATGATTTATAGTGTGTTGGCTCCCAGTTCCTTCCTGCTAGCATTCTAGCAGGAGACAGCTGGACAAGGGCTGTGGTTTGCTGCTTTTTCCCCTAATATTAAGAGCAGCCCATAAGGCTGAGGCAGAGACAGAGAGAGGCAGAGACACTGAGAGAGACACAGAGATGCACACAGATGTACACACAGAGAGACTAGCAACAAATAAAATTAAATACTTTGCACGTTTAGTTTCCTTTACTAAAATGATGGGCCTTGTTTCTTTGTTCATGGGAGATGTTTAGACTCCCAACAGAATTAAATGGTAAGTCTGAAGAGCGTCGGTATGGCTCCCTCCCCATGGATACACACAGCGTAGCTTCCCACTGTTAGCATGCTCGCCAGAGTGGAGCGTGCCTTACAATCAATGAAGCCATTTAGAGTCATCATTACCACCCACATTCCATGGTTTGCATTCGGATTCATTCATTTTGTTTCGCTTTTGTGGTCTCACTCTGTAGCCCAGGCTGTCCTCAAACTTACAACAATCTTCCTGAAGTATGTGTGCATTGGAAGGCAGGGTTGAAATCCTGAGAGCTGGGATTACAATTATAAACCATCACATCTGGCTTCTGGACGTGTGTGTCTGTCCATGCTCACACACATGTACTTTCATGAGTGTTTGTGTATGTGTGAGCCTGTCTGTTTTTATGTGTGTATTATGTATGTGTGTCTCTGGGTGCTGTATATGCATATATTTCTATGGACAGATATGCACACATGTGTGCATTTGTATGGAGGCCAGAGATTGACACAGACATCCTCCTCACTCATGGTGCACCTTGCTTTTTTTGAGACAGTGTCTCTCACTGAACCCGAAGCTCATTGAATCAGCTGTGCTGGCCTGTGAGCTCCTGGGGTCTGCCTGTCTTAGCCCTGAACACTGGTTACAGGCACATCCCACAGGCACATCCCACCACACCCAGCTGCCCAGCTTTTACAGAGGTCCTAAGGATATGACCTTTACCAACTAAGCCATTTCCCAGCCTCTAGGGATGACTCCCATGCTGTAAGTTCTATGGCTAGATTATTTTTGATCCCCTTTAAACACACACACACACACACACACACACACACTTAAAACATCTCATACTATCAAGAACTTGTCAAGCCCAAGAAACTGTTCTCCATTGTGTTCATCGTCCAGCAGACATCATGGAGAACTTTGGGTGTTCCGTTTCCTGAGCTCCTCTGGGAGTGAATAGAGGTCAGCACAGCCTCACTGTGTCCCGGGAGCCTTAGGGTCCCTTCACACTTGAAATGAATGCCTTTCTGTAGACATGCTGTAGGAGGCAAGGTCAGCTGGCTGGTGGTGGGGCAGACCTGAAAGCTCCTTCAGTGGACACTCTTTCCTCCAGGGCTGTGAGAGCATTGTGACCCTGGTCCTGACCCATCTGACCACATCTCTGTCATCCTGTCCCCTCCATGCCAACAGACACAGTGGCCAACGGGGAGGCTCACCCATCATTGTAATCTTGGCAAGAAGCCTTTCCAATGTGTGAACATAGAGCTTTTAATTTGTACAGAGACACATGATTGTTTCTTGGAAAAGCTCTCTACTGATTAAATAGGGGGAAGGCAATTTATTACTTATTACTATTTAATGCTGGCGATTAATCGCACTTAGTCTATCTGGTGGCCAAGCCCAGTCCTCACGCCCAGCACAGCACACCAAGGGAGCTGCCAGGCACCACAAGCATGACCAGCAAAGCTCTGCTCACACTGCCAGGGAGGGAGTGACCTGTGTATTATTTATGTCCCCTTTTAAAACAAACCCATCGAAAGAACAAGGCCCATCTTCTATGCTGGCTGCAGTGGCGCTCCAACATATGGTCACTCCCAACTCCCTCAGCTGAGGACTGGAGTGGGTATCCAGGTTGCATGAGGGGACCACCTGCAGCCATCTGCTGAGTGTCGTTCTTTCTCTCTGAGCAGAATTCTAATTGTGGAACAGGCTGTGGAGGAACAGAGAGCAGAGGAGAGAGACACAAAGTGTGTTTTGTGATAGAGAAAACGTGGCTCTCCTGACTGTCATTCCTTACGTGCTGAGTTCGAGTCTATTCTCCGGGAGAAGTGTGAGACTGTGAAGGAATCTTGGGGTGAAGGGCAGAGGTGGAAAGTAAAGGGGGAGTGGGGTGGGGAGGCTGGCGGGAGAGTCAAGCCCTGCATGTAGGTTCCCTGTCATAATTCATCACTCGCGGTAGTTTGACAGCGGCCACCACCACCTATGAGGGCACCCATGGGGTCATGTGAAAAGCGTGTTTTCAGGAGTGCAGTGCGATGCAAAATGAAAGCTCCCTAAAATGTGACGGGAATTCTACCCGCTTTCGTTAGGAAGGCCTGAGATGTAACTCACAACAGAGACAGATGAACACCCGCACTCTGCAGTCCCAAGGATGCCTCCGGATGCTCTCTGTCTCTGTCCAGGAAGCCAGAGAGAGCTCCGGGGTTCCAGACCACAGACCCAGTTCTCCCAGCTCACATCTGCCCCTGTCCCCACCCCCAATGGGCGTGGTCAGTGCGGCAGGTGTGGGAGGGGTGAATATCTCACTACAGTGGTAAGCATTGTATGCTGCATTTCACAATCTTTTAATAGCTTTACTATGTAAATTCTGTCCATTTGCTCATGGCTTAATCACAGCATAATTTAATGGGTGTATTTCAAGTATCTGCACTTTAGATGTAGTCCTGGGTGGCAAAGTTCCTTTATACTGGAGATCATACAATATAAGCCCGTAGCATGTTCAATAAGACACCTGAAACGTATTTGTCTTCAGGGGTCAGGGAGCCCTGTGAAGATTTTTGTTCTCCCCAGCTTCAAGCAGTGGACCTTGTCACCCCACGCTTAGAGTAATGGCTGTGTCAGGATCTTAAAATGATTGTCAAATTGGCAGGATCTAGAACCCACCAATGACGTTAGTCTCTATGTCTGTGAGAGGTTTTATAGTTAACTAGGGTAACTGAGATGGAGAAACTCACCACAGCTGTGGGCTGGGAGCCCAGGTCGAGTGAGCACCAGCATTCATTGGCCTGGGCTTCCTGAATGTGGATGCGGGATGCCGTGTGCTGGCTCACACTGCTGGATCCTCAAACTGTGAGCCCAGGGGACCCTTGTGTGCCAGCGCTTGTCTGAGGGCTGACAGAAGCAGCTTATGGAAGGGCTTTTCTTCCCAGGTCGACTAACCAAACCTAGACAATGGCTCACAGACTCTGCTCCAGATCAGTTTCCATGGTGAGCCTGAATCCATCAAGCCAGCAAGGTTAACATCACAACTTCCATCGTTAGATTCTGTCACAGTGTGGAGAGAAGTAATTAACAGCCTTGGGATGGTCCTTGTGGCATGAATGTGGAGCAAATATGCCCTGCTCCTATGGTTTGTCTCGTAAAGGTCAGAGAGCCGTCCTTGTCCCAGCCAGTGAGTGATCTGAGTGCATGAAACACAGCCGTAACGGGGAAAGAAAATGAGGGTCTGGTACGAAGTGTCTTCAGAATGAGCACCAGCACTGCGTGGGTTCATTTGAAGAGGTGGCTAGGCTCCCCAGGAACCATCTACCCTGGCCTGGCCACTGGGAGGCAGCTTCCCCATGTACTCATTTGGATAAGTGCCTCTTGGGAGTGCTCCAGTACCTAGGAGTCTGGAAAGGGCAATGCAGAGGCAGTCAGCACCCCTCTGCCAAGGGCCAGGACAGGCTTGGTGGGTTGAGGCAAAACTGAGCCAGTGGAAGGCTTGATTTTTTTTTTCTATTTGATAATTTACATTTAGAAAGGAGAATGGCTTTTAGCTCCCTGGCTGTATGAAATGGGAGGCTGCATTTGAGCCCACAGGCAGACAGTGTTCATATGGACAGCATTAGTGCTTTACCTTCAAGCGGTGGGGAACCCACTACCTTCCACATAAGCGCTCCTCCACTTATGCACACCTGAAACTGCTGGGAATCGTTTTTATGTTGGTCTGGAATTTCATCCTACTACCACAGAACGAGTTTAAGGGCCGGTTTAATTTCTAGGAATGTTTTTAGATGGGAACAGTTCTCTATGACCCATCTCCCTGCCCGCTGATCGTGTTGTAAACTTTTCTTGGCGTGAAGGAGCCATTATGAAAACAAATTATTGCATCCTGCTGTAATGCAGAGAAGCCCTCCAGAGCCATGGGGGTTTGTAGGGCCATTTGCTTCTCCCTAAATGTTCCCACACTGCAACGCTCCATGAATTCTTGTTTCTTTTCTCAATTTCTCTGCCTGATCCCTTACTATAAGGATGTCACCCATGTCCTTTCTCACTGTTGACTGGGTGTCTACTGGAACAGCTCATCTCCCTTTCTTAATCAAATGCTTCTCATCTCCCCTTGATTTTAAACCAGCTCAACTCACCGTGAGTTCACACAAACCAGGGACCCGGGGCGTGTGCTATTTGACTTGAGCAGTTTTATTAGCAAAGGGTTTAAGCCACTTGGAGGATCTGTGTGTGTGTGTGTGTGTGTGTGTGTGTGTGTGTGTGTGTGTGTGTCCCTCTGTGTCTCTGAGTCTCTCTGCATCTCTCTGTATCCCTGTCTCTCTGACTCTCTCTGTATCCCTGTCTCTCTGACTCTCTCTGTATGTCTCTGTATCTCTGTGTCTTTCTGTCTCTGTCTTCCCCTCTGTCTCTAGGTCAGTCTCTGCATCTCCATCTCCACCTGTCAGTATTTCTACGTCTTAGTTCCTAGGTAGGTTTTAGAGGGAATGGGAGGTCAACCCTTACCATTCTGTAGTTCCCTGGTTTTTATTCCCCGCTGAGAATGTGACTCTGTTTCTCGACATCACGAGCATCAGATTCCAGTTCAGGCTTTCACATACACTGGGAACTTGGGAGACTGAGAGTGATGTGAGCCGAGAGTGAAGAGCTTGAGGGTGATGGTTTGCTTCAGCATATTTCAATTATCAGTGGAAGTTTCATGTGTGTTTCTTTAATTAACACTAAGATTAGGACTATTAAATAGTGTGGTTTAGGAACGAAAAGAAATCAACCCTTAGGGATACAATTTGATATAAATAAAGACAGGCAATTTCCAATACGCTGTTTTCACATAATCCACTCAACCTTGACTCTCATCCAGCACGGATCTATGGGACTTAATGCAAATGTGTGCCGGCTGTGCTTGACTGAGTTCAGGAGCTGGGGGCTGCTGTGTGGGATGTCTCTGTTTGGAGCTCTGGATGCTGGGAGGGGACAGTGAGCTTTAACTAATTACACCTCGCATCACCCCCAGGAGGTAGGGAATGAGTGTAGGCAGGCTTGGCTGAAGGAGCTCAGAATGTCTTAATAATCACCCAATAGAATCTTATCATGAGGAGCAAATTGCATTAAGTGGGCAAATGAAGTTGACGGTGAGAAGCAAAGCCAGGAAATAAAATGCTATGAGGGGTTTTATATGGGAAAAAATCCAATTAACGCCTTTTTAACGGAGTTGGCCCGTGGCTTCTTCATGTCTAACGGAGGGTTACGCCTAAATAAATGCCTATATGAAAGAACCTGCCAGTGAAAATGAAGGGAGTGAAAGTCATGTTGGGCAGAGGAGGAAGAGGAGGAAAATCTAGAAGCCACCAGACCTTACAGTTCCAAAGAGCAAAGTAACTTCACTGTGAAGCGGCTTGCACAGCATTAGAATGAAACACTGCTTTGTTATTTGATTCTTCAGTGAAACAGCTATTTCTGTGTAATAACAGGAAACACCAAATGGCTACGCTGTGTGGGGATGACTAGCTTGCCCTTGTCTATCCGGGAAGCCCTAATGCTGAATTTGCCACGCCTTGGTGGTAAGGCACGAAGGTAGCAACAGGGTTTGTGGGAAAAGGTCAGGTGAGCACACAACCCACAGAGGTGCAATCCAAAGAGGTGTCTAGAGGTGATGGGACACAATGGAAGCTTCTGGGGGGACTTGTGGCATTGTAGGTGGGATAAAGGAGGGCCATCCATTATTTTTCCTGTTGTGGTAAAATACTGTCAGAAGTAACTTGGGGGAAGAACGGCTCATCCTGGCTCACGGTTTTAGGGGATGATAGTCTGTCACAATGGAGAAAGTGTGGTGACTCCAGTAGCTGGGCCCTGACAGAGGCAGCCCGTGGCTACTCACAGCACAGAGCTGTATGGAAGTAGACAGTCTGTGAGAACCAGAGTGAATATCACCTGTTAGGCCCATCTCCATCAACCAACTTCCAGCAGCTTCCGTAGTCCCCAACATTCTGAAAATAACCACGCTATGAGCCACTGGGGGGCATTTTAGACTATTATTACAAAAATGAACTTGCAAACAATCATCACTGGTGTGGGATAATGCTCTTGTACACTGTAAAGATTTGCTGCTTATTTAATAAAACTCTGATTGGCCAATAGCCAGGCAGGAAGTATAGGCAGGGCTACCAGACCTGGAGAATTCTGGGAAGAGGAAAAGCAGAGATGCAGTCACCAGCCAGAGGCAGAGGAAGCAAGTTGAGAATGCCATGCTGAGGAAAGGAAGCAAGCCATGTGGCCAAACATAGATAAGAATTATGTCAGAGTTTGTTAGTAACAAGCCTGAGCAATAGGCCAAACAGTTTATAATGAATATAAGCCTCCGTGTGTTTATTTGGGTCATGAGGGCTGCAGGGTGGGGCAGGACAGAAACTTCTGTCTACACATCACACGCCAAAATTAAGCAGACCCACAGTCCATACAAGTCAATGCACAGGTAGGACAGCCGTTCTGAAGCCATGGGGCCTTACTTTGTACCTCACTTTTTCTCTATGGGATGTACGTTTATGTACTTGTTCCCCCAAAAATGAAAAATCCATGACGGGATTAGAACTAAGAATCCTCCTCCATTAATTATGTCCATTATCCATCCTTAAAAATCGGGGGGGGGGGGAGGTGCAACAGGAAGTCATAGACCAAGTCCAGAGTGCTCACTGGTGAGGCAGATACCCAGCGTGGCTGGAACCCCAGTGACATGTAAGGAGGCCAGGATCCAGTAGAGGGCAGACTCCAGAAACAGAGGCACAAAGGCCTGTGGGCCTAGGACCCAAAAGCAAATTCAAAGTAACATTATAAACTGCACTCTGAAGCGTATCATACCCAATTGTATGTGGGTGAGTAGCTGGACACTAGGTGTGTATATTTGTGTGCACATATGTGTAATTATCCACTGAACCGATCAAGGCAGCTTTTGGAAAAGATGAGCGAGCTGCTTTCTTTATCTTTTTTTTTTTTTCCCCCAAGACAGGGCTTCTCTGTAGCTTTGGAGCCTGTCCTGAACGGTTCTGTGCTGGAATTTCCTTTCATAACAGGCATGCATGAAACAACTATCACGTGAGGGCTTTGGGCCTTGGTGGACGAATCTGCTAGAAGGACAGGACAGCCTGTTTACTGTGCAGATGTTTCACCGTGGCCGTCTTCCTGGTTGGGTCTCAGCTCTGTAAATAACAGAAAGTTTTCCTGTGGCTTTTTTCTCTCTCATTATTTCCATTATAATACTGCCACTTGCCATCTTGCTACATCACAGAACGTGGTCCCAGAGGGTCGCTGTTAGTGACATGTTCTCACAGTGGCGTGAGATATCCTCAGGGATGCATGCCAGGGTCATTCTATTTAAGCCTCAGTGCTCTGTTTCCGTTCACTCCTACTTTCTTGTCCTGTGGGGTGGCTTTTAATGGAAAATGCATGCGTGCCACAGGCAGCCAGGGTCACTACACCTCGGGATGGCGGCAGCAGATTATCGGGGGACCGACATCAGGATTGCAGGATGTGGCAACAGCAGCTTCCAGTCCAGGCTTCATCCTAACTAGCTTCCAAATTCTTGTCGGCAACAACTGGGTACAAGGCATAGATTCCTCCCGAGTATTTTCTCTCTGGTAACCCGGGGAATTTAACTTTTTTATTACCCTTACTGAGCTGCATAGGCGTAGAGGCCAGGAAACTGTGGGAGGCAGCCCTCTTCTACATTGCGGGCCCCAGGAACGGAACTCAGGCATCAGGCTCACCAGCCCCAGCAAAGGGAATTTGAATAATAAGTCATTTAAACCATTTAAAAGGTGAAACAAACTAAATCCAATTAAGATAAAGGAACTTAAGCTTGTAAAAAGCAAAGTAGACATAAACAGGACTTTTTAAAGCATACAAACGTGAAAACGTAAGATTTCCAAATGGCAGCTGAAGGAGATGGAGTTACCATAGCAATCCCAGTCTGAGCCACCGCGTGTTTCCAAATATCTCTCTCTGCGGGGAGAGGTTCGAGGGCACATCTTGATCTTTTTTTTTTTTTTTTTAATTAAGGAAAGAATAAAGACTCAAGTTTCCTGGGTTAAGAGCCAGGCTAGAATGCCAACAAGGGCCCTCCAAGGCTTGGGAAGTCTGGAGAGAACAGCTTGCTGGGAAATGACAATCACCACGTGGGGTCGCTGTTGTTCCATCGCTGCTACCACGTAGGTGGAGAAAGCTCTTCCCTGCTCCTTTGTGCAGACCTTATCTATGTCTACTGTGTGCTGGAGACTCTGAACCTCGAGATAGAGAGGCGAACACAGCCGGTGATGCCCAGTCTGGGGGGAGAGAGGAGTAAACAAGCGGCATCATTAAGCTTGTGGTTAGGTGTGCATGGAGACTGAGGCGTGCGACCGCCTTTATACAGGTGTGGGAAGACCTTGGTTATGAATTGCTAGACTGAGGTCCGCGCTGGGCAGTGAGCTCGCTTTCCCGTCCCCTAAGGAATGGAGGAGTTGAACACCAAGCAGAGGGACAGGACAGGGCCACCTGGCTTGGTGCAGGGAGAAGAAACCTTCCTTGGGCTCTGGTCAGAGCTCTTTAATTTAGCCCAATGGAAGTGAAGCATGGGAAGAGGCTAAGCATGGGATGAGGTTATTCAAGTTGCATAGTTTTCTCCTCACACTGCAGAGCAGTCCCTCCTTCCCTGTGTGGATCTTTTAAGTATGTGTTGCTGTTGATGTGTGTGAACACTTGGGAAACCCTATTCAGTATTATAACAGTTTAATACTTCGGTACGGCTGTCGTCACAACACAGATACAGGCCATCAGGTCTAGCACAGCCATGGTGGGCGGGAGAGAGTTTTAAAAGTTTGAGGTGGAGAGAGAGTGCTAGACTGTGGGTACGAGGCTTGGAGAGCAGCCTTCTCGGTAATGTTTTCCATTTCTGCGGAGTTACTCCCTTACATGACGGCCACACTGAGCAGCCTCTCAGATCCAGAGGCAGAGGAGCCTCTCCCATCTCAGTAATAACAGTTTGGCACAGCCGCACAGGAAGTGTTGGAATGGGGGCGGGGCAGGAGAGAGGCAGGGAGAAATGGTTGGCTGTGTGATTGATGGTTCGATGAGTGATTGACAGGTAGAAAGTAAGAGGTGTAGAAGTGCCGGCCAGGCTATGTGAGTCTTGTACAGAATTTTGGTAACAGAGATAAGGCTAAGCATTCTTACAGCCTTCTTCCTGTGCATGTCAAACGCCAGTCACTGTCACAGTCACAGGGATGGGAAAGTGAGTAAAACCACACAGTCAGCAAAAGAAACTAACCCTGATTTTAGGAGGTGTTACCTATACAAAACGAGACGTGGATTGAGTGTCGTCGGGGTTGAGAGATGGCTTTCAAACCACCGGGCGAAGCAGAGTTTCACACGGAGTTTCATTCCCAGATGGGAGCCCCCTCCAGGAAGGCAGAGATGCTTCTGCTGTGGTCAGGGTGGTGCCGATCCTAACCAGATGGTACTACCAAAAGAGAAGGGACACCGCTGTGTAGCGCCTAGCCCTTCTTAGAGACCCAGGGTATCACCGCCCCCTTCATCCGGACAGCTCAGCTTCGCAGCCCAGGACCGCAGGTCTCCACGGACCAGCACATCCTGAGTATAGATCTCACCACATCCCCAAACCTTCCAAGCAGCCATCTGGGCTTCCCGGCAGCCTTTAGTTTGCAGTCATCACTCTTCCCTTTTCCTGCGGGGGTATTTCTCCATCTACAGACCACAGTCCATTAGTGGCTCAGGCAATCGATACAGCATTTTAAAAGCAGGGTAGAATAAAATGGAAGCTGCTAAAGTGCATTACATAATATATATATATATATGTATATATATATATATATATATATATAGATATTAGATATATAGATCTTGAGCATAAGTGGTGATAGTGCCAGCCTTGTTAGGTGACCCTTCTCTGGCCTCCGGGACAAGGTTCCTTACTAGATACTGCCATGGCAATTCTGAACTTTCCTAGAATTGAGATCTCAATTAAGCTTAGATATGTCTCTGATGCCCAAGTCAATGACACAATTTAGTGAAGTGTGTTTTAGTTCTAAGCATAAACTTACTTCTCAAACAGATTTTTTTGGGGGGGCTTGGTAAAGTATTAAAATACTCCCAATTATCCCTCTAGTGCAAGCATGCACGGATCTTCGCATAGATGACCAAAAGGGCTGTATGAGAACATTCTGCGGAAATGTCTACAAGGCAAGAAATATAAGCCAAAGAAAGCATCACAAAGTGTTTGTGCCAGGGAGCCACCCAGAGCCCCTCGGAGCTGTAAAGCCTGTTTAAGTACTTCCAGGCTATGCCTGGAGTCTGTGAAGTCTGGCTTCTGCCACTCCCAGATTCAACTCAGATCCAGTGAGGCTCTGCTTTGATTGATGTGGGGTGTAGGGTGTGTGTGTGTGTGTGTGTGTGTGTGTGTGTGTGTGTGTGTCCTGAAGAGTCATCCAAGAAATATCTGCCTCCTGAATAAGGAGAATACAGACATGTCAAGAGTTGTGGTGGATCCAGCTTGGTGAAGTGAGTGAGTTTATTCTGATTACTTACAGCAGCCTGGGCTGGTGGTGGGCAGCAGTACCAGCACAGTTTCCCAGGACCCGCCTACCTCACTCAAGCTCTATATGGCTTTCTACAGCAGAGCTCAGAAAACCCAGGTGCAGCTCTCGCTGGTGTTAAAGCATGGAGGTTAGACACAGACTCTGGCGATGGAAGGAAGACACAGATAACAACAGACTGCAAAATTTCTGCGTCTGTGAGTGCTGCCCCATCCCATTGCTTGCCGGGGGTGTCTGTCGCTCTTGGAAAATGATGACCAAATGTGGGAAGGATGGTCTGTTCTGCTTCCACATGGCACAAAGGAGAACTAAATGGTATCTTGCTGCAAGGTGGACCCAGGATTCTGGGGACTACACCCTGCCTCGAATGCTCATCTTTGAGAAGAGCTGACAACTCCATAGAAACACAAGGACAGGACCATGTTATGGTTGATCATTCACTGGGTACTTTTGCTCCCTCCCCCCCCCCCCGGGCAGTGGGAGACCATGCCTAGTCATTATTTATTTAGTTTCTTCTTTTGAGTCAGGCTTTTATGTAGCCTAGATTGGCTTTGAATTCCCTAGGTAGTTGAGGGTGACTTTGAACTTCTGGCCTCTAATCCACCTTCTGGGGGGTACTGGGAATCCAATGACAAATGAGCCTGCTATCTACACCAGACCAGCTTGAGTCCTGACCAAGATTTAGCAAGTCAATGGCTTGGGAAGGATGTTGGAGCACCATACATCTAGGCAGCCCTTCCTAGACAGACAAAGGCATTTCAGTAGCTGTGTGACTGAGTCAGCAGGGCCCGCAACAATCGGTTGTTACAATATGATTACTACATCAGATTCAAGCTCCTAAGTAGTACAGAGGTAAGGAGCATCAGATGCTGATCAATGGGAGTGTGAACCAGTGTACAGGTAAGGTCTGGTGGGAGTGTGTACCAGGCATGAACAAGATCATTGGGTTTAATCCCCCACCCCCACCTCCAGTAGCACTACCAAAAAAAAAAAAAAAAAAAGTGATGCAGTGAAATTCTGACAAGTGTACCTAGAAATGTGACACCCTCCTTTACCGAGATCGCCAACTCTGTTCCATCAGAATGCAGGGTAATAATCTAAAAGGAGAGACACCTAATACTACCAGTGATAGCTATCAGGCAACACCGACCGAAAAGCTGGTGAAGTGGTTTCATATGAACGATTTTTCATCTCCCTTTCAGATTTCTACACACATGATTGATTCCAGATAGACCGGCATGGATTTTCAAAAGCTGTGATTCCCACTTAACAGCCTCTCACGAAGAAAGAAAGGATGTGAGCTCTTGGGCTGCAGGTGCCAAGACCCACAGTACTTACTGTAGGTCACAGCCAGGGCTGAAGCCTAGGGAAGTCACCACATGCCAGGCTGCTTTAGTGACTTCCTTGTTGCTGGGATGAAAGGCAACTTAAAGGAGAAAGGGTTTGTTTAGGCCACCTACCCAGGTTACAGTGTATCATGGCAGGTAAATTCCAGCAGTAGCAGAAGCTTGAGGAACCTGGGCACACCACACCCAGTCACAAGGGAGCAGTTGAGTCACCTTCTTCTGCTCACTCTTTAAGATTTATTGTCTTTACTTAGTAAAGGTAAAGCATTTTTGCTCTGAAACATAAGTCACCGGCTGTTGCAGGATGTGGCAGCACACCTTTAATTTTACCACTATTCATGGAAGCAGAAGCAGGAGGATCTCTGCGTTTGAAGCTAGTCTCACCTACTGAGCTAGTTCCAGGACAGCCAGGGCTACACAGTAGTCTCCATATATAAACAAATACATAAATAAACAAAGCCTCTAGCTGTATTTTGGTATGTATAGTAACTGTAGCTGGGTTTTAGTATGTATAACAGTAGCTGGATTTTGGCATGTATCGTAACTGTAGCTGGATTTTGGTATGTATAGTAACTGTAGCTGGATTGGATGATCAAACTGAGCGGGGTTTTGGTATGTAAAGTAACGTCGCCTGGATTTTGGTATGTATCGTAACTGTAGCTGGATTTTGGCATGTATCGTAACTGTAGCTGGATTTTGGTATGTACGTTCGGGATAACGTAGCTGGTTTTGGGGTGTTTGGTGAGGGGGGGGGGGTTTTGGGGTGTTAAAGGGGTCTTTGTACAGCTTTTTCACTCTAATTCCTGTGACCTTCAGTCCTTCAAATCTTCCATTGAGATTTCAGATGTCATGATGCTACCTTGGGACACAGAAACTGTGTTTGCATGAAGAAAACTTACACAACTATCATCCTTTCTCCTCATTTTTAATATAATCAATTTCCTGAAATAAGAAAAGAGAAACTGCACCCTTGGGTTGGGTACCATAGCCTAGGGTTCCTTTCCAGTCTTTCTGCTTGAGCCAGGCTACTATAGACAATAGCTACTGGTAGATCATTGTCCTCTCAAGCAACCCCACATTTCCCTCTCCATCTTCCTCTCCATCTCCCTCTCTCTTTCCTCCTCCTCCTCTCTCCTTCTTCTTTATCCTCTCTCTCTCTCATCCCATATTCTCTCCTGGTACTGAGGTTGTAACTAAGGGTCTTGCACACACTAGGTGAGAGCTCTATCAGTGACTACACACCCAGGTGTCCCAGGGGTTTATCCCCTAAGGGACTCAATTACTCTTTGTTTCAGCCAGTTGCTTGGTTCTTAATGATGGCTATGAAGCAGAATTACCTAGAGAGCTATTAAAGCTTAGTATTATCATGTGACTTCCTGTATGTTGGTCTTCTGTAGGTTTTGTTTATGCTTTTGTTTGATTTGTGTCATGTTGAGGCTTGGACCCAGGGCTTTTCATATGCTAGGCAAGTGCTTGGACCATGGAGCTATATTCCAGTCCTGTGGTGGGTTTTTTTTTTTTTCAGAGCTATTCAAATCATTCTGATATGTAGACAAACATGGGTTCAGTTTCTATAGACGAGAGTTCAAATTCTCATCCTGATTGCCACCTGCTAGCAGATGAGACTGGAGCAAATAACATCTCTGTTTCCAGACTCTTGGGTTGTAAAATAAGGATAAATCTGCAAATTTTCCAAGATTTTCAATGAAGTCTGAAATATAAGCGCTCAAAATGTCTGTCGTCATTGTTTGGAGGTTGGTGTTATATAAGTATAAATAATAACACTGGGAGATAAGACAAAAGAAGAAATGAAGATGATCTCCAAAACTTTGTTCCTGTGTAATCGAGCAGATGAGTCCATCTCTCATTTGTCCATTCATATAGTTTAAAATACAGAAAGTGAAAGCTGTGAGAAAAGCATTCAACTTCATTTTAGAATGAGATGAGATGGATGTGAAGGCTTGGTCTGGGTGTGAAGTGTCCACTAGAAAGATTTGGAGGTGGGACAAATCTGGGAAGAGGCAGAACATCCCTTTCACGAGCGAACCTATAGACTTTCCAGCGATGTCTCTGAGCAAGGTCGCAAAGCTGGAGGAGTGGAAAGGATGGCTGATCAACCAAAGCCCCTCTCTCTTAAGCCACCTTGTACATTGTAACAGTGCACAAGGAATTACATCCTGCCTGCTTGAGTGATAACAGCCTGACAATGGTTAGAAACCACAGAGACCTAAACTTTCATTCTAGGCCATCTTCCAACTCTCTGGGATAGGATTTCACCATTTTCCGAGAATCGGGGCTTGGGAGTTTGATAGTCTGGGTTGTGTTCCTCTAGTGTCGTGGTGGCTGCTGCACAAGCCTAGGTGTCTCCTTGCTGTCACTTTCTTTATTTCCCAGCTTGTTGTGGGTCCAAGGCTGCACCCTGTTGGACAAAGTATTTTCTGCTCTGTAGTTGTCCTCTTTGGGGTCAGCTAATGAGATCCCCAAAACTCGGTGTCTAGTTCCTTCTGTCTGAGGCTTACTAAACCTGATAAGAGTTCAGGACTGTGTTTCTCCTTGGCGCTTGCCAGCCTGAGAAAGAAGCCGTGGCACCTCTAGCTGCAGTGGGTCTCCCAGAATCACTATAGATCTTCCTCCTCGTACCTAGGCTTTTCCTGTCCAGCTTGATGCTTCTGTGTGTGCCTAAGCCACACCATGCATGGCCTGTTCTCCCCTTCCCAATCCCTCTGGCCTGGGAGTCATTCCTAGGTCGTCAGTTCCTACCTGCTGCTTCTGTCTGTGTAGCCCTGGAAGGAGACACCTTATACTTACATCCAGTAAGCCAAGCTCATCTGATGATTTCATTTTATTATTTCATTTTATTATCTTAGCTGCAGAATCCTTAGTTCAGATGAAGTGGAGGGATATGAAGCAAGGTACTCTGCTCTGCACAGTAGAGTGGTTGTCCCAGGGTCTATTCACTCAACATGTCCCAGCAGAGCCCCAGGCATCCCAGAGTATTGATGGGAGATGCCATTCTGTAAATATGTTTCTCTTATTGGTTAATGAATAAAGCACTGTTGGCTAATAGCAAAGCAAGATAGGCGGGACTAGGAGACTAGGAGAAGAGAGGAAGTAGGAGGGAAGAGTTACAAGATGGAAGACCTACAGGGTAGGACGCTGGTCCCTCTCTCCGGTACCACGTGGAAATACTTAGATTAATAGAAATGGGTCAATCATTAAGAAAGAGCCAGCCAATAAGCAATGATAATAACAGGCCACCAGAATTATATCAAATACAGGATCTCTGTGTATTATTTGGGGCTGGCATGGCAGTTGGGTCAGACCGGTGGGGGAAAAACCTACTTCTAACAGGGTAACCTGTCTCTGCAGTCCTGTTCATTACAGTGGCATTGAGCCTTCTGCAGCCTTCTTTGCCTAAATTCATTCACCATCTGCTTCAAGCTGACCTTTCTGACTAGAAACTCGGTCACACGCCGACAGGAGCCGTCTGGTATAACGACTGTTACTAAATCACATTTAGATTTTCCTGTCTTTGCCCTGGGCTCTTACCCTGATTTACATCTTGTATAAGTTTCCACAGTTGCCATAATAGGCAGTTATAAAGCTAGTGACTTAAGAATTCAGACTTCCTAACCTCAGCTGTGGAGTTCTGTCAAACGTGGGTCTCACGGCCTAAACGTGAGGTGACAACAGACCTGTTTTGTTCTCCAGTGTCTCTGTGGTGGGACAATCACCTTCTTCCTGCTCAAAGCCGGAAGTGCCACCTGTACCCTTCTCCTAGGTCCACACATCCGGCTCCGTCCCAGTTTTGACTATAGGGACCTCGTGACTGCATTTGTCCCCCTGGACAGGTAATCCAGGGTTATCGTCTGCTCAGCGTCCTGAAACTGGTCGTGTCTGTAAAGTCATCTAACAGGACTACAGATTCCAGAGCTTAGGATGGCTCTGAGGCCATGGTCCCTCTACTCCACACTCCAGTGCCCTCATGCTGTGAGTAGAAAGGAAGGAATAGGACACTTCACTGCAGTCATAAACTGTTACAGTTTATATGGATTCCCAGGCATCACCCTGTGTCCACACCGTGGGAAGGGCTCCCTGGCTATGTTACTCTATCAAATTTCCCAGGCCTCCTTATATTCCACACCCTCCTCTAAGGCCCTCCCATCCCCCTTCCCCTGGAAACTCCCTATTCTTCTCATACCAACTTTGCAAGATAGCTAATTTTATTTAGGACCCACTTCCAATTTCAGCCTCCCAGGAGAGGGCTCTGTTGAAGAGGTGGCCTCTCTGTCAATGAGATGCATCTGTCTTAGAAAGGGCCTTTCACTCTAAGTCACAGTGTTTCCTGCACACCAGCTTACCACAGACTTGACCCCAACACCAGGTGAGTGTCACAAGTTTGCACGGGTGTTCTTTAGACACACATACAAGGACAATGCCACAGAGATGTAGCTGGATAGTTTCTCTGATACCTTTCTATCACCCGAGAGACAGAGAGAGACACAGAGAGAGGACGATGATGAAGAAGTGATATTCTCTAAAGATATGGGACTTTTAAAGACTGGTAAGAAGAAGCTGCCAATCACATGGCATAGTAATCACACACCAACCTTCACTGGAGTCTGAGTTTTATTCAGTGTTGTGCGCCCAGCTCCTTAGCATAGTATCTGAGCATAACACATCTGGAGTGACAGAATATACAGTGTAAAAAGCTGTCTTTTATAATCCAGATTATACAGTGTAACATGACAGATAAAAGACCCAGAGACAGATTTTGGGGTTCAAGCTTCAAGCTGAAGATCAGAGAAGCAAAGCAGCCAAGCCAGTAGATCTTACCTCTACCCAGCTGAAATGCAATCCTGTCTCCAGGAATCCTGAGAGGCAAAAGCTCTGAGTTTCCTTCTCCTCCTGCCTTTTATTCCTTTCTCCACCCAGCCATATCACTCCTGTCATCTGGGATTAAAGGCGTGTGATCCCAGGTGATGAGATCACCTTTGTATGAGCTGTTTCTTTTAGGACTGGGCCAATTTAATGTAGTCAGTGTGGCCTTGAACTAACAGAGATCCATCAACCTCTTAATCCTGAGTCCTGGGATTAAAGTGTGCACCACTACTGCCTGGCTTCTATAGCTAACTATTGTGGCTGACTTTGCATCCTGAACCCTCAGGCCCGCTTTATTAAATTATACATAACATATCACCACAATACAGTCTTCCTTCACCCATATTCCTTTTCTCTAATTCAGAAGGGACATTGTCCTTTCCTTACACGACAGTATGTGGAGCCTGTACTGTGCTCCTTGAAGGCAAGTGAGAACTGGCATTAAAGGAGCTGACGGAGGTAACAGGGAAAACCAACAACGGGGTATTCTAGGATGGGATATTGGTGCTGTGCAGGCAGTGGTGTAGCCAAACAAGCTTTCAAACAATGAAGTACCCGGATGTACAACAGTGTGCTAATCTTCACTCTGTGTCTCTGTAGTGACACTCACCAGACAAGAGCTTCAAGGAGCAGAATCTGCAGCCTGGAGGATGGACACAGAGTGAGGAGTCTATCCAGGCTCATGGATGAGTGTGTCTTTTATTCTGTTTCATATAGTTGGCAATTAGAATGTCTTCCCAACAAGTAGCTTTTGTTTGTTTGTTTGACCACAAGTTGAAGTTTTTCCTTTAGTCCTTTTGTCTTAAGTATAATCCCAGATGCCATCTAGCATGGGTATCACAGAGGTGGTCCTAGACTGCTGTCATTTAAGGGCAAAGTCATCTGTTGAGAAGTCTCCCATGTCTGGCTGAGTCCTCCTCTGAATTTTTAGCACAAAACAGTAGCTCAATCCTGGGTGAGATGGGATCTCCGTGCAGCATCACTCAAACCTTGGGAGAAGTCAGAAGACTTTGATGCTTCGATGGTGCTCAGCAGATGCTGGCTGGGTGCCACTTCTGATTACCCTTAGCATCAGGGGATCATGGTTATAAACATGTGTCTCCCAAGAGGAAGAGAAGGGGCCTCCTGCCCTTATACTTTTCTCCTCTTCCCCATGGGCTTCAGGCAAAAGAGTTCTCTCTAAGGAAGTTGTAAGTAGATTAGGGTAGTTCTTGCCATTTGCTCTTGTTGACTCACTGGCAATATGTCTTAGGTGTGTATATTCTTACTTTCCTTCTCCTAGAGCATTCATAATATTGTCTGTCTTTGTATATAGTTTTGTATCAAGCCTAAATCTTTTCTTTAGACTAAAAGGGGAATTGTAGTGTGATATTCACCCCACTTGCACCTGTTGCACTGACCACGCCCAGTGGGCGTGGTCACAGGTGCGGACATGATGGGGAAACTAGGTCTGGGGTCTGGGACCCCAGCTCGCTCTCATTCTTTCTGGTTGGGTTGTGGAGAGCATCTGTAGAGCAGGAACCTGCAGTGGTCATCTGTTAAATGGATAAGTGAATTCTCCCTGAATAAACCTCACTCAACCTGTACTGAGTCCAGTGAATCTTAATTCCCACGCTTTACTATAGGAGTCACAACTATCATTAAAACCAAGCCACGGATTCTACTCCCTAAGGGTGACTTAAACCATCCACCTGAAGATTTATAGTGCATACAGTCATTTCCTACAGCCATGACAAGCAACAGCCTTTATGTTAGGGGTCAAACTCCAGAGTGTGTTTCTAAGCTATTTCTTCATGACCTAGGCAAAGAAGCTATGGGCCAAGGCATTTAAACAACGTCACTGGATCAACAGTCTTAAGTAACTTTATTATGGAAAAAGACAAGATCTTGTACAAATATGTGACTTAATGAAGTACTGTCCACCAAACAACCTTGTATTGGCCACCCAAGACAAAGAAGACTAAGTGGCCAGTCACCCTGCTCATGGTACACTGGCTTAAAGACGTTGCTATTCTAATACTCAGGCTGTTTCATTATAGGCTGCTAGGGACAGATTCGAAACTGGCTCCTGACACAGGAAACTGTTCTTGACACAACCCTGTCTTTGGCAGCTCCCTTGTCATCTAGGACAAGGAAATGCTCCCTCCAAGTCTGGTCCAAGGCTTCAGTCAGTTTTATCACTTGTTAGTTGGTTTTTAAGAATGAGAACCACAGCTAATTTCAATGGGAAGTAGTGTTTTAGGATAAAACGTGGACACTCAGGAGTTGATAGGGACCCCGGGCTGGTCACTGTATCCCTGAACTCTCACATACAAAACAAGATTTCACATTACTACCCAGGTTAACTTGGAACTCACTGTGCAGCCCAGGCTATCTTCAAGTTTGTACCAGTCCTGCTTTAGACTCTAGAGTGCTGGGATTATAGGCGTGGGCCACCATGCTCAGCTCAGGCTTGTTCCTTAAAGATAAAAATTCTTCCCTTGTTCCTACTGACAGTTCCCATTGAAATACCACAACTAATGTGCTGGCTAGTTTTATGGCATCTTGACACAAGCTACAGTCACCCGAAAGGAGGGAACCCAATGGAGGAAATTCCTCCACAAGGTCCAGGTAAAAGGCATATTTTTATATTAGAGATTGATATGGAAGGGCTCAGCCCACATGGGTGGGGCCATCCCTGGGCTGGTGGTCCTGTGTTCTGTAAGAAAGCAGGCTGAGCAATCCATTGGGGGCAAGCCAGCAAGAAACACTGCCCCATGACCTCTACATCAGCTCCTGCCTCCAAGTTCCTGTCCTGTTTGAGTTCCTGGCTCGGTTTACTCCAGTGATAGGCTGCAATATGGAAGTCTAAGCCAAAGAAACCGTCTCCTCTGCAGCTTACATTTATCATGGAGTTTCACTTCGGTGGTGCAAGCACTAACAAGACAAGGACACGTGTCAAAACTCTTTTCTTCCGTAGGAAGAATTCAGTGTCTGAGGGGACAATGGGTTGTAGGAAAAATGGGATAGACAGAACTAGATGGCATTAGCTCTGTGCCATATTGCCTACAGGCAATCTCAGAGTAACAATTCTGTCACCAGCAATGATGGTTACTGAGATCCGTTTTGCATGTGTCGTGTGTTATCTCCTCTCTCTCTCTCTCTCTATACACACACACACACACACACACACACACACACACACATATATATATATATATATATATATATATATATATATATGTTCTTTTCCTCAGGGAACAACATCTACAATGTTCACAACCACCTACTGAGGTGACATCTTGACTCATTCAGGTTGTCTGATTCCACGGTCTTGGAGTTAATGCTTGACAATGGCTTGGGGTAATGACAGATCTGGTTACTTGTACCTTTTAGTATGAAAGTCATTTTGCTGGGTATGAATTCTCAGCTCTACAGAGAATTTGAGACCAGCCTGAGCTACCCAGTGAGTGACTGCCTCAAAAAGAGTAAGCGTAGACAAGCAATAAAGACACTGTGTTTCCTTCTAATGGTATTTGTACACAAAATAACTTTGAGGGTGGTTTGATCTCAGTTATTTTGTGTTGATCATTTTCTATTTGAAACTGCTTCAGGATAGCTTATACATCGGTGATGGTTTTCAGAATTAAAATGGAGTCAACTCTAAAAGAGCCTGAAGCCAGGGGGTCATAAATGAAGTGTCCTCACAACAAAGGCTTGATAATAACTGTCTTAAGGACTGTGTGAGACCCGGAATCTTCCACAAAGGCCTCTAAGCTCTTGTGAGGACATAGACTGGCATTCTATTGTTGTTAGTCCTTGTCATCAAGGACTGTTGCTACAAATATGTGATGTAACCCTTCTCAGTTTTGTCTTTAAATTTTCTCCTTTCTTCAACCTTCTTGAGGCACACGTGTCCCACACAGTGTGCAGCTACTCTCAATAAATGTCACTATTCTGTAGACAAGACAAGCCATCTGACTGATATTTAGGTTGAATTGTCATACAGCTCCCATGTTTGTGTTTATATTCATGTGCTTATTTTTTGCATATGTATGCAGTGTGCTTGTGTGTTCACATATGTGCGTGCTCATGTTGAGGGCCAAGTAGACATTGAGCATCTTCCTCCATCACTCACCACATTTGTAACTCACTGAACCTGGATCTCATTCTCTCTGATAGTCTGGCTGGCCAGCTTGCACCAGACATTTCTTATCCTTGCCCACCATAGTCACAGAGCATAGGCAGTGGGCTACCACAGCCACTCAGCGTCTACGTGCTCTGTGAGTCTGAACCTGGCCCCTTGCAGCAAGCGCTTTACCTTCCAAACCACAGCCCAGCCCTGTGTGCTTATTTTGTATGCGAGCTCAGGAATGATGGTGCTTGGATTTCTGGGGTCCCCAGGCGGTTTCCTTTTACCATTTGTATTTGTCTCATTTTATTTGCATTGTCTCTCTTTTGATCCCATGTTCAAAAGTTTCTGCTCCCTGTGGGCCTTTTCCCTGTTACATCAAGTGACCCGGGAGACCAGCGAAGGGTTTTCAGCAGAGAAGTGACACTGTCCAATGCCGGGACAACCCTGTGCTATCTGTTCTGTTGAATAAAGACTGCATGAAGGAAGAAGACAAGGGGAGGGAGGACATTGGGCAGGAAGTGGCTGCAAAACTAAATATCATGACTGTGGTTTAGTGAGAAGGTCCCCATAGGTTCAAACGTTTGAACACAGCCACCAGGGAATGGAACTATTTGAAAGGATTAGAAGGTGTGGCTTTGTTGAAGTAGGTGAGATCTTGTTAGAGAAAGTGTGTCACTGATGGTGGGCCCAGTCTGTGCCAGGCCCAGGTTCACTGTGCTCTTTGATACCAGGCTACCCACCATGATAATAATGGGCTAAACCCATGACACTACACTCAAGCTCCCAATTAAACACTTTTGTTTTCGAAAGAGTTGCCTCAGTCGGGTGTCCCTTCATTTTCAAGGGTTTCAAGAATTTTCAAGGCTCCCTTGCAGCTAGAATTAGAGAGATGTTACTTGTGTTTACCAGCCAAATGCACCTAGATTTAGCAAATAATTCAGAATATTCAGTTAATTTTTATTGAGTTTATGCTTTATTCAGATATAACTCACATTTATGATTTATACTTTGAAAGTACACTGAACAGAGTTTTTTTTTTTTTTTTTCAATATAAGCACAGAGTTCTGTGACCATCACCACGCTTTAATTCTGGAATGTTCTTATTTCTACCAAAAGAACTCTTTATGCACTAATGGTCATTCCTAGTTTTCCCATTCTTCCAACCCCTGGCAACATGCTGAGGACTTGAACAAAACAGAATTGGAGAAAGGAAAGGGATTGTTGCTTTTTTGCCTTTCTGTGGAGGTGAGCCACCCCGCTTCAGGAATCCGCAGTATCAGGACCCCAGTTCTTGGGTGTTTGGACATGGGTTGAATTATATCACCAACTTTTCTCGGTCTCCAGATTCCAGGTAGCAAATTCTGGGTTATCAGCTTCCACAATCATGTGACCCACACTTTATAATAAATTTATTAGTATATCTTACTGCTCTGTTTCTCTGGAGAACCCTGACTAATGCACATGAACCACTGTATTCCTATTTATCTGGATAGACCATTGTTAATCCTGTCATCATTTATTCTTTGAAGGTTTTACAAATAATGGTGCTGTGATCATTCATGTATAAGGTTTTATGTGAACTTATCTCCAGTTTTCTCAAGTATGTTCAATTTTGATTTCAAATAATGACCACTGAAGTAGAAGTTTGTCTACAATATTGCATGGGACAAAAATACTTAGATTCCATCCATTGCTTATATAAGCTTCAATTTTAATTTGGAATTATATTTTATTTGGCTAGTCTACCTAGGTGAGATCTAGCCGAAAAAAGTAAAATAATATGAGATAGTGCCAGGGGCAAAGTCTACCAATACTTCAGAAATCAAACTCATAATTGTTTAAGTCTCTTCTTTGGAGCAGAGGGAGAACAACTTTGTATATTTATAAGGGAAGCACCACCCACACGTGATCGGGAGAGAAAGGAAAGCATGGGCTGACACCTATGATTAGCACAGATGAAAATATCCCTGTTTTAGTTAGGGAAACATTCAACTCAGATGGAGGCTTATAGTTTCAGGAGTTTAGTCCATTGTCTTCATTGTGGGGAGTGTGGCAGCTCACAGCATGGCAGTATGCCGGCAGGCATGGTGCTGGAGAATTCTACATCCTGATCCAAAGGCAACAGGAAGTGAACTGAGACACTGGGCGTGGCTTGAGCACATACCAGACCTCAAAGCCCACCTCCATAGTGACACATTCCCTCTCTCCAACAAGGCCACACCTTCTAATAGTGCCACACACTGTGCGGGCCATTTTCTTTTAAACCACCAAAATCCCCAACAAAATGTAAAAGCCTGAGACCAAAAGTCCACTCTGAGGACAACAGATGATAACAGGAATCTGAATTTCTCAGACTCAAGCCTGGTCCAAACTCAGATATTTCTAGAAGCACCTGTGAGATGTGTGTTGACATGCTTGGTGAAAGTCCATTCCAGTGTCCAGATGGTCTCCATCATTCCAGTGTCCTGGTGTTGTCTGTCATTTCAGTGTCCAATGTTCTCCATAATTACAGTGTCCAGATGTTGTCCACCATTGCAGTGTCCAGATATGGTCCTTAGATTAAGTTGCAGAGTGACACAGAGACCAGATTATTTTTCTACTTTGTAGAATATTTTTCTGCCAGATTAACCCACTTTAAGATGCCTTGTGATAAGCAGGAATGTGAAAACCATAAGTGCCCATATTTTACTAGAAATATCATGCCATAACTTTAATGCCAACATGCAGTGGACAGAAGCAAGTGAAAATATGTAGTCTGAAGACAGGATACTCACAGTCAAGGGGAGCGATATTTCCCTTGAGCACCTTTCCCTTCTATTTGTCTTCTGGAAAATGTCCAGTCCCATGACTGGTTAAGTTTCTCACTCCCACTTGCCACTACAAATACCAGAGCCAAATTTGAGGCATTCCACTAGCAAATACATGAAAATGTCATGTTATGTTTTATGCAATAATCTTTCCTTTAAGTCTGTTAAAGTTTGTTGTCCTTCTACCCAGGTTGGTTCTAGTTCTTTTCAGATGTCTATTTTGTAAAAGGATGAAATTAACTGACACATGATTGATTACACTTTTGGTAGAGCATCCAAACTGTGTGTTGAAGATAGCAACTTTCAGGCCACATAAGGCCATACTTTAACTTAAAATTTTGAAGGGAGGAAAAGGATGTGTGATTTTGCATTCCACACTTTGAGGTGAGACTTATGGTAGAACACTAAGCTCTCTTATATTTCAAAGTGGGAGCCCTTGCTCTGGGTTTGTAATAATTTTAAATTGCTACCTTCAGAAGGAAGGGTCTATTGGGTCAGGGGTTGTGGGAAATAAAATTTCAATAAATATTTTTGATTATATCAGTTCCAGATATCTCTGCTATCTTTTCTTACAGCTCAGAGCAACGGGATTATTATTAAGAGGTAATTATAATCTATTTTTAATTTTGAGGAAGGCTCTCATGTAGCCCTGAATATCTTAAACTCTGTATAGCCTTCAACCCCTGATCTCCCTGCTTCTACCTCTCAAGTGCTGGGATCACAGGCATGTGGCATCATTAATTTTCCTTCTTGCAGAGAGAGATAAATAACTTCAGGATTTGGCAATAGTATAAAATACAAATGTATGTTATATTTATCCCGTCCATCTGCTTCCAAAAATAAGCAAACAATCTCCATGATCACTAATTACATGCCAACTTAGAAAACATTTCTGGATGAGAATAACTTGAAATTCAGTGCATTTTGAGTAAGTAAAATTATCTGTAATGGGGACAGGGCTCTTCTAATCTAAATTGAGAGCCTAAAAGGAACAAAAAGTGCAGACATTCTAAGCACTGGTGAGTACTCTAGGCTACTAGCCCCAGGGTAAGAATTATACCATCAACCCCACACACACCATCACCATCTCCCAAGCTTCCTTCCTTCTGGCCCTCAGCAGAGTCTGGATTTGCTAGCCTGTTGGGAAATTTAAATACTTGTTCCTTACAGCTCTCTTCCTCCCTGCACAGCTGTAGAACTTCAGTACAAACAAGGTTGAGCAAACAAGGTTGTTTTCAGAACATTCTGATGTGCAGTGCCTGTGCCCTGACCCCAGGTGTGGGTGGTGCAAGGCTTCCTCCTATGCTTAGCCCATCCCCTGGCTTGGGTATATAATAAGCCCATTACTCTCTGTAATAAACAGTGGCAGCAGCTTCTTCTTCACTTTCTCATGGTGATCTGTTAAGTGTTTCAATCCCGACACCCTCCGCCAAGCTCCGTACTCTGGCTGTGCAGGTGCGGCAGCACTATCCTCTAAAGTTGCACTTAGTAACAGTCAAGAAATTAAGTCATGATCTTGCACACAAGGAATTATCAGCTTTGCCAATGTAGAGAGCTACAGATCAGAGAGTGGGACCAAGGAGGAAGTGGTGCCCAGTTCCTGATTCTCACTGCAGGAAATCTGTAGAACAAAGGAAAGAACATGTGTGACTCTTAAATGCAAAACAGGGAGAGTGAGGTGTGGTGACATATACCTATGAGCTCAGCATGTCAGAAACTGAGGCAGAAGGATTGCTATGACTTCAAGACTAGGCTGGGCTACATCCTGAGTTCCAAGCTAGCTTGGGCTACAAAGTCAGATCCTGCCTTGTCTTAGTTAAGGCTTCAATTGCTATGAAGAGACTCCATGACCACAACTTTTATAAAGGAAAAGCATTTCATTTGGGTGGCAAGAGTTTCAGAGGCTTAGTCTAATATCATCATGGCGGGAAACAGGGTGGCGTGCAGGCAGACATGGCGCTGTAGAAGGAGCTGAGAGTTCTACATCTTGATCTGCAGGCCACAGGAAGTGAACTGTGACACTGGGCATAGCTTGAGCATAGGACACCGCCCACCCCCATGCTTTCTCCAACAAGGCCACGCCCACACATAGTGTCACTCCCTTTGGGGACCATTCACTTTCTTTCAAACCACCAAATGCCCCTACATTGAACAATTAAAAAGAGAGAGAATGAAGAGTTGGAAACTCAGTGGGAAGGAGAGCTGGGTGTTGCTGTTGAACAAGCAAGGGAACGCTGATGTCACTGTACTCAAGTGTAGAGTCACCTGACCTCCTTTGACCTGGTGGTTGTATTATTTCCCTCTTCCTCAAATTACTCCTCTGGCCTCCCTGGGAGCTGGTGAATAGGAGTGTGACCCCAATCTCTCCCTGTATAAGTAAACCTTAGTTGAAGTAGAGAAAGGTACAGGGAAGAAAGGCTCCATTGACACAGGGTGTGGAGCCATCACTGCAGGATAGCCCAGCTCCCGGCATCTCATTTCCTCCCTGTTTCCATCAACTTTGGTGTCTTCACATACAGACAAAACACCTGTAGAATAGTTTACCCTTGATTCCCAACAGCACGGCCTCCGATATTGATCCTCTAATATACTTGATATGTCTTGTTAAATATTTTAACTGATCAGATTGTGTTCTGTTTTGCTAGAACCCTTCTTACTCAGGGTAAATACACACAGGTCTTTGTGTGTCTACAATGCTCCCATGGCTGTCTTTAGAGATAATAACTAAGAGAGAGAGATCCCTCCAGGTTACTGACATGATTCACTTTCTGGAAGATTTTTTTTTTTTATTTCTTCTAGAAAGAGAAACAAGTGCTTTTTCTTAAGATAGTTGGCTTTCTAAAAATTCCAAGACGATGTGAATAATCTAGGAAAAGAGCACTAAGCATGAAAATTTATAGGTTAAATTAAGAATTCTGTTCCGGTCACCCCAGGCAAGGCTAACTCTATTAAATTTCATACCTTCACTCAGTGACTTTCTTTAGAATTCCATGAACGCTAATTTTTCTCCTAATGTTCTAAAAGTCATAAGAAAAAACCTAAACTAAAATAATTTCAGCTGTGCCCCAGTAAAGCCACAAGTTTTGGGTCAGGCATCTGGGGTCCACTCCAAGCACCCTTGACTGTGGTTTGAACCTGGTTAGGAGGACAAGCACTAGGTGTACACCTAAAGCAGAAATTCTCCACTGATGAAGAGAGCGATTGGTCATGAGTTGCACAAACAGCATTTCCCTGGGGTTCTTTGCCAGGGGCAAAGTTAAAGAGGGCCATTCCTTATTCATAGGGCCCAGGCAAGTCTATATTGGTAGGGTGGTCTGAGCCACCTAGCTAAATGGGTCAATGCCCTCTCTTGAAACCTTCCAGTATGGACAATTGTGCTAGGGATGGGCACAGATTCCACTTCTCATGTGTTCACTGAGGGAAGAACACACATTACTCCCTTCCGAGCGCATGTGTGCAGGCATGTGCATGTCTTAGTATGCATATACAGGTTAGAAGACAACTTTGGGGGAGTCTATTCTTTACTTCTACCATGTTTTGAGCCTCTCTGTCTCCGTCTATCTGTCTCTGTCTCCCACCCCCATATCTCTCATTTTTGAGACAGGATTTCTCTATTTAGCCGTGGCTTTCCTGGTACTCTGACCTCAAATTAAAAGATTTGCCTGCTTCTTTCTCCCAAATGCGGCGGTTAAAGGCATGCACTGCCATGTCTTAATCTTTTAAGCTTTGGTTGAACCTAATGCAATGGCAGACAGGGGGAGCAGAGGGCCATTGAAACATGCTCAGCAATGGTGGCATTGGCTAACTGAACAGCTCAACTCATGTTGTTGATACTGACAATAAACAGGATGACAGGTGGTGCCCTGTGGTAAGCAGGGTATGGGGAAGGGAAGGGAGCTGCTACCAGATGGGTGATGAGAGCAGAGGGCCAGGATTTCAACTCTTCAGCCAGAGAACTAGACTTTCTGTATCAAGCCCAAATCAATGTTACAAAAACACCAGCTGGCTGCGTAGAGACGGTCTAAAGACTGCAGGTGTTGAAGACAAAACCCTGTAGGGCCATACCCATCCCCAGGTTGATGTGCATGCACTCTGATTGCTCCGTCTGTCTGCAAGGTTCTGCAAAGATGTTCACAGTATATATAGCAGAAAAGTAAGTTGCCAGCCCTTCCTTGACCCGCAGCCTTTGCCTAGAAAGAAAGGCACACCATCTAACCTTGTCCAATGAAACCTAGAGATAGTGAGAGAGGATTTCCAATTCTAGTTTAAATCCAGAAGGCCATTTTGTTCAAAGCTCCTTTTTCTAGTCCTAAACAAAGAAGAGACTGGAGGAAATAAGCTCAGGAAAGAATAGTCAGACGCTGAAAATGGAAACCAGCCATGAACCCTGCATGGGGGTAGCTGGGGAAATGAGAAATAAATGAATGTTCTGCTGTTAACCATTGGGTTGAACCCTCTGCATCAGGAGGTCTGTGTTTACTGGAGTCATGGCTCCCAGCTACTTCCATAGAGAAGTATTTCATGGCTCCTAGTTGAAAAAGACCCTTCTTCATTTTGTCAACACAAAAATCACAGCTCTACTCTTAGAGGGAATCATAGTTATTGCAGTTAAATAAGGATCAGGATAAACAAATAGGCTGAACAGATGTTTATTCAGGGAGAAATAACTTACAACCTAGACAGATGAACACCAGCAAGTTCCACCGGATGCTCTCCTCTCTGCGTCCCGCCCATGTCTCCACCCCCAATGGGCGTGGTCAGTGCCACAGAAGGAGACAAAGTGAATATCCCACTACACATAGTGGGCTATTCTGAAGAGATTTTGAGTGACCATGGCCTGAGATCGTAGATTTAGTTTACCTCAAATTCCATGTTCTAATGTAGGAGCGGCTTCATGAAATTTCATAGTTTTACATAAACCAAGACTAGTTTAAAATACATCGATGGATGCAGCGGAGAGGCAACTACAGCGAGCTGGGGAAACTTTGCTATTGGCCCAAGACATATCTGACGACATGCCTAGCTTTTGGGTTGGTCTGATAAGCTAAAAGATTCCAAAATGTTTTTTATTGGTTAGGCACAGCATGTTAGTTCTGACACAGGGCTAGACAAGCAGTGACTATTCTGGAAAGGATAGAACTAACCCAAGACAATGAAATTAGCATCTGGACCAGCAGCATTCCAGTCTCTCCACGGTACTGAGCTTCTAACCAGTCCCCCGGTCTCTGCAGACACAGCTTCTTTTCTGTTTTCCTCCATACTGTCGTGTGCAGGTTTGCATAGGCATAGCCTTTGCCACAACAGTGGGATACGAGTAAGAGTGATGTGTGAAATGGACATATAGCCATGCTGTGCCCACGGTGCGGTAACGAATAGGGATGTTCTTGTTTCTCTTTTGTCCGCCATCCCCAGAAGGAGCTCATTTGAATACTCCTTCTGTTTACATCTCATCTGAAAATAGCTTTGGCCCATTAGTTGATCTGTAAATTATAAAATTATGGTGGCATTGGGGAGTAAATAAAGAATGACCCAGCGCCTCCCATAAGGGACTTTCTATTTAGCTGATGACCCAATTCAACTGGTTACAAGCTCTGTAATTAGCACTAGCTGAAAGACATTTAGCTGATACTTTCAGCATTTTATATTTTGGTGGAAAGAATGCTTGATGTGTAGGGGTGGGGAGGGTTAATTTTTTTCTAACCCAAGTAAAGTACTTTGCTTTCAGTGTGTTCGTGTAGGTGAGCTCAAGACCTTTGGGCTCCTGACCTATTTGACTACAATCGGTGCTTTTCCTTCAGGCTCAAAGAGATGTTTGTTTTGAGTTTTTTGTGGACTCACAGTGAAAGCCAGCCTGAATGTGTGCAGGTTAGAAAGGACGGGGGGGGGGGGTGCAGCAAAACTTCTTTGTCTTTATTACTTGCTGGATTTGCGTTGGAATGATAATTTTTAAAATTCATTAGACAGCAATAACTCGGTGGCATTAAACCTGATGGCCAGGCACAATGCCACCTTGTTACTGTGCTCTGTTCGCACAGTTGCACACTCATAAAAGGCCTTTCATCATGTTCTCCGCCTGCTCCGTCAGAAGGCACGAATAGCATTTCCTTTCCTCAGTCACGCATCTCCCAAGGACACATTCCACTAATGTTCCCAGCCACGGTGCTTAGTGATTCCATGCCCTTACAAATGCACATCCATCGACCGATCAGATTGAATCAGGAACAAACAGCTGCAGAGACTGTACATTCTCAGATCTGTGACTGGCCGCGTGGTGACTCCCTACATTCTAAAGGAGTGGATGCAAAAATGAATGAAACTTCAAGTGTGGTTTCTGAACATGTGGTGAATGGAGCAACCTGAATCTTAAGCACAAACATTTACTGGTTTCCGTTTCGTCACTTAAAACAACTGCTCTTCTCATAACTTGAGCGTTCTAACTAAAACCTGGGGTACAACAATTGGTGACTGCTAACTAGCCACCGTGGTCCTATGCTTGCCTGTTTCGCTCATTCCGTTAGAATGGATGGTACAACTTTTTGGAAAACCTTTGTGTACCGCGGGAGGATTGAACTGTGCTCTGATTTAATTTACTCCATATTTTGGGAAACAGAGGCTTCCTGGCTATGCCTTGACCTGGTGACCCCATTTTGTAAGCAACATGTGGCTCCTTGTTTTGTGTGAACACAGAAGCATCATGTTTGTGTAAATAGACACCGTTCAGCACCACCCATGAGACACAGACTGGAAGCTCACTCCTAAAATAAAAAGTAGCCATCTATAAACTTATTAAAATAGACAGGTGATGGGGGATGTATGCTGTACACTGTGAATATATGTTTCTCTTATTGGTTGATGAATAAAGCTACTTCGGCCAATGGGCAGGCAGGATGTAGCCAGGCGGAAAATTCAAACAGGGACAGAAAAAGGCAAAGTCAGGGAGATGCCTGACTGTTGAGGAAACAATGCACCAGGGCATCACCTGTAACCCAAGACCACGTAGTGTAACAGTATGGTTTTTCCACCCGCCGCCTGGTATTGTCCTGCCGCCGCGCCAGCCCCAAATAATACACAGAGACTCTGTATTTGATACAATGCTGTTGGCCTGGTTACTTGTTTTTTATCGGCTAGCCCTGCCTTAATTATTAACCCATTTCTGCTGATCTATGTATTTCTCTTACCGGGGAGCCGGCGGCATACTGTTTTCTCCAGACTCTCCATCTTGACTCTTCCTTACTACTTCCTATTTCCTCCTTGTCTCCTAGTCCCTCCTATCTTCCTTTCCTATTGGCCAACAGTGCTTTATTATTAACCAGTATAAGAAACATATATACACAATGGCATCTCCCAACAAAAATGGGTTAATACTTAAGACAAAACTAGCCAATAAGAAACTAGTACCTGGCCAACAGTATAATATCAAATACAGAGTCTCTGTGTGTTAATTGGGGCTGACGCGGCGGCGGGACAAGACCAGGCGGCGGGTGGAAAAACCATACTCGTTACAACGTAGAGATACACAGATTAATAGAGATGGGTTAATAATCAAGGGAGAGCGAGCCAAGAAGAAGCCTGAGCCATCGGCCAACAGTTTATAACTAATGTAAGCCTCTGTGTGCTTATCTGGGACTGAATGGCTGCAGGACTGGCAGGACAGAAACTTCTGACTACAGACTGGGAACACATGAACATGTGGGTGTATTAATAAAACGGTATTCAGGAAACAAAGCCCAGAACCTGCCAAACATACTACACCAATGACAGCTACTACACATTTACTTGGACCCCATGATGAAGACACCTAACATTATAAAGGTGATGAGCCCCACCAACCCATCTTCTGACCACTGAGTCTGTACATCAAGGGACAGACAGGCAAGGCGAAGAACTCCCAAGTGTCCCAGGAACTTTGACTCAGCAGAGTCTCCAGTGCTGTCCATCATTCACCCTTCCAGGCAGAAGGAAGACGAGGAAAAGGCACCTATCCCATCCTCCAAACCCCTCCACCACCACCAGCTGGCCTCATTTGAGTTTCAAAGGAGAAAAAAAAAAATATTCACCGTATCATAATTAGAGGTAGAGTTTTCTCGGTTGGAAGAGGAGGCAGAATTGGGAAAATGATTGAGAAATGAGAGGAGACCAAGGTGAACAGGTTATGAGACCTGATGGTTGTCTCAGCAGATGGCCACCTGGAACGCTGAAAATTAGATAGACTGCCTCCAAACCTCCATCTCCAATACTGAGTCAATGCAAAAAACATAGTGCCCATCTTAAAGGGCTTAGGGAGACACTCTGAGTGACAATGGCCTGGAACAGATTTAGGTCACCTCAAATTCCATGTTCCAACACAGAAGTGGTTTCATGTTTCATAGTTTTACAGAACAAAGCAAGCAGGTTTAAAATGCATCGGTGGTTATATCAGAAGGGCAGGTTCAGCAGGATGGGAGAAGCTTTGCTGTGGGCCCAAGATGCTGTCTGATGGCATTCTTAGCTTTTGAGTTGGTAGAAGCTGGTAGTTTGCTACATTACAGATTTAAAAGGTGTTTACCTATTAGTTACAGGATATTTTGACACAAAGGTGGGCAAGGGTTAACTACTCAGGCGGCTAAAACCAGCCTAAGATAAGGAAGTTAGCCTCTGGACCTGCAATGTGCCAGTTTCTCCACAGTACCATGCTCTACAGACACGACTTCTTTTTGGGTTCTCCATAAAGCAAAAGCAAGAGAGGAGCCTAGAATTGAGTTTTCCCTACCACTCAGGAGATGGTGAGGTTGAAAAGCAGATTATGTTCAGGGTCAATGAAAACAGACCCCTGTCTCTTCAATGCTTTGAGTTCCAACCCTAAGATCTAAATTCACAGTGAAGGGCTCGGGGCAGAGCTCATCGTAGAGCACTTACCTATCACGTGCAGGGCCCTCGGTTAGACACCCAGTGCTGCAAACACACATGAATTCTCACTATGTTTAAGAAATAACAGCAATGATTAATCTGAAATTGGAGGCTCTCGATGCACAGACAAGGTTGCTTTGGAATCTTGATTCTCCTACCTTAGCTTTAGCTTTCTTTCTTTCTTTCTTTCTTTTTCAGAAATCTACAGTTGTCTCCTGCATTTTTTTCTTTCCCTTTTGGTAATTTTTTAAAATTTTAATTAAAATGCAATCATATCATTTTTACCATCCCTTTCTTCCCTCCAACTCCTAAGTGTTCTTCCCTCTCAAATTCATGGCCTCTTTTTCTTTATTACTTTCACAGGACCCGGCAATGCCCCTCTTAGGCATATACCCAAATGATCCACATCCATGCAACAAAGACATCTGTTCAACTATGTTCATAGCAGCACTATTTGTAATAGCAAGAACCTGGAAGCAACCTAGATGCCCCTCAACTGAAGAATGGTTAATGAAGATGTGGCACATCTACACAATGGAATACTACTCTGCAGAAAAAAAATAATGGTATCTTGAAATTCGCAGGCAAGTGGATGGCACTTGAAGAAACCATCCTGAATGAGGTAACCCAGTCACAAAAAGAGGAACACAGTATGTACTCACTCATATATGGATTTTAGACATAGAGCAAAGGATCACCAGCCTATAATTCACACCACCAGAAGAACTAGGATACAAGGTGTATTCTAAGAGATTCATATAAAGTCCCTCACAGAACCAGGAAGGGACAAGTCCCCCAGAAGTGGTGGGGGGCAACGAATGGAGAGAGAATTAGGAGAAAGCAAGGGGGAGGAAAGGAAAACATGTGCGACCAGGAAGATTGAGCCCGGTTAGGAATAGAAGACAGGAGGGGGGGGGGAGAGAGAGAACATAAAAGAGGGAGCCAATATTGGTTTGAAGATAAAATTGAACACAAAGAAATGTCTAGAGAACTACAAGACTGCTGCCAACTAACAATTTGAGCTTCTGTGGAAAGGCTTCCATAAATGCCCTTCCCGGAGACTGAGATCAACAACTAACTTATCCATGGAGCCCTCAACTAATGCCTGTTGGAAACAGGAGCAAACACCCATACATAAACACTGAGTCGAAATAGAACCCAGATGCAGAGGGAGAGGACAAGACCAGGCGGCAGAAACCCATAGAGACAGATTACCTGAACAAAGAGGAGCTAACGGGCCACCAGACTGATAGCTGGGAAGCCAGCATGGGACTGACTCAGGCCCCCCTGAATATGGATCTCAGCCAGAAGGACTGAGCAGCCTAAGGGACCTCAGACAGTGGAACCAGGATGTATCCCTGGTGCACAAAAGGACCTTGCGAACACATCCCCCATGGAGGGATAACTGCCTTATTCTAGAGATAGGAGAGAAGCCCTTGTCCCTACTTCACATGACCTGTCAGATGTACATTACCCCAACTGGATGGCATTCCCCTACATATGGAATTGGGGTGAGGTATGGGAGTGGAGGGTGGTTAGGGTGCATGTGAGAGGGCAGAGAGGGTAAAAGGGAGGAAAGGAGGGAGGAAGGGAGGGAGAGGGAACTGGGATCGACATGTAAAATAATAAATTAAATAAAAAAATGCTTTGACTCCAAAATTTAAGTTCAAGGACAAGTTACTGGAGGAAAGGATTTCTATTTTTGTTTCCACAGAAAATGAAAAGCTGTGGATTCCTTCCAGACTAATGTGGTTTGATCAAGCCAGACCACCTGAAACAGAGTACCAGGTGATCCTACATTCAAAACAGCTTGACAAAGCAGCCTTACAGACTACAGCCAGGATTTCTGCATCTTCTTAGAATCCCCCATGACAGCGCCCCTTACCAGCAGGAAGTAGTTTGGAAAGAACTATGCCCAAATTCCCAAATATTGTCTATAAATGTTTGCTTTCATTTAAATGGTCTTGGTTATATAATATGTGTGTGTGTGTGTGTGTGTGTGTGGGTGTGTGTGTGTGTATAAAAACAAGAAATTACAGCAATGATCAATCTAAAATTGGAGGCTCTCGACGCACAGTCCAGGCTGCTTTGGAATCTTGATTCTCCTGCCTTAGCTTTAGCTTTTTTTTTTTTTTTTTTTTAATTTCAGAAATCTATTTACAGTTGTCTCGTGCATTTTTTCTTTCCCTTTTGGTATTTTTTAAATTTTAATTAAAATGCAATTATATCATTTTTCCCATCCCTTTCCTCCATCCAACTCCTAAGTGATCTAGTCTTTATTACTGTTACATATATGTATCCATCGTGTATATAGATATAAACATACATGTGTTGATTTCATTTGGTACTAGGTAACCAGTTAGGGGCTGATGCCTGGGAAAGGATGACTTTCCCTTCCCTATCAGTCATTAGTTAGGCAACTAAGTTCTTTGTCTGGCACAGGGAAGCTACACCCACGGATTTTTTTTTTTTAATTCTGAGTCAAGCTAACATCCAAATAAGATGCATGTGTTCTATTTGTTTGATACATTTGTGCCTCTTTTTATCCTGTAAAGTTTCTCTTCCCTCTATTTTTCTTTCATTATATATTAATTATTGAAAGATTCAGATCATGTATCTGGTAGGCTTTTGTATATTCTAGTATCGTTGATCTTTATCCCATGATTTAACCCATTCCTCTTCCTGCTATTGATTTGTGTACTTCCTGCACAAAAACATACATACATACATACATACATACATTCTCACTTTAAATCTTTCTCCATCCTTTAGCTGTCCACGTGTCTATAATGTCCCATGCTCCCGGACTGAAAGCTAAACCAACCTGTAGGAAAGGTTTGCAGAGAGGGGGAACGGTTTCTATTTTAAATGAGTCAAACTTTCACCTGTAGTACCCAGAGCTCACATGTCTTACTGAATGAGTGTGCTTTTCCCTCCTCTCTGTGGTCTAACCAGTCACTTATTCACAGATGACTCACCATTTCCCGAACACACACAAAGCTTTCATTGGCCTTGCCTTTTGTGTCACTACCCTACTACAGTGTTTCTAATTTCTTTTTGTTTACCAGACAATGCCTAGTGCCCTGGGATTGCTGATACGCCTGTCTGTTCCTATTCACTGCAGGACTAACTGTTTTCCTAAGAGAATAACTTCTGTCTGGTTAGACATACTGAATGGCTGACTTATTTCCAGACTGGCTACTGGGCTTTCCCATGGGAGAAGGTGAGCCTAACCCTGGGCATCATTTGATATACTCACAGCTGGGAGCCCATTCTAAAGCAAAGAGGGTATTGTGTCATATTCAAAGCAGGAGCTGTAGTTTAAAAATCAGATGAGCCATCCTGAGTTGGCTCATCGTTTCTGTGTGTGTAAATGCTGGAAGATGCCACCATCATTTTAGCTTAGCCTTAGGGTGATAGCAGCATTGCCTTATGTTGTCTTAACTGACCTCAAAATTTTGTCATTCCTAATACTTTTAATACCTTTCCATAGCCTGTTATGTAAAGAATATATATATTCTTAGCTATATATACTTTCTTAGATTGACTTTGCTATAAAAATTTCTGTTGTCTATAAATCTAAATCTATCCTATTTTTATGAAGAGTACAATTATTTTTATTACATTGAGTTTCAGTTTAAGACAAATGCACTTGCAAGTAGAAAAGGGTTTTGAGAAATGAAAATTCTGAATTACATTATCAGAGAAAGTGCCCTATGTGTTGGAAAGTCAATTTGTGAAGGGGAATATTGACAGACTCAGAAACAGAAACTGACTAACATGGTGAGATGCATTGAGAACAATGGGACAGGGACCTTAGGAAGTTGTCACTGGGGTAGAATCCTGGGAAAGATGAGATTTGCTATGCAATAGGAAACACTGTGTTCTAGTGGGATGGGAGTTGTCATTCTGTAAGTATGTTTCTCTTATTGGTTAATGAATAAAGCACTGTTGGCCAATAAGAAAGGCAAGATAGATGGGGCGAGGAGACAAGGAGGATTCTGGGAGATGTAGTAGAGGAGACTGACGAGGTAGAGACTTGAGAGATGAAGAGGTCCGGACCCTCTCTCCAGTAAGATAAGACCATGTAGAAATACTTAGATCGATAGAAATGGGTTAATATTTAAGACAGAACTAGCCAATAAGGAATGCTAGTAGCAGGCCAACAGCTTTATATCTAATACAGCGTCTATGTGTGTTATTTGGGGGCAGTGAGACCAGGCTGGCGGGGAAACTGCTCTTAACACTAGTGCCTTTGGGTTGGAGGGGAATGGAAAGCAGGTAAGTCTAGGGTAGGCGTAGACTCGGCTTATTCTCATGGTCTTGGCAGCTTACAAAATGAATCTTTCATCTAACTGCACAACAGTTTTGCATAGTGTCATAGTACAATCATTCTTAACAGAGACAGATGGGGTAAAGAGAGATTAGCAGTCTTGCTCCCAATCGAGTAGCCAATAAGTACTGTAATAGGATTGGAGAGTAGGTGTTTGGGTGCCATCTGCAAATGTGTCTCACCCCTCCCCCATTCCCACCCATCTCCACTTTGTCTGCCTGTTTCACCACACAGGCCTCAATGTGCACTTCCACTGAGCTCTGAGCCGCCTGCTCTGGAGATTTAAGGGCACAGCATGGCTCTTTCTCTCTTCTTCTCTTGAACACAGTGCATGGTAGCTACCCACTGACTACCTTGCACCCTTGGGTAAATTGTTTCTCCTTCCTGACTGGGCTCCTTTTTGTTCGGTTAAGACTCCTTTTACTTCCTGATGCTCTAATTCTTTTAGAAAATGTAACTTCAGTAAGCAGAGTGAGAGTACACCTGTCACCCCTTGAGCACCAGGAGCTGAACACTTACATGCATCACTGCCAGCTCCTTAAGCCCTGAAACATTAGATTTATTGTAACACTTTACTATTGTAACTTTGTAGTAACACTAAAACACAGAGGAGCCTAAGGCCTTTCCTGTACTCCAGGCTGCCCATCTCTCTTCTCTAAATCACAGCAGTGGCTTCCTAACTGGTCTTCTTGTCAGTAGCTTATCACCGCAACTTCCATTGCCCAAACAACCTTTGCAGCAACCTTGTCAAACATTTACATCAGATCAAGTGCTGCCTCGATGACATCTCCTTCCACCTCACTGACTCAAATTCCGACTCTCCTTTCTTGTCTTCACATTCTGCTTGTCCAAATTACTCACATTCCAAAAAACCTAGAATCTCTGTGTGTGGCAAAAACAAACAAAAACAAAACTGCAGATCTGATTAAGAAGCCTAGGTAGAGAAAGTACCCTGTGTTATGTGAGTATGGGGGGGGGAGTGGGTAACAATATAGTCACAGAGGTTCTTAGAAGAAAAAGAAGAAGATGGGTCACAGAAATCACCCTGGCAGTCTGGACGACGGAAGACCAGGCCGAAGCTAAGAAGCCCAGGAATCCTCCCGAAGCTAGTAAAAGCAAGGGAGCATGCTCTCTCTCTAGGTCCTCTGTGGAGGTAGGGTGACCTTGTTACCTTGAGTTCTGTTTAGTGAGTCCATTTTGGACTTCTGCCTTCCAAACCACAAGCTGTCACTGTGTATCATAGTTTGTCACTAAGTCTCTGATACTTTGCTACTGCAGCATTTGAAGCTAATGCCCCTCACTGACCCTCCCTGTCTCAGCCATACAATTTCACTCTTGCTGGTTTGAGACTTCTGCATTTACTGCTCTCTTTGTTGGTGTGGCCTGCTCTAGATTTTCATGTGACTGCTGTCCCTGAGGTGATGCCTAACTGTTGCTCATGGCCACACACATTATAGTTTTTGCAGAATGTGAGGTCCGAAGGAACAAAGCACACGCCTAGACTAAGGCCGGTCTTCTCCTAAAAGCTTGTAAGATGGGTCCTATTACTAAGCACTCCTCCCTGTGTAGACCATTGCTTATGTAACCCTGACAAATTTGGAAGAGTTGACAGTATCAGATAATGATATATCCTTTTCTTCTCACTTTTGTATTTGTTGGTTGCCACAGAATATGTCCAAGAATGAAAGAAAGTAGATTAATTTCTAAGATCTTTGTTGACAACAATGTATTCTTTATAAATAGATAGCTCCTTCCTCCGCCTGTGTGAGTGCCAGTAGCATAGATGCCATACACATGCTTAGGGCAACATGCATGTCCTGAAACATTTTATCTGGAGTTTATATAGAAAACATGAAATTTGGGCTTTGTGGAGTTCAGTGAACCATTGTAGAGCATTGAAGGGGCTAGAAAATGTCGAGAGAGGTGTTGGTTGCTTCTGAGGATGGAGGCAAGAGGCTTCAAAAGCTTTTTGCAAACCCAGCTCCTAGGGCGGCTAGTCTAAGTGAGAGATAAACTACCCCAACAGTCAGGCTCATGTCAGGGGAAGGAGTGCTGTCTCTTTGAGTCCCCTTCCAGAATCCTATGCCATTCCCTTTGGGTTACGTGTCTATCCACCACCAACTGCTCAGGCCAAGGAGTGCAGTGTTCTCATGGCCCAAGACTCAGTCTCATAACTATCTCCAAATTTAGTGTTAGAATCCATCTATCCTGACGTTGCTTCATGAACAACTGTAGAGGTCACTCGCCAGCAGTGGGAACAGGTACTGGATAGCCCAAGAAATCCTTGTCTTCTGCCATACTCCTGTTGCTCAAGGTGAGTTTCAGGCCTCAAGATTTTTAATTAGGACAATAATTTTGAAGATTTCAGGGAGGGGAGATCCCTATATAACGCCATCTTACCACCAGCCCACTCCACTTGCAGGAAGAGCCATCTGGCTTGGATTTGTCTGTTGTATCCATGGTGCCTGCAGTTCTAACTCCAATCCCTTTGCTTATGAAGTCAGCTAGCAGCCTTTAAATAAGCCAGAGCCTTAAAAGGCCCAGATCATAAACAGCTTATGAGGCTTTAGAAATGCAAGCAGCAGTTCTGAAGACGCTAGCCTCTCAAGACCTGGCAGCAGAGTTTGTGGCTTGCCCTGTTTTCTTCATTTTGCTTTGTTGCTCGACACAGTTGAAAAAAAGAAAATATTTGATTGCCAACAATTAACCTTCTGCTAAGTAAATTATATAGCAAAACTTCTTTATAAATTTTGAATACCCATTTGTATTTTTAAGGCAATGGATATATGAATATTTTAGAATGTTTTTGTGTGATTGACTTCCTATACTGGATCTATAGGAAAATATGAAAATTAAAGGTTTTAAATTACGTGTGTGTGTGTGTGTGTGTGTGTGTGTGTGTGTGTGTGTCATGTGTGTTACTGTGCACAAGTGGAGGTCAGAGGACAGCATGTGGCAACCCCTGGGTCCCAGGATATAAGTCAGGTTGTCTGCCTTGGCAGCAAGCACCTTTGCCCACAATAGACCTGCAGGCCTTTTTTGGTTTTTGTTTTGTTTTTGAAATATGGAACACTTTACAAATTTGCAAGCCACCCTTGAGCAGGGTCATGCTAATATTCTCTGTGTGGTCTAATTTTTAATGTGCTGCCAAAGCAAGCTTTTTTTTTGTTTGTTTTTATGAAATTGGTAACTGAAGGTGTTAGAGTTTTCTGATGTGTGTTGTCATCTTAGAGCATAACAATTAAACTCCTTTTAGCTTTTTCTAAGCTTTGTGTGTTATGATATCAGCTCAGTGTTTTATAAGATTTTTGAATAGGCAGGTGAGACATTCTCAATACATCGACACAACTCTACTTGTGGGTATGGAATAATTGTAATTTAAACATAGTTAGATTATATCTCCTGGGACTTTGTCTGCTACCCATGTCTCCAGGTTCCTCTTTCTCTTCGGGAATTTCAGTGGGCATGCGCTATTTTTCTATGTCCTCCAGCCCCTCTCCTTTGGTGAGGGCACTATCCCTCTATGGCCTCTCCTTTACCCCCGTGTTCCTGGTGGGACCACCAACTGCATGGTGGGACCACCAACTGCAGCCATGCTGTCTCAGGTAGAGAATTTTATCATGGCCACAGCGAGGCTAGTTGTTGCCATGTTTATTAGGACACAGTGATCTGGTTTAAAGCAACCACATGATCTAGAATCAGAGGTGCCCACAGTGGAACGTAAACATAGTTGGTAAAGGGCTTGCTGCCTACGAAGACGAAAGGTTAAAGCAAAGACTTGAGCATGGTTCTGTAAAGTGAGTTGGGGAAATGTGGCAATATTTGGAGAAAGCGCCATTAACTGGAGGAGTTTTTAAAATTGCTAATGGAAGCAATTTAATGGTGAGAGAAAAATTTGACCATAAAGTGCAAGAAAGCATCTTGTGGGTAGTTACAGGTGTGTGTCAGGCAGAAAGGTGAGCAGCTTCCCTGTTACCCCACAGAGGGAGACGCAGAGTATATGGGAAGAGCCGCACTGCGGTGCGTTTGTGTTGCTTGTGTTCTTCTTTAAGAAATATGAGTCATCAAGGAGATGATGGGACAGACTTAGTAGACTTCCTAGGGAAGGCCTGTGCTCTTCTGAGTAGACAGGAGTTGGAGGGAAGATGGGGGAGCAGGAGGAGAGGAGGGAGGGGAACTGGGAATGGAATGTAAAAAATTTAAAACATGCAAAAAAATTAAAAGGAAGGAAGGAAGGAAGGAAGAAGGAAGAAGGAAGGAAGGAAGGAAGACAAGTCATGGCCAGTGAAGTAGGAAAAGGACCATGGGGTTTTGAGAACAAGAGACTCGGAGAATGGAAGAGGACATTGACTGGGAACGCACACAAAGATTGGTTGGCAGAAAATGGGGGATGGCATAACATGCATGTACACACAGCACAATCTTGGTTTTGTTGAGACATTTTCAGAGTCTGAAGGGCAGGAGAGAAAGAAGATGACAAGGAGTGGCTAGTTCCAGATTTGAGGGTGGATTTAGGAAGTGGTTTGAATGAGAATGTCCCCACAGGCTCCCATGTTTGAATGCCCGATTCCCATTGGTGGCACTGTTTGGGGAGGACTAGGGGGTGTGGCCTTGTTGGAGGAGGTGTGTCCCTGGAGGCAGGCTTTGAGGTCGTACCATCCCCAGTTGGTTCTCTCTGCCTTGTTATTGGAGATGAGACGTGAGCTCTCCATCCCTGCCTGCCTGCTGCCATGCCCCCCTCCCGCCCCCATGACGGTGAGGACGGTAACCCTCCAGAACCCCCGATTAAGCTCTCCCCTTTATAAATTGCTTTGGGGTTTTGCAGTGATGGTAGGACAGTAACGAAGACCGGTGGGGATAATGCATTGGAAGCATTAGACAGTCAAGAAAAGTAAATGTATTAGAAGGAATGACCGGGACGAGGGACAACGCGATTGGGGCAGGCGAGAGAGAAGCAAGGGTCTTGAGAGAGAAGCGGTGAGGTCAACAAAGTACTTCGCAAAATGAATTTTTAGATCTGGGGCATGAGGGGGCAAGAGCTGAAAATGTAGGCGTAGGAAGTGGGAAATTACGATGATTGGCAGGTGCAGCTATTTTCCATGACAAGAGAGGAGACTATGGAGAACAGTGGCCGGAATGGAATGGTAGAAGAGAAGCTCGCTGGGCATAAAGAAGCTGATGAAGGGAGAGGTCAGAGGGGTGCGTGGTCCATGCATGTGGTTTAACCTTACCAGGAATAATGGAAAAACAACTAAGGGAGTGTGTCTTCAAGACAGCAGGAAAATTAGGTAGAACAAACAAGACCAGTAGGGCTGTGTGGAGGCAAGTTGCTGGTTTAGATCATAAATGCACCAGCTAAAGGGCCACATGGTAGAGGTTTGCATCCCAGTACGGCTCTTACGGGAGGTTGCAGAACCTTTAGAGGTGGAGCCCGCAGAATGTCTCTATATCCCTGGAGGTACGCCCTCAAAGGGGATGGGGACACGCCAGCCCTTTCCTCCCCTCAGTGACTTCCTGGTCATTATGTGAATGATGCTCTTATCCACAACCCCCAAAACAACAGGGCCAACAGCATATGGACTGAAATTTGCAAAAGGGTGAGCCAAAACAGCCCTGTTTTCTGTAGAAGATTGTCTAAGGTGTTTGCTGTGGTAATGGAAGGTGACTAACTGGGACAGTCTGGTGCTGGTGGGAAAGGTAAGGAGGACACTGTGGTTTGGAAGTGACATCAAGGAACAAGAATGCCGTGTGCAGCATTCGACGGCCTGGTAGAACATGGCATGCAGGAGAAAACCGATTCCCACTCTCTGTGGCTTTGACAGAAAGCGAGAAAGTGCCCAGAGGACACTTGGTGGGAGGACAGCTCTTTTCTTCTGATGTTGGGGACATGAGAATCTGAGTGGGAGGGTATGACCAGAGGAGCCTGGACATTCTTTGGTGCCTGAAATAAGTAATTACAGAATCATCGGGTGATTGCTCAGAGAAGGGACTTGAGTCCTTGGGACTTGAGTCAGGCAAATCTGAGATAACGAAGGAATGGGAACTCACAGTTTTGGAGTTCAGCTAAGTGAGGACCGCGCTTCTTTCTCAGCGAGTGAGGCTGCGCTTTGTCTGCCGTCTACGCTGACTTTCCTGGGACCCTCAGTGCTCCCCGGAGCTACAACAGTCTCCTCCTCGTCTCTCTCACAGCTTGTGTATCTCTTACCAGCTCTTCTGGCGTCTCCTGGGTGTCCTCTGTAGATTATTCATCTCGGTCGGTGCCCCCATTGATCTAAACCCATGTTTGCTTCCCAGGTACTTCAAGTCACCGCACTGTGGTTAATAAAACGGCTTTGTGCTCGGTACTATGAAAGATATATCATCCCTGCTCTTGCTGCACAGATGGGAGGAAGGATGAAATGGGAAAAGCTGAGATTGAAATCACAATAACAGATCTCTACTTTTGGAGACAGTCTTCCTGCTCCGATTAAAACATCTCAGTTAAGAGCACTGGCTGCTCTTCCGGGGGACTAAGGTTTGATTCCCGGACCCACACGACAGCCCACACGTCTGTAACTCCAGTCCCCAGGAATCCTATGCCCCTTTCTGGCTTCCACTGGTATCAAACATCATGTGATGATGACAGGCATATAGGTAGGCATCAGCCTGATTCTGAGTACCTTGGAGAGACATTCGGCCTTCTTCGGTTTATCACTCTCCCTCATCCTCCTACTTCACATTTTTATGTTGCCATCTACAATTTGTCATCTCAAGGGTCGGCTGGCCGGTGAGCCCCATACTGGGTACCACTCTAAGAGACTTCCCATGCCTTGGACAGGACAGGAAGGGCTGGGGGTGGGGGCAGCTCAGCTGACGATTTCCATTAATTAATTATCACTCTTTCAAATAAAAGTGACAGAAATCAGCTGCAGCGAAGGAGCAGATTGGCACTGGCAGATGGTTAGGAGAGCTGGACCAACCCAGCTAGGAAACACACGCAATAGAACTGTGAGCCTCTTCCGGGTAGTCCTCCTCTGCAAGTGTGGCCATCAGTGTGAGGGTCAGAGGACTGAGGTTGTCCAGACAGCAGGGACCTGTGCTTCAGGCGCCACAGCCACTCCATGAACAAATAATAAATAACACCAGGATACTATGACACGTGACATAAAATGGGGACAATACCTCCAAATTTAGTTTTATACACATTTACTGTTTGCTAAAGAAAGTTCTTTTATTCACAAACAAGACAAAAAGTGTGACTTTTTTTTCCTTCTCCTCTTTTCCCTTTTAATACCAGTGATGTGTCAGAACCAGGATTCTTGCCTGCAGTTTTCACTTAAGGACTGCGTTGTGCACCTTGAAAGACAAATGATACAAAAATAAATGAAATTGGAGATGAGCAAGCTTGGAGGTGATTCCCTTCTAGATCAAATGGTGGCACATTAGACAGAATTTGCAATGCCTATTTCCATAGTGGTGAGACGTGTTCATGGGTTTTACCTTCATCTTTATAGCCACAGAAATGTCCATTATTTCCATTTATGATGTTTCTTCCCCGCCGACACACTTTTGCACACTCACACATACACTCTCACACAAACACACATACACTTAAACGTGCACACACACTCTTACACACACTCACACAGACACATGCACATACACACACACACATGATCTCACACACGCACACTCACACAATTCAGACATGCACACACACACTCTCACACACACTCAGACAGACACACACAGAGACATGCTCACACACATGCACACACATAACACAGACATGCACACACACACACACACACACACACACACACACACACACACACATACTCCAGCTTTTTTGCCCTTAGACACTCAGGGCTTTGGCTCTCTACTGTGGCTAGGCTTCAGGTAGATTGTGTTAACAGTTTTATTTTTGCTAAATGAAACTTACAATTTTTTTTCTCATATTGTTTTCTTTTCCCAAAACTTCCAGTTGTATCCACCCCCACATTTGAGTCTAAATTTGGGGTTTATGTTTGATAGCACAGTCAAGTTGAAAAACACAACAAAGCTTGAAAATCCCCATCTGAATAGTGCTGCCTTCAGGCACAGCTGTTCAGATAAAATAAAACCTAGACAACCTAGCAACTAAACGAAACTGTTTTTCTCCTTAAAGGGACAGGCAGTCTTAAATGGCATTGTCTGGTGTACAATATTTTACTTGGTGCAAAAGTGCTCACATCTGAAATTTTATGTGTTTGCTTTGGTTTTGATTATAGAGATGATGCTATTCCACAAGAATTAACTTGAGCAGTCATTTGCTGATGGTCACTGAGTATGTGGAAAAAGAAACAGAAAATCCCAGTGAGGTGGCCCTGTGGTTAAGATGAACACTGCTCTCTTGCAGAGGACTGGGGTTCAATTCCCAGGGCCACAGCAGATAGCTTACAACCACCTGCAGTTCTAGTTCTGAGAGGATCCAAGGCCTCTGACCTCTTCAGGCACCTGCTTTCACGTGCACATGTCCTTCTGCCCAACCCCCACATAATTAAAAATAAAATAAAATAATTTAAAAACACGAACTGACTAATGAAATATGAATCATAAAACCAAATGCAAATCCACAAATAGAATAAAATTGAATTGCCAATTGCAGAATTTAAAGATTAAAATGTTTGCTTGATTCCAGCAACTTAGCCTTCTGTAATCTGATCCATTCTGAAGAAACATTAAAATCATCTTTAAAAAAATAACAGTAATAGCTGGCTGCAGAGAGAGAGAGAGAGAGAGAGAGAGAGAGAGAGAGAGAGAGAGAGAGAGCTCTCAAGGGAAATAGGAGTATGGAGAAAAAGGTCTGCTAGCATGAATGCATGCTTACATGTTTCGTTCTACCCGGCATGCTCATCATATAAAAGGAAGTATCAAGTTTCCCTGTAAATATTTGACTTCAATACTACATTTAAAATATGATTAGATTTGTAAAGGTGTTATTTACATATCATTTTTCCTGGCAGCTATCCATTATATAAAGCAAAAGCAAGCAAGAAGACACAGTCGTGTGACTTAAAAATTAAACAATAAATCATGTTGTAGAAGTTGCATCTATCAAGATTCTTTGATATTCTGGACTAATTAGAGTAATGAAAAGGACTGGGGAGACAGGTCAGTCGGGAAATGGTTTTAGCATGCAAGGATGAAGGCCTGAGGTCCATCCCTAGAACCCATGTTAGAAAGCTAGGTATGGTGATCGTGCAATTTGTAATCCTCATGCTGGAGAGGAGCCGGCCAGATCCCTAGGGCTTGCTGGAAAGCCAGTCTAGCCTAATCCACGGGCCCCAGGACTCTCTCTTCCAAAACCAAGGCAGACAGAGCACTGAGACTGAGCACGTACACGCGCAGACTTGGGTGCCCCCATACACACGCACACATACGCAACCAGCACAGCAAGGAAAGCAAATACGATTCTGAGATGCTTTCTTGCCTTCCGTGTATAATCCTAACATAGGAGTTGCTCACTGCTCCCCTGGCTCTACCCCATCTCAAAGGGATGCTAACACAGCAAGAAGCCCAACACCCTTCTCCGGTCTTTGAGCACATATGACACACACACACACACACACACACACACACACACACACACACACACACACACATTTTCAAAGAGATGGTACCTAGTTGGAGAAAGTTAGGTCCCTGGGAAGGTGGCCTTGCAGTGGCTCTGGGGTCCTATGCCTCCTGTGTCTGTACTCAGCCATCATGAGATGAGTAGATGGGTTAACCTCAAAACCTATGATATTCTGCCCCATCACATTCCCCCAACAGGGGAGCCAAGTGGTACTGAATGCTTTTAGAAGTTTATTATTCCAGATACTTTGTCACAGCCATGGAAAGCTAATACATATCCCACATTTTTCCTTCTTAATTATTCCATTCAACTATTGCTTTGTGGGGGAAAAAGTTCAATATTGACTATTGTTACAGCCCATCACTTTTATAGCAGTAAAATGAAACATCACAGCTCAGGTCACTTCTTGAGAGTCTGGTTGTTTGCTTGCTACTATTATGTAGCATTCTTGGTTGGATGAAAGGCAGCCTGACAGTAGCTTGCAGCCTTTGTGGTTTACTAAGAAAACATGCAGAGGAATGTGGTCAGTAGCAGGGAATTTGGGAGCTCAGTGACATTACCACGGACCCAGGTGGCCAAGGCAAACTTTCAATGCAGGTAGTGTAGCTCAGAGTTTAGCTCACTATCATTACTTTCCCTTCCTCGGACACTGTGAGTTTCTGTTGTAGACAGAGCACAGTAACCACTTAGGAAATACTCATGAAGCCACGAGGTCGGGCTAGGACATGTAAAATTGGAGCACTACATAGAGAATGGAATGTTTGAGTTACTCGTTATGCTGGATTGTGCTTCTAAACTGATGTCTGTATGGCAGAAGAACATTTGGGATTATACATAATCTTTTAGTTCTTGGAAAGGTCTTTTGTCAGCTGAGCAAGGCTCTACATTTAAATTTTCAAATCAAAAAGAATAAAGCAAACTAAACTGTTTTCTAAAAAAAAAAAAAAAGGTAATCTGCTGTTTGGTAAGGTAGCTGGGTGTGTGTGTGTTTGCACACACGTGCACGCTCACTCTCACACACGCACTCACACTGTCAGTACACACACTTGTATACTGGAAAGGAAGGGAGACTTGAGAAGGATTGGGAGGAGTTGTGTTTGGGGCTGGTATGAGGGCTAAAGTTATGTTTTAAGTTTAAATTACTGTACTTGAGATCTGAAAACAAAAATGCCTCTGATCTGTAAGCCTCACTTGCAGAAGGACAGATAACTTCTTGGAATGCTGGAGGCTGTTGTTCATGTAAGATAACAAAGCCACACATTTTCACTCTTGTAAACAAGGTTGGTGCCCCAACTGCACGGGACTGCACAGGCTGTGCTTGAGCTCACTTAGGTGGGGGGAGTTTGCCAGGATGTATGCTTGCCCCTGATTGGATTTGCCTTTAAAAGCTTGGGTGAATTCTTGTGGACATTCTCTGGAAGTCCCGGGTATGGACCTGGCCAGTGGGCATCATTCTGGCCAGTATTTAGTAAAGCTGGCTTCAAGTAGTCTTATTCTTGCCTAGTGGAGCCTGAAATGGTTTTGTAAAAGGTGATTTATTTTTACTAGACTTGAGACCTCCCAACCTTCCAGTTTATATAAGTCATATTATAAGCTGGGCATGGTGGTGCACATCTGTAGTTCCAGCTTCTTGAGGGTCTGAAGCAGGAGGAGCAGTTGAGCTTAGCAATTCAAGATGCCTGGAGGGACTTGATTAAGAAGGAAAGCTGTGTTATTCTTCATATGAATGAGCGGCAAAGATGAGCTTCTGTCAAGAACTTGAGATGAGGTGTGAGATGGGAATTTAGACAGTCTTCCTCAGTGTGCACGCCCTTTACTGAAGGTGGTGCACTTGTCTATTAGAAATGCAGTCTTAGGGGTTGGGAAGATGGTTCAGTTAGTAAAACAAAGACCCAAGTTTGATCTCTAACACCCACATAAAATCCAGGCAATGGCAGACTCCTGTGACCCCAGTGCTGGGAAGATGGACACAGAGGGTCCTTGGGGTTTGCTCACCAGCCACTCTGTCAGCATAATGAGTTCCAGGTTAAATGGGTGACACTGTCTCAAAAAATAAGCTGAGCGTTACCAAGGAAAATGCCTGGTGTCGACTTATGGCCTCTATGTACGCATACACATATGAATTTGCACACATAGGTGTACACACACACACACACACATACACACTTTAAGCACTCTCTGGTTGAAAACTAACCACCTTTCTATGACATATTGTATCAATTGCTTGAATGATTTATGCACAATCAAATTTTACATGGCCTTTTAAAGTTAGTAACTCAATCTGGGGACAAATGGTAAGTTGGGAAGCACTGTCTGCTAAAACTCATCAGTTATTCTGTGATTCATGGGAAGCCACGGGGTAAAACACTCTCAGCAGACCAGACCAAAGTCTAAAGTGCTAAGAAGGGAACTACCTGTGTGGCCTGGTAGAGCCTTCAAGGAGGGGTAGCTTGTTTTCCTGGGGCTGCTTTCTAGAAGGAGGCTTTTAACCAACAGGAGGAACAGGCACAGTCTGGTTTTCTTCTGAGCACAGCTCTTTTAAAGCGGTGCCCACAGTCATTTCAATTCTGCCTACTAATGGTCCAAGCCTAGCGACTGGTCAGTAAGACAGTTTTGTAAACACAGCATGATGTCACCAGTCCAGGAGGATGGGTAGGAGATTAGGTCCCATTAAGTTTGCAGCTGTTTTAGACTTCCATTTTGCTTGTGTGGTGCTGAGGGTGGGGTGGGGTGTTGAACCCAGGGCTTTGCACATGCTAGGGCAAATAGTCTACCACTGAACCACATCCGTCAGACTGGCTTTTCATTTTTCTTCCTCTCTCTTTTTCTTTTCTCTTCTTTCCTTTACTTCTTTCTTCTCTTTGTTTCTTCCTTCTTCCCTTCCTTCCTCCCTTCCTTTTCCTCTTAGAATTACCCATTTAGCAGAGTTGAGATTGTCTTAAAGTTCTACACCCATTCCTCTACTCCCTTGTGGACAATTCCCTGGCAGAGAAGACTGAATTTTCTTGGCCCTTTAACTCTGGCCATATTAAACTGTTCTCACAAATAAAACAACCATAAACACAGAAGCAGCCCACTCAGTGTTCAGCAAGACTTACGTTTACCCACCCTGCTATCCTCAAAAAGGTAGTCCTCCCAAGAGCCTACAAGTAATAGAAGCAGAACCATTAACAGAAGTGGTTCAGCTCATAGTCTTGACTGTTCCAGCATGCACACGGGCCCTGACAAGCAATGTACTCCTGTGGACCCAGAAATCATTGCTTATTGAACAACCCAAATGGTATGGCTCCAGCAGACAGCCTTCAGGCATTGGCCTGTTCCTACCCAGCTCTGGATCTACAGATCCGAAGAAGCTGTGTATCAGCATGCTTGCTCGGGTATTTGAAGTGCTTGTCTCTGAGAAAGACAGACCAACTGAACTAGGGGTGGTTCAGAAGCTGCGTTGGCAGAATTACTATATTTTAAAGATCACAGTAATACCTGCCTCTAAAAGGTCTTGCATAGCAGAAATTAGTGAGCTGAAAATCGTGTTTCTTTTTACGTCTTGGCTAATCACAACAGGCCAGCTAGTGGAGGCTTAGTGCAGCCATGAATGGCTGAGGCTACAGAATTGAACATGGACACAGCCCCTGCCCTCCTGTTATATTCTAGTGGGAGGAGACAGACCACAAGCAAGGAAACACATTGAGAAGGCTGCTCTATGTTCAGGTGGGATCTGAATGATGAGAAGGGATCAGTGCTGAGTCTTTGTGGGAAGAAATCTCCAGAAATATGTTAGTTTGATTTGAAATGTCCCCTAAGAGCCCACAGGCTGATGCCTTTGTCCCCAGACCCTGATGATATGGGGTAGAGGAACTTTTGTGTGTGTGTGTGTATGTGTGTGTATGTATGTGTGTGTGTCTGTGTGTGTGTATGTGTGTGTATGTATGTGTGTGTGGTGTGTATGTATGTGTGTGTATGTATGTGTGTGTGTATGTGTGTGTGAGGGGGGAGGAGCATAGTAGGCATTGTTTACTAGGGATGTGGTTCGCTGGCTGTCGGGCTTCTGGTGGCTCCCTGGAGTCTCTTTCTTCCCTCAAGTCTAAATTCCTCCTACTACTTACTTTGTCTGCCTAGAAGTCCTGCCTGTACCTGCTTCATCTCTATTGGCTGATCAGTTTTTTATTGAATCAATCGGGTGCCTTAGGCAGGCAAGGTAAAACAGTAATAGTTCTTTACATAAACAAATAGAACACATCTTTACATAGGAAATATTCTGCAACATAAATAACTGCAACACATCTTTGCATAAATATTCTAGAACAACTTTCTGTTGTTCTGAGGAATATAGGAGTCGTTCGTGGATGGTCCTGTAGGATACAAGGGCAGAGTGCTAGAAAGATGTGCATCTTGGCCTATCCTAGCCTACTTTTCCTCACAATAACAAATTACTTTCTCTCAAGCCCAGTCTTTTCCAGCCCTGTGCTACAGCCCAAGGCCCTCCTTCAGACTGCTGCCTCGACTATTTATCTTGTCCCGTGTGCCAGTCAGGGTCTTCTTGATCTAAGTAACTGAGCAGCTGACCCCCAAAGCCTTGAACAACGAGCTTTCTGAGGCTATGGCATCTGAGGAGCAGTCTAGAGCTATTGCATGGGGCCAGCAAAGGCTAATTTAGCCATTCAGTGACATTTGGGTCCCAGGTTACTCTTTCTTCATGCTTTTGTCTCCTGACTGAGATGTCCTGTCACAGATCTAAGCAGGTCTTAAACTGGAGGATGCCAAGGCAAGAGAGAGTAAGGAAAAGATTTCTTATGGTTGGCATGAGGACAGGCTTCCTATTAGATCAGTGAATCACAAAGAATGATCTGTGGCACCCAAAAATCCCCCAAAGGGAATCTGAGGTCAGAGCTACTTCTGTTATTACACTAAGGCATTTGCCTGTCTCACTTCATCTTAGTACACAATGGGGTGTTCCAGATGACACCAGAAACAGTGTCACAGATGGAATGTAGAAACAACTTGGAAATCTGTATCCCTCCTTCTGTCTTTGCATGTAAAGATACATGCAAAATTTTAAATACCATTAAATTTTAAAGCAATATAGATTTTCATTAAAATCTGTTTATGTTGACATTGATGTTTAAGGTATTTTTATTATTATTTCCAAAGTATGGTATTTATCCGCAGATGTGACCTATACAAAGGAAAGCTTTGGGACACCTTGGCACTTTAGTGTGAGAAGCAAGTCCTGAGACACAAAGGCTGAATACCTCTCATTCTTCCAGATAGGTTGAACTGACTGACTTAGCTAGCCCAGGAGTGAGTGTTCATTTCATTGGTAGAATGAAACGGTATAGATGGAATCTTAATTGCTGTTTCAAAGAACATATTCATATTAAGATGTTTTCCTGAGAAAGGAAAAAGAGTAACCTTTTGGAGAGTGGACAAAGGGACTTTCTAAATGCCCCTTGGGTGCAGAGGAGCAACCACACCCCATTAACCGGCTGGCTTGGGAATCAAAATACTCATTCTCGGTAATTAGTTTCTTACTAGTTTCAGCCCTGCATCCCAAAGCATCTTTATGACAATGGGTCCTTTCTGTTTCTGGCTGTCATCCATCTGTACTCAACAGCTAGTCCGTCTCCTTGTATCCATCTCTCATTTCTTCATCTTTCATCTGGGATTGTGGGTATGTGTAGTCCCCATTTCTCTCTCTTGTTCTTTGGTGGCAGTGGAATTCATACTTTTCTCTCTCTTTTCGCTGTTTTGGCCTCTAACTGCTCTCAGGAGCCACTTAAAAGCCTGAAACCCGTTTTCCTCCTCCTTGGTAAACCCCTCATCAGAACCCCACGACCTCCCCCCTTACTGTGATCTCTCCATCTAAACTCTCCCTTTCCTTGGGGAATTTTAGGCAGACGTCATAGGGAGGAGCAGGCAGACTTGGCCTTGTGCTTGCTGTTCCTATGTTTTCTTTGCACTCACCGTGTGGGCCTGGGAAGGTTGTTTATTTCCCCCTCCCACCAATTTGCAGTCCACAGGGGCCATTTCTTAGTTTTCCCCGTCCGTTGCAGCTGTCTCCTCCCTAGGCCCGTTTCTTCGCCCTAGTTTTATTCACTCTGCTTTACTCATATGACCCAGGCTAACCTCGAGCTCCCAATGCAGTGGAAGATGACCTTGAACATTGTTGGGTCAGAGACGTGCACCCTCCCGCGCGCGCGTGTCGTGTGTGTGGTCCTGAGGGCTGGGCTCAAGGACACTACACCCCGGCCCTAGCTTTGCACGGACTTCAGTATCACTGGCCACTACCTCCCTTCTCCAGGACCTGACCTAATTTTGGGAGCCCTCGGCGTCTCTGCACTCTGGCGAGAGCCCCCTCCTGCTCCTAGAGGAGCGTTGGGGTGCAGGGGGCCTCGGAGGCCGGGGCTCTGGGGCGCTAGGACCCTCCCTCCATCCGTGCATCCCTCCCTCCCTCCCTCCATCCCTCCGTCCCCTGCCCCCGGGGAGGGCTGGGGGCGGGGAGCGGCGGCCGGGTGAACCCGGGCGGAGTAACAGGTGCGGCGGCCGCAGCTGCGCCGGGGAGAGCGGCTCGCCGTTTGCTCGGGGTGTTCCGAGGCTTGTCCTCTCCGGACCAATGCGGGCCGCGGTTGTTCGTCGCCTGGCAACCGGCGGAGCCAATGGGCGGCGCCAGCGCGGGGCGGGGTGGGATGGGCGTCCGCCGCGGGGGGCGGGCGGAAGGCTGCGCGGAGCTGCGGGCGGGCGCGCGGGCGGGGAGCCGCTGCGGGCCCCGCGGGCTGCGGGAGGCGCGAGGCGCTCCGGGTGCCGGGGCCGTGACGGCGAGCGGCGCGCGGGATTGTGACGCGCAGCCGGGGAGGCCACCGGGCCGGCCGCGGGCGCAGCCACCGGCGCCGGCTCTGGGCGGGCTCGGCGCGGCCGTTGCGGCGGTTGGAGAGCGTTTTCTGCTGCCCGCCGCCTGCAGCGGGAGGTGCGAGGTAGGTCCTGGGGGCCCCGCGCGCCCTTGCGGGCTGTGACGCGGCCGCGGGTGGGGTCCCCTGGGCGCGCGGGCTCGGCGATTTCCCAGCCGCGGCCCCAGCGCTTGGCGAGTGGTCCGCGGCCGCTGCAGGGGACGCTCGCTTCGTAGGGGTCCAACCCCGCGTTTAGGGGAAGAACTTACATCATCGCGCCGGTGGGCTTGCTTGAGAAATTATTTGGCCTCCGATTTCCCAGTGCAGCTGCAGGACAGTGGAAGGCGAGCTCAGGTCAGCATGTGTTTATTGCTCTTGGTGCCGATCGCCGGGTTATGCAAGTCACCTGGGCCCAGGAAATAAAACTTGCCAAGTAATTCCCCATCAACACCAGTAGAGGAATCTGAACATTAAAGTCCCCGGTTCAGGCTCCTTAGTCCTGAGTGTCAGACTGAGGACTGGGAAGGCCGATGCAGTGTGAGAACTGGGATTTCCTAAGAGTCTAGACAGCATGGAAGGTGGGTGGGTGAGAGCCGCCTGGATTTGGGATGTGCTTCCATTCAGATTAGAGTCCAAGCCTGGAATTAGATGATAGCAGTGCTGCTGCGCAGCCCTCAAGGCTCTGAAAGAAAATCCGTCTAGTCCACGATTTGATCTTGAACTGGAAAGGTGACACATGTACGAAGCTGGATAAACTTTGAAAAGATCTGGATTAGAAACATGCTGTCTTGAAATTTAAAACTGAGGCAGATTCGTAAAACTTGGGTCTAGGTAAAACTTCATCCTCCCAGTTTCTTTACTCCCAGAGACCTCGGGGGCCCAGGGAGCTTACAGGGTTGTTTCAAACTAAACTAGTCGGAAAAGCTGTGATCTCATTTGGCACTTGGTCCCGCCTGGTGTGCCTGAAGGTTCCCCATACAAAATGGTTCTCTGAGCGGATTAGGAATGGATAGAATTCAAGCCAGGGCTTTTTTGGTGACTGGTGGGGCCTCTCCAGCTTAGTCATTTTACACCCTTCTGTCCCTTCCCATTCTCCGCCTGTACAGGGAAGATAATAAGACCCAGGGATTAAGTAACCGAGTTAAGCAGCTTGAAGATGAGTGGAGAGACTCGGTTATTGTAGATGAGATGTGGAGCTCTCCCCAAAAGGCAGTGATCCTTGCGATACGACTATTTGAAGTGCTTAGCATCCTGGCCTTGCTGAGGCAGGCATATACGAACAAAGTGGGAAAGTTAACTGTTTTCTTTTTTTAAAACAGAGGCCTCAAACCCAGCCCGTTCATAAAACCGGACAAACCTGCTCTTTGGCCCAAACTGCCTAAGATACAGATTCTGTGAAAGTGTCCTTGTTTAGTATTCATCTTTGGAGAAAGACTAGAAAACACCTTTCCACAGTGATTTGAATCCATTTCATGTTTAAATTGGAACAGTAAGCCTAGTGTGGCTTTTATCCCAGCTATACAGGAGCTGAGGCAGGAGGATAACTTGAGTTTAGGAGTGGAACACCATACTGATTCTGTTTAAAATCAACCCCCCCCCCTTCGTTCTAACTGTCCTCACCCATCCCTTGGGGAGCCAGACCCAGGGGCAAGTGTTGTGTTGTTGAGTAATGGGGTCACATGCTTCTTTATTTTGAAGCTGGGTTGCTTTCCCACTCCGCCTCCCTGGTATTTGGGATTTAGGCTGGGCTCAGTGGGCCCAGCTTCAGATGCAGTTTTAGTGATAGCTTCTATGTCTGTACAATAGCTGTGAACACCACTTGTTGACATGGCCATTTGTTCATAACAAGAGGCTGTGTGAGTTCTGTGTCTGGGTAATTACGGTTAGCTGGTAATGAGCATATATCTTATCTCAAATTCATGTGCTTATGGGATAAGTCAATAAAGAAATACGTCATCCATCTCATTATTAGTAACGGAAAAACCTAGATTCATACCATTTGATGCTGGTCCCGTATCTTGTATAGTGTAGGAGCAGATTTATTGTGTGTTAATAAGTATATTCTTTCAATAAACATTTCTTATCAGGTACTCAGCTGCTACTCGCCAGGTGTAAGGCTAGAGAAGATGCATTGCCCTGAATGTTTTGTACTTGGGGAGATGTATGTGAGGAGAAGGAGACGAATGGAAACATGGGTGGGCTTTAGAAAAGAAGGCATTCCAGATGTGTCCTGACAGGTACTCACCAAGCACCTGGTGCCTTCTGCCCAAAGCAGGTGCAGGTCACAGGTGGCTGAGGGCCTTCAGGTGGCTGCGTAGTTGCCTTAGTAATAACAGTCAAGAGCAGTTCTGTGAACCTTGACCAGAAGGCAATAAGGAATATCTAAACCGTTTTATTGGGGGATTATGTTGCTTCTGACACAGTAGAGTATGCCCACCCAAGTCAGTAATTGTCACAGTTCATGGGGCTGTAGACTTGGACAGTTCAGGTACTGCCTGAAAGCTGCTGCTTTTCAGCAGGCACTGTGTCTGAGCCCACAGAATCTGTAGAAGCAGCAACAGTCCCTTGCAAGCAGGTGGGCTTGCCCGTCACAAAAACACGGGACTTTATTATGGAAGCTTGGGCTTGTCTCACCTAGCTCTGAAAACTTAAATTGATTTATATTTTTTATTAATCTGTGTTCTAACACATGGCTTTTACGTCTATTCCATTCTATGTGTCTTAACTCACTCTGCTGGCCTCTCTCCTGAGCATGGGTTCCTCCCTATGACTTCCTCTCTCTCTGCCTGGGAGTCCCGCCCATCCTCTCCTGCCTAGCAACTGGACATTGAGCTTTTTACTATGCCAATCACAGCAACACATCTTCACATAGAATACAGATATCCCACAACACATGTCTTGTTGAATTGTGTTGTGTGGCCAGGGCTGGGTGGTAGAGCTCCAATGGTGGTGAAGATGCAGCCCACGGTGGGCAGTGGTGCAGTACAGGGCAGATGCAGCCCACGGTGGGCAGTGGTGCAGTACAGGGTAGAGCCTGAGCGCTGGGCTGGGTGGCCCAAACATGTCAGGAGGAACAGTGTGGGATTCAGAGATGAGAACAAGTTCTTAATGGAAGTGAAGCAGAATTGTCGATTACAGTTCTGAAGGGCTGCGCATGCCTCTCCTCCATCTTTTCCCCAGTGAGAGGCTGCGTTGCGGCACTGCTGGTCCTCTGCACTGCTGGTCCTCCCCCCGCACTGCTGGTCCTCCCTCCGCACTGCCGGTCCTCCCTCCGCACTGCCGGTCCTCCCCCCGCACTGCCGGTCCTCCCCCCCGCACTGCCGGTCCTCCCTCCGCACTGCCGGTCCTTCCCCCGCCCTGCCGGTCCTTCCCCCGCCCTGCTGTTCCTCCCCCCGCCCTGCCGGTCCTCCCTCCGCACTCCTGTCCTCCCCCTGCACTGCTGATCCTCCCTCTGCCCTGCTGATCCTCCCTCTGCACTCCTGTCCTCCCTCCGCACTGCTGGTCCTCCCTCCGCACTGCTGGTCCTCCCTCCGCACTGCTGGTCCTCCCTTTGCACTGCTGGTCCTCCCTCTGCACTGCTGGTCCTCCCTCTGCACTGCTGGTCCTCCCCCCGCACTGCCGGTCCTCTCCCGCACTGCCGGTCCTCTCCCCGCACTGCCGGTCCTCCCCCTGCACTGCTGGTCCTCCCTCTGCACTGCTGGTCCTCCCTCCGCCCTGCTGGTCCTCCCTCTGCTTCTCATGGAGGAGGAGGGGTGTAACACTGGCCGACTCCATGGGGCTGTGCTGATTGCACAAGTGTGTCCTGGTAAAACCCACTAAAGTAGTGTTCATCTGGGACACTTTCTGTGTGAAAAGTGTAATTAGCCAGGCCTGGTGACATATGTAATATCCTTGCAAGCTGGAGACCGAGGAAGAAGGATTCCAAGTTCAAGGCCACCCTGGGCTACTAGGTAATCCCTAGTACAAAAACAAAACAAACAAACTAAAGCAAAAATCTAAATGTGACTCACACAAAATCCTAAATTTAGATGAGGTTTTTGATATCTTTGTTTGTTTGTTTGCTTGTTTGTTTGTAACTCGATTGTGTAGTTCTTATGCGTGAACTTTGTGGATGATGTGTGTTTCGCATTGTCAAAGGCTGGGTGGGTCTTATGCTTGACTTCACTCTGCATTGAACACTGTAGGCATCTCTGTGTCCTGCCCGATCTTGTCTCTACAAGTCTCATTAACCTCCTTCCTCTGTTCCAAGCGCACTTTGTCTAGCACCAAAAAGAGTCTGTTACTTGAGAGAATGTTCTTTCCGCCCAACTTACTGCATATTTATTTTCCGTCCATTTTTCACCATTGTGACCATAAACTACTTCACTTCCCATGTCTTTCTTGATAATATTTTCTTTATAAAAGTATGTGTACTTGTGTAATGAAAATTGGGCCTTAGCATGGTGGTTCACACCTTTAATCCTAGCACTCAGAAGACATAGGCAGGTGGGTCTCTGTGAGCTTGAGGCTAGCCTGGTCTACATAGTGAGCTCCAGGACAACCAGGGCTACATAGAGAAGCCCTGTTTCAAACAAATAAATTAAAAAAAAAAAAAAAAGGTACTTTAGAATTTTCTTATTTAGTTCCTGGAATACAGTGATCACTAAAAAAGTATTTTTGTGTCAGGTTGCTAAAAATAGAACTTACTTAGAAATATTAAGTTTGGAGGAAATCTGCAAAATGTTGCTCTAAAAGAATTCCAGTCCTTTAATAGTCTCATGGTTTCGAGATGATCAGAACCCTGAGTTTACAGCACCTTGAGTGTGCTGTGACTATCTCTCTTTGTGGGATCCATAATAAGGAGGTGAGACGACCATCTAAGAAATGGTCAGCAAGTAGCCATATTATTGTGAGGGAGAGATGGGCTCGGGGAATCTCCACCATTCCCCCAGAATGCTTGCTAGTTAGGAGGGGGCCAGGATCCCGGAGTCCTAGAAGTTGTACCTAGTTGGGTTTTTCCCTTCCGGGCTTAGAGCTAGCTGAAGATAGAGTATCTCTTAGTTTCATCCATCGCTGCTTTCCTATGGCCATCTAAGGAGTGAGGGACTTAGCCACTGAGCCGAGCCGCATGGGGCGTGGTGGATGCGGGAGTTGTCATCTTCTCCGTTAGCGTTAGCTAGCATTACATAAACAGATGGTACATGAGTTCTTTATTCTCATGCCAAGGATTTTTTTTTCCAGTCTCTGGATAACTTCATAGATCCCTGAAACTGTAGCCAGAGCTTCTGATCGTTACACTTTTCAGGGAAGATGTAAAACAGTTGAATCCCAGAACCCTTGGCTCTTTGTACCCCGTGGCCTTAAGGACTGGAAAGAATTTCAATGTGCTGAACAGTATGCAGTTTAAAGTTTATAAAGGATTTTAGCTATGAAGCATGAACTAGTTTATGTTCCTTGGTTCATCACACGTGTGTGTGTCACACGGCGTGGGTGAATTTGTGCATAGCATGTATGCATGTGTAGGAGGTCAGAGGGCAGCCTCGGGTGTGGGTCGTTGGGTGCTTTCCACCTTTTGTTTGAGATGCTCTGTTACTGACCTGGGGTATGCCACATATTGATGCAAAGAACTTTAGGGAGATTCGTTACTTCCTTACTTTGGATACTTATCTATAGCTATAACCCTGGGAGAATATAACCGTTACAGTGCTCTAAAATCCACACACATCCTGGTCCAGTCTTGACTCAGAATATCCTGAGTAGATGGTGGGAGTTGTCTGAGCCCGTGTCAGCATTAGAAAATAGCCTGGCTAGTGATAGGGTCTCATGTGAGCACCCATGGGTTTGCCTGACTTTGCCTACCATCCTCTGCCCTCGGCGTTCCCATGGATCCCTGGAATCCAAAGTCAGTTCCTCGGGCTCATGAGACAAACTCTCATCACACAATCTTTTGTTAATTTGTTATTCATTTTAGTAATAAAGCCCATCAAATACAAAGGGGGCTTTAACAGTGACTCTATATAACTGTGTGCAGAACCCTCCTTCCCTTTTTATTCGGCAGTGATGGCTGACTTCTGCGTCATTCTTGTGTCTTGTAATACAGATGTATCACATCTGTTTTCCATATGTATAATTAAAAGCCAGGTGTTACATGCCCTGTCTCTTGGAATGATCTTTTTGTGGTGTGTGCTTTATAATTCATCTGTTGTGTGTCACTAGGTTTCCAATGGCTGCATAACAGCCCATCTTGGGAGTAGGTCCACTTGTCCCTTGTGCTGTTGGAGTGTGTGGGTTATGGTGGGGTCATGCCCTGAGCTGTGTGAAATGCTCTGCTGCTCATAGCACCACCTCCTGGAGTACCTGTGTCCTGCAGTCTGTCACGCTGCAGCAGTGATGGAGGGTGCGCTGCAGCAGTGATGGAGGGTGTGCACTGCAGTCTGTCACGCTGCAGCAGTGATGGAGGGTGAGCTGCAGCAGTGATGGAGGGTGTGCACTGCAGCAGTGATGGAGGGTGTGCACTGCAGCAGTGATGGAGGGTGTGCACTGCGTCTGTCACGCTGCAGCAGTGATGGAGGGTGTGCACTGCAGTCTGTCACGCTGCAGCAGTGATGGAGGGTGTGCACTGCGTCTGTCACGCTGCAGCAGTGATGGAGGGTGTGTGAGCATGTAATGATAACACGCAGTGTGAGGACTACACGCCGGGCCTTGCTACCTAGGTTAGATAGAAAGCAGCTTTCTGACAGCCACTTTTGGCTAAGAGCATCACTAAAACTTGTCACATGAAATCTTTTTTTGCATCCCCACATGATTTTATTCTGCCTTTGCCGAATTGGGAGATCAGACTAGAATCCTGTGTTTGGTGGGGTTTACAGATGAAGAGATTGCTGTTATTGCAGTGCAGGACCAGATGGCCAAGAGTGGTTGTGTGGACCAGGGCTGGAATCCCTGCAGGGCTCTGCTCCTCATTAGCCCTGTGACCCTGGATGCATTCATTACCTAACCCAGCTGCCCTAATTGTGTTAGTACTGCATACAGGGAAGGGATGCAGTGGGCTGGACTTCCGGATATCTGTGAGCGTTGTCCTTTGTCCTTTGCTTAGTTCTGCACCTGCTGTCTAATTAAGTGCCTGCAGCAGACTTAAGAAATAGATGTTGTGGCCCTCATCATGCAGGTGAGGAGACCAGCTTGGAGAGATGGTTTGTGGGAAGTGACTTAGTCAGAATAGGATCCCAGACACGTGGCCAGGCCTAGGAGGCCATCATGGTTTACACTGCATTCCCTAGCTGCAAATCTTCCTGATAGCCATAAACTCAACATGAAGGCAAATCAATAAGGATAATAGTAGTGTTTCCACCTGGGCCCTGCTGGTATGTGGTGCTGTTTTCTTTATGAAGAATCCATGCCCGTGTAAGCTCTGCATGCTTACCAGTTACATCACGGGGGCTCTTCTCCAGGGTTCGCATCTGTGGAACATGTCTGTCGTACTGCTTCATACAAGTGAAATGATCTAGATTTTAAATTTGTAAAACTAAGAGCTTGAATTTAGTGTATTGCTGTGCTTGTAGTAAGCAGAGGTGTTTGTGATGCAATTAAAAGCTATAGTCTCCTTTAGAATGAAATTGTAATTAAAAGTGTTACTCATATTTTAAATAACCAAATTTTGTTTTTGAGATTAGTGATATAAATAAAGCATGATAACTGAATCTTCAAGTTCTATGACTGAATATAGAAGATTACTAATGTTTAAAGATTGAGTTTTAACAATTTTATTTTTGAATCCAACAATCTGGTAACTCAACTTGGTGATATTTTGGCAGAAATGTTAGTGAACTATCTAAAACCATGTGAGTATCTCGGAGGCCAGCTGGCACCATGTGACTGTGTCCCTGGGTAATGGAGACCTGTCCGTTCCTGACTCTTGATGGGTGTTGTTGTTGAATTCTGATGAGGTTTTCGTTGCGCCTTCTCAAGCTTGAATTGCAAGTCCGCTTGGAAAGAACACAGAGGATGCACTGTGCAAAGAGGCTTTGCCATGAAGGTGTGGTTTCTGCCACATTCCTTTTCCCTTTGTAGGTAAGGACAGACCCTGGGTGGGCAGGGCAGGAGAGATGTGCATTACATAGTACCTCCTCGGGTATTGGCTCAGCATCCGCCAGTTCTTCCCATCGCCGCTTTCCTTCGCACACGTTGGCCAGTGTGGATGGCCACACTGACTTGTCACGGGCTGTTCACTGGAGTTGTCATTGGTTACTGTTGATCACTTATGGGTGTATTTAGCAAAGAGTGTAGCTGAAGATGAAATAGTAAGAATGTGAGAGGTCAAGGAAGAGGGTTGGTGGCTGGGCTAGCAGAGCTCTGTGGGGCCTGGAGTCCTTTAGTCCTGCTGTATGTCAGGGCCTTGGCTACAAAGACCAAAGATGGAGACAATTCCTACTTCTCATAATATATAAATCCAGTCATTTGAATTTGCAGCTCCTGGTATCATTTATAGTTCCATTTCATCAAGATGTATTTAAAGTCGTTTCAGAATATCTACTAATGAATAACAAATTATTCTAAAGTTTACCAGCTTAAGAGAGCAAGCATGCATTATCTCCCAGCTTCCACATAGCAGGAATCTGGGCACAGCTTAGCTGAATGCCTTTGGCTCAGGCTCTCATCAGGGGTCATCACTTAGGTATTAACCAAGGCTCAGGCAAAATCCACTTCGAGCTTGGTCCTGGCTCTTGGCTGTGTCCTTTTGGGCACAGATGTCAGTTCCTTGTCACATTGGCTGTCAGGGCTGCTCACAGCAGGATGGCTTGCTTGGTCCAGAAAAGAGCCTGACCGTGCAGGAAAGGCTTACTTAGTGGAACCACACATTCATAGCCCGGTTTTCAGAGTGAAGACATGTCATGTCACCTGTACTGTAGACGATGCTCACCAGATCTAGCTGTTCTCCAGGTGCAGAATGACCCAAGGCTATCCCACCCACAGGAACGGTGCTGAGGGGTGCGTAGAGCCTGCCTACACCAAAGCTCTGCAGATTGTTGGTGTGTTGGGAACCTGAATCTTCAGAAAGGATAACAAACTTCTCTGGTGGAAAGGATGGATGGGTATAACTAATCAGAACTCAAATGTTTGTGTGAAATGTCTTAGTGTCGACGTGCAGAGACAGTTAACAACAGGCTTGCCTAGATTTGAGACTGAGTTCTGCAGGAATGGTGTGTTCTGGGTGAAGTGACTTGAAATTGATGAGAGGAGCTCACTCTTGTGCGTGTCTTTCTGACTTGTCGGCATTGTAGGTGGCTTCCGCACACTGTTGAAAGGTGGGAGTAGGCAGCTAGGCGCCCAGAGCGCTGAAAACACAGGTAGCTCAGGCACCCAGCTGGTCTCTCTGATCCCCAGTTTCCGGCATTTGACACAGGAAACCTAAGCATGAACTAAATCTGCCATGAAGCATGATGAGTTTGGGAAATGTGTCTTTCTGGAAAAGCCTTGCTTTTGGGTGAGAGAATGCACAGTGGGAGCCAGACGCCGGGCGGGCGCGAGCAAGCCTCAGGTCCCAGGGCAGAGAGGCTGGGCCCCTCCCTCTCTGCGCCTGCCTCTGTGAAGACAGAGCAACACTGAGGGCTCTGCTTCCTGGTTTCCTGTCTGGATTCCACCCTAGAAACTGCTGCTAGATCACTCTTCAGCTTCGAATAATTACTTCTCTCAGAGGGCTACACAGCCGTCCCTCGCTGTGTTTGTGTGTGAAGGGCACACTACATTGGCGCCCAGAACCAGCTGCTTCAGAAGTGGTTATGGAGCCTTTTTACTGAAGTTACTGCTATTTTCTGAAATTAATACGATTTTCTCTTATGGAGACTGTTGATAGGCGTCTGTGGTGGACTATCTCCCATAGGAGAGTTCATCAGCCTGCAGATAGTGAGTAAAATGGCATCTCTCTGACATGAAAAGAGAAAGATTTTTGTTTTAAGCCGTCTGGGGATGAACCCACGACCTTCCATTCTAGGACTACACCCCAGCCTGAGAATGCTGGCGTTCTCACGGGTTATATTGTAGAATTTTGTTCCCTCAAATCTTAGATGGATGAAATAGACTTGAGTGTCACTTAAGTTCTTGCTATTTCGGTTGTAAAATGTGCACCTGCACCCGACTGTCTTGGAGTCTGAATGGCTGTCCTAGCCAGTGATGTCTGTCCACGGTGAGAACGAAGTCAGAGATTGCCAGGTCCAGATTACTTGACCACATTGTTGTCATTAACTCTTCCCTCTTTTGAAGTGCCAGTAATACTGTGGGTGTAGCCAAACCTGCAGTGGTGTGATTTGTCATTGGTTGTTGTGGTCTCGTACAACGGATTGCTTGATTGTGGTGAATCTGTAGTGTGAGCCCTTGCTGGAGTAGCAGCCTTCAGGACAGCCCATGCTTGCCTTTGGTGTTTCCACGTTGCAATGGGTTTGTGGTAGTGTGAGCCTTGTGCTTCATGGAGATGCTCCTGTTACCTTTTTCTTTGAAATTAGCCTCAACCAGTTTTAATATCATAAAAATAAAATCTTAGGTTGAGCTATACAATACGACGTGTAGTGTGAACTAACCTCTTGGGTCTCTGGTATGTATTATCCTTGAAAACAGCTGGTAGAGCAACTTCTCCCAGATGTTTGTCATGGTGTGTAATTTGGTCCTTCCTTGGACTGTGTATGTTTGTGTGTGCATGAGAGGGGTGGGGGAGGGGGAGAGGGGAGAGCTAAGCTCAGACACAGAGGCCTTCATTTTAAGGAGCAGGTGAGTGATCTCACTCTGGTCCAGTCTCGGTGAGTGAGGAGAGCCACGCAGCTCTTTTCTCTCAGGCGTTCTTGGAAAGAGCTGATGTTCTGTTCTTTCATCTCCTCAGCCCTGCAATTACAGTGACTTAGGTCACTGCTAGTGTCTATGCGGACAGCCTGTTACAGTGGACTAGATCTCTATCCAGTGTCTATGCGGACAGCCTGTTACAGTGGACTAGATCTCTATCCAGTGTCTATGCGGACAGCCTGTTACAGTGGAGTAGATCTCTCTGTCTGCTGTCTATGCGGACAGCCTGTTGCAGTGGATTAGATCTCTGTCCAGTGTCTATGCGGGCAGCCTGTTACAGTGGAGTAGATCTATGTCCAGTGTCTATGCGGGCAGCCTGTTACAGTGGACTAGATCTCTGTCCAGTGTCTATGCGGACAGCCTGTTACAGTGGAGTAGATCTATGTCCAGTGTCTATGCGGGCAGCCTGTTACAGTGGACTAGATCTCTGTCCAGTGTCCATGCGGGCAGCCTGTTACAGTGGAGTAGATCTATGTCCAGTGTCCATGCGGGCAGCCTGTTGCAGTGGAGTAGATCTCTGTCCAGTGTATATGGGGACATGAGTTCCAGGTCTCCCTAATCTGTGTCCCCTTTCCTTGAGAGCAGTGGTGCATTTCTGCCTGTCTTGGAATCCTGTCCCTTACAGGAGCAGAGATGTCTAGGTGATGAGTGTGACAGCTGCTCTTGGTTGTCACAGCCACTCACAGATGTGAGTGCACATCCAGAAAGAACTGCCTCATGGTGAAGACCCACTCTGATTGGGCAGCTACATCCCATAGGCTGGCGTTCTGGACTGAGGGAGAAAGCCTGTTCGTGTGCATACTCACATTCTCATACCCCATTCCCTCCCGGGTGATGTACCTGCCCACCCTCTTCCCTCCCTCCCTCTCTGGTAGGATGAACTCTCTGAGCCTGTGAGTCCAGACAAATCCCCCTCCCCATTGTTTATATCAGATAGCCGGTCTTGGCAAAGAGGAATATGGACACAGTGAACTCAAACTAATTCCTCGCCCCTTGTGCCAAGCAGTGTGATAAATACTTCATGCATGGCCTCACTTAAGGACACGAAAGTACATGTTACCATTATGAGACATGACCAGTGAGAAACAGGGCTCAGAAGGGATGTCGTCTACCCAAAGCCAAGCTCCACAGACACACAGGTTGTGTTTTTCTTAGAGCCCTGAAGGCCCAGACTGAAAAGTTAATGTGTTTTTCTCACTTGAAGACTCACCCTTTTTACCTTTCTTCATAGTTCTAATCCCTAAGCTGTTTTTGCTCCTGTAGTGGTCCGTGCTCACCTTTCCCAGAATGTGAACTCTGGAGAATTTAGCTTCCCTTGTGCGGAGACTCTGCCTGCTGTGTGGTGGCAGTGGGGCTTCGGATCAGACTTAGAGTGAGGGCAGGCCGTGACTCGCCTTCACAAATCATGTCAGTTTCTGTCCATGCTAAATATTCAGAGAAGCGTTAATGGGCGTGGGTCTGTATCCCATGGTATGTTAAGATATACTGTGGCATGCTATGATATACTATGATATGCTATATTAAAGTTGATTTGACTTGTTAAATATTGAGTTACAGCATATAGTCAAGAGCATAGACTGTACACCTACAACTTAATGAATTGTATGTATACCCACGTAATTGAGCCTCAGATAAAGATGTTTCTAGAACCACGGAAGACTATAGTATATTCCCTTCACTCCCTCTTCCCACGGGATAAACCACCATGTTTCTTTTAATTAGCTTCTAACACTTCAGAGTTGGAAGATTTCATATAAAAGTGCAGAATTCCAAAACCTCTCAAACTTGAAAGCCATCAGCATTGGGGCTGTCATCTCTTCAGGTTACTGTTGCTGAGCAGCAGCTGTCCAAAGTGTCACACATACCCTGCCATTTGCCTACACACTTCACCGTCCGCCTTCTCCTGACTAGGGAATCTGTTGCCAGTTGCCAGTTATAATTTGAGTTGATTGTTTTTCTGTGGTAGAACTGTTGCTCATCTGGGAAGCATGGATAGTAAGCAAAAGTTAGCTCTTACTGTAGTCCGCTTCACTCATTGTGCCCCTAGACTGCCGTATTTCTTAGCCACTTTTACCTCTCCAGTCTTGTTTAAGCCTGTGCAATGTCCTATTGCATGAGCCAGTCCCCCTGAACGTGTTTCTGCCCTGATTTCCTCTATTAGGAAGAACACTCTGTCGATGAATCTTTGTGCACATTATCTTCTTAGCATAAACTTGGGATCCATATTGCCAGCTTTGCTTCGGGAGTGTGAGACACTGTTGCCTAAAGGGCCACACATAGAATGTGTCTTCCTATTCTGTGCGAGACTGGGCGAATATAATTAGGAAAAACGAAACATGGGGATAATGGCCTAGAAGGTTTTATCTTCTCATCTACATAAATAAGTTGTCTTGTATATTATTATTATCCCTATCATCATCATTATTATTCCCTATTAGACTGCTGTACCTTAGAGTCAAATCAGGTAACATATATCTTGGGAAACCTAACCTTACTATAAATATGTATACTTTGTAACACACACACACACACACACACACACACACACACACATGCACACATGCACATACACACAGCCTGTGTGTCTTTGTGTTCTAGCTTTCATTTTTGTTGATGTAAACATTAAACATCTGGATCAAAACCCACTTCAGGAAGAAGGCTCTATCTGGTTTATAATCCAGGTTGTGGTCTGTCATGTGGCAGGTCCCAGAGGTAGGGCCTGAGACAGCTGCTCACACTATATGTAGATTCTGCTTACTTGCTGTTTTAGTTCAGCCAGCTGTCTTCACTCTGACGCCCAGTTCGGGGCCCAGCTCATGAGATGGTGCTGTCCACCCACATTCAGGGTGGGTCCTTCTTCCGCCTGGGCTGATGATGGAAACACCCCACAGGCATGGTCACATACCAACCGCATCTGGGTAATCCCTCATGAGATTCCCTCCCCAGGTGACCCCAGGTCTACCAATTGTCAGTTAAAACTAAATAGCACACAGTACCTAGCATTTTCTCTGTGTAGATAGGAGCAACTCCTACGGAACCCTTCTGTTGTAAAGGACATGCAAATGGGCTACAGAGGTGGCTCAGTGGTTAAGAGCACTTGCTGCTGTTGCAGGGGACGCAGGTTCAGTTCCTTACCTGACCTCATGGGCACCAGGCATGCACCTGGTTCACATACATACATTCAAGACATTTATAAGCATAGAAATGGAATAAAACTGCAAAGAACAGAAAATGACCTTTTGCTTTCACTGAGCTTCATTTTTGAAGTCAGAAGCCTCTGTCTCTTGCTTTCTAAGCAGATGCTCACGTAGCGTGAGAGAAGCCGTTGTACATGCCTCAGCCCTGAACCGCCGTCTCAGGTATACTGGCGCTGGAGACTGCTATGGGAGATTGGATGACTGTTACAGATCCAAGTCTGTGTGCAGGTAACGGAGTCTAAACAGCAGACACCGTCAAAGGCGGAGAGGGGTGTTGAGAACAGTGGAAACTGGTTACCACAGATGGGATGTGTGAGGGCAGCGGCCCATAGTTAGCACGTATCCAGTTTTCATTTTCAGTAAAGTTATAAAAAGCCAAGCTGGGCTATGAGTGGACAATAGATTATTTATCACCAGGGTTTTGTGTTGTTGTTTGTTTTGGGGTTTTTGTTTTTGATTTTTTGTTTTTTTTTGTTTGTTTTTGTTTTTTGAGACAGGGTTTCTCTGTATTGAAGCCAGTCCTGGAACTAGCTCTGTATGTACACCAGGCTGGCCTCAAACTCACAGAGATCCTCCTGCCTCTGCCTCCCGAATGCTAGGATTAAAGGCGTGCGCCACCAATGTCCGGCTATTTATCACCAGTTTAGAGGGAAATTGTATACATTTGTAATACGTTCACTGACTCCTTTAGTCCCTAATTCCTTTAATCACATCAACTGAGTGTCATAAACAAGTGTTTTTCCTGTTTTTATAAATCCAAGAGTGGAAGTTAAGGTGTGACTCCATTTAACATACCTACCAAGACAGAACACTAGTGTAATTGCATCTTTTCTCATTTTTTTTTAAAAAGTGCATATAGATTTCACACAAGTATCTTTGCCCTAACTTTAAAATACTTTGTAGGTAATTCAGAATCTTTGGTAATGGAGAGTGTTAGATTTGTAAGTGTCTGAATTTTTTTTTTTCAGAAAGCAAAAATCTCTCTGAATATACCTCAGAAACAAAGATGTCTCCATCAAGTTTATACTCCCAGCAAGTGCTATGTTCTTCCATGCCTTTATCAAAAAATGTACAGAGTGTTTTCAGGGTCTTCTGCACAGAAGAGAACATTGAACAAAGTCTTTCATATCTCGATCAGGTAATGTGTTTTATGTAAGAAGCAAGAACATGTCATATCCTGGAAAATATCAAAGCTACAAGAAGTGCCCGAGTGTGTCGTTACACAGTGACCGAGACTTAGACACGCAGAGACCATTGTGAGCTCCTGGGCTGACACAGCTTAACTGCTGTACTTACAAAAGGCCAGCACCTCCTGCCCTGGGCTCCTCTACTCAGAGTCCAGCCCTCATTTCATTGATGGAAAACCTGGATAATTTATGCCAGGCTGTAGTGGCATCTTGCTTTGTCAGTGGATTTGCAGTGGTGGCTACATCCTAAGGGCGTGGCTTTAGGCGCAGACATGACCCCTTATAAGGAAGAGGAGGGACTGGCTCATCTTACCTAGTGAATATAAGGAGACAGGCTAGGCTGGGCCGGCTAGCCATGGAGGCACTAAATGAAGGCAGGGTTTAAATGAGTCCACAAGACTCGAGATAAATGATAAGCAGATAATTATTAGGGAAGAACTTACACAAATAATAGTAAATAATCGTCAAGGTCTTCCTGCTTCAGAAGATGCACTCTCCAGCCTTCTGATGTTCTCCTCACAACTTAAGAGAGTAAGCCAGCCCCTTCTCTCCCTGATAAGAGGTCAAGTCTGCACCTGAACCACACCCCTAGGATGTGATCACCACAAAGCAAGTTGCCACTACACCAGGTCACAGGTGATTGTTCAGCAATGAATTTAAAGTTGTTCTAAGTATTCATTCTCTGAATATTTAATATTAATGATCTAGGAATGGTTTCCCATTTTTCTCTTTTTCCTTTTCACTAAGTTATCTGTTAATCCACTAAAAAAATTACATATTGAAAGTTTCAGTTGACAAGTTAACAACTGTGTATATTGTGTGCTGCATGTTTTAAAATATGTGTCCATTGTGGAATGGCTCTGAAGTGCACATAGTGAGATTTGATGTGTGTCAGGGTGACTTTGTCTAGCCTGTCCAAGAGTCAACATTGTTGCTAGCTTATCACCATGGAGTGAACTGAAACATCCTGTCCTTCACCAACTTCTTCCCAGAGATAACCAGCCACTAAGAAACCATTCTCTCCTCTCAGGAACTGACTACCTTCGGTTTTCCTTCCTTATATGAAGAATCCAAAAGTAAGGAGACAAAGAGACAATTAAATATAGTTGCTGTGTTAAACTGTATGAATGAGCTACTTGTGCTTCAGCGGAAGAACCTTCTGGCCCAGGAAAGTGTGGAGACACAGAATCTGAAGCTAGGCAGTGACATGGACCACCTACAGAGCTGCTACACCAAACTTAAGGTATATGTTGTCCATCTTCCGGCCCTAGCGCCATGCCCCAGGCGTGGTGCCACGGGTGGCTGTGGGCTTCAGATGAGATTCGAAGCTGTGTTTAAAATCTGACATTTCTTTTAGCTGTGGTTAATTGTGATTTCAAGTCACTTGCACAGATTGCTCGTTCAGCTTGTTGCTGTCTGTGCTGAAGGCCTTGGTCTTGTTGTCTTGACTTGTTGAAGCTGTAGGAAGTTAGGAAATACGTTAGGTCTGGGGAAAATTGGGATCTCTCACCTCCTCGAATCTTGCCTGACAAAGTCAATGCTTCATGACATGTTGATTCCAAGAATATTCCTGAGGTGTGTGTACCAGAGCAGAGCTCAGAGACAGAGCAAGCCAGACAGCAGCTGACAGTAAGTTCCCAGGCTGCAGGGGGACTGGAATCCCTGTGGTTCGTCTCTTGTAACCCTTCTCTGTACAAAGGGAAGCATACTTTCCATAGGGCATAGACCTGCCACCTCAGTGTACTGTGCTGTTGCTGGTTTCTGGTGCTTTCTTTTCTCCTTCATAAAAAAGCTTCTCTGTGTGTTTCTGAAAGAAATATAATCCTCTGAGAAAAGAGGAATGAGCATTTGAATCATGGTACAGGACAGACTTACATTATAGTTGTGTATTAACATAAACTTTAGAAACCATTTTCCTCAGTACTCAATAGAAGGCCCTGCTTACAAGCACAAAGCTCCGCGTGCGTGTGTACCCTCGGTGATTGCTTCCTTGTGCATCTCCATCTGTAGGTCCTTGGCCCTCTTCTGTACATCTTCTTCCTACCCCACCCCTTCTAAAACAGACAGGAAAAGCAAAGGACCCTTGGCTTCGGGCTCCTAGAGAACCATAGTCTCTGTAACATCTGCAGGGTAGTAACACATGCTGTAAGTGTGTGTGGTTTGCCTTGCCCTGCTTGGGAATGCCCAGTGCATTTGGGGATGCCCCAGAGAAGTGTCACCTTATAACCCATCACTGCAGTGTGTCTTGTCTGTCCTCAGACCAGGTGCAGTGATGTCGTCTCTCTCTAACAGTTCTTTTAACTTCTTGTATATCCTGTTTGCCTGAAGGACAGACAGGGAGAGTAAGTACCCCATGTGTATCTTGGCTAGCTGGGGAGCCCGTGGGGTGGAGAAGGAATTAGTGCTCTCTAGAACTGTGAGCTGTGCACGCCACACCGATCCAAGTCCTCTTCTCAGGACCTGGATGCTAATCAGGCTGATCAAGACCTAGAAACCTGGAAGACAGTGTTCTATCTGCATTCCATTGACCAAGGACCACGTGAGTAGTCAGTGCCCAGCTGTGCAATGGGGCAGGCTAAGTTGGGGGACTGAGAAAGGCCTTTCAGGAATGAACTAGAACTACTTAGAACAGGTTGTTCTATGAGGATGACTTTTAACTGGAGTCAACCTGGGCCAGATCTGTTATTTGGCTTAGCTGAGGACAGAAATTTGTAAGGTTTCTAGATCTAATGTCATTAATTCATTAGGTACTGGGAAAAAGAGAGCAGTCCCTGCTCATGAGTTTTCCCACTAATGGAGTCCAGTACGTGAGGACGCAGTTATAATTTCAGTGCTCACACACGTTCATGCTCCCCACGCCACCTTTTCCTTACACACCCATCTGTTGCTGTATCTAGACTGGCCCCATAGCTTAGCTACAGTGGGTGTGCAAGGGTCTCTGCCATGCGCTAGCTGGGAATGCTTCCGACTGGGTTGTATGGTATTTCTGCTTTTAGTTTCTCTATCCATCGTGACCTCCTTAGCGCCAGCCTCAGCTTACCAGCATGTAGTCATCTCTTTGTTTGCATCCTTGCCAGCATTTGGAGTTGCTTATTTATATCCTTGATCTGGCCGTTCTGACCAGAGTGATGTGGGATCTCACTGTAGTTTTTAAGTTGCATTTCTTGTAGGGCTAAAGGTGTTGAACACTTTTTATGTAATTACTGGCCATTTGTCGTTCTTCTTTTGAGAACTGCCTAATCTAAACTGTTTGTCCATTTGTTGATATTTAGTCTTTTGAGTGCTTTTTATAGATTGTAAGTATTAGTCCCTGCCAGACCTGTAGTTAGCAGGGATTTTCTCCCATTGTTCCTGTGCTGACTACTCCCTTTGGTGATTCTCTGTGATGCCATTTGTCCATTCGTGAGGTCAGTTTCTGTGACAGTGGAGTCCTTTTCATCAAACCCTTGACTCACCCACCCTCTGTCTGAAATACTTTCTCTGTTGTTGGCTCTGGCAGCTTCAGAGTTTACAGGCTTACGCTAAGGTCTTGCATCCATTTGGAATGAGTGTTTTGCATAGGATGGAAGAGGATCTAATCTACTTCCCAGCACAGCTTATTGAAGAGGCTGTCCTTTCTCCAGTGCATTTTTTTTATACCATGATCAAAAATGAGATGGCCTTGTGGGTTTCTCTCTGGGTCCTGTGTTGTGTTCCGTTGGCGTTCATGTCTCTTTTCATGGCAGCGCTGTGCTGGATTTTTGTTACTGTGGCTGTGTTGTATAATTTGGAATCGGGTTTTATGGCATCTTCAGCTGTATTCTTTCTGTTTATGGTTGTTTGGTTCCTTTGTGCTTCTCTATGAATTTTAGGACTTTTTTTTTTTTTAAATAATGTGTCAGAGTTCAGATTTGAACTTATGCAGTGAGAAGGATAGCGTTTCACACTCTGCGGCATTATATTGTTCCCTAAAGCCAAGCATCCCCCAGAGGGTGAAGAGTCACCGTAGATGAGGGGTCATCTGAAGTGTGCTGTTAGAGAGTGAAAGCCTTACGGAGAATTTTGGAAACTTCAGTGACAGCATCAGAAGAGCCTTTTGAGACCAAGCTGCAGTTCTTATGTATAAATAGAATAAAATGAATTTAAGGCTTGTGCGTTTATATATTAAACTTGGTAGTAACTGCGTTAAGTAAACACTGAGTGTGCCACTGATGTTAAACTATAGCTCCCAGGTTAATGTGTGATTTCTGTCCCTCCTCTTCTGCGGACTTTGTGACTCCTTCCGTCTTACTTGAATGCCGTATTTTATGTGGCAGGAACAACTGGAAACCTCAAGGCGAGAGATGATTGGGCTTCAGGAGAGAGATAGGCAGTTACAGTGCAAAAACAGGAATTTGCATCAGCTACTGAAAAATGAAAAAGATGAGGTGAGTTTTCTCTTACCTTGCATGAGGTGTGACAATGGGCGCTTCATTTTGAAAAAGAACTGTCTATTCATCCCGTGTCACACTAGCGTGGTGGGTGGACACTCCTGTGCCCGTCCTCTGCCCAGGCTCCAAGGTGTCCTTACTTAGGACCTGAGCCCATAGCTGGCCCCAGGCAGTGAGTGCCTCCTGCGCACCCTCCCGCCCTGGCTCGTTCCTCAGGTGCAGGAGAGCTCACTGTGCACCCTTTGTCTCCCTGCTCCGTGCTGTCACAGATGCAGGGCTCCACGCCCCACTCACTCCAGCAAGGTCTCCCTGCACAGGGAAGGCCTCTCGCTGGCTGTCGCCTGACCTGGGCCGTGCACATGCTAGGCAAGTGCTCTGCCACCGAACTCTCTCCTTTCTCCCGTCGTGTGTGATCTGAATGTTACCATTTTTCATCAGGCAAAGAATAAACTGATTAAGTGGTCACAGGGCAGAACACTTGCCTGGGATGCACAAAGCTGTGGCAATTCCTAGTGAAATTTTCACTTCTAACTCAAAATACTCTTGATTCTAATCTCTGCTTAGTGGACATCTAGACCTCTTATTTTTAGCTTAGTACTGACAGCACTGTGACTGTGTTAGTGCATTTGAAGGTGTTATTCATAATGCATTTGAGAACAAGCCATTCATTAGGCTTTCCATGTTCTGTGTTTTGACCCCTGTCTATATAATAGTTATAAAAATAATGTTTTCAGTGTTTTATTCTTGGAAGGGAGTTTATTTCTGTTTTATTTCTTTTATGTGTGTATGGGTGTTCTGCCTCCATGTCTGTGTACCACATACATGGCTGGTGCCTTCAGAGGCCAGAAGATTGGATCCCCATGGAACTTGACCTACAGGTGTTTGTGAGCCACCTGTGGGTACAGAAAATTGAAGCCAGGTCCTCTGCACGAGCAGAAAGTTCTTAACCATGAACCATCTCTCCAACCCCAATAATCTAGTACTTAAAAAGCCCATGAGCAAATAGATTTCTTTTTACACAATTAGTACTTAATAGTGGACCATGACTAACTAGGGTTACTGCATAGGAAATTGTGATATGAAGCGTTGATTACATTTAGTTTGAAGTTTAGTTGGAGTAAACTAAAACACCACTCTGTGACTGGGGTTGAGAGAGCTCTCAAGAACAAAGTGTACTTCCTGTCAAGAACAAAGTATACTTCCTGTCAAGAACTGTCCCGGCTGAGCCTGGCAGCACAGGCCAAAACCCAGCTGCTAAGGAGGTGGGCGGACTCAGCCCTGGGCTCCCAGCGGTGCTGCTCAGAGAGAAGTCAGCTTGCTGGCAGCTGCAGGCACTGCACACTGTTTTCACGCACTTAGTATTTTTAAGGTGCTTTCCACTGGTTACAAGTGGAAAATCATTACGAGGGAAGATGGCCACTAGGACTGGTTTCACCTTTTGCGTTTATGGGTTTTAGTGGGTTTACCAATACTTATTTGATAGAAAGTGTTTTTTCTTTCAGGTACAAAAATTACAAAATATCATAGCCAGTCGGGCTACTCAGTATAATCATGATATGAAGAGAAAAGAACGCGAATACAATAAACTAAAGGAACGGCTGCACCAGCTTGTTATGAACAAGAAGGATAAAAAAATAGGTATGACACCTGAGTGGCATGCCCATAGTGTGGAGTTGTGAAGTACTTCCATACGCTGAGAAGCTGCCTTTAGAATTTAGGTATTTCCATATAAAGTGGAAACTGAGACAACCGATTTGTGGAGAAAATCTGGGTCATTTAGTTTGCATCACTAGTTACATGTCTTAGTTACTTTTCTATTGCTATAGGACAAACTGACCAAGGCAACTTATAGGAGAGTTTCTTGGGCTCACAATTTCAGATATTAGTCAGCGACTGCTGTGCCAGGGAGCATATTGTTAGAGCATTCCTGAGAGCTTACATCTTGATCCAAACTGTGAGGCAGGAAGAGCCAAAGCCCACCCCTAGTGACACACCTCCTCCAGCAAGGCCACGCCTCCTAACCCTTCCCAAACAGTTGCACCAACCGGGGACCCAGGTACTCAGACATCTGAGCACACCAGCACACATGCATTTGTTTAACACGAAGGGTATATAGTTGAAAAGTAAGCCAGAGGACACTGGCTTCCATAAAGAACTGGAAACAGGAAGCTTCACGGTGGTTTCTGGATGTCAAAGAAGCGTGCTTTTACAGTTAGCTTTGTAATTGGCAGTGGCAGCAGACTGGAGTGGGTAGCTGTTTCTTGTCCCAACCCCAATCAGAAAAAATAGATTTCATCTTACTGTTCAAAATTAGAATAACGTCTTTCTTGTGGAAATGAGTCTGCCTGTATCTGGGACAGATGGACATTAGTGCTGTCACATTTTCGTTCCTGTGAGGCTGGCAGCAGTGATGTGGTTAGTAGGGCAGGAAAGGCCTTCTCTGCAGTGTCCACACAGTGAGGAAGTTTAGCGTGCCCCCATGCATTGCAGGGAAGTAGGTAGATAGGCCACTGTGGCTGAGTTCTGGAAAAGCTGTGTGTGCCGGGTGCTGTGTCCCCCGTGAGTCCATCCCTGTCTTTAAGAACTGGAGGGTGTCTCTCCTTCCCCACCCCCAGCCAGGGAAAAGTAAGGTAAGCATGGAGCTTGCCGCACTCCAGGGTATTCGAAGAGCCCTGACCGATGTCCCAGGTCAGCTTCAGGCAGTCTGTCGTGTGTCTCATATGTGGTAGGGTTTTAAGCATGTGGTAGAGATTGATTATGTTTTGTGCTTACATTCGTAGCCATGGACGTCTTAAATTATGTGGGTCGAGCTGATGGAAAACGAGGCTCGTGGAGGACTGATAAAACAGAAGCCAGGTACAGCAGCCGCGTGACCTGCAGTGTAGCCTGGGTTTGCCGCGGCCGTGTATTCTCACAGGTGTGGTTTCTCCCCCAGGAATGAAGATGAAATGTACAAACTTCTGTTGAGTGATTACGAGTGCCGCCAGAAGCAGATCCTCACAGAAAACGCTGAGCTGAAGAAGGTCCTGCAGCAGATGAAGAAGGAGATGATTTCTCTTCTCTCTCCCCAGAAGAAGAAACCCAGGGAAAGAGCAGAGGACAGCGCAGGCACTGCCGTAAGTGTCCCTCCAGACCCGCCTGCTCACACACTGGGCGATGCCCGTCCGGTACTTAGGAGTGTCATCTCAGTCATGTTCTCCTGGAGGAGGTGGTTAGTGTTACAGTGCTTAAATGTTACAGTAATCTGACTATGCTTCAGTTATACCCATCTTAGATGCGAGCAAACTGAGGCACAGTCGAGGCTAGCACAGTGTACACGGCAGGAGTAGGGTTGGATTTGCGCCTGCGCTCAAGCACCACCCTGTGTGTGACGGTCTTCACCCATATCGTCTCTTTGGAGCTAAAGAAACCTGTATCAAAGCTCATTGTGTTCCAAGTCCTGAAGAGACACGCCAGGCGTTTGACAGTTTCCTCAGGAAGGGATAGACAAGCAGAGAAATGGTTACCACATGCACCAAGCGTGGTGGCTGTTGACTGCTCAGACAAAGACGACGTCACAAAGAGAGTGACTGTGGAGCGGCTTCCTCCAAAGTGAGTAGATGCTCTCACGGTGGAAAACACTGGAAAGCCTGCTTGGCTCGAGTTCCTGCCATGGGAACCCAAGTTCTGACCTTGAACTTTTCATAGTGGTTAAAATCTGAAGATGGCAGATTTGATATCGGATCTGTCAACTGCCAGCCAAGCCACCAAAGTCATTTTATAAGCCCATGTTCTAGGATTATTTACTTTGTGGGCTCTTAAATTGGCCATCTGAGAAGCCCACCTCACCTCTCTGCTATTTTTAAATATTACCTTAATACACAGGAGTGGGTGTCTGGAACTGTTGATGGTACCAAAACAAATCCTAAGTGTCCTGTTTTCCCTGTGTGTGAGAAAGTCTGATTGCTAAGCCAGGTACAATAAGATTATTGCCAGCAATAACAGTATATGGTAATGGGTGTTAACGTATGGTCTTCCTCCTCAGAATTCTACTTTAGAAGAAGGTGCCACTCTGTCCCTTGACAGCTTCTGACTTACCTCTTTAAACTTGGTTTTTCCTCAAAGCCTGTCAGTTTGGCCACCGCAGGATATATCACTTATGAGGTCTCTTCGGGATTGGCTGTACTTTACTTTACGGCAGAGGTGGGGGGATTCAGGAGTGCCTTCCCCTTCTTCAGGCAGGGTGGCGTCCCTGCCGGTGGCAGTGCTGGTCCGGTGGTAACGTCCCCAATGGTTCCTCACAATTCAAAGCTAAAGGAAGTCCCAAGTGTTTTTCCTATGGCTAAAAGATTACGTTTCTACTTTTCTCTTAAGCTTTAGGTAATATTGCCACTCTTTTCTTTCAGTGAAGGTTTTAGGACAGAATAGCAAGAATAATAAACTCTTGGTGCTAGCTGTCTTTTGGATTTCACTTATATTTGGCTTGATTCATAGCCAAAATATGGGTTTGGTTTTGTTTAGATTTCTCTGTGTAACCCTAGCTGTCCTGGACCTCACTCTGTAGACCAGGCTGGCCTTGAACTCAAAGATCACCTGCCTCTGCTTCCCGAATGCTGGGATTAAAGGCGTGCACCATTACCTCCTGGCGTTTTTGTTTTGTTTTATTTTGTTTTCTATAAATCTTGTGATTATAGATTTTTATTCACCCTGGGAAGCGGGTAGTAATTTGATTGATTGATTGATTGATTGATTGATTGATTGAGTGACTGATTGATTGAGACTGGATCTTGCTATATGCATAGACTAGGCTAGCCCAGAACTTAAAACACTCTCCCAGCTTTCACCTTCCTGGTGCTGGGATTTCAGACATGTGGAGTCACACCTGCCTATTAAAGGTCTTGAATTTTTAAAATACACTTTATGGCGGTGTCATGGAGACCAGAGGACAACTTGTGGCAGTCGGTCCCAGGTGTCAGGCTCAGGTCAGGCTGGTGGCAGGTGCCTTTGCCGTCAGTGTAACAACACCTAATCACCATTGGCACATTATCATATAATTTCATGTTTTGGTACAACAAAAAGACAAACACGTCAGCCATAAAATAATGGAATTGGGGTTGACTCTGTTGATAATTCCAAAAGGCTTATTTGTTGCAGCAGTCTTAATTTAGAGACAAACTGACCGATCTCAGTCCTCTGTCATCTGTGTGACCCAACACTGAGCTTGCCGCAGAGCCTGAGTTTCTCTTTTGCAGTTTGAGAAGTAAATGTGGGCAGCATCCAACACGCATGGCACAGACAGCAGCTGTGTCTCTTCAGCTCTGCCAGAGTCAGATTTGAAGAGATCTGAGTTTGGGAGTCCTCAGCGCATTTTTACAAGCTAGATAATGCCTAATGGTGCCTGATACCGCTGCCTGGGTGTGAAGCCATTCTGGTTACTGGTCTTTCCTTTGCTCTCCCTGGGCTGTAGGTTATCTCTGACATTGAAGATGACGCTGCAGAGCTGAGCAGAGAGAGCGTGTGGGACCTTTCCTGTGACACTGTAAGAGAACAGCTTACAAACAGCATCCGGAAACAGTGGAGGATCCTGAAAAGCCACGTGGAAAAGCTTGATAACCAAGGTAATCACCGCTGCAGCCATGCAAGGGGGCGTGGCCTAAGCCATTGCTGTCCAGTTGCCAGGGACTGCAGTGCTCTGGGCTCAGAGCTGCTTCTCCCAGCTCAGCCCAGTGCTCTGCGTGTCCGGTTCTGCCTGGTCTGCCCTGGCTTTGCACTTGCTGATAGAGATGCGCTGGCTGGGAACAAGCCTTAGTGTTGCTCTGTCCCCCTGCTGCTCGCTGGCTAGTGACCTGGACAACGTGTAACCCAAGTGTGAAGGCGAGCTGTCTTTAAGTCTGCATGCTTCTGAACCAGGGAAGTTAAAATTTGTGTTCATTAAGGTTTATTGTCACCATTTTAATTGTTTATGTGTCGCGAAGGTGCATATCATATGAATGTCGGTTTCTGTGGAGGCCAGAGGTGTTGGCTTCCGGGAGCTGAAGTGACATGTAGTTATAAGACCTCAGTGTGGGTGCCAGACGTGGAACCTGGGACCTCTACAAGAGCAGAGTGCACTTTTAGCCTCTGCCATTTCTTTAGCACTAAAATCTCTGTTGAGTAAATAAAGTTACTTAAAGTTTATTGGAATTATCAAAACAGTGAATTTTAGTAATTGTGCTGTAAGTGGTAAAGGGCAAACAGCACAATTCTTATAGTTGCACGTTAACTAATTTCATCATCACTATTTCTTAAGAAGCGTGCCTGGACTCTAGTTTTGGGGGATCTAATGTGAGAGCATGCTGTTGGTAGTCCAGTACCACCCTGTCAGTCACCATCAAGTTTATAGATTTGTCGGGTTTGTTAGCATTATTCTGTGGCTGAGCCCACAGCTCCTGAAGACTGGGTAGCAAGGACCAGAGGCCCAGGGAGGCGTGTTAATAATCTCATGATAGTCTTGAATAAATGTGGCTTGTAAGTTCAGTGTTGACAACAAAGCTTGTCTGTAAATCCATTTAGTCCTAAAATTGTATAACTGTATAGTTGTTAGAACTTGGGTGTGTTTTGCTTTAAAACATTTAATTTTGTAACAAATTTTTAAAAATAAGTAAAATGGAAGAAGAAAATGACTTCTTTCATAAAACCTGTGAGAAGCCCATCAAGGAAAACGTTGTCTTTTATTTTAAATAGCTGTTCAAGGCCAACATAAGCAGACAGTGGCTTTAAAACCTGTGCCTAGCTTCTGGCTGTTCTCTTCAGGGTTTCGGTTGCTTTGATAAACACCGCGGCTGGAAGTAACTTGGGAGGAAAGGGTTAACTTTACCTCCTACCTCACAGGCCATCTTGAAGGGAAGTCGGGGCAGGAGCTGAAGGGGTGGGTGCGGGGTGCTGCTCATAGGCATGCTCCTGATGGCTCCCTTTAAACTGCTTTCTTACATACCTCAAGACTACCTTCCTGGTGGTGGCCCCATCACACTGAGCTGGGCCTCCCACAAGGCCGGCCTGGTCTCCAGAGTGAGTTCCAGGACAGCCAGGGCTAAACAGTGAAGCCCTGTCTACAAGCAAACAAATGGGAATCATTACTGAGAAAAATGCCACACAGGCTTGTCTGTGGAAGCATTTTCTTGACTGAGGGCCTCCTGTGAGATGACCCTAGCTGCATTCAAGCTGACAGCAAGCTAACAAGCACACTGGGATTCTGTCAGTTTCAAAGGTCCACTTAGATGGCCTCAGTGATGAGGACGTCATCTCTCGACAAGACCATGAACAGGAGACTGAGAAACTGGAGTTAGAGATCCAGCAGTGTAAAGAGATGATCCGAGCGCAGCAGCAGCTCTTACAGGTAAAGGGGAATGGCCCGGGATGTTACTGACCCGGCTACATCATTTTGGTCCTGTATCTCCCGAGGTCTGTAGTCGATCTCTCCCATCTCAGTGGCATCTGCACCAGCAGTTAATGAGCCGCAGCCTTGTTCGCGCGGCCCCTGCATTGCCCAGGGAAGCAGGTTCTCATTGACTTGCTGATGCTTCATCGTGTGTGTCCCTGGCCAAGCTCTGACCCATCTTCCTCACTTTCACTTGAATGCGCGAGCTGTATGGACTTACTGTGTTTTAAAATTTAATAGCAGCAGCTGGCCACCACCTGTGACGACGACACCACCTCGCTGCTGCGAGACTGTTACCTGCTGGAAGAAAAAGAACGCCTCAAAGAGGAGTGGTCCCTTTTCAAAGAGCAGAAAAAGAACTTCGAGAGAGAAAGACGAAGCTTTACAGAAGCCGCGATCCGCTTGGGGCTGGAGGTGAGCACTAGAGTGGGTGTGCCTTGGGCGTGGGTGTGCGGCGAGTGCTTCCTGGATCCCACTTGCCTCTGCCATCCGTTTCATCTGAAGCATCACTGACCATCTTACTACCCAAGAGGACTGCTCAGATACGGGTTTAAACCAATGGCAAGTGTTTATGATCCGGCCAGTGACTACACTGTGTGTTTGGGACCTTTGGGATCTCAGCCTTCCTCAAGCTGAGCTTTTAAGCACAAAACCCAAAACTTGGGTTGACATACTTCAGTTAACAGTAACGGTTAGCCAGAAGCAGAACTACACAAGCCAGAAAGCAAGGGTAGTTCATTTAGAGACTTTCCCAGAACTATGGCTGTGATGGACTGGGTCTTTGTTTTAGATTTAGCTGGAGGTGCTGTCTACATGCTGAGCTCATGGCCTGAGTGGCCGTTCCATCATGGAGTCGGTGGTGCTAAGGCCTGGAGTAACTGGAAATTGAAGGAGGGAGGCTGAGCATATGGATGGTCTTCTGTTAGATATCGTTCGGTTCCTTTGGGCATTTGTCACTTACCCACTTTTCAATAGTACCAACAGCATCCTTGTTCCATGCAAAAGAAAACACAGTAAAAGATTCTGTTTCCCAATCCTGGAAGAGGATTGTATACAAGTTAGCCATTTGGATTTTTGCATTCTGTCAGCAACGTGTTACCTCCCTAATACCCTTTCAGAAATTAAAGACACAGTGTCCCCAAACTGACTTAAAGCTCAACCTATACAAAATAGTACTGGTATGGCGTGCACGGTGTCTTCTTCATCTCCAGTGTCACCCTTAGGAATAACCGCTGAGTAAAAGAAATGTCTGTTGGCAGCTAGGTATGGTAGCACAGCTTTTAATGCCATTTCAGAGCTGGAGAGCTGCTTTTTCAGAGGACTGGCTGGCTTCCTAGCACCCACAACCATCTGTAACTCCCGCTCCAGGGGAGGAGGCCTTCTCTGGCTTCCATGGGCACCAGATACACATGCGATGTACTTACATACATGCAGGCATTCATACACATGAAATAAAAATTAAATCTCTAGAAAAGGTTAAAATACTGTAAAAGTTAAAATTCTCAAAAAAGTTACCAATAGACTCTTTTTAATTTGGATTATTTTGGAGCAGTCTCTCCATGTAGCCTGTGCAGGTGTAGAACTTGCTGTGCAGAACTGGCCTTGAACGATTGAAGGCATGTGCCACCACGTCAAGCAGAATCCTTGTGTTAGCTTTTCCCATCTCCCTTGCTTGCCTCTTCACTGTGCATCTTTATGAGGCTGCCACTTCTCCATCCTGCCCTGTGTTATAAAATACCGATAAGTACTGTGATTTGTCTGAAGTTGGGGCCTAAAAATTGCAAGCCAGAAAATAACATTGGTCCTGTGATTATGTGATGTTACCCATTCCATAAGCAGAGAGCGCATTTAAACACATCACTGGTGGGGTTGAATCTGGGGCCGCCTCTGGGCAGGACTGCCTGCCAGAAAAGCCATATCACTCTCTCGAGTTTGTGTTGTAATCTGCCAAGTCAGACTCTGTGGCTGTGTTTCTGCCGCTCACGTCGGTCCTCCTCTTGCTGTCCCTGTGAAGGCTGTGCCACCATCTTGCATCACATTTGAAGAAGCAGCACAAGCATGGAGACAACCATTCTGGATTGCATCAGCTGGGTGTTTAACTTCTAGCTTTCCTCAAAAGTTGAAAGAATTGTTCAATTTCTGTTGCTGAGGGGAAGCTAGATGACAACATAGCCTGTTTTTACGGTGTAGGTAATTTTATGGGGCAGCCGCCCACACGTCCATCTGTGAAAGTTTAGGGGAGTTTTGTAGTTCTTAATTTTGCCAGGATCCATCTTAATTTTTTCCATCTGGAAGATTCTGTCCTGAGTAGATCACTCTGTAGTTTGACTTCTCCATGCTATCAGGTGTGTCTGTGGCTGACACTGGGTTCTTCAGGATCAGTTTTAGTAGTTTGTAATTTTCCTGTTCTCTTTGTACATTACTATCGTTGTGAATGCATTTTTGAATCTGCAGTCAGTCGTTATCTTGGCCCTTTCTCCTCTTCTGCCATTGGTTTTCTTTGCTGTCTGGTGATTCTTTGTTTCATGCTCCCATTTATGAGAGAAAGACTCAGTTCTGGTTATTTTAAGGGCTCACACCAATTTCGTCCACAATTGTAAAAGTCCCTTTCATCAGTAGTTGTCTTCCTCTGGCCACAAACTTGTTGTGTATCCTTCCAGCTTTCTGTAGACACAGGGGACAGTGACAGATCAGACAGGGAGATGGGAGAAAATGTTTAGGAGTCATCGGCTGACCTGAAGAGGAGATACTTGGTATGGTCTGTGTGTCTGCCCTCTTGTGGTCAGTAGCAGTGGCCGATGGCTAGAGGACAAAAGAAATGCCTGATGTAGTCAGAAGCCTGTTTCCAAGCAACTGACTGATGAAGCAGGGTATTTTTCTGATAGCAGCTTTATGGTTGTGTGTTCTTTGTGTTGAGCACTCTGCTAATACTCTGTTCGTGTGCAAACCATCGATTGTTGGTGTAATCAGTGAAAGCTATGATTTGCTATTATTAAAGTATTTTAAAATTATTATTTATGTATGGGGGTGTTGTACCTGAAAGTATGTCTGTGCACCATGTGTGCCTGGTGTCCTCAGAGGCCAGAAGAAGGTCTTGCCTCCTCTGGAACTGGTGTTACTAATAGGTGTGAGCCACCGTATAGGTGCTGGGAATTGAACCCAGATCCTCTGTAAGAGCAGTAAGTGCTCTTAACCATTGCACCATCTCTTCAGTCCCCAAATTTTATTTTTCCAATATACGTTTCTCAAGTGTCTTTTAGCTTTTAGGTGACTATTTCATACAAGTGATGTATGGGTGGCCAGAGAGGGCGCCGCTGGGGGAGTTATGGGAAGTGGCAGTGGAGTAATTGCCGGTTTGGTTTGTTTGTTACCCTAGAGGAAGGCATTCGAAGAAGAGCGAGCCAGCTGGTTAAAGCAGCAGTTTTTAAACATGATGACCTTTGACCACCAGAACTCGGAAAATGTGAAACTTTTCAGTGCCTTCTCGGGAAGTAAGTTGAATCCGAGTGTGAGCTGTGTGCAGCATCACGGGGCCATAGTCTGATGTCTGCAGAGGTGAGCTGCAGCCTCACTGTGTGCAGCCTGATCTCTGCAGAGGTGAGCTGCAGCCTCACTGTGTGCATGTTGATCTCTGCAGAGGTGAGCTGAGCCTCCCTGTGTGCAGCCTGATCTCTGCAGAAGTGAGCTGCAGCCTCACTGTGTGCATGTTGATCTCTGCAGAGGTGAGCTGCAGCCTCACTGTGTGCATGTTGATCTCTGCAGAGGTGAGCTGAGCCTCCCTGTGTGCAGGCTGATCTCTCTTCTGCTAGGACTTCATCCAGGTGAAACATTTTCTATTTTTAATCTCTGCCCACCTGTGTGTTCAGGTGCTGGCAATCAAACCCAGAACCCAACCCATAATAGCTCAATAAGGAACTGTCCCTCTGGCCGCAAAATCAACTTAGTGGTTTATTCACTGACTTCATAGAGGGCTCATAGGAGGATCTTGCATGTAAAAACTAATTTTATGAAAGTATAATAACGCCATGTTTTTGAAGATTTGTGATTTTTGATATTGACCATTTTTAAGCTAGATTCTTCTATTTGCAGAGTAAGTGACAGAGACACCAGTTAATTAGTTCTTTCTCCTCAAATCCCACTCGGAATTGCAATGATTAATCGCGGTTGGCTATCTTCATTGTGTTTGGTGTTTACCGTGTGCCCTGTTCTTTCCCTTACCTAAAAACCAGGTTCTGATCCAGACAATCTTATAGTGCACTCACGGCCACGGCAGAAGAAGCCACACAATGTGGCTAATGGGGCACCAGCTTGCACATCAAAACTGACTAAGTCTCTTCCTGCTTCACCTTCTACTTCAGACATTTGCCAGACACGCTCCTGTGTGTCGGAACACAGGTATTTGTCTTTAAGTGACCTTTTCACATACTTCACACAGTTAACTTTGCACTGCTTAGGCAAAGTTGTTTCATAGGGTGTCTGGGACGGTAGAGGCTTTGGAGAGAAATGAGCTTCTGTACAGAGATTCCCAGTGTGGGAGGCTGTGTGCCAGGTAACAAAGTCTAGTGGAGAGCGAGGGAGGGTCTGGCTTGGTTTACATCTGAGTGTAGACTTGGGGGCCAGCTTCCCTGCCCCCACTCAGCAAACGGCGGCAAATGAGTCTGTCCAGTCTGAGGCAAGCTGGGCGCCCATAGTGAACTCTAAGTCAGGGCTACATAGTGAGACCTGGCCTTAAAACCTGAGAGACAGGGACAGCGCACTTCAGGGATCACTTAGAAATCTCAGTACTGTGATTACATTGAAGAATGCCATTTTGATAGTTTTCCAGAGATAGTCCAATACCATTGCACTGGTATTGGAAGGCAAAGAGCCGAGAAGAGCCACTTCCTCGGGTGATAAAGGAGGTTCCTTATACATACCACTTTATAAAACAATTTAATCTGTATTTTTAGCTCACTAATCTTCTCAGAGCAAATGTTAGGAGGAGGGGAAGGAAAAACATGAGCTTAAAAAAACCTAGAACACCACTCTTATCTGTGGGAATGGAGTGTGTGTGGAGAGCCAGGTAGAAGGCTCTGCAGAAGCTGAGAGCTGGTGCTCTCTTGGAACTGGGTCATAATGTAAACACAGAGCCAGCAAATCATTAGCTGGTGGGCTAAGTATAAATCATTAGCTGGTGGGTTAAATTTGGGAAGTGGACTGATCTGCACTGTTATGATCTTGCTGCTCAGTCTGTACCTGATGTGGGTAAGTGGAATTCTGAAATAGAGCCAGTCCTGAGCATGCCCAAGTGGTTTCCCAGGATGCACTATTAGCACAGACACGGAGCAGTCAGACTTGAGGTGTTCAGGAACATCTGCTCTTAACCAAATTAGTTATTAAGATTTACCTTATTTTCCAGGAGTTCAACCAATGTGCTGAATGTAACTCCTGAAGAAACTAAACCAAATGAGGTTGGAAGAGAATGCACAAATCAGAAATGGAGCGTGGTGTCAAGACCCACTTCACGGGAAGGCTGCTACAGCAGATGCTCCTCAACCTACACAAATTCTCACCTGGAAAGAGATGACTCACCTTAGATGCATAGACTGCCGTGTTCTCGCTAAAATGTGCATCCGAGGTCACAGCTGAGTTAAACAGGGTGTATCATAAAGTCGGTCATCTAATTTAAGATGGTCTGGGTTGTTTGTCCGGATTGCCGTCTTCCCCCAAAGAGCTGCAGTGTAAGCTATTGAAAAGGATGCAAAAGCTTTGGGTGTGTGTTAGTGACAGCAGCTGGCTCTGTGACTAGAGGGATGAGTGGTGTTTGGATGAGACACACATGAGTGGATTTCCTCCTTCAGGAACTCAAAATAGCACTTCTAGGGGACTGATTATTGTAAGCATTAAATCTTTGTCCCAATATGGTTGGCATCGGAAGTTTAGCCTTTACTTGAATGTATACTGTAGATTTTTAACAAAGCAGGTTCTATATTTATTATGTTTAGTGTGATTTTGGGATTACCTCTTTCATATGTTTTACATAAAGTGAAATTTATGTATGTTCTGTACATATGGATATACATGATTATGTTAAAAGGCTTTAAGGTTTAAAAATTTCACACAACCAACGCTTGAGTGTAGTATTTCATGCCAATAAGATGTTTTCAGTGGCATTGTGTTTACAGATGGGTTAGGGCAACCTGCCACATGACATTTAAGATTTTATTTAAAGCCATCTAGGCAGTAGAAATTCAAAGCCACTCCATGAAAGCTGAGTTGAGATAACTAGAAGTACTAACATTACATTTTTGAGATTTTTAAAGCATTACATTTTATTTTATATATGTGAATGTTATAATTTCTAAGAGGAATATTGATTATGGAGTAATGGGGGAAAGACAAAGAAAGAGTATCTTTGAATAACAATGTAAGAACATTGGTTTAAGATATTTAGATGATAAAGGATATTTAAGATAGCTGGATGGTGATATTTTCCTTACCAAATGGGTGCCAGTACAGATATTACTATATCTGTACCAGCCAGGGCTTTATATCATTGCCAATAATTTTGTAATTAAAAGATTTTCAACTAGATACTACTACTAACGAAATACGACAGTGTAAAAACATTGACTTTTGTAATTGAGACATGACATTCTGGACACTCTTGTGTCATTTCGTTTTCAGAACAATCTTAGGCTCTTTTGTCTCGAATGTTTCTGCTGCATGTTTCTTCATGAGACGTATGTTCCTGTTGATAGTAATGACAATGGTATTAACTGTAGACTAGGCCCAGGCTTCTCCCGGGTGGACATCCATCCAAAAGCTTTAAGTGCCTCCCTTCCCCCTGCTTGCCTCTGCACAGAAGCCTGCACAGTCCTTGCTCAGTGATGCAGGTTAGGGATGCAGGTTAGTCTCGTTCGTCTGCCTCTCCCTTTCCCCTCCCCATTGTGGCTGTTGCATTAAATTCATCATTGTACCAAAAGGAAACTTGTGTTGTCCACTTTCTGTGTGACTGTGGGGTCATGCAGCAGCCGCCACATTTGTCTGGCGCTGGTGAGACCGCACTTCCTGATGAGGCATTGCTGCGCAGTAAGCATCCTCTGGTAGCAACCATGCTGGTAGATCCAGGAGCTGGCTTGTGAGTCTGAGTCACACTCCCTTCAGCCGGATGCACACTCACTTCTTTACTCTTTAAAGTGTGATGTTCAGAGTTACTGCTGTGGTCTGGAGGAGCCAACCAGCTGGGATGTAATTACCTTGCTGTTGCAGAAAGGCAATCAAAGTTTGAAGTAGTTACTGATTATTTCTACCCCACAGGGGTCTGTCTCCATGACAGCCTTTGCAGGATACAAACCTTCCTGTTTTTTCATCTTAACTGTGCTGTATTCCATGAGAAGGGTACTCTATAAGGGAACACCCGTTTTTTTTTTTTTGTTTGTTTGTTTGTTTTTTTTTTGTTTTTTTTTTTTTTTTTTTTTTTTTTTTTTTTTGTTTTTTTTTTTTTTTTTTGCAGTGTTTGCATTTCAGCCCAGGCTGAATTCTCAGACTGCAAAGAAATCCCTGAGACTTTAAGGTGTGAAGGAAACCATAGAAGAAGCCAGATCCCTTTCTTTGCTTTAGGGGTGTGCATGAATCTTCCAAAGCCTGTACATCTTCCTAGCTCATTTGTCTTCTGCCCATTCCAATTGTAAAATGCTCCCTAATCACCCAGATTTCCCAGAGGGTTGGGTGGTGCTCTGTTGGAAAGCATGAAATTGGCGGGAAGCTCCTGGGATTCTGCCTCTTGTGCAGGCATTTGCAATGTTCAAGCCGCACAGCCATGCTGGTCTCAACACTCAGTTGGTAGTGCCAGTGTCTCTCGGCTCAAAAGCCTCCTGGTAATCATATGAGCGTATTGTTTATCAATGTGGAAATCTGAAACTTTGTACCTTGAGTTGGCTTTTACATATTTGAATTTTCAGGGCTTAAAATTGGCGTTGAAAACTTGAGATAGTTTGCCAATGATTAGAAACTTAATAGAAAAATCAGTAACAGGAGAAAACCATGGCTAAGATTTAATAAAGAAGGAGTATTTTCTTACAGAAGCAAATATTAAATAACTTGGGTTTACAGGACTATGCACAGCAAGTCGTTTGCCTCATTGTGTAAATGAAATTCTGAATGCTGTTTGGGAATAACTCTGTGGTTCCTATCCTAGCTAAGAGGGCTTGTCCAAAAGCTTTGTAATCACCTGATTTCTGTGGGGGAACATATTCTGTGGGTTAAGGAGAGTGCCTGGCATCCCTGTTAACCTCCCCTGTGGGAGGTCCATCGGAAAGGCCTTGGGACCCCAGGGGCGGCCTCTAAAGTGTGGGAGCTTGGAGCACTCCTGTGATCACCCTGTTCTAAACATTCTAAGTACGTACTCTGGTATAGATCATGCTCTTGGGTTGCATCGTAGGACTTGAGTAAATACACATTGCCCTGTGTGTGTCTCTCCTTCCACTCAGTAAACATGGGCAGAGGACCTGCTGTGATGTTGGGGTTTGTCTTGTCGGCCTGGCCCGAGGATCACCCCGTCACTGAGAACCCTGAGTTGACAAAAACAATGTCAGTCACACATCGGGGCTGTGTGACACACATCATTGCAGCTGCATGCAGTGCTCGCCCCCTGCAGGTCCTTACTGTGCATTGCAATATGGAATCCAGTCACTGGTGTTGATATGCAAAGCAGCTAGGACTTTATCCCCAGGGTTACCATCCAGCAGAAACAAAGCAAAGATGTGAGTGAGCTTGTGGTGAGATCGATTGTGAAATGGGTGATTTCAGTCTTTTTTTTTTTTTTTTTTTTTTTTTTTTGTAAAGTGAGTATTTGGTGATTTTTTTTTTTCTTCTGGGTTCTGGGGGCTGAATGTAAATTAGAATGGAATGAACTGCTGATTAAATGATTTGATCTAAAGCCACCAATTGACTAGTTGAAGTTTTATTTTCTTGAACTCTTGAGAATAACATTTTTTATTTAAATTAAATGTTTTACATATTGACTCCAGTTTTCTCTCCCGCCCATCCTCCCATGCCGCCTCCGCCCTCCCCACTCCAGTGTCCCATTCCCCCCCTACTCCCCAGGGACGATGAAGCCTTCCAGGAGGGGCCATCAAAATCTGTCAAGTCTTTTGCAGTAGGGACTAGGCCCTCCCTCCTGCCTCTAGGCTAAGGGAGTATTCCTCCATGGGGAATATGCTCCCAAAGTCCTTTTGTGCACCAGGGATACATCCTGGCTCCACTGTCTGAGGTCCCTTAGACTGTCCAGGCCTTCTAGCTAAGACCCATGTTCAGGGAGTCTGAGTCAGTCCCATGCTGGTTTCCCATCTATCAGTCTGGGGTCCATGAGCTCCTCTTTGTTCAGGTCAGCTGTCTCTCTGGCTTTCTCCAGCCTGGTCTTGACCCCTTTGTTCACCACTCCTCCTTCTCTGCAACTGGATTCCAGGAGTTTGGCTCAGTGTTAGCTGTGGGTGTCTATGTCTGCTTCCATCTGCTACTGGATGAAGGTGGATGGCATATAAGGTAGTCATCAATGTCATCATCAGGGAAGGGCATTTAAGGTAGCCTCTCCACTATTGCTCAGATTGTTAGTTGGGATCATCCTTGTAGATATCTGGACATTTCCCTAATGCCAATTTTCTCTTCAAACCTATAATGGCTCCTCTATTATGGTATCTCTTTTCTTGCTGTCCTCCATTCCTTCCCCAACTCAATCTTCCTACTCCTTCATGTTCTCCTCTCCCCTCCTCCCCTTCTCTTTCTCCTAGCTCCCTCTCCACTCACTTCCCCTCCCCCTTCCAATATGCTCAGGAGATCTTGTCCAGTTCCCTTTCTGTGGGGGACCAAGTATGTCTCTTGTTTCCTAGTTTTTCTGGTGGTGTGAATCGTAGGCTCGTGATCATTTGCTCTATGTCTAAAATCCATATATGAGTGAGGACATAGCTTGTTGTCTTTTTGTGACTGAGTTACCTCACTCAGGATGGTTTCGTCTAGTTCCATCCATTTGCCTGTGAATTTCAAGATCCATAGTTTGTTTGTTTGTTTGTTTTTGTTTTGTTTTCCATAGAGTAGTATTCCACTGTGTAAATGTACTACATCTTCTTTATCCATTCTTCAGTTGTGGGGCATCTAGGTTGTTTCCAGGTTCTAGCTATTACAAATAGTGCTGCTATGAACATAGTTGAACACGTTTTTGTTGTGTGGATATGGATCATTTTGGAATTGACTAAGAGGGGGATTGCCGGGTCCTGTGGTAGACTGATTCCCAGTTTCCTGAGGAACCACCATACTGATCTCTAAAATGGCTGTATGAGTTTGCACTCCCACCAGTAGTGGAGGAGTGTTCCCCTTTCTCCACATCCTCTCCAACATAAACTGTCATTGGTGTTTCCATTCTGACAGGAGTAAAATGGTATATCAGAGTTGCTTGATTTGCATTTCCCTGATGGCTAAGGATGTTGAGCACTTAAAGTATCTTTCAGCCATTTTAAATTCCTCAATTGAGATTTCTCTATATTGTACTTGAAGTTCTAGCTAGAGCAATAAGACAACAAAAGGAGATCAAGGGGATACGAATTGGAAAGGAAAAAGTCAAACTTTAACTATTTGCAGATGATAGTTTACATAAGTGACCTGAAAAACTCTACCAGCAAACTCCTATAGCCGATAAACAACCTTCAGCAAAGTGGCAGGATACAAAATTAACTCAAAAAAAAAAAAAAAATCAGTACCCTACTATATACAGAGGATAAAGGGGCTGAGAAAGAAACCAGAGAATCATCACCCTGTACAATAGCCACAAGCAACATAAAGTATCTTGGGGTAACACTTACCAACAAGTAGGCAAGTAGTTTGTGTCTTTAAAGAAAGAAATTTAAAAAGATACCAGAAAATGGAAAGATCATCCACGATCTTGGATAGGTAGGATCAACATAGTAAAAATGGCAATCTTGCCAAACGCAATCTACAAAGTCAATGCAATCCCCATTAAAATCCCAGCACAATTCTTCCCAGACCTTGAAAAGACAATACTCAGCTTTATATGGAAAAACAAAAGACCCAGGATAGCCAAAACAACCCTATACAGTAAAGAAACTTCTGGAGGCATCACCATCCCTGACTTCAAGCTCTGCTATAGAGCTATAGTCCTGAAAACAGCTTGGTATTGGCACAAAAATAGGCAGGTAGATCAATGGAGTCTAATAGAAATTCTGATATTAACCCACACACCTACGAACATCTGATTTTCGACAAAAACAGCTAAAAGTATACAATGGAGGGAGGAAAGCATCTTCAACAAATAGTGCTGGCACAATTGGATGATGGTGTGTAGAAGACTGCAGATAGATCCATATCTATAGCCAAGCACAAAACTTAAGCCCAAATAAATCAAAACCTCAACATAAATCGAGCCACACTGAACCTCTTAGAAGAGAAAGTGTGAGGTATCTGGAACAAATTGGTACAGGAGACCGCTTCCTGAACATAACTGCAGTAGCACAGACCCTGAGATAGACAGTTAGTAAAAGGGATCTCCTCAAACTGTAAGGAAAAAGACACAGTTGACAAGACAAAGGCAGCCCACAGAATGGGAAAAGATACTCACCAGCCCAACATCTGACAGACGGCTGATCTCCAAAATATACAGTGAACTCAAGAAGCTAGTTACCAAAAGACCAAACAATCCAATTTAAAAGTGGGGTACAGAACTGAATAAAATAACACATTTCAAAGGGGTCAGGAAATACTGTTGTGCCAGTGGCATGTACAGTCATGTCAGTGATGGCCTGTTTATAAAGTTTTAGAATATCTTTATCAAGTGTAACATTGAACAGATAGCAGCATGAGCTCTGTTGGGAAGTTGTAAATATTGATGGGTTTAATAAAGCAGCACATTTCTTCATTGGAAGAAGGGACAGTACCAATGGCCTTAGTTCTAAAACTCCACCCGCTGAGACTCCGGGTTCTTTTGTGTGTCTAATGTCTTGCCTTGACTCTTTGCAGAGTTTTAGGGTAAAAGAGATCACACTATACATAGTAATAGTTACACAACGTAATACAAAGGGCTCTGATTCCTATAAGTCCTGTGTGTCTCATCTTCATCTTAGTCAAGGGCAAGATGTGGTCCCAACATTGGCGGATCAGGAAGAGCAGACTAGCGAGAGGTGTGCCATCCTCCTGAGTGCCAGGCCTGGAAGGCAAGCCTCTCACCTCGCGGACAGCCTAGCTGCAGACAGCCTGGCCGTCTGCCATGGAGTGGAGCTGACACTGTGTTTCATCTGCTCGGTGATGAGAAAATGACAGGTCTGCAGTGAATTTACTGTGGACAGTGGAAGCTCCAAATAATCTTTGTCTTTGGAAGAAACGTTATTTTTAACCTTGGTATTTCCAAATCTTTCTCATAGTAGATTTTAAGATGTTCAAATGGAATTTGACCAACTTAATTATTAAAACACAGTGTACAGAACACATTTTGTTTGGGATCTTTCGATCGCTCTCTGAAAGAATATTACCACCCTTCTTGTAAGCCTTAATAACAAGCTCATGTTAAAGGATAAGTCAAGGCCACAGGAGTAGGAAGTGAAACCGGACGAACACCAAGCATGGGTACCCCGGGCCCGCATCTCCACTAGACAGAGTCAAACGGAGCCAGTGCTAAGCATGGGTACCCCGGACCGCATCTCCACTAGACAGAGTCAAACGGAGCCAGTGCTAAGCATGGGTACCCCGGACCCGCATCTCCACTAGACAGAGTCAAACGGAGCCAGTGCTAAGCATGGGTACCCCGGACCGCATCTCCACTAGTGAGAGTCAAACTGTAGGATTGAGAACTAAGCATGGGTATCCCGAACCCGGTTTCCAGCTGCTGCAGCTTTTGACTTGATTTTTTTCTTTTTTTTTTTTTTTAGTCCTGGCCCAGCATGGGCTCTCAGGAACCCTGCATGCCTGATGCTTTGGTGAGGAGGTTTAGGGAGAGGCACCTCTCAGCCTCTTTAGAGCGAAGTGCTTTGGGGAACTGTAACAGTCTGAAGCATTTTCCTTTCACCTTGAAAAGTCCTTTTCTCACGAAAGGTAAAAAAAAAAAAAAAAAAAAAAAAAAAAAAAAAAAAACTACTTTTTGGTGAGTTATTGTACTTAAGCAAAGAAACATATAATTGCTAAAATTTGTTATTTGGTGTCAGTGAAATTCAACTTTTCATTCCAAATTTCACTGGAAATGCCTCAAAAGAAAAACAGAAATCCAGCATCTGGCATACAGTGCTTTGGCATATTGTTCTAAAAAGTGAAGAGAAGAGGTTTGCCGGAACCTGAAAGGCCAGCATGGACCTTGTCTTTCTACAGCACTATCAAAGGGAAATTCCCTGACACAGGACACAATTTGGAAATGCTTCTTAGTTAAACTTTGCCCCCTGCAGACAGACCGGTAAATCTGAGGTGAACTCTGGACAGAGAGACAAGAGTACTCATCCCAAACAGGTGGCTTTTGTGTGGCATCCTGGAGCAACATTCTTACTGACTCAATTTATCGCTCTGGAGGGTGGGTTTGCTTTGCAGACACCGAACACTTAAATCACATTCTGTATTCTCTCTCTGTGTCTGATGGCTACAGATAGTTCCAAACTTCCGGGAAAGTGTGGATAGTGATGGGGGCTGCTTGTGTCTAGGCTGGGCCCACAGGCCTCAGCTGTGGTGAATCGTCACCCTGAATATGGTGCATGCCTTCTCTAAGCAACTCCAATTTGAGTTTTCATTAATTATGCCCAGAACTAGTTCCTTTGAGTCCTGCCTCAGATACCGGTCTTCCTGAGATCGAAGCAAGTTGTAGTGTATCCTGATGTACGGTTCTTAACACTTGCTTATAGTGTAGTGAAAAGAAACAAGGTCCCAGACATTTGTATGAGTTTAAATAAATATAAGAGGTAATTTTCAGCATAATGCAACCCTTGCCTCTGTTTCTGTGTGTGATTCTGAGAAACACCAGGTGAAACAAAGAGCTACCCAGCTGAACCAAGCTGCACAGAGCCACCTCGGTTGTTGACTATTGCTCCAGTTTACCGTGCGTTATAAAATACACCCACGCCTACCTCATGGTCTCATGCAACCCAAGTGTGCCACTAATGCAATGTTCAGTCTTTGTCAAAGTCAAGTGTAAGCATGACAGTGGGCTTGCATTTCTTAACCACTTAGCATGCATGAGGTAGCCATTTTATTCCAATTCCTTTGCTACTTTGTTGGGGCGGGGTGGGGGGGGCGGTGTACGTGTGATGTGCACTGGGACCAGAAGAGGAGGTCCCTGGAGCTGGAGTTAGGTGGTTTTGTGAGGTGCCTGTTGTGTGGCTGGCAAAGGGACCAGGGTCCTCTGTGAAAGCAGCAAGTTCTCTCTTATCCACGGAGCTGCCTCTCCTGCCCCACGTTACTGATCAATCGTGGATGCTTTGTTAGGGCAGCGTCTGGGCTCCACCGCCATTATGCAGGCACTTACCCTGTCATCCTAGCGTGGAAGCGGTCTTAAAGTGGACAAGAGAGCGCAAACAATTGCTAGTGCAGCCCTTAGGTACGGTCCCAGAAATGCAATCCCGTGCCCTTTTCAAAACAGTCTTCATCTGAGGCAGACACCCGTGTGTCTGAGCAGGCACTACCTGCTGTAGTGGTCTTTAGTGGGCGTGGTCAGCCGTGCTCGCCCCACCGCCAGAAACTCGGGTTTGCGTCTGCGTGTAACCCAGGGAAACCCAGTCGGAAGTCACTTACACAAAAGCTGAGTTCTGCAACCTGCATAGCAGTTCATTATAAAAACAGCAGCGTATGGAACACAGCAAGATGGAGACAGAGCAAAGCAGGTAAGACTCAGCAAGATCTGCTCGGCAGACTCCACCCCTCCACGGGAGCAACCTCTCCCCGTGAACTGGCTGTGCGACCAAACTTTCTGGGGAGATGTAGCACATGTCCACTCACCCCATAGAGGGAGCCCATGACAAACCAAAGTATGGAAACCACCAAATTCCAGCTTGGTGAACCAGTGGGTTTTACTGCGGTTACTTACAGGAACATGGGTCAGGGGTTACCACAGGAGCAGAAATGACTCACAGAGAGTCGCATCACCAAAGCCCACCCCAGCAGGGGTGACAGCTCACAAAGCTGGGAACCTGGCACTGCACAGCCTGCAGGTTGGAATGTGTCCTTCCCAGGTGCCTCAGTTGGTCTAACCTCTTCCAGGCAGTTAACTGGTTTCTGCTGCTTCTGCTGCTCAGAATCTTCTTTGTGCTTCGGTTGTCTGAGTGTCTTCTTTGCAGCTTAGCTTCAGTTCATCTGCAATAGGCTCTCAGCTTTTATTGCTTACCCTGTCAGGGAGGAGTCTAGTGAATGGTCAGTTTTAGGGACTTCCTGAGGTGAGTTGTTTAACAAGCCTGCTTAAGGATGGAATGGCCCAATCTTGGAGGAAACTGTTACACAACACTCTACCAACTTCTTAACCCTTATTTGTCCCCTCTCCACAGTGGTCTCTGAGCCTGAGAGGGGGAACCTACAGATGTCTACCTATGGCTAAGAATGAGGCCACTATGCCTTGGCAACTGTCACTTGTTCTCAAGAGCATCACCGGTTACAAGTTTGTAACAGGCTTTCTTTTGAGCCACCAGCCAGCTCCCAAATCATGACATGGAGACTTAGTATTAGTTATGACTGCTTGGCCTTATCTTATGTGTCCCTCTAGCTCTTATAACTTAAATAGCCTGTTTCTCTGCTTCTACATCAGGGCTTTTCACCTTTCATTCTGTATGTCCTACTCAGTATCTGGCTGGCTGGTGGCTTCCTGGCAGACCCCAGGTGACTCCCTCTCTCATTCTCTTGAGCCTAGATTCCTCCTACTTACGATCTCTGTCTGCCAGTCCCTCTACTGCCTACCTATTGGCCATTCTGCTTTTTATTAGACCAATCAGGTGCCTTAAGGTAGGCAAGGTAAAACAGCAAAACATCTTTACATAGTTAAATAAATGCAGCAGAAACAAATGTTACACATCTTTGCATAGTAAAAAGAATATTCCATAACATGCATTTAAACTCACAACAACCTTGGTCTAATGGCATAGGCCTAAATATTTATAAGGAAGTTTGACAGGCACATTTTCATCTAGAAAAACCATAGAAGTTGCTTCCCCTTTGGGACCTATGACTCCTCCCCCAGCCCCAGATTTTTGTTTTGGCCTACAGTACCAGGCTTGAACTCCCTCTTGAGTATTGGGCCCTAAATCCAATCATAAGGCTGTTGATCTTACCCGCAATAGCTGAGCCACTACGGCACAACCAGGCATGTCTTCTACCTGGCGTGCTTGTGGTTCAGCAGCAGGGTCCACAGCCAAGCAGGAGTGCTGGCTAGAGTGGCAGTTCTCCACCAGCAGCCTGCATGGCTCCTCCTGGTACTGTGAAAGCCCACCAGGAAGTTTCCAGTTCATTCCCACCTCAGTTTCCCCATTTTCTGCACTCAAAGCCTGTGCCTACAGTGCCTTTAGCAATAGGTTCTTTCCATTTAGTTCATCTAGATCTGACATAAAACCCAACAGCAGTAGTAGTAGCTTTGTTTGTTTGTTTGTTTGTTTGTTTGTTTTTGGAGCCTCAGGGCTTCCATGGCCAACAACTCATACAGAATTAGCCTGTGGGCTTCTGGTTTCTGGCCATAAGACTTCTGGAAGTGTCCATTTCCACACACTTTTTAACTAACCCAGCCCCTGTAGGGTTTTAAGGTAGGTGGAAGTATCATTCATTGTACCAATGGCTTTCCAAATATGTGAAACACTAAGTTAGCGTTATGTTTCCTGTCTCCCCCTATTCTCTCTCTCTCTCTCTCTCTCTCTCTCTCTCTCTCTCTCTCTCTCTCTCTCTGTGTGTGTGTGTGTGTGTGTGTGTGTGTATCAAACCCTTTTTCAGGTGATGGGCAAGACCCTGAACCACTGTTCTGTAACAGAGTGGCATTACAAAGCCGTGATGAGGCTCCCTCCGTCTGTTGTCATCTGTGCTGAGCAGTGTCAGGTGACACCCGAGGTTCACAACGAAGAAAATACTAAGGTCTAAGGCAGCATGAAAAGAGTCCATCATTTGTATCAGTTGCTTCCTTCACAGATCAAAGTTGGGCACAAGCATGGATGGGCGGCACTAATCTAATTAGCTCCCTGTAGTCTTCATTCTCTCTGACTGTTACATTTCCATATCATGGAGTGCTATCATGGGACCTCTACATTTCTCCACAACCCATGGCTCAAGGGGCCTGACAATATGCTCAAACCTGCCTGGGGCAAAGGTGAATATGACCTTGCTGTACCTGCTGGCTCCTTGTGTCAGAGTGGCCCGGGTTGCCATGATGGCTGGAGTTGTTGCATCTCCAACTACCACCCCTCACTGCTGGGAGAATCCTTGGGCAAACCATCTCAGTCCTTAAGGTAACCTTTCGCATAGGGAAACGTACTCCTTAGTATGGGGCATACTTACCCACCCTGGGGCCAGCTTGATCGGCTTCTGTGCACTGCTCTTCAGGCTTTAAAGGTGGCCAGAAGCTGCTCGGCCCAGAGTTGGGCTTTTTATTAGTTTTTTTCCTTAGGAACTCCAGCTTGACATAGCTGTTGCCACATTTGTCTTTGAGTAACCCAGATAGACCCCTTCTCTGTTTTACCATTCTTTAAAATCTCTGTCTGAATACATTGCTGGATGGTTAGAGATCATGGTCTGCCATATCCTAGCAGCTATCTAGGATCAGCAATATGGAAACGCCTTCCCTTCCCTGCAAGGCTTCCTGCTCTCTCCCCACACTTATGTGGAGACTGTCCCCTTATCCAAAAGCTGTCTGTAAACCAGATGCCAGATTCATCTTTATCTTGACCCTTGGCACAGATCCCTGCTGAGAAGACTCATGCTAGGAGCTCGGCTATGGGACCGGACTGTCACACACTAAGCCTTGTGATAGGACTGTGCCACTTAATGCAAATTAGGGATTGTCCCCAGGCTCCCCAGTCCTAAATAGGCCCCGTAGTCTGGAACAAAGTTGACCTGATTCACCGAAGTCTGTCTCCCAGAGGCCTGTCTCTGTTCATGCTCATGGGCCTCTGCAAAGCTGTCTGACACCTTCTGCCTCTTTCCCCTCTGGGACTTATTGGTCACAGCCTGAGAGTGAAGGAGAACTGCACACTCTAGTTTTGTTTTTAAGTTTACAGTCACTGAGATCCACCAACGCCTTTCCTGCTTCATAAAGATTTGTCCCACCAGAGGACTCAGCAAAGCCACCAAAGTTCCTTACTAATCTCTGGGTCCCTAGTGATACACACACACACACACACACACACACACACACACACACATATATATACACATATATATATACATACACACATATATACATATATACACACATACATATATACACACATATATATACATATATAAATATATACACACATACATATATAAATATACATACACATATATACATATATAAATACACACATATACACATATAAATATACACACATATATACACACACACATATATACACACACACACATATATACACACACACATATATATATACACACATATATATACATACACACATATACATATGTACACATATATATAAATATACACACATACATATATATACACACATATATACATATATAAATATATACACACATACATATATAAATATACATACATATATACATATATAAATATACACACACATATACACATATAAATATACACACATACACATATAAATATACACACATATATACACACACACATATATACACACACACACATATATACACACACACACATATATATATGTGTATATATATATATATATAGTCATTTTGTCATAATATTTTTATTATTTGGGGATTTCACCTAAAGCACCCAGATCTCTTCCCAGTCCTTCCAGATCCACCCTTGTCGCCTTCCCCCACCCTCCCCTCAAAAAGATTTTTTTAGAAAGGGAGAAAAAAACCCAAGTCCCGTCTGTGTTGACTTTGTAGTCACTGGGCCATGGTCAAATTCCCTATGTCCAGACCCTTAGAGAAGCGAGTGTGTCCCTTCCCTGCCACCCATCAGTACACATCTGTTGTGGAGAGCTGCACTTCAGGGATCTTTATCTCAGGAAACCGTCATACAATAGAACCTGTTAGTGATTCTCAACTACAGCTTTGGGGCAAGAAATCAACCACACTAACGTATTGGTGCTTACAAATGAATTCTTTTACCAATGTTATATTGGAGGGAAACTCTAATTTATCCATACCATTCTTGTTCCCTCACAATTGTATTTCTTTAGCTGTTTTCAATGGAAGCAGTTTGTTCTAACTGCACAGGATGTGTGTTCTGCACACATGGGCCTACAGACAATGAGAAACTAAGACTGGAAACTTCTAAATGCCTGGAGCTCACCACTCCTGAGGTGGCTGGGTTGGTAATTCTAATCCCACTGGACCTCACACGCTTCTGGCCTGAAGGCTCCCAAGGGGCTGCTGGTATTAAACTTCTTTCTGGACTGGCTAGCTCTCAGCTTATGGGTTAAGGACATTACCTCAGCTTCAGTGTCACAGAAGTTGTTCTCAGGGAAGTGTCAGCAAGGCTTTCCTCCTAGCCCCCATCTCCCCCAGCTCTTGGAGAAAGCAGTCCAGCTCGCCCATTGCTCTCTGACCTGGTGGGCGTGTGTGAAATGAGGTCCTTCATGCATAGCATTGATGGCAGAAAAGCAAGAGAAGCCTGGCAACTCTGCATCCTGACTGATGGGGGTTCACCTTCTGTATATGTTTTCTCTTATTGGCTGATGAAGAAAACACTGTTTGGCCAGTAGCCTGGCAGAAAGGACAGGCAGAGCTACCAGGCCAGGAGAATTCTGGGAAGAGGAGGTAGAGAGATGTGGTGAGGAGATACTACTACTGCACAGGATGTGTGTTCTGCACACATGGGCCTACAGACAATGAGAAACTAAGACTGGAAACTTCTAGACCCTTCTCCAGTGAGAAAAGGCCACGTGGAAATGCTTGGATTAACAGAAATGGGTTCGTAATTAAGAGAGGGCTAGCCAGTAAGAAGCCTAAGCCATCGGCCAACAGTTTATAAATTAATATGTCTTTGTGTGTTCATTTGGGGATAATTGGCCGTAGCCCCCTGCCACTTTAGTTTTAGCTTCATGCTTATTGCCACGCCTAACTCTAGCTGGCTGGGTTTTCTCCTGGCACCGGTACTGTGGGGAAGAGAGCTTCCTCCTTAGGCGCCGTCTGCGGAATGAGCTCTACAGTTCTCTGCAGTTAAGAGCGAAGTTTCAGAAAGTAGATGGGTCAGGAATCCTTCCATTGCTGTGAGAAAGCACCAGGGGAAAGGACTTAGCAACGTTTTGTCTGGGCTCGTGGTCTGAGGACAGCTGGCAATCACAGTGCTGGCTGCATTGCATCCAGTCAGGAAGCAGAGACAGAGAGACGCTCACTTTCTCCTTCCTCAGTCCAGGGCCTCTGCCTGTGGAATGGCGCTACCCAGTCAGCGTGGGTCTTTCAACCTGGGTGAGCCCAGAAAAATGTCCCCACAGACATACTCAGAGGTTTGTCTGACCATCACAGCAAGTCGTGTCATATAGCTGGCTCAACTTAACATCTGAGGAGACAAGAGACTATCACCGGCTCATTTCCTTGGGACTTGTTCTAGGGACCTAATTTCCTCTTATTTTCCAAGAAATACTACCTGATGCCATCAATCCAGAAGGGCTTTCTTCCCCAGTGTCGCCCACTGCAGTTAGGAGCGGGAAAGGACACTCTGCTCACTGTCTGCTGCAGAAGGACACCCTCCAGAACCCTGCACGGTGACCCATTGCCTCAGGTACAAACTGGTCATTCCCCCTGAACACAATGGAGCCCCAGCAAGGGGGTAACAGTCCCTTACCGCTCGTCATTGTGGATGTATACAGTGTATGTCTAGCGCTGACTGAATGTCTCTGCTTAAGTTCAATGAAGAATGTGTGCCTCTACCTGACAGGCAATAAACACAAACAGCACCTTCCTACAGCAGCAGTGATGGTGTGTCAGTTTTCATGTCTACCTGTAAACATCTCAGTGGAGACCTGGATGCATTGTCAGTGGGAGATACCTCTTCTTCTCCTGTCCAGGCAGGGAGAGTGTGGGCAGGAAAGCAATACTACTGCCCCAGACCTGGTCAGCTTCGCTATGGCTTGGATGTGGTCAGTTGTGGCTGTGGCTTGGATATGGTCAGTTGTGGCTTGGCTTGGATATGGTCAGTTGTGGCTGTGGCTTGGGTATGGTCAGTTGTGGCTGTGGCTTGGGTATGGTCAGTTGTGGCTGTGGTTTGGATATGGTCAGTTGTGGCTGTGGCTTGGATATGGTCAGTTGTGGCTGTGGCTTGGGTATGGTCAGTTGTGGCTGTGGCTTGGGTATGGTCAGTTGTGGCTGTGGCTTGGATATGGCTTGTACTCACAGAGGTTCTTTTCTTTTAGAGGTGTGGTGCTTTTAGAGGTGTAGATGGTGGGTCTCTTCAGTGGAGCCTGAGGCCGTGGGAAGCGTGCCTTTGGAAGGGATCATGGCTGTTTGTACTGTCACCCCATCCTTTCTGACTCGTCATGCTTGCCATGTGTAAACCTGCACTAGGAAGTGATGCGGCTAAGAACGCCTCACCCAAGCTGAGCAGATGCCAGTGTCGCGGCCTTGAAGCTCCAAATCTGTGAGCTTAATAAACATCTCGTCTTCAGTCAATGATCTTGACCCACCTTATAGTTACAGAAAACAGATGAACACAGCTACCCGAGGAGGCATCAGCCTCAGAAGGCCTGATGTACACCAGCTACCCAGAAATGAGTGCATAGCCTATTTACCAACTCCCATCTTTCCTTATTTCAGTTACAAGTGAGGCTTAGTGAATTCTCTAAGGTCACGTGGCTAGTAAAGATAGACCTCAGGTCTGAAATAACACGCACTGTAAGAACTATACCAAGACCCTGGAGTCACTGTGATGGGCAGGTTCAGTACACTAAGAACCCCAGTGTTTTTAGTAGTACATGTCAGCTTTCTCTAATAAGTCTTATTGATGTTTAATAAGGATCAGGAGAAACAAATAGGCCAAATAGAAATTTATTCAGGGAGGAATAACTCACAACATAGACAGATGAACACCAGCAGGTTCCTGGCCCCAAGGATGCCTCTGGAAGTTCTCCTGTCCCCATGCTGCAAGCAAGAGAGCTCCCAGAGCCCTTTCCTCAGACCTAGTTTCCCCCAAGTCACATCCAGCCCTGTCTCCACCCCCATGGGCGTGGTCTATGCCACAGGTGCAGACAAGGTGAATATCTCACTACAATTCCCCTTATTTGGGCTAGATACACAAACTATATACAAATAGTGACTAACAAGTGTGCTCTAAGAAAAGGAAAATTGAGAACATACAAACTTAAGACCTACATATCTAGTCCTAGGGCAAAGTCGAAACGGGGGTTTACAATAGAGTTGTCCTAAGCTGGAAAGCTTAAGTCTAGTACCTAATATATCTAACTAGGAAGAGAGAATAATAGTTGTGATCATTTAATCTTCAACCTCATCAAATACCTGAAAAGGAAAATAATAATACTAGGGTAGGCAGGAAGTGCGGATGGGCAACTTCCAAAAGGCGCAGCAAGGACAGAAACAGCAGGCTACCTGGACAGTCACCCAGGTCTCACAGCAACATTGGTACAGCCAGTTTTGGCTCAGGCCAAGAGTACTTGACAGACCACAAAAACCAAGCATTCTGTTTGCAGACTGTCAGCTTGTTTTCTAAGGCTCCCGCCCTGAAGTACATGCAAGGCACGGTGTCTCTTAGTATTTGCATGCAGGGTGGACTGGTTCAAATACGATGCAGTTTTCCAAGATGCAGGTAAAACAAGTTAAACAAGTTCACTACAGTAGTAAAGGGAGATGAAAGGGCTTTACAGTTCCTATCAAACAGAGGCTTACTGACCATGGGTTTATTATGAGCACAGGAACGTGACAAGCATTAGGGCATGCAGCTCCTAAGAGCACCAGTTCTGCTGGATGATGCACAGGCCTGTCCATGCTGGAGTTTCTGTAAGCACCATACACACTGTCCCTAGAGGTCATCGAAAAGCACGCAGAGATGATGACAGTCAGAAAGCTTAGATCAGGGTCTGGCGAAGGTTGATACAGCTAGAGGAGGAAAGATGAGAGTCAGGAGGAGGAAATGTTGGCTGTCTGTATTCAAATAAGTGGAGTGTCGTCATTGTCCCACCCCCACCCCCCCTACATAAGAGAGATCACCATTTCCAGCAAGTCCCCAAGATAAAGGGCTAGGAACAATAAGACAATTTTTAACCAAAGGTTAAGAAACTGTCTGCAATTATTAAAAGGTTGGGCTGCATATTAAAATGGAAAGCATATTCTGGAAGAGCCAAGTAAAAGCTAAAGTCCTGTTTGCTTGCTTGCTTGCATGTTTTTTGAGACAGGCTCTCATATGTAGCCCTGGCTCTTCTGGAACTTACTATGTGGACTAGGGTGTCCTGAAACCCACAGAGATCTGTCTGCCCCTAGCTTCCCTAGTGTTGGGATCAATGACATGTCAATATTACTAGCTTTGAAACTCCTTCCTTATGGAAAGAAAGATGGGTGTAACATCAAGACCCAAATGTTCAAAGATGACCGTGGAGATTCTAGACACTCTCCTGACCTGTGCCTCTGACTTGATGTCCGTCTGAAGCTGTCACCCTAACGCTGGCTGTTTCCTCTATCTCAGGAAGATAGACTGTAGGCTTAGCTAACTTGAATTGAGATTATTATTAAAAATAGAAGTATATGGCCCTGGGATGCTGTGCAACTCTACCTGAGCAGACAGATTACTTGCTCAGAGCCAGGTGATAGGCTCTGGAGCGGCTCGAGTGATGCCCCTCCCTGATGGAAAATGGAGACGACTTGGCATCATTGTAAAGATCGATAACTTGGAGCTACATTGTCCAAGCTGAAACCCTAGCTCCGCTCTTACTATCATCGAGCTACAATTAACCCTTGAAGTACAAATCAGGCTTTAGATGGAAAATCACAGAAAACAAGAGTACCTGCTAAGGCAAGTTCTGGTCAAATCCCTACCTCTCACATTTACTAACATCAGTTCCTTGGACCACCCTCAGACAGTTTGGCTTCATTGTCTCTAATATAAGACTGGGAACCATGGCTACTTTCCATGGCTGCTACTCTGATGTGAGTGTAAGGAGTTAGTGAAAGAAATTAGCAGAGCCAAAGTCCTCAACACACCCGTAAGAGCCTGAAGAACGCTGTTCCTGCAGACCCCAAGAAGGCTTCAGGAGAATGAAACTCGGGTACAGGGTTACTACACAGCTTCACCAGATCTAGGTAATCAAGGAGACAAGCTTGCAGGCATGGATTATCTAGGTTAGGTTACCTGCTGGGTATGCCTATGATGGAGTTATGGGAGGGAGACTCTGGCACTACTGGCTGGTCCACACCATTCTCTGGGTTGCTACGCAGCAATATAAAGGGGAAGGCTAGCTCATCCTGCTCTCTGACCATGACCAGCTGCTTCAAGATCCTATTGCCTTGACTTGGCTGCTGCAGCAGACTGTACCGGAGAACTGGGAGCCAGCATAACCTGTTCTAAGTCACTTTTTAATTACAGCAACAGGAAGAGAAATTCAGACAAGAAAGCCAAATTCTAATGCAAAGATTACAAGTCTGTTAATTTATTCTGTTTGCAGTTATCTTAAGCCTGATCCTTTTCTCAGAGAGCTCAGAGAGATCTTTGTTTTGATAATACTTTAATTGTTTTATTGGTGTTTAGGGGGTTTACAGTAAATTTAAACTCATGTGCTATAATTGGTGTTTTAATTGTTATTATGAGTTTAATGACAGTTTACTTTAGAGCCATAAAGAGAATATTTATTCCTGCTGATGCTTAAACAGGAGAATCCCCCAAAAAGCAAATGTGCTTTCCTTCTAGCATTTACTGAACTTGGCCAAGCAGAAAAATGTAGGCACAATCACAGGATCGGACAGAGCAATGGTTCTCAAATTGTCACGGTCTTTTGGGGGGTCACAGGGTCACCTAACACTTTAGAAAACACAGATATTTACATTGCCATTCAAAACAGTAGCAAAAAATTTTGTTATGAAATAGCAACGAAAATAATTTTATTGGGGGGTGGCTCACCAAAACATAAGGAACCGTATTAAAGGGTCGCAGCAGTAGGAAGGTTGGGATCCACTGAGATGGAGCCTGCTGAAACTCGCCTGTCATGTTCTGATAACAAAAGGAAAGGCTCTTCGTGAAGTCATAACTCATGCTAAGATCACAGCATAGGGTTTACTTCATCTTTAAATTCACTTTATGCGGGAAAAATCATAATACGCTCAAACAAGTCTTGTGTAGAGGCTTGGAAAAGAATGTTCCCCCTTTTAAACAGAATTTGGGTTTAAAAGGAAATCACGAGCTCTTGAAGTTTACAGTGAACTTACTATTTCCTACAATCCAAGCACTGTGCTAAGCCTCAGTCAGGGAGGGGTGGGTGGGGGGAGCAATGCTAAGCAAGGGGCTCTAAACCACCATGAGATGGATGAGCAGCAAACTCTGAGAGCGCACAGCCGTGGCATGGTATAGATCCAGGGACAGGAGTCCAGACTGCATCCCGGGCCCTTCAAAACACTGGCGTGCAGGGGCCGCTTCCCTGAACTCCTAAGCTGTGTCCGCAGCGGCTGAGGGGCCAGGGGTCCCCACACCCGCGGCAGGCCCCGCCCTCTACCTCCCCCACCCGATCAGGCCCCGCCCCCACCAGCCTCAGGCCCCGCCCCCACCGGCATCAGGCCCCGCCCCCACCGGCCTCAGGCCCCGCCCCTCAGCCGCCCCGCAGCCTCCCCGCAGGCATGGCGCTGCGCGATCTCCCGGGCCTTACTCTGCTGCTGCTGCCGCTGCTGGCGCCCGGGCTCTCGGCCGGGGACTGCCCGTGCTCCGAGGCTGCGCTCTGCCGACCGATCCGCCACCGCCGCGACTTCGAGGTCAGCACTTCCTTGCCCGTCGGTCTGGTACTCCAGGCCGGGAGAGGAGCGTGGCGCTCTGAGCAGCCTGAACCACCCACCGCAGCCTTCCTCTTTTCGGATTCAGTAGACAGGACTGGGCGCGAGGTTGCGCAGCTTCCCCGGCCGGCCGGAGCCCGCTGGTGCTCCTGCCTCATCGGACCCGCAGGCCAGCGCACCCTGCCCGCTCAGCCTCCTGCCGGGAGGGTGGGAGAACCGGGTCTCGGTTTCCAAAATCTCAGCCCTTTACCCTTGATTCATTCGGAGTAGCTCTTTCGTTGTGGACGCTCACCCACCCAGGAGTGGGGCAAAAACAAGTGTTTGAGTACATTTCCCTTTAACCCAACCTCACGGCTTATAAATCTTCTGGAAAGGTCAGTCTTGGAGCAATGGAAAAGCCACGTAATTGGAGTTGACAGAGGTAGCTGGATCTGGAGGAAGTCAGAGAGGTCAGAGGGTCGAGACTAACACATTTGCACAAAGAAGGAACAGTTCACGGATCTATTTCTTGTATTTGGTTTTGAGGCATAGATACTTAAGTTCCTGTGTTTGCATACATTGTTTAGAAAAAATAGGAACTGTTTTTGTAGACTGCCGACTGAGGAAACCTAGCATCCTTTAAAGAGAAAAATTAGGTCCATTAACTTTTCATTGAGCGATGGTCACTGGCAGCAATCACTATAGAAAGCTCAGAAGTTGGAACCCGGGGTAGCGTGTCTTTACCGGCTGAAGTAATTGGTTGGCGATGGGTAGCGGTTTACATTTTTGTTTATGATTAGTTGGCTGGTTCTGATTGGCTAAGTAGGAATCCAAGACACTCAGCTGCTTCAGTCTGAAGCTCCTCCCCGCGATTAAGTGATTTTACAACAATCTGATTTATTGTGGCACTGGATAGTTAGTGGGTGACGTAGTATTTGTAAGCAATTTGAATTACACATAAAGAAACAAAATTATGCTCATTCATCTATTAGTAGTAAATGAGTCCTTCTCTGGCGTTTTGTCTTTTGAAAGGGGGAGACTAGGTTATAAGACCTTCCTCTCCACTGTATACATGTGTGTGGGGGGGGGGGGGAGAGAGATACTGTGCTTTGAGGGCAAACACCATTTGTACTGGCGATTTTTATGTCAACTTGACATAAGCAAGAATAATGGGGGAGGGGGGAGATCTTCAACTGAGAAAACGACTCTGGAAGATCCTGCTGTAGGCAAGCCTGCAGGACGTTTTCTTAATTAGTGATTGATGTGGTAGAGTGGGAGGGGCCACCCCATTATGGGTGGTGCCATCCCTGGGCAAGTGGTCCTGGCTTCCAAAAGATACTGGCTAGCCTCCAGGATCCTGCCTTTGAGTTCCTGTCCTGACTTCCTTTAAGGATGAACTGTGATGCGGAATCATAAATTAAATAAACCCTTTCCTGCTCAAGTTGTTTTGGTCATAGTGTTTCATCACAGCAATAGTAACCCTAAATAAGACACCGTTCTCCACTGCGCCAGACCCAATGCACCCTTTCCCTGTATTCTCAAAATTGGGGCCCTAGCTGTTGTCGTTCTGGTTGTTGATTTTCTATCAACAAATTGAATCTTAATTATGAGAATTAAAACATCGGGCCATTCGGTTTCACATTCTTCGTGTAGTTTATTGGGTAGTTGGTTGGCAGCAAAAAGAAAAACAGAACTACGCTTGGTTGATTCTGTGCTAAACACAGCCCTTCCCCATCCATTCTGCCGTGGTCCCCCAGGTCTATTTTTAGTGCCAGTGTCATGTGCCATCCCTGCTTCAAACACTAATGGATCTCCAGATAAAATCAGCAATTCCTCCAAGTGCTGCAGTCATCATGGATTTCTTGCATCACCTCCTTAGCAGATTCCCTTTATGTGGTAGCACAGGCCTCTGCATGCCCTTGTACTCCTTAATGCTCTTGTAATTAATTTCCTAGTGGATGCCGGTGTTTACTAACCGGTGTGCCTCTAGTGCAGAGTAGTCCTGCATCTTACTGGAATTCCTTAAGTACTTACTAAATGCATAAATTAATACCTTGAGGAACATGATCAGCGAATCCTTTGTGCCTCTAGAATTATTTTTGAAGGGACACATGCGATACTTTACAATCGGGCTCATTGCTGTTCTAAGTCGGCTTCATGAAAGCACACAGAGGAACGAGCTGTGCCCATGGCTCCATCTGAAACAGGCAGGAGCTGAAGGTCATCAGACTCTATGTGATGTTAGCTGTACTGCTCCAACCTTCCGGGGACCCCACTCATGATCTCCTCCCATTCATCCAAACACTTCCCCACTGTGATTCCAGCTTGGGTCCCTTTTCATCCATTTCTCACTTCAGCAGAGGACAATTTTCTAGAACACATTCCTTTTCCTTTTAAAAATATTTGTGTCTTAACATTTGGTAAGGAATGCAGGCAAAATGATGGTTTTTCTCATTTCAACACTGTCACAGGGTATGTGTGTGTGTGTGTGTGTGTGCTTTGTTCTACTTGTTTAGAGGATAAATGTAAAAAAAAAATCCATAGTAAAAGTACAAAACCTTAAGTGATCCTCCATGACTTCAGAATGGCCATTCTGTGTAGAAGTTCACTGAGATATAGTTTGGTGTCTGAGTGTCTACCTTAGTGTAGATGAACGACCTTCTCATGTGAGTTCATTACAATAGAGTGGTTTTATTAAGTAAGACACTTCTGTGCTCTCCATTTCCTTCAGGATACTAACTTCTCAATAGGGCTGATTTACTGACATGGCTGCTCATTGTTTACCCAAGAGTAACCATTCTCTGTTTCTTTTCTGTACTTAAATTTATTGTGCTCTTGTCTTCAGGCCTTGGCACTTGCCAGTTCTTCTTCCAAGTCCATGTAGCTAGTAGCTCTGTTAGGCGACCTGACTTCTTCGTCCTGCACCCTCTGTGCCCGGTGTCTACCACCATGCCTGACATATGAAGATGGTTCATATATCTGGATGTCAGGATGATAATCTTAGATTAAGTGTTGTTGCTCACCCCTGTTTCCCTGGCAGGTCTTTGTATTTGATGTTGGACAGAAGACATGGAAATCTTATGACTGGTCACAGATTACAACTGTAGCAGTTTTTGGAAAATATGACTCGGAACTTATGTGCTATGCTCATTCAAAAGGAGCCAGAGTAGTGCTAAAAGGTATGTTATTAGCATGTGCCTAGCCAATGGAAAAAACAAATGTGAATTATGCCTTTTTATGCCTTTCAGTTAACCTAAAGTAATTGTAGATACTTCCAAAGCAATTTTGATGGCTTTGGAAGTAGCTTAGTGAAGTAAGTGCCTTTTAACTATGAAAGGGCATCGGTATACTTAAGTCTCTGTCTTCCAAAGGTGATGTCTCCCTGAAGGATATCATTGATCCTGCCTTCAGAGCATCATGGATAGCTCAAAAAGTTAATTTGGCCAAAGAACAATATATGGATGGAATTAATATAGACATAGAACAAGAAGTTAGTTGCTTATCACCTGAATATGAAGCATTGACAGCTCTAGTCAAAGAAACCACAGAGAGTTTCCATCATGAGATTCAGGGATCACAGGTAAGTAATGGTCATTTTTGTTGTTTTTGGTTTTTAATCAAAATATATTCATGAAAGTATATGGTACCTTGGTTTTATAGCAATGTTGAGTTTCTGCACATATACAAAACGCCTTTTTTTGGAGACTCTGTCTCCTTGCCTGCATCACTGCAGGCTATGTGTGTGCAGCAAGAAGCCAGGAGGGTCTCAACTGCCTTTTCCTAGTATGGAGCAGAGAAAGCAGGCACTCAAGAAGAGGTGTGGTACTGGGGAACTGCCTAGTCCTCTGTAGTCTCTAGATTATCTGTGACGAAAGCTTGAAGGACTGATTCTGTATAACTAGGCAGAACTGTAACAGCAGGTTGTGACCATAATTATAGCAGATCTCAGCACAAGGTGTCTTACCCGACAATGTGTAAGCACAAAGGGCCATGTGCCTCCAGATCAAGGTTGTTAAATGTGGACACATATTAAGATAACATGGGATCTTAAGAATAAAAACCTCAACACCTATGTACACACGCTGGAGAGTCACTTCCAGAAATATGTACGAGGGTCCATCCTCCAGCACTGGAGAGAAAAACATTACGTGTCTTTAGTTAGGGTTTCTTGTGGTGATACATTGTTTATGACCCAATAAAGCCACTGAAGATCAGAATGCAAGCCAGCCACACCAGTCAGCCATAGAGGCTGGGCAGTAGTGGCACACAACTTAAATCCCAGGACTCAGGAAACGGAGGCAGATGGCTCTCTGTGAGCTCAAGGCCACCTAGGGCTACAGCAGAGCCCATGCCTTTAATCCTACCATTAGAGAGGCATATAAGGTAGGAGAGGTGTATAAGGTAGGCTGTATTCAGCCTCCAGTCACTGGCATTCAGTCTCAGGGTAATTAGTCTCCAGCCATGTTGAGGACAGGATCTCCCCACAGCCTTGGTAGAGGTAAGAGCTCTCTGGTAACTTAGCTGCTTTGCTTTTCTGATCTCAGCTTTGTTGAGAGATGGCATTCTGTAAATATGTTTCTCTTATTGGTTAATGAATAAAGCACTGTTGGCCAATAGGAAAGCAAGATAGGCGGGACTAAGAGACAAGGAAGTAGTAGGGAGGAGTCAAGATAGAGAGACAGGAGAGAACAGAGGTCCTGGTAGTAACAAAGTGGGTCCAATAATTTGTGTTTACTGGGTGTCTGATTAAGGGAAAACCATTTGGTAGAATTTTAGAATGTTTCTGCACAATTAAATTCATTAATATAGTTAGTAAACATATTTTAAGAGACTCAGCTTTGATGCTCACATCCAGAGTAAAGGAAAAGGTATCCCTCCAGAAACGAAGATCATTTCAGTGATATGTTCGGCATTTTGAGTTGATGGGTGAAGCCCAATTCTCTGACTGCCATGCCATATAATTAGAGTCAGGGACTGACTCACAACAGCAGCAGGCAGTACTAACAGGTGACCCATGTGGCCCGCACAGTGACGTTTCTGATTGATGTCTTTCCAGTGGCTTCACCTCCCACTTACTCAGGGTCCCACCGTAGTGTGTCACTATTAAACCTGTTTCTGTCAGTCAGTGAGTTCCCAGCCCAGCCTTTGACGACATTTGGCTTGAAAACTTTTTCTTTACAAGGCTGTTCTCCTGGTCCTTGTGTATCCAGACACATGTGCAGGCCAGTCCAATGTAATAACAAAATAGATTTATTAGACCTCTTCTGCATGTGATAAGTCACTTATGTACACACTTTATAAAGCACTTCTTTATTCTTGAGTGGAATGAGGCAAGAGAATGTGTGACGAAAATCTGATATAATATACTTTATCATGTTACATTAAATAATAGGTAGTTTTTCCCCACAGGTAACCTTTGATGTAGCTTGGTCACCAAAGAACATAGACAAAAGGTGCTATAATTACACAGGAATTGCGGGTGCCTGTGATTTTCTCTTCGTGATGTCTTACGATGAGCAAAGTCAGATCTGGTCAGAATGTATTGCAGCAGCCAATGCTCCCTATAATCAGACATTAACTGGTAAGAATACAAGAATGATCACTTAACTAGCAATATTTATTCTAAAACCGCACATACTAAAGTACCTTTTAGTTTTTCTAAATTATTTATTTACCCCTTTATATAAAAATTTGCTTTACAAATATAGTAGAATAAAATGTATTATAAATAAAATATAATAAAGTAAAAGAATAAAAATACATTGGAGAGCTTTAACATTTACAAAAAATTGAAAATTTCAATTACTTCTTATATAGCCTCATGGGATGATCATTGATCCTATATGATACTTCTTCAAGCCTAACACTTGCCATATGGCAAATTATTTTCATTTAATATTATGGAGGTAAATGCAGAAATTCACAACTGGTCGGAGTGCAGGCAATACTTGTATATGAGCTCAACCATATATACTCAACCAGAAATGGGGACTCTGTAACACACGTGCGCGCGTGCGCGCGCGCACACACACACACACACACACACACACACACACACATGGCTCAGGGACCACTGTGAGGTAGACAGAAAGGATGTAAGAGCCAGAGGGAAGGACCATGGCGGACAGCCTGCACACTCTGACATTCACAGCAGCTGTGGCTTCCTGCACAAGACTGGCACAAGATCTAGCCAGCCACCATTCTCAGGGGTACTTCAACAATTTCTTCACATTCTTTGTGTCCCAAACTACAGGTTACCACAGTATAAGAACAAGGATATTTCTCGTCTCCAGCAGTCATTAAGAAACATGCAGACATTTTTAAACATGGATCACTTGGGTTTATATAAGAAATTCTGAGTGTCACTGCCACAAAGTTTAAGATTTATAGAACTTTTTGAAGCCTTAGAATCCCAAATACCAAATATATTTTAACTGCTAACATAAAACTTGTATGATTTCTTGCAATTTCATTTCTCCAGTTATATTTTGTGTATTCTGTTTCCATGTCATCTTTATTGGATGCCATCTCTTATTTAAAGCTTAGAAAGCAAGACAAATTATGACTTCCCTTCTTAAGGGTTGATTTTTGTGACATCATAGAAGAAAATGTTATCTGTAAAAATGTACCTGTTTCTACAAACTTAGTATTTGGTGTGGTTGTGGTCGCCCAGCTTCTTTGTACACATAACAGATACATAAGCAGAAGAATGATGTGTTTTTCTATCCCGGTGTGACTAGGATATAATGACTACATCAAGATGGGCATTAGCCCTAAGAAACTCGTAATGGGTATTCCCTGGTATGGCTATGATTATACCTGCCTGAATCTATCACAGGTAAGAACAACTTATTTGTTATGTGGTATTACTCCATTGTATATTTTGTTCTGCTTTGAGCATGTGTAACTTTTTAAATTAATTTCTGAAATATATTTTGAAGCTAAACTTTGTTTCTTTTTAATTCTTTAATATGGAAGTTTCTGAATGCCATGCATTTTCATTTTATTATCAATTTAATGATTATTCTGTATAGTCAGATTATTTATAGTGTACATTTTATTTCTAACAGTTTTACTGTTTGTCTCATTTGGATTGTCTAAGATGATAACATGGATGTTTTGGACTTGTAGGACGATGTGTGCACCATTGCAAAGGTCCCTTTTCGAGGGGCCCCTTGCAGTGATGCTGCAGGACGGCAGGTACCTTACAAAGTGATCATGAAGCAAGTGAATAGCTCTGTTTCCGGAAGCCAGTGGAGTAAAGACCAGCAAGCTCCTTATTATAACTACCAGGTACATTTTCCTAGATTAAGAGCATTTACTCCAGCCGGGTAGGGGTGGCACACACCTTTAGTCCCAGCACTCAGGAGGCAGAGGCAGGTGGATCTCTGTGAGTTCGAGGCCAGCCTGGTCTACAGAGCTACACAGAGAGGAAAAAAAGAGAACATTTACTCTATTAGTTTCCATAACTCTAGTTTGTGGTTAGATATTTGTCATTAACAATGTAACAGTTTTACTGTTTATGTGCATAAACCTTTTTGTCTGTGTAGTCAGGAAATTTAGTTGCCTGGGGAACAATTAAAGTTACATTACATATATAAACAATATTACTAGAACTCTGTTCTAAGAACTGTTAACATTATATATAGACATGTGCATACATGTACAAATATGTATGCATGTACTATGACCATATATATTTAGAAAATACTTGGCCATATCTGTTGGTCTTGGATTTCTATTGTATGGAATCACATTAAAATATTTAAGAAGTGTTGCAATGCATAAAGCTATTTATTTAACATAGAGCCTGCTTTAATTCACTCAGAACCAGGCAAACAGTATTTCATGGTTATACTAATCAATTATGTATAATTTAGAAATATATATGTAATGATAGTATATGATGATTTGTAATTATTTGCTTAATTTTTCTTTGCCAAGTGAGAAGATTCAGAAACATATTCTTTTTGAAATATTAGCATTTTTGAAATAAATAGATACAATTGACAGAAATGTATCTATTTATGGTATACATCCTGCTTTGATATACATGTCCACTTACATATGTCTTACTTCATAGTTCTTTTATAGTGAGATCAGTTAAAATCATGTTTAACATGTAATCCCTTGATATCTTGTTCTTAATTATAGTGGTGATGGTATTTACTAGATTTTTTCATCTTATTTCTCTTGTCTAACTAAAACAGTGTCTCCTCTGAGCATCTCCCATTCTCTCCATCCACATCTTTTGATATACTATCATTTTAGTTTCTCTGAAAGAATAGATTTGTTTTTGAGTTAAGTATGTTTATTTCTGAGACACACTTGAAGAGTATTTTTATTCACATGCATTAGTTGTATATATCAATGGGGTTTAGTATGATTTTCAACACAATACACAGCATCTACTGATAAAATCAAGGTTGACAGCATTTCCCCTTATAATTTCTTCATGTTTGAAACCCTTGTATTCTTACCTCTATCATAAGGTATTCCTTTCATCTGACTGAGTGTGTGTAAGCCACCACTATCCAGAATATATTATTTCTCTCAAATGATTCATGAAACACATTGGGGAGCTTTGGAGACCATTTAATGGTGCTTTAAATGACAGTCTGTTGTTACTGTTATGTTCCTCATTTTCAGTCACACTACAAAAGTTTCTGTTGTGTCTGAATCATTCTGCTTTTCTATTCGGCTCAGCAACAGCAGCTTCATCTTGGACTTTATATTCTAGAGCCACGTACATTGTGAGCATGCTTAGACCAATCAGTCCACAAGGTAAAGCATGAAATGCGAGGCATGCCTGTATTGATAAGTCCACCAAACTGAAATGCACCACAGCCCATGTGTTTACCACGTTACTATGTTCTTCAGAGTGGACGCATCAAAACCTAATTCCAGCAGTGCCACAAAGACAAAAATGTCATTGGCATGCGTTCAGAATTGCCTTTAAGCAGTTTCCTAATGCGCATGAAAACAGTCAATTATTTTTCACTATAGTTCAGTGTTTTTCTTTGACCTAATTCTGGCCCTTTCTCTTATTTCTTTTTTAATAACCCATGTGTTTCTTGAGAGACAGTGATACAGGGCAGAAGGTGTGAACAAGACCACAACCTAGTTCATTTCTCTTAATCAAGTCTGTGCTAAGCCATCCAGGGAGCTCTGTCAGACCCAGGAGGGTTACTTTCCTCCTCCTCAGCTATTACCTGTTCATCTGGCTGATTCATCACAAACAATGTTCATCTGTTGAGCCCCTAGGTTGGCACACTTCCAGAAACTGTAAGAATACAAATAAAGAAATACACAAATAAACAAACAAGCTGGCTTTAATGGGCAGCACCGTACCGGTTGATGTTTTTAACTGGGGTTGCATATCAGTTACTCAGTGGAATATTAGAACAAAGATAAAGAAATCTGGATCCTAGCACCCTCCTTACACGGATATGATTCAGTGAGACACAGGTATCTCAACTGTTAGCTTTGTTTCATGTTGTCACTGTGTAGCTTAGGCTTGCCCTGAACTCATGATCCTATTGCCTCATCCTTTTGAGTGCCAGGCATTCATCCCCAGACCCTTCTAGAGTCTGTAAGAGCTTCATGGTCTGCAAAGATTCAAGTGTACATCTTAGTTGGTGATCATTAGGACAGATCCAATAAAGACAGGGAGGTTCTTAAACAGAGCACATTGGAAGTTTAAGTGTATAATCTTTGTTGTTGCTAAAGTAGCACAAGATAACAGAAATATTACATATATAACCATGAACTAGCAGGGCAGGAAAGCAATGTGATATATAAGTTTTTCATTATTTCTTTGCATGCATTTTGAGTCTTTGAATTTAAGAACTTTCCCCCTACTTATTGAACTCTTTGAATTTCCAATGCAATTGTTTTTGTGTAGGATCCTGCTGGCCATTTGCATCAAGTGTGGTATGATAACCCCCAGAGCATTTCACTAAAGGCAGCATATGTCAAAAACTATGGCTTGCGGGGCATTGGCATGTGGAATGCAAACTGTCTTGACTACTCAGAAGATGCTCTAGCAAGAGAGCAAACAGAAGAGATGTGGGAAGCTTTAAAACCAAGGCTCTGATGGAGAGAGGAGCACCTTCTGTCAGACTATTAGATTTTGTAAGAATGAGCTGTTTAAGTGGATCTAACTTGTTGCAGAGATAAAAAATGTGTATATTTTGCCATGTCATAACTTATCTATTGGTATACTCAATACACACGTAAGAAATAAAGAAATTCTTCACTTGAAAATAAAAGATACATATATAACTTAATCTCCAGGAATATGAAAGCAAGAAACAAGTCAACATACTCTATTAAGTATTCCTCTATGTTTTAACATTATAATTTAATTAGGAAAATGCTTTCAAAATTTCATGCTGAATTTTCTCTCCTGGTATTAAAACATACTGTTAAAAAATCATTACTGATTTAAAAATTATGTGTAAGTAGTGGACAAAAGAAGAAAATGGAGTGGGGAATATCATCAAATTATGTTATACTCATGTATAAAGGATACCAAAATGAAGCCCATTATTTTTTACAACTAATACATGCTAATAAAAAAAAGCTGACAAGAACTATGTGTATCTTGAAATGGAAATTGTTGGCTTCAAACATAATCTTTATGACCTAGCCTTTGAGAAGTAGTTTATGTTGAATTTATTTTCAACAGATGTTAAATTTAGAACCAGGAATTTGGTATCTATTTATATTGATCAAAATGATTAGACATAATTTCTCTGCTTCCTGACCCTTTATAGTATATACCAATGTTTCATGACACACATTAGTGTCACTTAAAACTTGAAACAGTGTATGAGAAAAAAGTATGTAAACAAGTTACACGAGAAATGATAATCTGGTAATATTTGAACCAGTAAGATACCTGATACAAGATTTCTGTGTAAAATTCTTGCAATAAGAATACGCTAGTGTTGAACTTGATTCTATTCACTGTTCATTCATGGTCCTTCACTTATTAACACTCATTTCTTACCTAGTTTTCATGTTTTTCTTCTAAAAGATCAATTTTGTGCAAATAAATTTCTAAATGTGAAGCAGTCTTCATTTTCTTTCTCAAAGCAATTAACAGCAACCTTACAGGGCTGGAGAGATGACTCAGCCATTAAGAGCACTGGCTGCTCTTGTAGACATTTTAGGTTCAATTCCCAGCACCCACATGGCAGCTCATAACTCCATTTCCCCAGGGATCTTTAACAACAGTCCCAGGAGATCTGACACACTGTTATGGCACACACATTGTACACAGACATTCATGCAGGTATAGACATACAAACATCCATGCACACAAAATTAAGTGAAAACAACATAAATTGTAACATTGTATTTATATAACTTCCTGCAGATACACAGATTAAATGTTCGCTGTTGTGGAATAATCTTTTTGTACCCTGTGATTATGCATTACTCTGACTGGTTTAATAAAAAAGCTGAATGGCCCGTAGCTAGGCAGGATTTCCAGGCAGAGAAGAGGCTGGGAAGAAGGCAAAGATGCCAGGGTCACTGAGCCAGCAGGATGGGTACTACGAAGATGAGGTAACAAAAGCACATGGCAGAAAGTAAACGAATAGAAACGGGTTTCTTTAAGTTATAAGAGCCAGTTACAAAAACAAGCCTAAGCTATTGGTCAAGCTTTCACAGCTAATAAGAAGTCTCTGTGTCATTTGGGAGCAGCTGGCAGGACAGAGAAAGATTCACTACAGTTTGTATCCTCTGAACTCTGCACATAAATCCTCTCTTCTTTTCACATGATCCCTTTCCAAACTGGGACAAGTGGCATGTCAACTGTCTGTTATGACAGTGTTAGTTTTCTATTTACATAGTTGTTTATGACAGTAAAAACTGTTTACTCCCTCAGAATGTGCATAACTTCATTTCTAAAAATCATTTTATATTTCTAAAAGCAGTAAAAATTAGCCACAAATTTGACATACATGTATATGCAATTGCTTTTAATCAAAATATTAACAAATTCTATTTCTAGGCAAATATACTGGTATTTACTAAATCATTATATGCTTTGCCTTTAAGTTTATTAAAATAAGAAATAATAAAATATAATAGGTAGGTAATAGACTCCAACTCTTCTAAATAAACAGACACTATTTAGATTTATACTATAATTTGTAATACCCACACAAAAACTAAAATTTAAGTCTTAAATGTAATTTTTAACTGACACATAAATCTTACAATTTACATAAAACATTGCCAAGGAACACAATGGCTGACTTTGTTCAAATCGTTATCTACAATTCCTAGGGACAAATGAAATGAGCATACATAGTGGAGGTCGGAAAGATGTGGCCATTTTCTTCTGTGTCAGCTCCGCTTTCAGGGTCTGTAGATCTGAAACTGCCTGCTTTCTCATCTGCAGAAAGAGGTGCCTTTTAAAACGCACTTCAACTCAGCCTTCCTAAAGAATGTCACAGTGGGAACTGTCCTCACTTGACTTTCATGCCTTCCCTCTTACTAGATTACTACAGTAGATTCATGCTATACATCTTGGCTAACAGGCATTCTTATCTAGCCAGACGTGCATGAGATTATGTCCTTTATGCATATATAAAGGACAGTTGAAATGTCTCAAAATACAGAATAAAAAGAACTTTCGTTTTTACATTAGCTTCAAAATCTCAATGTGTAACAAGTAAAACCAGCAGTTATGGGATCCTAAAGACTCTTTAGGAAATGGATAGATAGTTAAGATGCATGATAGGATACCCTTGTGCCTAAAATGCCTCTAAGGGTATTAAACCTTTGCTTTTCCTTATTTCATAATTAAGGACCAAGAACATTAGTACAACCTACAAATTTGTTAAGAATAAAGAATCTCAGGCCTCCCTGGGTTTATGGAGTCAAATGCTGCATTTTGAACTAAATCTCCTATTAACCCATTAGACTTTCAGAAGCATTACTGATGCTCCACTAGAATAAATAAGATTGCAAAAGACTTGGGCATTCAAGGTTAAAACACTAAACTATTTTATTTTAAGATGAATGTTACAATCTGATTAGAATAAATATAGATTACCTTAACTTCTAATATGAGTTTCATTTTATCAGTATCCAATTTCCTCTTGAGTTGGTCAATTGCATGCTGTACTTCAGTGATCTGGATTATAAGGTAATTCTGTGTGAGACAGAAAGTCATTATTTAGTGTAATATTTGTGTGTTTAATATAAATGGCCTTATGAACACAAACTATGAAATGATCACGAAAACAGACATTGTTTTGGACATCTTTCTTTTTGTTGAGGTCTGTGCTTTAGGAGTTACTTTCTCTTCTCTTCTACCTCCAGTCATTTATTATCTTTAAAATGGAGCCTGGCATCATGGCACACATTTATAATCTCAGTATTTGGGAGGATGAAGCAGGAGGATCTCAAACTTGAGGCCAAGCTGGATATGGGTCTATCTCAGAAAATAAAAGTGATACCTGTAAAACTGACCATTTATGTAACATCCTTTATACTATTAACTTATGAAGATCTTAGCAAACACTTAGAATTCAGCATAGTATTTTATTAGCTGAATCAGATTAGAATTATTTAAAAAATATTTAATAATTAAACTGTTCTATATAAGAAAATATACTAAAAATAAAATAAAAAACTCGCGCAGTACAGTTCTCTTTACTATAGAAGTTATTTAGGAATTTTATACTTCCATGTAGGATAGTGGTGGTATGAAAGCCTTTAATTGCAGCACTTGGGAGGCTCAGGCAAGAGCCTGTGAGTTCGAGGCCAGCCTGGCCTACAGAGTGAGTTCTAGGACAGCCAGGACTACACAGATAAACCCTGTCTCAAAATACAGAAAGCAAACAACAACAACAAAAGAAATTTAATCCGTGAAGCAGATTCTCCTGTTGAACCAATAAAATTGTGAGATAAAAGTAGTAACTATGCTAAAATAGTATTAACTATTATGGTAGGTAATTATTTTAGCCTACCTAGGTTTTATATTAACTTCATCTACAGGAGTAAACATTCTCTATTTCATCATGTCTAAAGTCATTGTCATAATTAACATATTTTAAATCTTTTGGATATGTGAGATCAATCTATCAAAAAAAACAAACTGTTAAATGACTCCTGGGTTTGTTTATTTTTGCCTATTTAATAATAGGGTAGAATTATACAATAAAGGATACTCTTGTCTGTGAAGTAAGATTCAAGACTATCTCAAGAAAAACATGAGTTGATCAAAAGTTCATAAAATTTAAAAGTTCTTTTAGAATATCAGTAATTTTGAGTTCTATAACTCCTTCTCCCACAGTCTGAAATGAGCTCTGTTAGCACCTTACTCTTATTTATCAGTTATTTATTTCTTTGTAATGTTAATTAGCATAAGAGTCAGCGCATTCCCTGGCAACTGTTACTGATTCAGAGTTCTGCCTAGTTAACCTCAACCAAGCTAAAGGAAAGGTTTATGTTTCATGACTGTGCAGTAGGAAATCCAGTGGAAGTTGTATCTAGGGTAAACATTAGAATGAAATAGGTGTTCTTCACTGCATCTAGGGCGAATATCAGGCTGAAGAGGTCTTCTAGAAGTACTTAGACCTTGAGGAAATCATTCTGGAGAACAGCGACTGTTCTCTGTTAGTACAGAGTTGCTTTTCTGAAGCAGCTTTGCATGACTTGGTCACAGACTGTCCTGGCACACCTAGAGCTCTTAAATTATTTGCTACGGCAAACAGTACACAATAAGGACAAAAGTGGCAAGGGCATGATGCTTTCCTTACAAAACATAGATTAGATCAGGAGCTATGGTATGAGGAACCAACTTTTATATAACAATCAATAAATGTTTGCACAGCAAGGCTGGAGGTTCAGTTCTCAGAAACTGTTCTTCCTGTACCACCGAGAGCCTAAATTACATCTTGGAGTGACCCTCTTTTACAATACCCAACCACCCTGGGCCAAGTTTCTGTCCTATTAGCCATTGGCAATTCTATTACTGTTATTAGAGAAAGTTATCATATGAAGCCAACAGTACAAACAGAGGAAACGCCAACACCACCAAGGCCCTAAGAGACATTGTCTTCTGACCTTTGCCTTCTTGCCTGGTCAACTCTCCTGTGATAGCAGGCCAGGGACTTTGGTTTCATTGTCCAAGCAAATTGTGCTACAAGCAACCCAGAGAATCCTAAATACAACAATACAAGATTATGCAGGCTTCCTGCTCAGGACTCCTCTAGAGGAAGGAGGCACAGTTTACGGTACCTTTGAATCTGAGATATTTGCCAGATTCCTTGGTCGCATCTTGATCTCCCTAGCTTCAAGCTGCATGAGGAGTTTTTTATAGTAAAGTTCCAAATCTTCTCGAAGTTTTGTTAAGACATCCTCCAATGACGCTGTGACTTTCTTGGTGTCAAAGTATTTTTTCTTCCAGCTGTCACAGGCTACAAACAAAACACCAAGTAAAAAAGTCACAGGTGGACACTGTTAAAACAGTGGTTCCCAACCTGTAGGCTGTGGTCCATCCCTCTAGGGGTGGAATGAATGGCCTTTCACAGGGGTCTGCTAGGATGGTTGGAAAACACAGATATTTATGATTCATAACAGTAGCAAAATTACAGTTATGAAGCAGCAATGAAATGATTGTATGGTTGGGGGTCACCACAGCATGAGGAACTGTAGTATAGACTCACAGCATCAGGAAGGGTGAGAACCACTGTGTTGAAGCATTAAAGTTTTAAGGTAGAAAGGATTCTAGAGTTAAAAAAAAAAATTACCAGTTTAAAACATTTCCCTTCTCTCCTTTTCCTCTGCTCTTATAGACTTATAAGTACCCAAAGCTGAGAGAAATGTTTGCTATTGGTTTGCATGACAATGGTTCCCATAGGCCCATGTATTTGAGTGCTTGGTCTGCTGTGAGAAGGGTTGGGAGGTGTGGCCTTATCTGGAGATGCACCACTGGAGGTGAGGAAGTAGACTTGGCTCAGTGGCTCTCTCTCTCTCTCTCTCTCTCTCTCTCTCTCTCTCTCTCTCTCTCTCTCTCTCTCTCTCTCTCTGCCTCCTGCTTGTCTATCAGCTGGAAGCTCTCAGCTACTGTCCCACTATCGTGCCTGCCTGCTTGCTGCCATGATGATCACACACTAGCCCTCTGAAACTGGAAGGGAGCCACCAATTAAATGCTTTTTGTTATGTGTTGCCTTGGTATCTCTACACGGCAATATAAAAACAACTATGACAGAAGTTGGCTATTGCTGAGACAGACAGGCCTTAGCATGTCGCCTGTTGGGAGAATGTTGACTTTGGGGTTTTTGGTTACGAAAGTGGTTGAATGCTATAAGCTGGGTTTAATGGGCCACCCTAGGAAGAACCTGGAGGACAGGAGTGATAAGAGCAATGTGGATTACAGAGACCCAGGTCAAGAGGCCTCAGGGAACAATGTTAGCGGCTGGGTTAGAGTCAATTATTGTAGTATTTTGGCAAGAAAAGTGGCTGCCTTTTGCCTTCTCCCAAGAATCTTCCTGCCGTTGAACTGAAGAGTTTTGGACTAGTACCACTGCTGGCAGAAATGTCAAGGCAACATAGTGTTGGCTGTGTCCCATGGCTATTAGTGACCACTCAAACAGACCTTCAATGACAACGAGGAGGTGGGGCAAAAAGACAAAACCCAAGGAGAAAAGGAGCGTGCGTGTGTGTGTGTGTGTGTGTGTGTGTGTGTGTGTGTGTGTGTGTGTGTGTGTGTGTGCGCGCGCGCGCGCGCACCAAGTCCTATGCTCAAAGGAATGAGGCGTTAAAGATAGGCCTGATGCTAAACAGATACTAAATGAAAAAACGAGAGGCGTGCCCTCAACTAATTCTACAGCTGTGAAAGGAGATATTTGATCACACTGAGCCCCAAGTGTGCATTTGCATTAATTAAATAAAATTAACCTGGGTCAGGAGGCTGAGTTAGCAACTAGTTAACAGAAAGTAGTCACAGAGCACCAGAGGGCATCTGGGAAAGAGAGATGCACAGGAGTAGGGAGGAACTGAAGTGGAGAGGGTTATTTTTGAAAGATGCTCTCTTTGGGAGATGCCAGCAAGAAGCTGCTACTCAACCTTTCTGAGGTGGCAGATTTTCACCCCGGCCTTTGGATCTCAAGTCTTATTTATAAATAGAATGATAAGAGAATTAGTTAAAGCCACCATTAGGGGAAGCAGCAGTCAGTGCCTGTGAGAACAGAATTCCCACCTGAGTGGCCAGGCCACTGCCAGAGAAGCAGGCAGGTTGTTAACTTGGGAGGCACAGTCGCTGGCTGAAGCAGCAGGAGGTTAAGGGGCAGCCCCTGTGCTGAAGTTAAAACAACACCCAAGGGATTCCCTCCTACTAAAAACCAACCACAAAGGAAAGGTTATGCAGATGTAATTAGGGAAGGAGGCAGGTTCTGGCCCAAGCAAGAAGAACATGGCAGCTTCATCCACACGGGTCTGGTTTTAGAGTCAAGGAAACACAAGTAAAGTGGTTGTGGAATCTTCCTCCATGGTTAAGGAAAGCTGCCGAGGGCAGGTGTGTGGCAAGAGTCATTGCATGGATGCCTTCAGAGTGTGAAGCTATCAGAGTGAACCCTGAATTGCAATGGACCCCAAGCTGTTGGAGATGACAGGACCCTGGGATATCTGCTATCAGCAAAGCTGGAAGGACTAAGAGCCATCTAAGCCCTTGACGGCAGACACGAGGGACACAGGGTTTGGACTTTGCCCTGATGGATTTCCTCACTATGTTTCTCTCCCTTCCTTTTGGGATGGTAATGTATATCCTGTGCCATTATGTGTTGAAAGTATGTGATTTGCTTTTTGATTTTACAGGCAGTTACACTTTGCAGATTGCCTTTGATTCTCATAAGAGACTTGACTTTTAAATACTGTTGAAACCATGAAAGGTTATAGAGACTTTTGAAGTTTATTTTGTATTTAAGTTTATTTTGTATTATGATATGGCCACAAGCCTAATGAAGGCCATAGAATAGTCAGGGTAGTTTCGATGAGAATGGTTCCTACAAGCGCATATATTTGAATGCTTGGTCTGAAGTTGGGAGAACTCTTTGAGAAGGGTGTTGACTCATGTCAACAGGCAAGATGCACCCACCGGCATTCAGGCAAACGCTTAGCCAACTCAAAGGCCCTGCAACCTTTGCCTTGAGTGGCTTCATCGTGGCCCGTCATGAATGTTCGTGGTATCATACCACAGGTTGGGACCCCAACTGAATAAAAGGGAGGATTGAAAAGAGAGAAAGCCAGCAAAACAGCAGCATCTGTCTCTATGCTTCCCGCTTGGACCAGACATCTCAGGGCCCCTCCACGTGCTTTCTGTACTAGAATGACTTTATCCCTTCTTAAACGCCAATTCTTCTATTCCAGTCACGCCTGTCAGGCAGCTTGTCACAAAGTGAAAACAGTAACCAACACAGGCAATCTGTCAAACCTGAGGCCCTTTGCTGAGAAGAGGAAATTATTTCTGTACTAAGGAGAGTCTAAATGTAAACAGCCTGCATAGTGGTATGGCACCAGAAGGCCCTTGTCTGTTTCTTTTGGATTATCACAGAGGTGAAAACTTGATGAAAACTGTCCATGAAAGGTGGTTTGACAACAGTTCCAGAGCTGCATCAAACTTCGGCTCAGAACTTAGCTACCAGATATGGGCAGCTTCGGAGTGCCACTGCCTACACAGTCCCGTGCTTATCTACTGCTACATCTGTTGCCACAACTGCAGTCAGTGCTGGCACCTTTTAGAAGCTGCACTACCGGCTGAGCTATCCCCCTATACCTATGATAATACTCTGCACAATGGTGATTAGCATCTTCATTTTTCAAAAGAAAATTTTTACAGTGTTGGGGCTTAAACACATGACAGCTTTACTACAAGGCCCTATTTTTTGTGATTGGTTTTTGTTTTGTTTTTTGAGGCAGAGTTTCTCTGTGTAGCTTTGGCTGACCTGGAACCCACTCCGTACACCAGGCTGGATTTGAACTCAGATTAGCCTGCCTCTGCCTCCCAAGTGCTAGATTAAAGGTGTGTGCCACCATACTTGGTCCTAATATCTTTAAGATTATGTACAAACCTCCTTTGAGATCCTCCAATTGCTTCTAACATTACTTAGGACAAAATGCAATCTCTTTGACTTGGGTTTTCTGATTACCGTTTCTTCTTTGTCTGTGTTCCACTTTATTTAGCATGCTCCAGCTACACTGGCCCCTTTTCAAGGCTGACTGCCACAGGCCATCCTTATCTCTTCACCTGATATTTGCTGTTCCTCCTTTGCAGAATGGTGTTCCTTTACAATCAGTGCCTGCCTCATTAATCTGATTTGGGTATCTCTGTTCAGAAATGCCTTCCCGGGAACCCGGTTAAAGCCCGTGCTACCTTACTCTCATTCCCACTAGCGCTAATCATATTGCTTCCGGTTTTTTGTTTTGTTTTGTTTTTGTTGTTTTTTTTTTCCCCAAGAAAATGACTCCCCTGCCCCAAGTTCCCTCACTCATTTGTATTAGTAAAGCAGCAAGGCACATATATCCCCAAAGTAGGCACCCAGGGCCGTTAAAGACGCAAAGATGGCTTCTAGAGTAAGTGGTATAGGGTTCTGAATGACCTGCAGGAAAGAGCCCCGTGAGTGGAGTAGGAGAGAGTAAGAGAGAGACCAGTTGATAACTAGGGAAAAGCATGGCAGGAGGGAGACACGGAGCCAAGAAGCACGCTTGGCGCCTAGTGCCTCCAACCGAATCCTTCTGGGAGGCTTTCTTGGTTTCTTCCATCCAGGTTAGTGTTCTTCCTGAACATTTCTATACATACAATTGTGTGGTTCCTCTGCAATAGCACTAAACACGATGATGTACCATTCAGTCATAACTTGGTTATCATTTCCCTGATTGTAAAATTATTACTATCTCGTCATCCCTTACAACAGTGTCCAAATATGCTAAACACTTAAATACTTATTTAGTACATTTGTGAAAGAATTAATTTAAAATGAGTTTTGATATCAAGAAATATTTGGATTTTAATTTACAACACCTTATACAAAGCATTTATTGTATAAAAGTCAAATGCTTTCTATATTAATGTACTTCAATTGTGTATTACATAAACTGTAACAAGTATAACAGCAAACATTAATTATTATATTACTTACACTGAAAGCATCAATTTTATAAAATTTAGGGTTAGTTTTCTTTATAGTTATAAAATCTGTAAAATAGACTTTACCATGATATCGTTTCGATTTATTTTGTTCAAATAGTTTTTCAACTTTTTTAATTAGTTCTTCTCTAATATTTTCCAGATATTTTCTTTCTTCCTTTACTTGTTTCATTTGTTCAATAATCTTCTCTCCTAGAGAGATTATAACCCATACTCATCAATTCTGAAAAGCTAAAAGATGGTTCATATCCCAAAAGACAGAGTTACAAACCTGAAAGTGTATAAAAAAAGAATAATATTTATTCAAAATGTATGTTTTTCTTTCTGGCCTTACCACTATGGAGAATATGGAGGAGACATTTTGATTTTCTTGGATTTATAAAATAGTATATTTCTTCTGTATTTACACAGATGTGTGTAACTAGGTAGTCAGGTTACATTTTCTTTATAGTTTTTTTAGTTTTAGTTTGGTACATTTATTTTGGGCCCAAAGTTACTGTCATTATTTATATCTTACACAGAAAATGCATATTTGAGAGTGAAATAATATTAATGATTAAATATGCACTATAATCAACATAACATTAATATTATATATAATTTATAGTAAAATATGTAACATTTGCCATTTAACAATTTTCTGTGTACAGCTAGGTGGCATTACATTACTTACAATGTTGTACACCCATTCCCACCACTTTTGAAAAGCATTCATAAATGGAAACTTTTTGGCCATTAAACAATAACTCCTCGTTAACATAGTTCACACAGAATTATCCATACTTAGGATGCTACAAATACTTACTCTCAATTTTCAATAAAGAGGTGTCAGTTAACCTTGAAGAAACTCGTTGAGAAGGAAATGAAGGGAAGTCAATGAGATCTGGTAGTGTGATGTGCTGCTGCTCCTTGTCACCCACCTGTAAGCAAGCGTGAGAGTGAACAGACCGCGTTTGCTCACGTGCACAAGCAATGCCCTTTTATTACACAGCGGCGAGCCCAATTCTACACCTATAGTATAGATCCCTGCTCATCTGCTCTCCATGTCACTATGACGACAGAATAAACAAAGGCTTTAAAATTATCTTTCTGAATGGGATTTCTAAGATTTTTAATCTTAGTCAATCAATATAATAGCTTCTTAAGATAACTATGATTTTTTTCACCCTGTCAATTTTGATAATTTGTAATTGCCAATAATCTAGAAGTCTATCACATTTCCAAAACATTACCATTTTGTTTTGTATCTTATTCTTACAAGCCGTTTTTACCGTTTGTGTTTATATTTCCTCAACTTATTTCTTCCTCTACCCCTTCCTTCCTTCCTTCCTTCCTTCCATTTATCCGATATCTTTCCTCCTTCTCTCCTCCTCTCCCTCCTCCTGTATTTATGCACTTGTTTCTGTGTATGGTATATGCCCGTGGCCCTCCCTCCCTCCCTCCCTTCTGTCTGCCTGTCTTTCCTTCCTCTCCTCCTGTATTTATGCACTTGTTTCTGTGGATGGTATATGCCCGTGGCCCTCCCTCCCTCCCTCCCTCCCTCCCTCCCTCCCTCCCTCCCTCCCTCCCTCCCTTCTGTCTGCCTGTCTTTCCTTCCTCTCCTCCTGTATTTATGCACTTGTTTCTGTGGATGGTATATGCCCGTGGCCCTCCCTCCCTCCCTCCCTCCCTCCCTCCCTCCCTCCTTTCTGTCTGTCCATCTTTCCTTCCTCTCCTCCTGTATTTATGCACTTGTTTCTGTGTATGGTATATGCCTGTGGAGGTCCAGAGGACAATGTTCTCTCTTCCATCACATGGGTCATTGTGTCATCAAGCTTCGCATCAAGAGCCATCTTGCCAACTCTTGCCTCAATTTTCTTAATTTTCATATTTTACCTATTCTTAATAAAATAACTCATCATGTTGACGTTTCTCTCATTACTTTTATAGAACTTGAATGGTTTTCAATCTGCTAGGTTTTTTAATTCTCTAATTTAGTAGTTACTGCTTTTAAAATTAATCAAGTCTTGTTCATATTTTGTTTTACTGTTTCTGCAGCTTAATTTAAGTTTCTCCATGATAAATAAGAATGTCTCTATAGAGCCCTCCAAATACCATAAAAGGAAGGCAGATAACTTGTATGTACAGCATAAGATCACAGAATCCTGCAATTTACGTACAAGTGTGGAAAGAGGAACTGTAATCCATAGTGTGGTCAGGAGCTCACACTTAAGCAAAGTCAGATGCACACTTATATTACAGAGACAGCATGGAAATATCAACTCTGCTCCAATCTAGAAGGGCAGGACTCCACCAAAGCAGTATTTAGTAAATCATAGCACTGTGAATGAGAGGGTTCAAAAGCAAGGAACTGAAACTATAGGGGACTGGAAATGGCTATGAGCAGACATCGTTTCTGAAAGAGAGGGGAATGCTTTGAAAGAAGAGGTGTTTTGGGGGCTCATGGCCGAGATCAGAGTTGCACTGAATTAGTAGAAGAGAACGGCTTAGCCACCGAACACATCTGTATCTGACACTCACTGCGGGAGGGAGAGATCTGTTTTGGCTCTACTTTAGAGACCTCAGTGCACAGCTGGATTTCCCTACTATCGATGTGTCTGTGATGAGTGGACAGTGGCAGCATGACTGTGTGTGTTGTTATTAAAAAAAAAAAAAAAAAACAAATGGCTCAAGAGAGAAAGTCACCCCGCCACAGAGTTCAGCAGAGGAGCTTTTTATTAAGGAAAAGGGATTGTAAAGGGGAACATAGTGAATTGGCACTGGTGATGCAGCTGAGGGGTATCCCGTCAGAACCCCAAGGCAGGCCAGTGCAGATGCCTGAATGCTAACAGTGTAGCCCACAAAACTATTTACTTCCTAGTGGCCATGCACCAGAACAAGAATGGCTACCAAATGGCTTGCTCTTCTCCTTGTATTCTGTGCAGGTCCCAGCATGCTGGAGGGTGGCATCTCCACTTAGGGTCTTCACCATTTATCTCCCCAGAAAGACCCTCTCATTCAGAAATATGCCCTACTAATTCCTAGGCATATTTCTGTAATACAAATAATATAAACCAAGAGACAGATAATTGGGGTTTAAGTTGAAGGTCAGAAAAGCAAAGCAGCCGGACACTAGCTCTTACCTCCACCTCAGGCTGAAAGGGCTGTCCTGTCTTCAGTGTGGCTAGAGACTAATTCCTTCATGAGACCCTCTGCTTCTTCCTTTGATACTTCTCAAATCCTGGGATTAAAGGTGTGGGATCCCAAGTGCTGAGATCACCCTTGTGTGAAGTGTTTCTCTTTTAGACTGGATCAATTTTGTATAGCTCAGGGTTGCCTTAAACTAACAGAGATTGGTCTGCCTGCTCCTGAGTCCTGGGATTAAAGGTGTGTACCACACCACCTAGCTTCTATAGCTGGCTTTATATTCTGCTGCTTCTAACAAGCTTTATTATATCATAAACACTATACCACCACATATTTCAACCCAATTAAGTCAACAATCAATATTTATAGTCATAAGGTTTGCTGTTGTTTGCAGGGGAACTAAATGGAGCTATATGTGTAAAATGCTTATAATAGTGCCTGGAAGAGATACTCATAGTTAGCTATTACTAAGTCTAGTATTGCAAGCAACTGAATAATCCCCTAATTCATGCTGCAGATATTTACAAAATTCTCTCCATGTCTTCACTTCTTCAGAATACACTGGTGATATAGATATTCTCCATTAGCTCTTTTAGACTGTTGCTAGCCACATGAAACAGATCCAAAGTCCCACTGCTACTAACTGAGAACTGATAATAACAATCAACCCCCTCTATATACCTTTCAATATACTCAAGAAATCTGTTCTAAAGAGTGGAGTTAATGAAATACATCTGTCAGCACATTCAATTACAAATTATCTAACAAAACCATTGATTACGGTTAGAGTACCTTAAAAACAGCAAAAGCATCTTAAAAAATGATTTAAAAAGCTGTTGTAGATTACATTTTCTCCCCACTTATTTGGGTATATTATTTCTTCACAAAAGCAGAAACAAAAATTGAACCATGTAGTGATATATTATAAACAATATATCACCGCAAAACCACTAATGATACTACTGATATTACAACAATACACTTATGGCATTATAAATAAATGCAGACACTTAATCCATACCTCATATTTTAACTTCTGGATTAGTATTATGTTGCAATGCTACATTTAAATAAAAATTGTAATGTCATACCGGTTTGGCCTGCTGTCTATTGATAGTTGCATTGCCATCATCATCTTTCCAAAGAAATGGACTTTAAAGGGAATAACAGATTTGAAAGTCATATTAAAACTTGATTCCATGAGTATTAGTACTTAAATGTTCATATAAGAGAGTATGATTTGATGTTACATACACACAAATGTAACTTTGAAAACGTTTAAATACAAATCTAGATGGGTGGTTTGTATCAATAGTCCTAAGTGTTTCCCTGGATGAAGCAGAGGACTACTTGAGTCTAGGAGTTCAAGACCAGCCTGGGCATCAAACATAATAGTGCAACTCTACTGCTTATTAAAAAAAAAATCATGCTGGGCTATATATTTTCTCCCATACTCATTAATAGTTAACACAAACTATATTTATTATGAGTAGTAAAATAAGACATCATTATGGATCTAAGCCAAGCTTAAAAATAATTAGAAATTTTAGGAGCATTAATTATTTTGTGAATGTAATTTTTTTCTTATACAATTGTTGCCTAATTTGAAAAGACTGTAATTTAAACTGTTGTATAATAAATACATTCCTTTCCTTATACTCCAGACTAGAATATGTGTTATCACCATTTTACTAATTACCTTTTTAGGTTCCTGCAACAATCATTTGACTCTTCCAATGATCCTGGCAACTCGGAACTTTCACAGTGATTTTGTGCTGTCTGGCTTTCCCCAGCTGATGTTACTGTTCAGACATGGCAAATAAAATTAAAATCTTAGGAAAACAGTGAAAAGAGCATTATTTTCACACACACACACACACACACACACATATAATATAACCTTATCCCATGAACTTTGCAAATACAAATGCATATTTCCTGGAATGAGTTTCACAAAATATTAGTTTATATGATTAAAAGATTCTTTAGTGAACTCAACTCATCACCCACCCTCACCAACAACACAAACATATACATGTGTACACACACTACTGCAATATTTCCCTATGTGCAACATGAATCTGAAAGAGGAAAGGAGTTAAGTTTTATCAGCTTAGTCTTCATAAAACCTTTTGTCTAAAGACACTCAAAATAACTGGAGAAACCAATTAAAGAAAATGCTGATGTGAAATAGAAGGAAACTTTTATATATATTTCACTTATAAAATCTCCCGTTGTTTTAAGTAGCAATCTTGGGGATGGAGAGATGGCTCAGCAGTTAAGAACATGGACTACTCTTCCAGAACCTCCAGGTTCAATTCCCAGCACCTACATAGTAGCTTACAGCCACCAAGGGACCTAGTGTTCTCTTCTGGCCTCTGGAGAACTGGCACACACATGGGTACAGACATACATGCAGGCAATACATACACACATAGAAAATAATAATAATTTAAAATAAATAAATCTTTAAAAATTTAAAAAACAGTAATTTTTCAAATATGTCTTTATTAACACTAATGTTCATGGGCCTGTTAATGTAGATCTTTGTAGATTATTTCCCCTAATAACCAATATTTGAAAATTTATTAAAAAACAGTAAGCCAAATTGATATTTTAAAAGTCATTTTACAAAGGTTGTCAAATCACTTTGTGGGGGCTGGAGAGATGGCTCAGCAGTCAAGAGCATGGGCTGCTCTTCCTGAGGAACTGGGTTTGATTCCCAGCATGGTAGCTCACAGCCACCTGTTAATTCTTATCCCAGGGATCCAACACCCTTTTCTGCCCTCCTTGGACACTAAATGAATGTGGTGCACGGACATACATGCAGGCAAAATACACACACACACACACACACACACACACACACACACACACACACGCTTTGTTTTCAAACTGAAGCTGCATCTTTAACTTAACTTCCACCTTTACCAGTTGACATTGACAAAGGCAAGCAAATGGGAATTTTCAAAATGACCTAGTAAATGTTAAATGACTAAAAACTGGAATCAACAGCTGCTTAAAAGTAGTAGTAAAACTCCACTCTGCTTACCCCAGCAAAGAAATGACATCGCAAAGCCTAGTAGACTTGTGGGTCCATTCTGGTAGATACGACACGTATTTGTCATTTCTGCCAAAGTCGGGCAACATGTAATATTTATGCAACTTCATAACAAGAAGGCCTATTTTGATATCTACTCTTGGAAAATTAGGCTGTTCTGGGAAAATATACAGATTCACAGGAAAAGGAGTAACTGTGAAACTAAGTTTGTACTGTGAGTTGTTTGTAGCAATGGTAAGAGAAATTTAAGCACAGAGATGAGATGGTACACTGCAGAGTAGTAACAATGTGCAGTGATTTTAATCAGCAGTGGAAGCTCAACATGCCTGTCGGCCAGTGCCATGGCCATGGGCTTTTACTAAAGCCCAACTCAAGTCCTGGCATTGCCCTAGCATGCATGACGCCACCACTTCCCTCTCTTTAAGGTGGCTTGGTGCTGGAGCACACTGGCCAAGCCGTGGAAGTCCTTGCCTTCAACATCTCAATCCCAACTGCCATTTTCCTACATCGGGCCTTCAGTGCCCAAGTCTGCTCTTCTTATTGCTACCTAAATTGTGTTTCTAGAACTGAAATTCAATCCTGTAACTCTAGTTAAATACTCCAGCTGTCCACTGAATTCTTTACTTTTCTCCAGAAATACAAGCACATGGTACATGTTTATCCTCTCTCCTCATACTATAATGGTATGAGTGCTTGAACAAATCCCCACTAAATCCTGAAACTTCCATCCACACCATAATTGTGAAGGAAGGATTCCAGAGGTATTCATGTTAGTATTTAAAAAGTTTCAGGTTTGGGGTATTTGGATGTTGGAGCACTGGACTCCAAATCTCATATTAGGATGTCCGAGCCTGTCTCCCCTTTCATCACACCTGTTGAACATACATTTTGCATGTTCTCACTGGCCATGCTTCTCCACTGAGGATAATTCACATCCAGCAATCCTAATAGGGTGAACCATATGGAAAGAAATGATCTCTGGCATTTTCTTCCATATAAAATAAACTGATAGACTATTTCCAAGAAATTCCTTTGCATATTAACCTAAATGATTAATAAAAAATGATAAATTCCTTCTTGTTGGATGAAAAGAAATGCAAATAAAAATTTATTGCTATGATAATTAGCTATATTACCATATACAGCTTGAAAGTTTAAAAAATATATTTGTCTGGGCATAAAACTGAGGATTGCTATTACTAAACTCCAGCTTATTGACAAAAATGTCTACATGAAGAAACGGGATGATACACAGTTCAAGGCTGTAGGGGAGGCTTGTGGCTCTGGAGGCAGAAGCATGTGACAGTTGCTGGTTACACGGAAATGACCAGGAAGCCAAGAGCTTGTGGTAGAAGTGGAACTGGCCTACAGACCCTGCACCTGCTCTAGGTCCTGTTGTGGAATAATCCTTTTGTACATCGGGAAGATGTGTCACTCTGGTTCAATAAAAAACATAAGGGTAAATAGCTAGGCACGGTTTCCAGGCAGAGAGGATACAGGGAAGAAAAAGGCAGAGTTGCCCGCCAGAGGGGGTAGAACCAGGATGGGCATAATGGAGACCAGGTAATGAGCGTGTAGAAGAACATAGATTTAAGAATGTGGGTAGAAAACAAGCCTAAATTAAGGCTGAGCTTTCATAATAGTAAATCTCTGTGTCATTTTTTGTGAGCTGGTGGCCCAACAAAAAATCCATCTACATATGGCATCCAGTGTGGAGGGTTGACTATCAAACATAGGGCCTAAGAAAAATAAGAAAAGTCTGGACAAGGAACTGAATGTTCTTTCCCAGTCCTGCAGTCTGGAAGCATACAGAGGTGTGGCTACCAGCTGTTGCCTGAAGGCTAGAGCCAGCCACCAGCACCATATGCCATTGCCATGCATTAACCTGAGCCAGACTGGTGGCTAGCAGCAGTTTAAGATTTGTCTCACACAGAGATCAGATTTGATGGGGGGAGACCCCCTGAAAATTTGGGCTACAGACATAAAGAAATAAACCTAAACACTACAAGACAGGTGATGTATATTTTACCTCATCAAACATAAACAAAACAATAATCTTTAACAACTCGTGCACACTGTGCATTCCATACTTGTGTTGATGCAGATGTAAGTGTTTTCAGAGGAAGGGGACCAGACCCAGATGAGGTCCAGCCTCTCAGAGTGCCTCTGTGGCAGTTTTCCTCAGAGCTCTACATCCAGGACCGCTTCAAGTCTGCTTACTGTGGAAAATTATTTTAAGGTGTGTTGCATTTATTTATGCATGGAACATTTGTTTAATGCTGTAAAGATGTGTAGCTTTTGTTTATGTTACATTTGTTTAACTCTGTGAAGCTGTGCTTCTTTGCTGTCTAAAACACCTGATGGTCTAATAAAGAGCTGAATGGCCAAAAGCAAGGCAGGAGGAAGGACAGGCAGGGCTGGCAGGCAGCGAGTATAAACAGAAGGAGAAATCTGGAAGGAAAAGGAGCAAGATAGAACAAGCAGAGGAGCACATCAGGGGCCAGCCACCCGGCCACCCAGCAAGACACACAATAAAAATTAAAGTAAGGTTATAGAGGTAAGAAAAGGAAAAAGCCCAGAGGTGAAACATAGTTGGGATAATTTAAGTTAAAAAAGCTAGAAACAAGTCAAGCTAAGGCCAGGTATTTATAAGTAAAAATAAGCCTCCATGTGTGTGATTTATTTGGGAGCTGGGTGTCAGGCCTCCAAAAAGAGTAAAGAGCAAAAGAACCAGAGTAGTAAGAATGAAATACAAGCAACCTCAGTGCTGGCTGAGATGGTCTAGCCCATAGATTACTGTCAGGACTACAGAGAACCCTTGCGCTTTCCTATTGCCCAGAGATGAAACGACCAATGTTAAGGCCAGTTTCCCAGGACCGGACCATTATCTCACTTTCCCCAGACTACAGGAAGCAGTCTAGAGAACACAATGCCCATATTCCCCAGAGGGGTAGGTGGCTTTGGGTTATCTGGTGGGTTATGGATGTTTGCCATCATTTAGGGGGTTGGTTACAATTTGTTACAAGTTATGGTCAGAAAGAAAGCTAACCAAAGGAGATTAGATTCCGGAAGGTCAAAGGGCAATACAGTGCAGAAATGGTGGGATAAAAGGGTGATTGCTGAGTCTACTTTTGTACAATCACTAGTCTCAAATATTTTTATACTGATGCAAATTTAAGGTTATTTTTATTAGACTGTATATGTTTCTATTGTTGCTTAAGATATTGTACCTATGCAGGTCATTTAAAAATGTAATATAATTTGCATTTCCCTGATAGCTAAGGATGTTGAGCACTTTCTTAAGTGTCTTTCAGCCACCACACCTAGTACCGTTCAGAAATACTGGATTTTAGTATGAATGTTTTCAATTTTTTCCCATTACTGTTTAGGAGATTATCTTGATACAAAGCAGAAATATGCCAAGAAGAAGATTCTCAGTAAGTATCAATCTTACTGGCATCAAGTAGTACTAAATATTAACACAAGAAATATGAAAAGAAAGTGATACGTTTGAAATATCATCTGGTGTAGAATGCATTCAGATGACAATAATAATAAGTATAATTAGGAAGCAATACCCATAGTTGTAATGGATGCTTTCACTGGTTTGGAGGAGATGTACTTCACTTACATTTAGTATACCTGTTTTTTCCTTGCAAATCTTCTTAGCCCATGAAATATGATGCAAATGTTCAATTGACATTTTTTTATGAACAGCTTTGTGTTTTTAAAGTTTAATTGAAGCATTTTGGTTATCTGTCACTTTGTTTGCATGGGTGTGTATGGATGTGTCTACCCATGTAGACATGGAAACCAGAAGTCAATCTTGGGTGTCCCTCTTCAAGTACCATGTACTTCTGATTTACTTTTAATTGTGTGTGTTTGTGTGGATATGTACATGAGCACAGGTGGCTATGGAGGTCAGAAGAAGGTATCAGATCTAGGCTGTAGTTAAAGGCATTTGTGATCAGCCTGATGCTAGGAACCAAACTCAGGTCCTCTGCACAAACAGTGAATGCACTTAACCTCTGAGTCACCTCTGCAGCTCCCTCTACTGTGTTTTTGAGACAGGGTCTCTCCCTGGCTTGGAGTTCACCAAATAGTAAATCTCAAGCAGTGTGTGTGCCCGAATGCATGCCATCATGCCCAGCTTTGCTTGTTTTGTTGAATGTGGGCACTGTGTACCGAGTTAGCGTCCAGCACATTACACTCTGAGCTGCCTCCCTGGCCCTTTTCTCAGTTTTGACAGAGTATTTCACTGATTTTCTTTCCCACCTATACGTTTTCAAGCTCCAATTAAACGACTGCATTCCTTGTATCTTCCCTCTATTTGTAATAGATTTGCCCAAAACTCACACACAGGCTTGGCAACTCATATTTACTACATATAATAAACTCCTCGTCTTCCCCATTTTAGTTGAAATCACCTTCTTCTTTCCAAGTATTTTCCAAGGAACTCGGCTCTCCAGGTTCATCCTTGGATAGAGCCGCACTCTCTGGCCTGTGCACTGCTCCATCAATCTCTGTTGTACCATCATTACCACCTTGCTGTTCATCTAAAGTCACTGGTGATGATGCTGAATAAACATTTCCTAAGTGGTCCATTACAGGAAGCAAATATAATTCCGGTTGAAGAGCCTAAAACACAGGAAATTTTTTTAAAAAGTCAAACCAACAAAATCTCCTCAGGTTTTAAAATCAGTTACGCTTAAGTTCATAGTACATACATATGGAGGAGCAAATGACTTGAGTTTCAGTTCCGATTCTTGCTTTTCCTTCACCTGGATGTAAATTCATAAGAAAAAATTAAATCTTTGATAATATTTTTCAGTTATTACTCCGTGTTTTTCTATGGAAGAATACAGCATATTAATACAATAGTAACTATGGCTAGATCACAGAGAACATAGAATGCAATCCTCCTTCTAGTCTCTGAACCAAACATAACTGAAATTCTAAGTTCTTTAAAAATTGTGGTAATAATTTCCATTGGAATTAGTGTGCAGCTGGTACTATTCTGTGTGCAGTACATAAATTAGCTCAGTTAATCTTTTTTTTATGGGATAGATATGGACATCATCTGTAATTTACAGATAGGGACATAGAGGCATAAAGAATTAAGTTACTTCCTCAGATCATGGAACTGGCTACAATCTGTGCCCACAATGTCTTCCCACTTCTCAATGAAGGTAAAGTAATTTTCATTAAAGGATTAACCATGCTAGTTATTTGCTCAAAAGTTCCAAGGCTTCAGAAAAAAATCATTAAATATTCATCTGGCATTCAAGACCTTCAGAAGTGTACTTTATAACTGGTTCTCTACCTTTTGCTCGCTACTTTTCGGCACAGTTAATATAACAAAAGGTATTCATTCTTTCTTTCTTGGTCGCCTGACTTGCCACTCCTCTCTTGGCTCATAACTCTTATCTCACCTTTCATTCTTTTTGAGATCAAATATTACCTTTCAATGTCTATGACTGAGTATCATTTCTCCCTCAGTGTCCCCGACCTACCCTCTTCTTCTGACAGAACATCCCATTTTCTTCAGTATATAAAATATGGTATCTGATTCATCCATATTATATAATTTACCCTGACCACTACAGCAAGTGCACTTTAAGGGCAGGCTCTATATTTATCTTTATATGCAGTAAAACATGAATTTGTTTAAAATAAGTATTACAAACATTTTAGAATTGGACCTAAATTATCTCATAGTAGGTGAAGGAACTGACTTGATAAACATCTAAGAAATGTAATTTGATAATGTAGACTTCGAAGGAAACATGCAAGAAAACTTACCACAGCTAAATTATTTCCAATGCATTTCAGAAATAAAAACTTTTCTGCAACAGCATCTACACCAAGAAACTCACCGAGGCGCTCCCTCAAAGCTTGTAAAGTAAGTTGAGGTGATACTCTGAAATGCCATGACATTATTTTGAATATATTAATGGTCTGGTCATTTAACTTAAATGTAAACACTAATTTAATGTCTTAGGTTTCTATACTGCCTGGAACTTTTTAGGTTTCAAGTAAGTATTTTTCAAAACAAACAATTAAAAGTATGGCTTTTAAAATTGTACAAATGAATATGGATTACAAAACTGCCTTTTTGTATTGAAAAGGAAATGTCTGTTTTTTAATCTATATCAGAGTTTTATGGTTTAAACAAAACTTGGAATTTATATACTTTTCCCAAAAATATTATTTTTGTGTGAAGATGGAGTTTCTGTCCCGACTGGTCCCGCAGCCATTTACTCCCAAATAAACACGCAGAAACTTATATTGATTATAAACTGTTTGCTCAACGGCTTAGGCTTCTTACTGGCTAGCTCCCTCTTAATTATTAACCCATAACTACTTGTATGTATTTCCACATGACCTCATCTTACCAGAGAATGCCCAGGATCCCACCTTCCCAGTGGCCACATGGTGTCTCCCTAGTGGCTCCTCTGCACCCCCTCCTTTCCAGACTTCTCCTAGTCTGGGAGCTCCGCCTATACTTCCTGCCTGGCTACTGGCCAATCCGCAATTATTCATCAACCAACAAGAGAAACGTGTTCACATCATACCGAAGGACTCCCCATCGACTGTGTATGGGTGCATACCACGGTGTGTACAGAGATCAAAGGACAGCTTTGAGCATTGGTTCCCCCTTCCATGTTCACGTGGTTCCACACTGAACTCATGTGGCTAGACTTGAGTGGTAGGTACTCTTAGTTGTGCAATCTCAGCAGCTAGGACTGTGAATAACAACTATATGCAATGTGTTTTAGAACACAAGGGAAATCAGTGTGACTGAGAAAAGTGATGGGGAATTTTAAGAGGTGAGAGCCAGATCACATAGTGCCCCGTCTATCTGAATGTGGAAACACACACACACACACACACACACACACACACACACACACACCCCTACAGTTTTATTCCTATAAAGACCTTATCAGTATATTGCTTTAACTACTGTTCAGTTCAACTGGTTTTGAATTTTTGATCATTTCTGCTGTTTTTGTGAATAATCTTAGTAATAAGTTATACACTGTTTTCTTGGCAGTAGCAGTATTATTAGTAGGTGATGTCTGTTCCTATAGCAATGTTTAAGCTACAAAGCTTATATATTTATTGCAGTACTGCTGATTACATCTGGTACCTCTTTTATACTCAACTCTTCCCCTGAGCCATATCACTAATATTACACTGTACTGTTTATTAACGGCACTTATTAAACTAGGAATGGATCCATCAAATCAACAAGGTATTTTTCACTTAGGAGATTTTCAATTTGCATGGCTATAAAAGACTTGCCTTATAAATCCAGCAGAAATAAACTTGTTAATAACTTCTACTGAAATAGTATTTAATTTATAGTTCCACGATCCTTCAGGGACATAAAAAACATGAAGTTCCACCAACTGGGTAAGAAAAACATCAGTTAAAAAATTTTTAAAGTAGAAAAAGAACCAAGTTATTTATTATACAATTTTAAATTAGATAAATGCAATTGAAATATAGAATGTATGCACTCATCTGAAAAAATGACAAAACAAACATTTGTTAAGTTGACCATCTGAAACTTGGTGCACATTTTCCTTTGAAATAATACTTGTTGGTTCACAGCTTACTCAACACCTTTGATAAATGACATTCTTCCTGTGGCATTCAGTAAGAATATTAGATGGTATTTTTCCTTGCTTCTTGAACTGAAGGTTTTGATTAAGCTGTTTTATAAACCAAATAAATCATGCCTATACTATTGATGATTAAACATTACCAATGACTTGGATGTTTGGCATATGCTAATTTTTCAAGAACAGAACATTTAAATGCTATTCCCTAGTTAGAATATGAAGTTAATTATCACCTTATCTTTAACAAATATATTAATATTTCCTGAATTAAATGTCTATGTTTATGTTTTAAAAGAACACCTGTAATTTTTATAAGTGTAATGGTTGAAAATTTGAGCATTGTAAATGTTTAAGTTAAATATTCTATTCTTTCAAAACACCACCTTATTCTAATATTATACTCCTGGCTTAATAGCAAATAATTCATCAACAATATTTTTCATTAAAACCATTAACCACTTAAAAACACATTAATCTGGGCAGTGATGGCAGAAACCTTTAAACCTAGCACTTGGAAGGCAGAGGCTGGCATAGCTCTGTGAGTTTGAGTCCAGTTTGGTCTACAGAGAAAGTTTTAGGACAGCCAGGGCTATACAGAGAAACCCTATCTTGAAAAGTCTGCCAGCCAGCCAACCAACAAAACAAACAAACAAAAACAACAACAAGACACATTAAAAGATATGTATATAGGTCTCTTGTTTTCTCTTGCATTAGATTTTAAAGTAGCATGATGACATCAGATCTTATCTGTCTTTAAAGTCCTTCCAAATTACCATGAATGTTTAACATTTTCCCATGTTTATTCTTTCTTCTTTCCTTTTTAAAGACAGGTTCTAATATAGCCTATGCTGGCCATGAACTAACTGTACAGGTGAGATAGACTTTAACTCTTGATCTTCCTGCCTCTATGTCCCAAGTGCTAGGGCTACCAGCATTCACCACCATGTGTGGCATGCCCTCTCTTTCTTGACAGAACAAAGTAAATCTGGTATGATTTCTTACCAGCTAGGGCTGTTACACAGGGAAACCCTGTCTCACGAAACAAAAGAAGCAATGTGAAGGAATTCTATCACGGAATAGAAGGGCTATGATGTCAGCTGTTGTACTCAATCAGATCAAGTACGTTTAGAGGAATTAACTAATAAATTTCCTGATGAAGAGGTGAATTTAACAAGAGTGGGTTAGTGATATGGAGCACAATTGGGGTAGATCAAGAACAGGAAGTTGTTGGTGGTTTAAGGAGGTACAAAATACTTGCCTGAAGAATTAGTCAAGGAGTGATACATAGCATGAAACCCTTTCAGCAAAAAGACTCCGCTTGAGACTCACGGTCATGGATTTAAAGTGAAAATGGCCCTTATACCTGCACATTCTTCAGAAAGTCTTCAGGAAGATTAGGTGGGAAATATATTCATCAGGGTTGTTGTTTATCAAAGAAGTACCACAAAGCAAGAGATAACAAGTGCCCAACCCATGAGCCAGGGTGATCCTGTGTCCTACAGAAGTTATGCTAAGTCTGGGGAGCATCACCAGTTAAGAAACAGCAAAAAGAGTGATAAGACCGATTTATTGCTGGTCATAATAGAGAAAGTGGCCCAGAGATACGAGAATCATAATCACACAATCTGATAATGTGATATGGGAAGTTGGGATCATCGTAGAATCAGCATCTAACATTTTATGTCATTCATATTTTTTCAAAATCAATGATAGGCATGATTTCTTACCTCTGATGAAGAAGGTCGACTTGGATTGAGCGACATATTGACCAGTGTCTCAATAGATAGTTACCAGGTGGAGTTTTGGATGTTTTATATATCTTTCTTCATTTAAGCAGCATTAAATAAGTGTTTAAATAGATTTTTGGCTTAAGATAGCATTCCAGCTATTTCTGGTCTCTGATGTGTTCAAAGGGTTAAAAGAAAAACATAAAGGCTTTAATACAAACCTATAATAGAAATATGAGCTTAGAAATATATGCAATCTTTTTATTCTCATTTAAAAAGGTATTAAACACTAAGTAGTCTGATGGTTCTAAGAAAATGTACACTTTTTATAGACAGCATCCTCAACTTATGAGGGTGCGGAATTGATTCTGTCCTTGAATTTTAGAATTGTTGTGTCTTCTTGAACTAGCTATATGTGACTTGATAGTTTCTTGAATGTTAATCATTAACAGTAAGCCACAGCTCTTCTGTCAGTTACAGGATCATAACAGTGAGTACTCTTGGTAAGCTACAAAATTCAGTAAATTAGTTGTATCAAATGCATTTTATTTTCAAATTATAATGGAGCCCCTTGCCAGTCAAGGATAATAAACTGTTAAATGCATTATGATGGCTTTTTGACAAGGACATGTTTAACTATTTGCAAAATAATTCATTTTTATAGGTCAAAATTGGGGTTAAACCCACACATAATGTAGAAATATACTTTTACAAGGGTAAAGCCTGAATTTATACTGATGGTCACTGAATGATGAAAACTGTTTTCTTATCCTATAGAATAAATATCAGCAATCATTCTAGTTGAAAATACTAGTCTTGGGCCAGGCATTAGTGGTGTATGTCTTTAATCCCAGCATTTGGAAGGCAGAGGCAGGCAGAGCTATGTGAGTTCAAGGCCAGCCTGGTCTACACAGTGAGTTCCAGGACAGGCTCCAAAGCTTTACAGAGAACCTTGTCTCAAAAAGAAGAAAGAAAAAAACTAGTCTTTAAATTATCAAGCATTATTTCTTTTGGTATTATTTCCTGTGGTTTTCTTCATAGAACTTATGGCAACTCATAATAATGCATGATGAAATTAAATATGTATATATCATAAACATAAGACTGAAAAAAACAGGGTAGCTGAAATATTATTCTAAAAAAGAAATTTCCAAAGTTGGCCAATCCTAGATGACACACACATACACTAACTTAATAAACCTCCAAGTAGCAATTTAAATCATACAAAATTTAAAAACTCTTCTGACCTTGTACTTAGGAAATACTAGTAGATACCACTGATTGTTTTAACAGTATCAAAATTGAAAGATTATTTTGTGGGCTATACAATCTTTTGAATCAAACTGAATCTAGAGAAAGAAGCCATGAAGCAGTTGTCATAGGCACAAGAAATGCTCACACTATGAGAAAGCTGTAATTTACTGAGATTTACAAATGGACTGTAAAAACAGATTGACTAAATTGACTATAGCAGGCAAACAGAGGGGGTTACACGCATACTGAACCTACCTATTAGCAATAAAGGCCAAATTTTGTTGCTGAGGTCCTGAACTTTGGATTTTCTCCCAGTTTGGCCCATGTGTGGGATAGTAATTTGGGGGTTTTCACACAGAATCAATGTCCATGACTTGTCTATGTTATCTTTATTATACTAACCAAATGTTTGACTAACTCGACTCTGTTATTAAATCAATTAATAATTCAATTGAAATTTAGGCATAATTAGAATTTGGAGTTGATTCTAACCAAATCATTTCATGTACTAAATCCTAACATAACATTTGGAATTTTCAAATTATTTATTTGTAATAATTAGCCAATGGTCAAAGTAACAATTCAAACAAAAGGAGATTTGATGTGCAAAGATGACTATAGAGATCTAATATAGTCTGTCATGCACTGCAAAATCTTGTCCAAATTCTGCCAAGAATGGACACTCTTACCATGTGTACTAATTCCAACAAATGGTTGCCAATCGGTCTAAAAGTGAATTGTTTAAGTTGGGGGATACAGTGCAGTAGAGGATCACTTGCATAGTGTGTGGAAGGCCCTTAGGTTCGAGCCCCAACAACATGCTAAAAATATAAAATAAAGTAAGTTATTATTGAAAAGCATCCCAAGGCCACATCTGGTCTTAACAGAGAAAGACTACAGAGATCTTTAAAAATAACATTGGGATTCAGGTACAGAGCTAAAATCAAATTTTAGTAATTTCTGGTATTCTTCAAGGCAAATAAGGATTTGAGTAATTTTTAGTAATTGTTTGATTTAATACTAGCTTATACAAAGAGATACTCAGTAACCACTAAAATTGGAAGTTTGACATAGGCTACAGATAAATATAGCAGAACCCCACATAAAGCAATCAAATGATTTGGGCACTAAAAAAGCAGGTTCTAGTCCTCTATGGTATACAAGACCATTCATTGTGGTCTATGTCTCAGTGCCTTAAATCTAACAAGAAAGTGACTTAGGCTCATTAAAATCCTTTTCAGTTCTTAAATTCATTAAAACAGTGACAACGCCTTTATTCAGAAGTAGGAGAAATCACAATACACTCAACCTAATGCCAGATGACACAGGTCTTTCTGATCCCGATAAATTCAGGTTCTACTTCTGAGAGTTTTGTCCTGCTTAGTTCATGGAAAACCTAATAAAGCTCCAACCCTCCTAAAAGGTAACATGTGTTAGCTAAATAAGTTGCCCAAGGATGCCCCAGAGCCTATGTGCCATTGTGTTAATTAGGACTTGTGTGCTAATTAAAGAATGCAATCTGGGCTCTGTTGATTTGGCCCCTTGGCAGCCACAGCACCTCATACAGGGACACAAAACAAAGGAGCTGTTCACCTTAGGACATGGAAGACGCCAGTCCTACTGTCTCCATCAAAACTGTGCTCATTTACACAATGGAATGCTACTCAGTGGTGGGGGCACAATGGAATCTTTAACTTCCACAGGCAAATGGATGGAACATGAAGAAACCATCCTGAGTGAGATAACCCAGATTTTAGACTTAGAGTAAAGAATCACCAGCATGCAGGACTAGGAAGATGGGGAGAAATAGAAAAAAAAGGGGGGGAGGGGAGGTACCATAAAAGAGGGAGCCATTATAGGTTTGAAGAGAAAACTGACTCTAGAGAAATGTCCAGAGACCTACAAGGATGACACCAACTAACAAACTGAGCAACAGTGGAAAGGCTACCTTAAATGCCCTTCCCTGATAATGAGATCAACGACTAACTTATCTGCTATCATAGAGCCCTCATTGAGTAGCTGATGGAAACAGAAGCAGACACCCACAGCTAAACACTGAGCAGAACTGGAATCCAGATGCAGAGAGGGAGGACAAGACCAGGCTGCAGAAACCCACAGAGACAGCTGACCTGAACAAGGAGGAGCTAATAGGCCCAGACTGATATCTGGGAATCCAGTATGGGACTGACTCAGACCCCCCTGAACATGGGTCTCAGCCAGAAGGCCTGAGCAGTCTAAGGGAACTCAGACAGTGGAGCCAGGATGTATCCCTGGTGCACAAAAGGACTTTGGGGACACATCTCCCATGGAGGGATGTTTCCTTAACCTAGAGGCAGGAGGGAGGGCCTAGTCCCTATTCCAAATGACAGATTTTGTTGATCCCTCCTGGAAGGCATCACCCTCCCTGTGGAGTGGGGGATGGGAGGGTGGGAGGGTGGGAGGGAGAGGGAACTGGGATCAATATGTAAAAAAACCCATAAACCCTGTGCTCACCTTCCTTTCACTAGGCCTCCAGTGCTAAGGGCCTGCCTTTCAACAGCACCACAGGCAGGCTTCAACATGTAGGCCTTATGCGTGTATTTAGGACAGAGCCCATAGCATGAGCTGAGGTAGAAGGAAAATGTAACCTTTCGGAATAACAATATTTAATATCCCATTCCCTGAAAATGGGTGATAACATGCATACTTGTTGAGCTAAAAACCCAAGTCTTATGACACAGTTTATTACTGGCTAAAATTCTCTTAACACAATTTCCTTGTAAGTTCCATAATCAACTATGAAAATTGATTACTATATCAATATATGGGCAAAGCCATGGAAAGAAAGTCATCACACGTATATAATAGGATAAAATAGGATATTTTTATTCAATATTGAACAAACACCCAGTGGACGGAAGTTGAGTAAGGTGTGTAGGCTAGGTAAATTTAAATTGGCAGTGTCTGTTGACAAAGCACAGAACGGTAAGATTTCTTGCTTGTGGTTTCTTGCCATTACTGTTAATAGGTTCTCTTGTGTCAAGTTACTTTTGACAACAAATCATCTAAAATGTAAATATATGGTAAAGCCTTTGAAATATTTTAGAACATTGTAGAAGACTTTTTTTTTTTAAAAACGAAGCTTTTATTAGCTGCTGATCTTCACGAACTGCGTTTAGTGCCCACAGCATTAGATGCAAATGAACTTAGGGGGGATTGTTTGCCTTCCTTTCCTATGCCTGTATGGACTGCTTATTAGACATACTATTGAGACTGAGAGAATCTGGTGTTTGAGACAGCAATACACTCTGAGGTTACCTAACTCAATAGTTTGGAGAAAGAAAAAGGAGAAACTTCCTGGGACCAAGGCGAAATAAACTGTTTATTCTCCACATTTACTAAGTAGTGTCTCTGAGCACTAACTGCTGGGCTCCGCTCGGCGGCGCGGGCAGTTACGGACCCCGCCCCTCCGGCCCGGCCCCGCCCTCCGGCCCCGCCCTCCGGCCCCGCCCCGGGGCTCGGCCGCCGCTTCCCCCGCCCCGACAACCGCGGCCGGCGGCGGCATCACCGGGCGTGCGAGTCCCCGGCGGCCGCCCCGCGCGCCCGCACACAGCGGGCTCCTTACCTCCCCTAAGCAGCCCCGCTGACGCGGAAGGCGCCGGCCCGGGCGTCGGGCCGCCCCGCCCCCGTCGCCGCCGCCGCGCCCACCGGCCGCTCCGCCCCTGCTCCTCAGTTCGCGCCCGCGGGGCAGCCGCCTCCACCCCGCCCTCCCCGCCCCGCCCGGGCGGCGGCGCGCATGCGCGGCGCGCGCGGCGCCGGAAACTTGGGCGAAGTTGGGAGCCCCGCCCCCGCCCCGCCCCGCCCCGCCCCGCCCCGCCCCGCCGCCCCTCGCTCGCCCTGACGAGTCGGCACGGCTGTCCCAGCGCCATGTCGGGTTCCTCCAGCGTCGCCGCCATGAAGAAGGTGGTTCAGCAGCTGCGGCTGGAGGCCGGACTCAACCGCGTGAAGGTGGGCGGGCGGGCGGGCGGGCGGGCGGGCGGTGGGCGCGGGCCGGGGCGGCGGGCCGGGCCGGGCCGGGGGAGCGGCGGGCCGTGGGCCGTGGGCCGCGGGCGGAGCAGGGAGCCCGCCCGCCCGCCCTTCCTTCTGCCGGCCCCGCACACCGAGCCTCGTCCCGGCCGACCGACCTTGGGTCCACGCTCCCCGCTCGGGTGCCTTGAGACGGGCGTCCCGGGGCCCAAGGCGCCCCTTGCTCGGTGCGGCCTGAACAAAGGCGGCCGGCCCGGCCCGGCCCCGCCGGCGCGGCTCGCTCGGGTCTGGCCTTGCCGGGCCATCCGCTCCGCTTCTCTCCTGCCCGAGCGGCCCACGGCGCCGGCCTGGGCTGGGCGGGCTTTCGGGCGGTTGCGATCGCCCCTCTCGCACTGTTGACTTTTGGGGAAAGGCCTTCTGGAAGAAAGCCCGGTGCTCAGACGCTGTTCTGAGGACTGTTGGCTGATTCTAAAAATCCTAAACAGATTGGCCTCGGGTTACAGGAGTATGGGATACCTCCCGTGACTATAAAAAGAAACGGCAGTAGAAGTCACCCTGCTAGACGCTGCCAGGTCCCAAGGAGATTGGCTTTATATTCAGCAGGCTCGCCTTTAGTCCTAACGTGCTCTGTGGAGAGGACTTCTATTTGGCTCCCAAGTAGAAATGTCAGGGACTGCTGAACTTCCTTGTGACCTTAGGAGGGCAGGGAGGGAGACGCCCATCAGTCGGTTTGGACTCCCATTTCCCTAACCAAATTCTCACCTCATCCAAGTGACACTCAGTCTTGGCCGGAAGCAGCCTGTTGATCATCATCGTTCATATGTTAACTATCATAAAGTAGGCCGAGAAGAAAAAAAGTAGTGCTTGGGGAGGAAATAAAAGGAAAGGCAAGGTGAATGTAATAATTAGAGAGCAGTGCTCTTAGCCCTGGTGGCCAAAGACAGACTAGAAGAACTTTTCCTTGAAAAGCCCCCTGCCCACTGGCTACTTCTTAGCTTGGTCTTTGTGTAGCTTATTTCTTCTGAAGGCTCCATCTTGGAATCATTTAAACCACCACAAACACACAGTTTTGGAGTTCTCCTAACAAGGCACATCTCGGGAATTTTAAATGAGTATTTCTAAGGTTCCTAAATTAGGTTGGGTGTCATTAGACATCATCCATGCCATGTTTATGCTGGGTAGTTCGTGTGTGTATGTGTGTATGTCAAAGCTAGTGTAAACTTACTGTTGTATTTTAGTTGGTAATTGTAACAAGTGTTTTACAAAACTCCCAAAGGTGGGTGAGGACACCTGGAAGCATGACTAATAGTTTCTGTGTCAGCCTACTGGATGGAGAGCCTTGGGTCCCCTTTAACATTTCGCGTCTCAAGTCTGATTAAAGTGCTGTTTTTTCACTGTGGTTATTGGGCTAGGTTTGTTACCATTGAAATCCCAGCTACATTGTCAACTCCGACACCTTCCCTGAAGTGAGCGCCTTGTCATTCATTACTCTTCATTACTCTCAGTGCCTAGAGTATATACAGTCCACACACACATAATAAGCAGGCACTTGATGCTTACTGATGAACAAAGCCGAGTGAGTAGTGTAATGTGAAAACGGACTCTTTACCCTCCATACATTTTAAGGGCTAAAGCAGGGTATTGCTTTTTATACAAGCATTTAAAAACTGCAGAAACCTCATATTTAGAGATAAACATGGTCACAATATATCTGTTATCTGAGGAGGGACTTTTGATATAGAATATCTGTAAGGATACACCACCAGGGTAATAGACATTCGTTGTTACCCTTGAGATGGCTGAGATTGAGAATAAAGTAAATAAGGGAATTAGATGGTTTAGGTGCATTGTTAGTCATTCATGGTCTACATAGCTGTTCAGTTTGTTGTATTTGGTATTTATATTCAATCTATGAGTTTGAGATAAGGTCTTGCCAAGTAGCCAGGCTGGCTTTGAAAGCTGACACAGATAGCCTCCTGCTCTGTCTCAGGTGACTTGAAAAGCTAAGTGTACCTTAGTTTAACAACAATTGTGAATGCGTGGTGTATATGGGCGTGTACAAGGTGCATATGGGGAGGTAGTTAAGAGGGCAGTATTACAGAGTTGGTTTCTTCTTCCACTTCTATGTTCATTCTAGAAATCAGACTCAGGCCCAGGTGAACCACCTTTCTTAATTGCCTGTCTTTAAACAACAGTGTTTGCCTCAGACGTGATTTGGCAGTATCCAAGTAGGATTTCAGTATTGGTTTCTATACTCTTTATTTCCTAGCCAGAATATATAATGGTAGGTGCTTGAATGAATGAATGAATGCATGTTTCTCTCTTACATGCAAGATAGTATAAGGATGGTGTAAACTTAAAGAATATAATGAAGTGTTTGGTTGCCTGAGTTTTTTCATGGGCATTTCCTTTTAAGACAGTTTCCCTATGATGTTAATCTTTTTGTTGTACTACTACTACTGCATATTACTTTCAATAATAAAAAAAGAAAAAAGAAAAAAGAAAAAAAAAGCCATTGGGTTGGGGATGTGACTCAGTTGTTAAGAGTGTTTGCCTGTAAATACAGAAAAGCTGAGTTGGATCCCAGCACTTCGTAAACTTGACTTTTTGGGGCAGGCCTTTAATCCCAGCACTCAGGTAGTAGAGGCCAGAGGCTCAAACATTCAAGGCTGTTTGCCATATAAAAAATTTGAGGCCAGCTTGGGCTATACAAGAGACAAAACAAGCTGTTAGGTCTTGTTGAACAGCCTGTCATAAACACAAGACAGATAAATGGGATTGAACTTTCTTTGTATTGACTCATTTGATGCTTTTAGTAAGTGGAAAAAGTATTACAAATCAGTTTCATTGACTAAATGTTTTAAGTTTAAGCCAGTATAGAACCATTAGCCATCAATTATTTTTAGGCACTGTTTATTTCAAGTGTTTTCAGACGCATAAAGGCCATTAAAACCTTACCAAGAGACATTTCTCCACTCTTTGTTACTTTCAGGTTTCCCAGGCAGCTGCAGACTTGAAACAGTTCTGTCTGCAGAATGCTCAACACGACCCTCTGCTGACCGGAGTGTCTTCAAGTACAAACCCTTTCAGACCCCAGAAAGTCTGCTCCTTCTTGTAGTCAAATATCTTAAGGTAAGTTTTCTTTATATAAAGGGAGAACCAGCTTGGTCTTTTTATTTGTAGCACTGACAGCATCTATCCCTATAATTTTGTTTTCTAAATTTGTTTTTTGAAGGTCAGTGAAAACTTGATTTGTAGTCATGAGGACTAATGGTTTCTATTTTTATTATAGAGAGTGCTATGTAATAACGGTTAAAAGGTATGGGAGACTCACAAAATTTCACTGCTAATACAGGCATGTTTGTAAAAACATGTATGTTTGGAGCTCCTGAAGTACTAATTACTTTCCTATCAAATTGAAATTTGAACAGAATTACAGTACTTACTCTAGTGAATTTGGATAAACATTGTAGGAGAGATAGGTGGTTGGGGTAACTGAATAAGCAAACATAGCACTGGCATCTGGAATAAGAAAGAGGAGCAAAGAAAGATAAAACACAAGAGATGTATACTTGTGTTGGCTGTAGAGTGGATTTGAGGATTAAGACAGTAAATATCACTTGCTGCTTTAGTACACCTGTCAAGAGTTCATGTTCATGCCCAAGGCCAAAAGATGTGGCCAAAATTGCTTCTGCTTCGGCTAATTTAGATTGTTGTAATTAACTGTGGCACATTAGCTAGTATTGAATTGGGAAGCAAACTTAAAATATTTTAAAAATACACTGTGTGTAGTACACACCCTTATACTAACATTCTGACTTGAAAAGTCCAGGAAGCTGCTTCCTAAAATACCTTGTTGCATAGGCTTTGTAGATTGGGAGTGTCCAGGAAGTGTAATTCCATTTCCAGTAAATATTAATGATTAATTAAGATGAGTAAGTTTTTTGAAACACCAAGGAGGAGAATAAAGCTGCTTTTAGGTAACCAAGAAATACTGGTAACAATCCAGCTCATGCCTTCATATTTAACAGAGTTAATATTTTCTGGCTTTTGGCAGTTGTCACTGGGGATCTCTAGAGTTTTATATAGTTGTGATTTACTAAAGATTCTTTTTAGACTCAGTTCCTGCATAATTAGATTCATTTATTTTCACCTATTATAAGAAGTTAAGTCTGAGGTTCTGATAATAGCCTTTTTGTTTTTAAGAGTCCACACTTAAGAACAGATTTCAAAATAAAATGAAGGCTGTTAATTCTAGCTTTAAATAAAAGAAAATTTGGATATTATGGTTTGAAACAATTTCGAGTAAGAAGAGGGTATTTAGATGTAAAGGCACTACTTTGTAAAAGCACTACTTACATGTTGAAAGTGATATGGGTCCTGGGTAAGGACTCTAGACCTGCATTTCTTTTGTAAACTATGCTGATGGTCTAGTGTACGTTAAAGGCATGGATTGAGTAAAAGAAAATGACTGGCATCTATATACCCATCCTTTAAAAATAAAGCCAGCTTTAGCAACTTAGTAACAGAGAATGCAAAAAGGAACTGACCATTGTTGTTATGTGTTTCCTGTTAAGATCTCTATCTTAGTAATCTTCACAGGGCTTTCAGCAGCTGAGCTGTATGTAACACATTTACTTTACTTACTGTCAGTTTCCAAGTTTGAGACCACGGCCAAGGCTGACATTTTGGCGTCTGTCTGTGTGTTGCTATTAAGTGAAGTTAAATGTTTTCTTCTGTTCCCCATGCCCAAGGTTTAGTGTTTGTTACCAAGCACTCAAAGTTTTAATTTTTGTACCTTATTAATTTTTAAAGCAGGTTTTGCTGTTACTCCTTTCTATAGTAACCTGTCGTGAAGTTGTGCCTGTTTTTTCTTTTTCCTATATTCATAAACTTAACTGTATCATAGTTTCAAGATAATATTTTTAAGTATGTAACTACTGATTCAATTTTGAGATGTGTTTATCCCATATGGATTGTTCAGTCGTTTAAGCTGTTAAATAGTATTCTGAGGCATACATACTGTCTATTCATTCTTTTAATGGGCTGCCGCATTAAGGTCGTTGATGCTGCTGAGAGCAGTCGTGTGTTGAGTGCCTTGCAAGTTTTCAGTGTATGGATGAATAGAAGTGATCGAATCTTTTAAATCAGTAGTGTGTTTCTTGTACGTTTTCTATATGAAGGTAAATAGCAGTGATTGCATCTTATAAATCATTTTTTCAAATGATCTTTGGATTTTCCTTACTGAATGTTTTTATATTTACCCTTTTATTATGATAATCAGTAGTAGTCTTAGTGACAGAAAGATAGGTATTCTGCCAGTTGTGAAAATGGGGGAAAGTTGGATTTCAGTGCCTTTGTAGATTGTATCTTCAAAAGTAAACAGATAGACAGGCTTAGGCTCAAGTTAATTGAAAGGGGTTGACTTATGGTGTATGTATACCAGCAAAAGCTGAAAATACATCCACCCTAACCTGTCAAGCCTAGTGGTTTAGCACAGCCAGGGGCCAGTGGTTGAGCAGTCTGAGAGTGGATTAGGGACTGTCACTGCACTGTGGTATTGCACAGCATCTCAGAAATAGACCACTTTCAAATATAAAACCATTGTTGCCTAAGTATTAGTGATAAGAATGTTTAAAAAAGTTATTGATACTTTACCTTTTTCCCTCCTCCCTCAGGTTTCTCACTTTTCATGAACCAGTGACTATTCACGAGAACTAAATCTGAAGTCTGTACAAAAGCTCTGTAACACGTGCCATGATATACAATCTTCTACTTGTCAGTTCTTAACATCTACCTCTCTGAATTTTCATGGATTTCTGTTTCACAAGGTTGAACTATTTTATATACACTGGCTGTAGCATACAATAAAACAGCTTACAAATTTCTGGCCCTGTTATTGTTGTGAAATGTGCAGTATATTAATCTTTTCAACACCAACTCTAAGATTTAATGCTTTACAGTAGCCAGGCTTCTAGCTTTCATCAGTTACAGGAATTATTTGAAGTATTCCAAATATGGGGAGTATTTGGAATATTCCAAATATGGTCAGAGTACTTGCTCTGTGATTACGCTAGTTCAGATCCCTGCCATCTATACAAAAAGCTGTGCATGCTTGTAACCCTAGCACTTGGGGGATATGGTTTGTTGGTCTCTAGCATGGGCTAAAATGGTGAGCTGTTGGTTTAATAGAAGACCCTTTTAATAAATGAGGCAGAAAGGGATTATAGGCACTTCACATGTCTTCTGGGCTCACATAGACAACAGAAGATTCCAAACAAAACCCTTTGTAGTGTGTACTTAGCAATTAGACCAGGAATAGTTGTTTCAGTTTGGAAATAAAGAGTCCCATTAGAAGAATCAAGAACTTGAGGCTGGTGGTAGTGTAACATGCTTTTAATCCCAGCACCTGGGAGACAGGTGGGTGAACTCCAGGCCTGCCTGATCTGTGGAACAAGTTCCAGGACAGCTAGAGCTACACAGAGAAACCCTGTCTCAAGCAACAGCCCCTGAATGAAGGAGGACAATAGAGGGCAACTGGGTAAAAAAGCAAGGTTTAACTTCCATGACCTGTGACTTTGTGTCAAGTCCTGGTAATCTAGCCTCACAGACCCGTGTATTAAATCAGGGTTACACACCAACTATCAACAATACTTTTTCTAGCCTACAAGTTCTTTTATGCAAATTAGAAAGTTTGAATATTAATTCCAACAAAACTATTCACAACTAATTTGAAATGACAGCAAGTTTTAGGACTTTTAGACCCTCACCAAAATTATATTTTCTACAACAAAGTAGAAATTAATGGCACTTGGTCATTTGTTCAAATATAAGATTTATAAAATCAATACATTCCATTCTGAAAAGGGTGTTTTGTAAATAATTTACCAAGTTTTTCCAGACAGGTCTGTCCAGAAAATTGAACACTACGCCCCCAATACTTTATAAATGGAATTTTCTTCTACTTGTATCCATTTCCCGTGGCTGAAAATTAAAGGGGAAAAAAGACAAAGAACAATTACTTAGGTAAGATAGTAAAGCTGGCTTTCATAGATCTTTATGAGTAACTGTGAAAACTCAATGGGTATGTCTGAGGCCTGGGAATTTCTGTTCCAGGCCTTCGTGTAGTTTTAAAGTAAAGATGGGAAGGCTGTACCCACTAACTAGGCAGAAGAATGCTTTACTGATATCCCCACGTATCTTAAGATGCTTTCCCAATGTTCTTGAGTCCAGCAGTGATAGTTCTCAAACAGTGACACAGAATCACTGTACCAGGCTGAAACTGCTGGGCCTACTCCTCAGGAAGCTGACCTGGTATGATAGGTCTGGCCTGAGAGTTTCCCATTCCTACACTGATGTTTAACCCTTTAAAAGACCACCGTTCTTGGGGCTAGAGAGATGGCTCACAGGTTAAGAGTAGTGGCTGTTCTTCAGAGGTCCTGAGTTCAATTTCCCAGCAACCATGGTGGCTCACAACCATCTGTCATGAGATCTGGCTCCCTCTTCTAGCATGCAGGCATATATGCAGACAGAACACTGTATACACAATTAAAAAAACCACTGTTCTTTGGGCTAAGCAAATCTAGGTTAACAGCAGGCCAAGATACCACATCAGATTGCTTCTTTGTAGTTCATGGGGAAAGAAATTCTCTCACATACCTTAACAGATAAGTAACTTAACTATGTAGTTATAGAACAATTACCACATACCTTATGGACCCATTCATATTCTCCATATTTAGAATCAAAGGTTCCCTTTTGAAGAGATCGTAATTTTAAGGTAAAACGTGGTCCAAGTTCCTGAATTCCCACTTTCTTTTCACTCTTGAATATATATCTTCAAAGACAAAAGTTAAACAACAGTTGGGTTCATTCAAACTAGTTGTCTATGGCAAAGCTTAATGAACTCGGTACATCATACTGGCAGAGTGCAAGTTAATATATGCCCCACCTGTGGAACCTGAAGAAAATGTAATCCCGCTGGTTGTGGAATGTGGCAACCTGTCTTCCAATAAATTGAGGATTATGAGGAAAAAGAGAAGCAAACATTCGTCCAATAGAATGACCTAGCCGTGTTGTAAAGTTATTTAGAATTATCTCAGGAACATGTTCTGTGGGGTCTTTGCCTCGTCTCTGAAAAATTAAGAAAACAAAAATCATACATTATAATTTTGGGGTCCAGAACTTGGACAACATTAAAGAGAATTTGTTTTGACACAGGGACTTATTCTAGCTCAAGACTGGCCTGGCACTTCTTAGTTCAGGGTTTCCTAAAACTCCGGTCCTTCTGCCTCAGGCACCCATGTTCTGGGATTGCAGAAACAGTAATCCCGACTTTAAAAAAAATTTTTAAATGATAGAAATGTAAGAGATGGTTATAGAACACACAAAGATACATTTAATACATTATATGCATTCTATTGCTGTTGTCAAAATTGTCTCAACACCTCACTAGACAATCTGCTGTCATCAGAAGATCAAATAATTAAAATTGATTAGATCATTAATCTACTTATAACCTGAGATCAATATTGATCAAGGAGTACATAAGACTCACCTTAATTTCTTTACGAAGACGAACACTACTCATTTTAAAATGAGCAGTTGGACCATTTGGCAAGTGACTTAAAATAAGGCCATCTGTTCATAAAGGTTAAGAAGCATATCAAATTATAACTTAAGCCCTAAACTGCATAAATTAGCTGTCTTCTGTATGTTCGAGAGCACCTAGAAAGTAGTGGATGGATGTGTTTGTTCTTCTGAGATAACTGAACTTTTCCTACCAAACCAATGTCAAACTACATCAAATCTTACAAGAAAACATGTATTAATCTAGAATACTCTTAACCTTTTTTGTTTTTACAATTCAGTAGCCATCATCACTCTCAAGAGGGCAATCTGGGCTTTCAAAGTGAAAGTATACAACAACAAAATAGCCAGTGACCACTACTCAAAAAAGAAAAAGATGGGTTCCCCTCCCCTTGGGTGTCCTGTTTGTAACGTTAGGACATTATAAGAGAGCATCATCTCACGGCACTGCAAATTCCTGTGACACTGAAATCAGAGCTGCTATTTCTTAAGAGAGAAGTTCTAAATTAATGAAAAATTAAAATCAACCTTTATAATCCATTTATAGTCTACCATGAACAGAATGATGCTAGACACTATAAACTACAGATTAAATATGAGACCCATCTATCAGCGAGCACAGCAGGCAAAAGCATCAGAGTCCCAGCTGCACTAGGCAGACACTAGTGCACAGACACAAAGGTACTATGACATTGGAAAGTCTTTACTTTCCAAAGAATAAGTTATGGCTGGTGTTCGGTTATATCACAAGCAGAACGGGGAGCAACGGCTGGCCAAGGGCTTTCAGTTAATAATAGCTTTTACTTTTAAGAGGGGAAAAACAACAGAAAACGCTGGGATTGATGGCCCAGGCTAGCAGTCCCAGCGACCTGGAGATGTAAGCAAGAGGATCTGATGTCAAGGCCTGCCTGTGCCTGGGCAACTTTGACCCGATTTCAAAATTAAAAAGCACTTAAAGGGATGGGGATAGTTTACTGTTACCATGGATTTTGAACCCTTTGGCTGCTATCTTTACTGAGTAGTGGTTCTCAACCTTCCTGATGCTGCAACTCCAAATTTATTAACACTCCTCATGTTGTGGAGTGACCATAAAAATATGGTCATTGCTACTTCACAACTGTAATTTTGCTACTTTTATAAATCATAATGTAAACAGCTGAGTTTTCTGATGGTCTGAGGTGACCCTGTGTAAGGGCCACTCAACCCCTCCCCCAAGTTGAGAACTGCAGGAGGCTCAGAGAAGCTACATTACACCCATCCCTTAAGAAAAGCATCACCCAGGCTGGAGAGACGGCTCAGCAGTTAAGAGTTCTGGCTATTCTTCCAGAGGTCCTGAGTTCCGTTCCCAGCAAACACAAATGGCTCACAACCATCTTGTAATGAGACGTGGTGCCTCCTTCTGGCCTGCAGACATACATGCATATGTAATAATGAAGGTTGCCTTCCAGCAACCTTGGAATGTGGTGTCTGAGAACGACCCCCCCCCCATATGCTCATGTATTTGCCTGATTCACAGCTGGAGTGTTTAGGAAGGGCTTAGAGGTATGGCCTTACAGATTTGTCACTGGGGTGGCTTTGAGATTACAAAAACCTTCAGCAGGCCCAGTATTTCTGTCTTTCTCCCTCTCCAACTGTAGATAAGATGTAAGCTCTCAGCTAGTGCTCCAGTGCTATGGGCTTCCTGCCTGCTGCCATGTTCCCTGCCATGGCAGCCATGGACCCACTCTCTGAAACTACAAGCTGTCCTAGTTAAATGCTTTTTTTTATAAGTTGCTTTGGTCATGGTGGCTTGTCACAGTAGTAGAAAATGAAGACTATCTCCTAACCAAAACCATTTCATATCTATGTGTATACAATGTGAGTGAGCTTTACAAACAGTCCTGCCCTCATTACTTCTCTTCAACTCGTCACTCGTCCACCCCGTGCTACTGCTCTCATTTAATATCCCCTCCCCCCTTCTCTTAGCTGACACTCTCTACCTGCACCACTAAAGGTTACAGTTGGTGCTCTCTACATTTTCTAATACAGATGGTCATCAAGTCTGCATTTGGCCCTTGATGCTCTAATAAGCCATCGAGAACCTAACTGGGCCATTTTATCTAATGAGAAGTGGAAAGTTACATATCACAGTTTGAATAGCAGTAGCTAAACTCCTACTATCTGTCGTCATTGACTAATGTTCAGAATAAAGGCAATAATTTGACACAGTAATGTTGGCACAAACTACATTTCTTATATCCAGTTTTTCTGAATGTTTTCTGACTGAAGGTCCTCATACAATCTTACTACATATAACGAAGCTATTTTTGCCCCAGTTATTTCTAACATTTGCAGTATTTTGCTTCTCCATTAAGGACTGCTGCAAATCCCACCTTTTCATGCAGTTACAATTAATTTACCATCGTGCCCATCACTTAAAATGGCAGTTATGAGTCAGGAAAATGCCTTTCCCCCAACTTCTGTTAACCCTGGTATTAGAACTGGTTTTTGTTTATTTTTAAAAAGGCTAACATCAAATATTGAGTTCTTCTATTTAAAGACTCACTCCAGGTACTTTCTTACTGCTTAGACATTCACAAACCATCACAATTAAAAGGACCTAAAATAATTTCCTTCAACCTCTATAAAGGTTTGAATTCTATCTAGAACATTCCTATTAAATTGTGGCTTGTGTCAAAATCAAAGTACACATTCCAAATTCATAGGTCCCCAGATATATTGGTTTGTTTGGTACATACGTTAAGTTGTACAATGCTCAACAGTAACAGTCACTGACTGTCCCAGTAATGAAGGAAAGGGACTGTGTAAGCGGCCCTTCCTACAAGGTGGTTAAAGGTAAAAACAAGGTAACGAGTGTTTCAGATGAACAGACAATGCAGGGAGGCTTTCTAAAAGCTGGATATGGTGCCATTGGTGTACCTATATGAAATATTAAAGCAAAGAGAAAACATTAAACTGATGACTGCTTGTTATTAGCAACTTTAAATGGTGACATCTTAACTGTTAAAACCGACCTTTTCATTCTATTTAGGGAAGTAGTTATAAAGGCAGCAATCACTTCTAAAAATATTTCTTTTCTGTAATTAGGCATATAAAAATTATAATAATCTAGTAAAACCAAATCATAATCTAGTCAAATACTACACATTAAAAAGCTAGTTTTTGTCTATTTTAGTTTCTGGGAAACTAATATAGGCAAACAAAATAATACACTTAAGTTATATAAAAATAATGAAAGCCATGAGAAATGAACTATAGATTTAAAAAGAAATCTCACAGTAGGAAAATGTTCAGAGATCTACAAGGATGACCCCAACTACCAATCTGAACAATAGTAGAAAGGCTACCTTAAATGCCCTTCCCCTAAAATGAGATTGATGACTACCTTATATGCCATCCTAGTGCCTTCATCCAGTAGTGGATGAAGCAGAAGCAGACACCCACAGCTAAGCACTGAGCCGAACTCCTGGAATCCAGTTGCAGAGAGGGAAGAGTGATGAGCAAAGGGGTCAAGACCAGGCTGGAGAAACGCACGGAAACAGCTGACCTGAACAAGGGGGAGCTCATGGACTCCAGACTGACAGCTGGGGCATCTGCATAGGACTGAACTAGGGCCCCTGAAGGAGGGTGTCAAACCTTGGGGACAGAGGACATTTATGTCATGTGAGACTCACAGAACAAGTTTCATTGTTGCAATGACCCTCACCACTACCAGCCACATAACATGGTTTCACTCCTACCTCAGAACAATGATATGCTTTCTGATGACCCTAAGATGAAGCTACACCAAAATAAAAAAGTATTACAGCATCTTGGATAGATAAAGTTGCAATGCCATGAAAAAATGTCCATTCTAAAACTGATAGAAATCCTTTTCTTTCAAATATGTTTAAAAACTGGCGAGGAAAGGGATAAGAAAATTTCCTTAAAAACAAACCAAAAGGATACTTGGTGTTTTACGATCTTCATTAATAACAATCAGGTCTGTGAAATCTCTTGCAATGCACTGTGGAATAATTTTTTTCAGAGCCAGTCCTCTTCTGTAATAAACATGTGAATCTGGTATAACTGTAGAGAGCTGCTCACAGAGTCGTACTGTTCTCTGTAAGAAAAGAATTACTGGAAGTAAGAAGGAATAAGGATATACTTATAAGGACAGGAATAATGATTCTAAGCAAGACAGGAGAACGAGAACTGGACAATGCCTCATGTATCAAAGGGCAATTATCCTAAAGCATAGGTTTTCAATAAGGAGTAGTACTACTTCACGGGGACAGAGACATGGCAATCTCTGGAGGCATTCTATGGCTAGGACTGATATAGTGGTGTGGGGGGTTGCTGCTGGCTTAGAAAGGACAGGAGCTGTGGATGTTGCTAAACATCCCATAAAGATAGATAGCACTTTGTAACAAGGAGCTAACCAGCATGATGTTAACAGTTGTCAAGGTTATAAAACTATCCTGAAGGATTGTGCTCAGTAATCCTACATTATATCATCAGTTATTTCTGTTTAGCTTATTCACTGTTGTTACCAAAGGCAATGAACTATTTCACCTTTCTGAATGGAGCATTTTAAATATGACATAACACTTCATGGACTACACTAATCAATGTGTTTACCCCATGAGGTCTATCCGATGTCGTGATGAGAATCTTAGGAGATGTCTGTCTGTTGAAGTAGGAAGCAAACTCATCTGTAGCTTCATCATAAGCCACCTGAGAACAGAGGAAAGATTATTTTATACCGAACAGTTCACTGAGCCTAGATTTTTAGTGTTGCTTGACTTTAGCTGACAGGTGCAGGAGGAGGTGACATTAATAGTGACATGAGGCTGACTTACCTGCACAATTCAAGTATAAACTGGGCAGCTATCAAAAAAATACTTTCAGGGCACAAACTAAGATATGTGTATTCTTGCAAAATAGCTACAGATGTAGGCATGAATACCAGTCCTGACTAATGATACTCCCATCTGATCAACTGGTGGAAGAAAACAGCAGGACCAGCTTCCAGGATGGGGACAGCAGCTTGGGACAGAAGACAAGAACCAAAGCTGTCAGGGAAAGGTGAAGGCATGGCTTTGTCAAGCCAGGGTTAGGGTAAGCATGCACAGAGTAGTTAGAAATCTAAAAATATGCTCTGAAGTTTGGGCTGCAGATGGACTCAAGATACTGTCACACAAACCCACAGGTGCGCTTATGCAAGATACTTTAAATTTACAAAACTCAAGAGATGCCAGTTAGGCATCTACTTAACATTAGAGAACCCATAGATATATAAAGGTAACACGGGGAAGAAACACATAAGTATCTCAGTATTTTCCAAGAGAAAAAATTCTATATTCATTCATGACAAAACAAAGCATACACTGGATTTCTTTAAAACATAAGAGGAAAACCTACACTGATGATGTAAACACCAAGGAGGCTGTATCGGCAATGTATCACTGGCTTTTCTATTTACTGAACACTGTGTCAGAAGTTCCAGTCAGCACAAGAGTAGGAAAAAATAAAGCAAGAAATAAATCTGCCATTGGAGATGTAATTATCTAAAATTTACAATGAAGCCAGTAGATAAATTATTAGAAGCCAGTTTAGGTAAGCTGGTTAGAGGATGATTACCCCAAAACTCACCTGGTTCTTTAGGAACCAGCAAACAAAGAAAAGTTGTTCAGAGATGCATGTGCCCTATGGAAAAACTGCAGGACAGATATAGCTCTAACACGACTTACAAGCAAAAACCAGTTTGGAAAAGATCACAAAATTTACTAGAATATATTTTCAGTATGTAAGAACGATCCCAGTGAAGTAATAAGTGTAGGTCCCCATGCTGGCATGATGTGGTACCATTCCAAATGTTGTAAGAGGGCCAAATAGCAAAGAGAGGAGTAAGAGACAATGATGGGGTTGCCTTTTGTACATGTTTCTCTTATTGGTTGATGAAGAAAAACACTGATTGGCCAGGCAGAAAGATAGGCAGGGCAGGGGTGGAGGAGGATTCTGGAAAAAGGAGGCAGAGCGAACCCCGCGAGGCTGCTGGAGAAGTAACACCATGCTGGGCCTCACCAGGTAAGCCACAGCCTTGTGGCAATACACAGATTGATAGAAATGGCTTAATAATTAAGACAGAGCTAGCCGATAAGAAGCCTATTCATCGGCTAACAGTTTCATAATTAATATAGCGTTTAAGTGTTCATTTGGGGCTGATGCAGCTGTGGGACCAGCTGGCGGGAAGAAGCACCTGTGACAGGACAAGGAGGTAGGAAGAAGGGGGTACCCTGCTCTTCCAGCCACCATGATGTTAAACAGCATCACCAATGGTGAGCACTGACATTTCCGACATTACCTCTTCATCAGTGGGGTCTACTGTGGTTTCATCGAAGACTCGCTGATTGTCGATGGTCTTGGGAACTGGCTTTGGTGGAGCCTAAGTAAGATGGGAAGCACCGAGTTTTAGAAGCATATACATTACAGCTGGGAGGCAGAGTCTTCAAAACCTCCAAACAATCTCTTCCTTATTTCAAACCACAACTACTGTTACACAAATCCCTGCAACAAAATGGAATGACAATGCTACCCTTTAACAACCTGAAGAGACATACATGGTACATAGGAACCAAATGACTTAAAAATAGACAGAAGTAACAGACATGACAAAAATTATCCATCTCTAAGAAAAATAACTAACAGTAAAAAGGAAATTAACAGAATGGGAAGAAAAAAAAAAAAATCACAAAGGTCCAAATCTAGGGGACTGTTTAACTGTTTTCTATGTTCCTGAAATCTATTCAGAAATGTGACAAAACTCTATCCAGTGGCCTAGTAATTATGTTTGGGGCATTTTACGATAAGAAATTAAAGGTCTGTAGGAGGTGGTCATTTGTAATGGAAATAAACATCCATACAGCGAATATCCAACTAACACGCTGCACATCCGTGACCAGATACTGGAGAATTACCGTGCAACTTAACTCAAGAAATGGTAACTGCCAAGGAGAACAGAATCACAATATACTAAGACTTCTTCAAAATACACGGACCCTATGCAACTGGTGAATTATTTAGGATGTTGGATGCGTATGTGTTAAGTGTGCAATTTGTTGGGGTGCATCTCTCCTCCCACATCAGGGTTCCAGGGATTAAACTCCGTTTACCATGCTTGGCAGCAAGCGCCTTCACCTTACTGAGTTATCTTGCTAGCCCTAATGTAATCTTTGAAGGTAATTCTAGGAAGTCATCTTTCAGTCCCCAAACTGATTTGTGCTGTGTTTTTAGGGAGGGCATTGTGTTTTCCAGTCAAAAGCCTATTAAGCTACCTCCCCAACCCAGGGCCAGTGATAGTCATATGATTTAAGCTGATACTATTAAGACAATGCATGAAAAAAATTGAACGCTTAGTTTGTGTATAATCTGAACACTTCTGCCTTCCTTGGGAATCCTTATTCTTACTTGGTACTTATATGAGATAAAAGTGGGAAGAAGCATACCTCTAAAAATTTTATAAGTATAAATTATAAACTAAGCATATGTGTAAAAACTTTGAAAACTGAAAAATTTAGTTGTGCAACAATGCAGGAATATTTAGTAGTTCTTTTAGCTTCAAGTCACGTCCACAGTGGGGAGTCCCCAAATACCAAAGCCAGGGAGAGCTTTCTCTGCCTTGTGAAGATCAACAGCACTACTGTGCTTATTAAGAATAAGCAATGGATTTTCACCACGATATGCTAGGTAAAGAGTAGAAAGGGATTTGTTACATTATTTTTAAACCTCTGAAATATTTTAGAAGAAACAAAGCAACATACTATCAGGAAACACTACTTAATATTAAGACAAATTACATGGCTAAAACCCTTACCTTATCCCCAAGAGCCTCTCTCTCTTTTTTAAGTTTTTTCTTAGCTGCCAACTTTTCCTAATGGGATAAAAACAAACACCATTGAGAAACCAGCAGTTATTTAACGAAGTCATCCTGAAACCACACACTAGTTCTAGGAACAGTCTGAGGATTATTGTAATCTTTTAAAGTAAGCACACAAAACTTTTGACAGGTCTGCCTGGGTAGCACAGCTTGCTTCTGACAACCCTCTTGCCTCTATTTCCTTAGTGTTTAGAGTACAGGTGCACACTACTATCCCCGAGACAGATTTTCCTGTAATGGCTAAACCACTGAACCACATTAGGGCAGCCTAATCAGTGGCGTTTATTTAACAAAGAGAGCTTGCTTTGTCAAATCCACGTAAGTTTCAACACTGAAACTTGCATGGGATCCCCCGCCCCGCCCGCACCTTCCGCTGCTGCTGCTTCCACCGCGTGAACATCAAGTGTCGCCGCTGCTTGTTCTTGATCTCCGAGATGCTGAAGCCCGGCGGGAAGGCAGCCGCTCTCCGGGGCTGCGCCCCGCCCTCCGCCGCCCCATCGCTCGCGGCCGCGGCCTCTCCCGGCTCCTCGGCGGCCGCTTTCCTCTTCGAGCCTCGCCTCCCGACCCCGGCACTCTTCTCCCCGGCTTTCGCCATGGCGTTTGCGTCCCTACGGAAGCGGAAGTGCTCCCGTCTGTGACCCGGGCCAGGCGCTTTCACTTCCGGGGGAACGAAGAGTGCCTGCATTGCTCCACTGAGCCGGATCGCAGTGACAACCCTTGCAATATTTAGTTGCAGTCTGGTGCAAAGGAACAAACAAATGAAAGAGGATGGGAAGGGGGGGGGGGGGAAGGCCATGGCAACTTCAAACGACTCCCAGATGCGCTTCTGCCCTTGATCTGGGATTGTAGGAAGTTAGGATGCTTATGCGGCAATCCGACAGCAGAGCCTCTAATCCGACCCAAGCTGATAATGCGGAAGAGTTAGTTACCCGGGCCGTGCAGACAGCCCCGGGGGGGGGGGGGGCGGCAGCAACCCTGGCCACGTGCAAACGCCGCGGGCCTGGGGATGAGGAGGCGGGGAAGACAGCCGGCTTGAAGATGAGCGGATTCTGGGTGTGTGTAAGGCGCGGGTCTCTTGCTGCATTTTGAGGTTTTATTTTTGAGACACTGCCCCAAACGCACGGCTGTGCCGATGTTCAGCCAGGACACCTCACAAAGCTGGACTTAGAGCCTCCTTGATTTACACATTAAAAAGACACTCAGTACTAGCGATTTCAGAAGAATCCAAGGGGAGACGGGTGGGGAGAGAAACGATAGTGAATTAACGGTAGTGCTCACACAAAAACACAGCTCTCACCTCAAAGAGAAAAGGAGGCGGGTTCTAAGTAAGGTGCCAGAGTTCCTTCACTCCCACAAAAAGTCTTCTCTGATGAATGGATGGGGGGGAGGTGAGGTGGGGGGAGGAGGGCAGGAGGACGGGAGGGAGCGAGAACTGGAATTGGTATGTAAAATGAGGAAAGATTGTTTTTAAAATAAATAAATAAAAGAGGCAGTTTATTCTGGAGCCAAATGAGCGACCATGCCCTGGAAACTTAGGCTTAGGTCTCCCCAAATACGACATTCCAACATGGGGGCAGGTTCACGAAGCTTTTCATACTAAGGACAAACAGTCATCAATCAGGACAGTTTCCCAATACATTGATGGACTCTCTGAGAAGACAGTTTTCAGAACAGTGAGAGATCACAACTACAAGTCTCCAGTTACCACGGAGTTGACAACAACCCTATTGGCGAGTTTGTGTGGTAATGCTGGTATAATCCACCACGATGGCAGTCATATACAATTACAACATGACAACTATGACAAGCAGCTGTAATGCTGCTGGCTTATATATTTGCTGTCCTACGCTATTAAACTTTAGAGTGTACTCCTTTTTTATCCATTTTTTCCTTGTAAAACAATGTACCGTGTTACACCTGCAACCGTTATTATAAATTTCATGTCTTACCATATTTCTTGATTAAATCAAAGGGTCATGTCAAATCATAGCCACATGCCATCGATGTTTGTATAAGTACACACTATGTTGTTAGCACAGTGATAAAATTGCCTGGTAAAAACATTTCTCGGAATATATCTCCATCACTAAGTAATTCATGATGCTTTGGAAATCTATTATTAAGAATGTATATTCTATATAACATGTAACCAATACACTGTGATCAGATCAGCCAGGCAAGAGACACAAATATTTTAAATGAAAGGTAATAAAACATAATCTTTAGTTTCTACTAACTATTCTTAGGCATTTTTTTCTCAGAATACTCTTAAAAGTTATTGAAAACTTCTAAACAGCTTTGTCTATGTAATTATATCTGTCAAAATTTAAATTTAAATTAGGACTTATAAAGCTTGACTATATTCAAGTATAGTAGCAATAAAACCATTATTTAGCAACTTATATACTTTATGAGAATGACTATATCTTAGAGAACAAGAAACATTTGCAAAGAGTCATATTATAGTATGAGCTTTTAGCTGGATCAATACCTATTTTGTATATAATCTCTATTTATAGAAAAATTTTGTTGAAATATGCAAAGAAAATCTGGCCTTAGGCAGCTAGTTGAGGGAGGAATATTTAAGAGAATTTTTTTTCAGAAAATTATAGATATTTAGCACTGCATCAAAGTGGTAATCTTCTTAAAGGTTAATTGACATGAGGGATGGGCATGGTATAGCACAACTTTAATCACAGCAATTGAGAGGCAGAGGCAGATGCAGAGGCAAGCTTATCTCTGTCAGAGTCCAGCTGGATTTACTTAGTGAGTTCCAGGATAGATAGCGATACTTAGAGAGGCTCTGTCTCAAAAAAAAAAGTTAATATCTATAAATTATATCAATGAGTGTTTAATATTCTGATACATACTTTAAAATGTAGTCTTGAATTACAAATGGATCTTTTACCCATGTGTGTGTTTGTAACAGTATGTATGCATTTATTGGTCTTTTGGAAGATATTGGTTTACCATCTCTTTCAATAGTTGACCCAGTACATATACCATTTTTGTCGCAGGCATAGAAGTGCAAATGTACATACAAACAAAATGCAAATCAATGGGTCAAAGTAACCGAAGCCAAAATTACTGTGAATTTAATTTATTTGTCCTATTCCTGGCTGCTAATTCTTTAAAACAAAGTTTGCTTTTCTATGAGAGTTTCAGACAACCTGGTTTGATCACATTCATTCTGCCCCAACTTTTCCCAGACCCTCCTCCCTTTTCCATCCACCAATCATTTTACCAGAATTTAAAGGTATGTTTTCACAATCATTTGCACCAATCCACCCCTCCTTCTACTTTTCTTCTGCCCTCCTAATTTCCTCTCAAGTGTATGACATCTTATACTTTAACACACACACACACACACACACACTGTTGTGTCCATTTAGTAGTTCTCATAAACACAGTAAGAATGTAGGAACTTCTCAAAAAAAAAAAAAAAAAAAAAAAAAAAGAATAAAAAAACCTACTAACTTAATCAGCAAGGTAATGAAACTTGCTAAGCTCACAGCGGTGGATACCTAATAGGGCTATCTTTGGCTCCACATCGCTAGTGTAAAACCCTCAGTGAGACCTAGGGTATTAAGGGAGGGCTCTGGGGAAATGAGGAGTCATGGGTAGTAGGGCTTTCCATTGCTGCCACTAATTCAATATCAAGAACAATCTTAACACCAAGTCTTAGTATAAAATGAAAATTAGCCCATGAAGCAGTGTAGAGAGTGCTTTATGTGGTATCTCAGTGGTGCACGCCACACTGCACCACATGGCCGAACCTAACCAGAACCAACGTTCATCCTGTCTGTTGCTCATCAGGTACTGTTTTTCTTTCCTGACCCACTACAGGAAAAAGTTTTCTTGTAGCTTCTATTATTATTACAGGCAATCAGTAATAAGCATTTGTATATTTTTCTGAAAATTCTTTTTATGCCCTATTGAAGCATTTACTTATGTTATTCTGTTATTAAGTAAAACTCAGGAGGCAGATATCAGGGAGAAAACCTCATCAATATGGAAGCAGAGAAGTGACTGGTGACCTCTCTCTCCTTCCCTGATATAAAAGGCACGCAAATCTTATATCTTAAGTTGTGAGCCTAATCTTTAATGGCTGAGCTATACGTTCAGCCCACCTGCAAAATTTTCTAAGCCTATCCATACTACTTCCTGTGACTCTCTATATGCATCCTGGCCCTCCACTATCTCTATGGCTAATTCTGGTAAACTAGCCACTTACTTTCCCTTCTGATTCAAAGTACATTTTATTGCCAGTGTCAGAGTGTCAGTGTAACCAAGTACCCTGTAACATTTCCCTCTTTTCACCTAAATATAAAGGAAATGTTTTAATGCTAACATAGTTAAACTATAAAGAACAATCATCAAGTAAGAATTATATTCACAATGTCTAGTCCATTTTAATTTAGCAAATTCAGATAAAGTACACTATTATCTATCCTATCTTGGTGAGCCCAAAGTTTTTTACCTAATTCATTTTCTGTCATAACTTGTATTACCAACCTAGAGTTATCTTTTTTAGACCTCAAAACGTTTTCTTAGATAAACAACTTGAGCTTTTATGTCTCTCAATCTCATATGCTTTACACCTCTTTTGTGAGTGTCTTTTCTGAATTTGGTAGGAGGAAAATTGTAACTGTAACTATCTAGTCTTCAACTCCGTCAAAGACCTGAGAAGGATATAATGCTACCTAAGTAAACAGGAAGTACAGAGAAAGCAACTTCCAAAACTATAGAAATGACAGAAACAGCTGGTTGCCTGGACAATACCCAAGGTTTCTCTGCAACACTGGTCATCCATCTTCAGCCTAGAATATCTGACAGACATTTTTTGTGAAGCAGGAATTTTGAAGGATTTTCCTACGTTGTCTTAGCAAAAACAGTGTCCTGCTTGTCCAATTTGGACAACAAGGACAATTTTTTCCTAGTGACTACCTTTGTCACAATGAAAGCAAACTCTTTATGGAGGTTCTTTAATGCCCATTATCCTTTTTATGAAGTAAATTGGTGCTGCCAGGAACAGACCTGTCTCACTGTCATGAAAAGCCTCATGTTATTAAAATATCTTAATTGCAATATTCTGGATGTCTCTGAAGTGTTTGAAGACCATCTATTTAAAAATATATCTCTGACCTCGAAAGCATACCTAACATGGGAAAAAAATTTGGTTGTTATAGGTGACTAACTACTAACTTGTATTTCTTAATTACCCTAAATAGTTTGTAAGAATAATTTTCAAGGAGTATTGCTTTACATTACTTTGTCAAATGAGCTATATAGGTACATTATCTTAAACAAGAGTATAAACATATATACAGTGTAACAAAATAACCGTAAATTTTATGAATATACAAAAATATCTTAAACAAGAGTAAAAAGATATATATGGTATATTCTAGGAAAAGTAGGCTTAAATTTCTATCAATATACAAAAATCCATAGCAATGTAAAATATTTAAGACTAGTGGTTGCTTTTTTATTTTAAAATTATATTTAATAATTTACCCATCTATGCTATAATTCCTGTATCACCCTTTTTCTTTTCAGAATGAGAGCTGATACGAGTTATATATAATGAATAATTTCTGTTCCCAATTATGTCTTATAATTGAATAAATAATATTAATTCTGAGTCATCTGGAATAAGTTCAATGGTTTCAATAAGTAAACAACTCTTTTTGTATATTGAGAGTCAGTAACTATATTAAGAGGTTCTGGAAAATCTAATAATGCCATTAGAATAGTATATAATTTTGACTTTTGAATGAAATTGTAAGGGCTGTGAGTCACTGTACTTATTTTCCCTGATTTATAACCTGTCTTTTTTTTTTTTTTTTTTTACTTGTATCAGTACAAAATGTGGGTGCTCCAGAAACTACTGTTCCTCATACAGTGTGATGAATGATCTAATTAGTTCTTTTTATAAACTCCCTTACTTTTGGGATACTGCAACCTCTTTGTTAACGTTCATTTGCTATATAAATGCGGCAATTTCAGCATGCGGCAATTTCAGCATTACCAAAAGGTACCACAATTTCTGTTGGGTCTATTCCTGTTGATTAATGGGGTCTCAATTTTCTTTTAGAATCAATTTAGAATGTATACACCCACACACACCTACACCCACCCACACACACACACACACACATATATTGTTTGTGTTGTAAAAATATCCATTCAAAGACATCGTCTTCTCTTTGTTTAAGAATTCCAGTGGGCAAATGAGTAGATGGTAGATTACGACCAGGATATAGTCAAGCTCTGGGTCCAAATGATCCACATGTGCACCATGTAACTCGGTGCTACCAAAGCCAATTCTCTGTCAGGCTCAGCTGAAATTTTTCTTGAACTATTTATGTCCTTATCATCTTGTAAGGTTTGAAATAAATTACTTAGCTCTTGAGTTATTAATCCAACAGTGGGCCATAACCGGTTAATATCTTCCAGAAATTTTGAAAATCATTAAGGGTTTGTAATTGATCTCTCCTATCTCTCCTGATTGTATTTCTGGGGCTGACTTTTTTTTCACCAGGAGCAGTTTGTAATCCCTAGCAAGGCATTTTTTTTTTTTACTTCCTCAAACATTTTTAAGGTATCTGTATCTGAATCAGATAGTAATACATCATCCATATAATGGTAAATTAAAGATTGATGAAACGTTTTACATATTATTTCCAATGACTGTTGTAAAAATATTGTTATAGGGTGAGACTGTTTAACCTCCCTTTGTAAGAACTTTCTACTGATACCTTTTAACAGGCTGTGAATTATTATAAGTATGCTCCGTGAAGAGAAATTGTTCTCTGTCCTGTTTTTTTTTATTTTATTTTATTATTTTTTTTTATTTTGCACATTGATCCCTGTTCCCTCTCCCTCCCTCTCTTTTACCCTCTCTCCCCTGTAAGAAGTATGGTTTTTCCTCCCGCCGCCGGTCTTGTCCCGCTGCTGCGCCAGCCCCAAATAACACACAGAGACTCTGTATTTGATATTATGCTGTTGGCCAGGTACTAGTTTCTTATCGGCTAGCTCTGTCTTAATTATTAACCCATTTCTATGTATTTCCACGTGGACTTACCGAGAGCAGAGGAATGGCGGTTCTGTTCTCTCCAGGCTCTCCATCCTGACTCCTTACTACTTCCTCTTTCCTCCTTGTCTCCTGGTCCCTTCTATCTTCCTTTCCTATTGGCCAACAGTGCTTTATTCATTAACCAGTATAAGAAACAAATTTACAGAATGACATCTCCCATCACTCCCCCATCACATGCACCCCGACCACCCTCCCCTTCCATCCCCCCACCCTCACTCCTCATGTAAGATGATGCCATCCAGGTGGGGTCATGTGAATCTGTCAAGTCATTTGAAGTAGGGACTAGGACTTCTCTCCTGTCTCTAGGTTAAGGCAGTATCCCTCCATGGGGGATGTGTCTGCAAGGTCCTTTTGTGCACCAGGAATACATCCTGGTTCCACTGTCTGAGGTCCCTTAGGCTGCTCAGGTCTTCTAGCTGAGACCCATATTAAGGGGGTCTGAGTCAGTCCCATGCTGGATTCCCAGCTGTCAGTCTGGGGCTCCGTTAGCTCCTCCTTGTTCAGGTAAGCTGTCTCTATGTGTTTCTGCCGCCTGGTCTTGTCCTCTCCCTCTGCATCTGGATTCTAGTTCGACTCAGTGTTTAGTTGTGGGTGTTTGCTTCTGTTTCCAACAGGTACTAGATGAGGGCTCCATGGATAAGTTAGCTGTTGATCTCAATATCTGGGAAGGGCATTTATGGTAGTCTTTCTACAGTTGCTCAAATTGTTAGTTGGAGTCAGTCTTGTAGGTCTCTGGAACTTTCTTTAGGTTGTTTTCTCTTCAAACCAATAATAGCTCCCTCCTTTTTGTTCTCTCTCTCTCTCTCCTACCCTCCATCTCTCTCTCTCTCTCTGTCCTGTTTTTATAAAGGTATACTAAAAAGCAATCTTTTAAGTCAATCACTATAACAGACCATCCCTTAGGTAATAAAGAGAGGAAGGGAATTTCAGGCTTTAGAAAGCCCAATGATGACTGGATTGCCCTATTAATGTCTCTTAGACTTCTTACTATTCCCCTATTAATATCTCTTACATCTCTTACTATTCTACATTGTCCGGATTCTTTTTAATGATAAATGAAGGGGACTTCTCACAGCCCATTCTTTAGTTTGTTGTGCATTTAGCCACTTCTGTACCAGCTGTTCTAGTGCCTGCAATTTTCCTGATGTCAAAGGTCATTCATTGCTCTACCCATAAAGGTTTGTCAGTTAACCATTTTAAAAGTAAGGATAGTGGTACCTGTCTCAGTTAATGTTTTTATTGCTGTGAAGAGACACCATGACGATGGCAACTCTTACAAATGAAATATCTAATTGTGGTATCTTGCTTATAATGTCAGAGGTTCAGTCCATTACTATCATGACAGAAATAGTGCAGCGTGCAGGCAGACGTGGCGCTGGAGCTGAGAGAGTTACATCCTGCAGGCAACAGGAAGTTGACTGACGGCCACACTGAGGGAAGCTGCAAAAGAGACCCCAAAGCCCACTCTCAATGTGACATACTTCCAACAAAGCCACACATCCCAATAGTGCTACTTTCCCTGGGGACCTTTTTTTTTTTTTTTGCAAACTACCATAATGCCTTTGAAAGTTCAACAGCTGTTGTAACTTGTTTATATAAAATCTGAACAGTCAGGGACTGTTCTTGATAATACCCTTTAATATGTTTCTCTGAAGCATTCTTTATTTTATGGTTTGTTTCTGTGTTTGGAGGAACGTTAACCTGTTAATTTTCATTGCTTTAACAAATCACGTCTTCATAAATCCATTGTTACATTGACCACATATGACTCCAATTTCCCTACCTGTCCTTCTGGTTCTACACACTTGACCCATCTTGTGCTTTGATTTACCTGAGGTAAAGTTCTAATTCCTAGAAGCTGAATATTTACTTCCTGAAGAGGCCAATCTGGATGTCAAGATTTTGGTAAAATTATTGTTACATCCATTTCCCTGTCAACCAAACTTTTAATGACAGTGCCATTTCTTTGTAGTTTTAGTTTTGGTTTTGTGGTAGTTTGAAAAAAAAAAAATTCCCCTCTAAGGTAATGGCAATACTAGGAGGTGTGGTTTTGTTGAATTGGGCGTGGCCTTGCTGGAGGAAGTGTGTCACTGTGGGGGGTGGGCTTTGAGATCTTTTTTGTTAAGCTTTACTCAGTGTGAGTTAGTTCGCTTCCTGTTGCCTGCAAAATGTAGCACTTTCAGCCTGAGCACCAGGTCTGACTACAAACCTCCATGCTTGCCACCATGATGATAATGGAGTGAACCTCTGAAACTGTAAGCAAGGGACCCCAATTAAATATTTCCTTTATAAGAGTTGCCGTGGTCATAGTGCCTCTGCACAGGAATAAAAACCCTAACCAGGGAAGGCATTTAATAATTTATTTAAGTTTGCTAAAATACTTGTTCTATGTTCTTTTCTGAAAATTCTATCTACTGAAGCTGTTCTGCCAGCCAGAGCAGTATCGTACTTAACAACAGACAGTAAGACTTTCAATTGCTCTGGGGATGAATTTTCGCAATGCTGGCAGGGAATGATTATACCAAATTCGATACCAGGGCATGTGAGAGGGCCTTAAGGCATTTCCTGATGGCAAAGGGTTAGCTTGCCTGCCCCTTGTTGATCTGCATTTATTAGTCCAATGTCAGTCTGCCATACCTTCTGCATATTCCAGACTCTGGGGCCTTCTGTTCGGATTATCTTTAGAAAAACATTGTTTCTAGGAATGCTTTGCCTACAATTCCTTTTCAAATGAGCTTGTACCAAAATGAAAACATCTGACCTTTTGAGTTTTTTTTAAAAAAGACTTTTTTAGAAATCACTTTTCCTAGCCAAGTGGCATCATAAGTGTGAGATACAATATTAGTTGTATTTTGGATCCATTCATCTGCAGATGCTGATCTTGTCTTTAAAGGCCTAATTATCATTTTTTTTTTTTTTTGCATTTTGAGTTCGCATTTTTAAAAGCTAACAAATTATTTAATATGTGTCTAAACTCTGGATCTGGTTTTATTCTACTTATAGCTGAAGTCAATCTGCAAAAAAATCAGAGCTTCCTTTGGGCTGGATATAATTTTAGTAAATGACTCGGTCCTTTTTCTGATTCTTCAACCACATACCCAGCGTTTAAAGCTGCTATATCAGGGCCTAACGTGTGCTCATCAAGTTCAAACTGTCTTTGCAAATCAGCATACTGACCTTCACTAAGAAGCCAATCTTTGGAAATATCACTATCTCTAGCCCTACTTGATTGTTCTACGGCCCTAGCTTCCTCTATCAACCATGTTTCCCATTATAACTTAGAATCAGCTTCTAGTATTTCTGTAGCTAAATCTTCTCAGTCTTGGGGGATAATTCTGTTCCATGTTGTCCATGAATTTAATACAAAGGGTGAATGCATACCATATGAAATGCCTTTTCCTTAAATCTCCTCAAATCTAACATTTGTACGGGATTCCAGTTAACTTCTGCATAGCTTGGGGGTGCCCACCTTCTGGTGGTTGTTCTTGTATGGTAAACTAAGGTTGGTTTTCTAATAATGTTGGGCTGCCCCTCTTCAGTTTCAGCATGCCCGGGTGTGGTAGGCTCTGCTCGAAACTCCTCTGTCTGTGAATATTTTTCTTAGTTTCGTTGGTAGGTTTTCCTAAGGTATTTTCATATGTGGCACAGATATCAAACCACTTTTTAAGGATAAAAAGTGAATTGCCAAGCTAATACTAATTATAATTGACACTGTGCCAATTTCAAACCATCCATTGTGGGACCACATAGGGACCTAACTCCCCACACTGTAACATTACCCATTCTTAATGTGGGAAGGATTTGGTGTAATAAAACGTAATTCCCCCTTAAGAATACCCAGGTGTCTCACCAGGTCTGATGACTTTTCATTTTGTCCACAGCAGTGATTACGGTGACATCAGTGCTGCGTGGAGGCAGTGCTTAGCTGTGTCATGGGTAAGCAGGGTGCCCCGGCATCCAGACTAGAGCTGTGGGAGCTGGGGTCGCAGTGGCCAGCGGCTGCACTGCCTGGGCCCGGCTAAGGGCATCTGCAGCTGTTTGTGTGCACCTGGGGGCTGAGGGTGTGCGGTGGTGACAGCGGCAGTGGCAGCTCAAGTGGGTGGCAGTGGGTGTCATGGAGGTCAAACGGGCACGGTGATGGCTGGAGAGGGGGGCAGCGAAAGCCCACACCCTGTGGGGACAGGGAGCGAGCTGCCTGGAAGGCTAACAGGGCGGTGCACAGGGAAACACACGTGGCTGGAAGTGAGGGCAGGGTGCAGGGGGCAGATCTGATGACAGCCAGCCAGAAGCAGGGACTCAGGCAGCTGTAAAGCTGGCAGCAAGGGGCTGTCCTGTGATCACACACCCCATGTTGGGCACCAGATGAAGCGTTTGCTTATATTGTTCTATTAATCAAAACTCAGGAGGCGGAGATCTGTAAAAACCTGATTGATCAGAGAAGTGGGGATAAAGCGATCAACGACCTCCTCTCCTGTCTCTACTTCCTGGATTCAAAGGGCCTGAGCATCTTCCTAAGCCCCTCCCTACTACTTCCTGTACCTATCCCTGTGTATTCTGGGTGCCCTGAAATCTCCAAGGCTAATTCTGGTCAGCTAGTTGCTAACTCTTCCCTTTGATTTAAAGTAAACTTTGTTGTCATTTTCAAAGTGACAGTACAAACAAATACCCAGCCACACTTTTACAGCAAAAAGATGAATTAGAGATAAAATCTCGTCACCTTTTAGCTCTTACACTATAACAGGGAGGATTGAAAGTATCGTATGATGTTGCATCAGTTTCATAAAACATTGAAAGTCAAGGCTTAAGAGACAAAAGTGTTTGCTGTAATTACCACCACAAACAGCCCAGGCGCCGTTGGGAGAGAGAAAGGTAGAGTCTAAGGAAGCAGCCATGTGTAGCTAGACTTGCATACCGGGGAGGGGGGAATGGGGCGGTCCACCTATCTCTACCTCCCCAGCACCATGACTGCAGATGCATGCTCTGAAGACTGATTTTATATGACTACCAAGGATGGAACTTAGGTCCTCATGCTTGCATGGCAAGCTGTTCGCCGGCTAAACCACCTCCCCAGCCCCTTTCGCCTTACTTTATTAGAGACATAGCACGAGTGCGAATTTTATTAGACTCATTTTATTATGTGGGTTGTTATTCTTCCTTCCTTTCTCTATGTATTATGAGGGGCATGGTTGAAATAGAGTCTCATGTTGCCTGGTGGGGGTAAGGGCTGGCCTTAGTACAGCTGAAGATGGGTGGCCTTGAACTCCTGATCCTTCTGCTCGTACCTTCCAAGGGCTGGGGTGACAGGCATGTGCCTTCATGACCAGCTCTTAAAAGTTTAAAATACTATTTTGTTGTCAAGCCCCCTCCCCAGTGCTTTATTTATTTACTTATTTGTAAATAATTTATTTAATCTTATTTTCTGTACACTGGCATTTTTCTACATGAATGTCTATATGAGGGCATCAGATCCCTTGGAACAGGAGCTAGAGACAGTTGTGAGCTGCCGTGTTGGTACTGAGAATCAAACCCCGGTCCTCTGGAAGAGCAGTCTGATGGGAGATGCCATTATGTATATATGCTTCTCATACTGGCTAATGAATAAAGCACTGTTGGCCAATAGGAAAGCAAGATAGGAAGAACTAGGAGACAAGGAGGATTAGAGGAAGGAGGAAGGAGGAGCCAAGATGGAGAGACTGGGGAGACGAGACGCTGGCCCCTTTCCCGGGTAAGAAGACCACGTGGAAATACATAGAAATGGGTTAATAATTAAGACAGAGCTAGCCGATAAGAAACTAGTAACAGGCCAACAGATTATATCAAATACAGAGTCTCTGTGTATTATTTGGGGCTGGCTCGGTGGCAGGACAAGACCAGCGGCAGGCGGAAAAACCGTACACCCTACAGCAGTCAGTGAACCACTGAGCCACTTCTCCAGTCCCCGCTTTATTTATTTTTTTTTTAAGTGGCTGTATTGTCTCAAGGTAAAACCGGACGGTAAAAAATATTGCGGGAAGAATTGGATATACTTGGTTTTGTCCCTAACTATATTCTTTCTCTGAACTGGAGTGACAGCTACCAGATCCCTTATCTGACTAGTAAGAAACAAACCAATCTAAGAACCTATGATTATATGTGCATCCTCCTCTTGGACAAGTACCTGTGAAGATTAGCTTAGTGGCATGAACAGTAACCACAGTACCTGGGAGCCTATGAGAAGAGCAGATGCCTGGGCCATGCTGAGCCAGAGGCCCTTGGACAGAGGCACCTCGACCTCGACCAACTTTAGTAAACCCTTCAGGTGCTCCTGTTCACTGGAGACCCAGTAGTGTGGGTCTGTTTTTGTCTTATGACACCCAGAAGCAGTCCACTAAGGGTTCTGTTCCTTTGACTTCCACAGTGATCTGTCCTCACAAGCTGATTTAGTGTCCAAATCGGTCTCCTCCCATTTCTTCCTTCAGGTAGAAATATCTAGAAGACAGTACCAGGCATTACTAAAAGACTTTGTAGCAGCGTGTTATTATGTATGTGCAATAAAAATACTTAGCAGCTATGGTAAAATGTGATGTAATCAGCACTTTTAGGAAAGTAAAAGAAAGATCAGTGACTGAAAAATCTGGCTTACTTTTCCTTTAACTTGGCTCACATCCTGACAGATGGTTCTTGGACACTCAGTTCATTTTATTTCTACCAACATTAATGTCTTGCAAGGATTAGCTTCGCTGTTCAAAACCCATGTTGTTTGAATCTTAATACTCAAGTCTCTTTCTACCTGGATCGAGACTCGGAACAGAAAAAAAAAAATAAAACCCTCAAATATTAGTGGAAAAGAGATAAAATTATTTAATTGTAATGTACCAATGTTGTCTGTTGGTTTTGATGACTTTACTATGCTGATGTAAGATTTTAACATTTGGGGATACTTGGGGCGGTTGACACATGAACTATCTGTACTATTTCTTATAACTTCTCTGTAAATTTAAAATTACTCCAAAATAAAAGATTTCCTAAGAATATTCATTTAAAAGAAATTGTAGAGTTGCTTTGTACCAACCCAGCCTGCCTGTTTCTAGACCAATAATTTAACTTGCTTTGTCAGTATGCTCCCAAAGCTACCAACAGCTTCAAAACACATTTACTAAACATATAGAGATCATTAAAACTGGAAAGAAGTCCTCTTTCCTTTCCATTCCTTTAACTTTTATATATAGTCTCTACCTGAGTACTTTGCACTTGATGGTATGCTGTTTTAATAATAATCCATAAACCATTTCATGGGTGACTGTCCCCACCCACTCCTGCCCTCCTCCAGAACACTTAATGCAATGTGCTGCAGGAAGCAGGCATCCACCAAGCTCAGATCTCTGACTCACTGACTGACTCAATGTGCTACCTGTAATTATATTTTAAATTGAGTTCTAGCAACTCTAGGGGATAAATTCAAAAATCTACTATTCAATTTGCATTTGCAGAAATTGTCTAGAGTGTATAGATGTCATCAAAATTTGTCAAAATGCAGACATTTTCAGTAGAAACCAGAATATAAAAAAATTCACCGAAGGTAAATAGTTTGTGGTGAAGTTAACGTTTCTTGAATAAAAATTACCAGAACACAGTTACTCATCTTCTTATTTTTAAAAGATAATCAAAAATCTTAAATATCTTGTTGTAGTTGTTGCTATGGCTGGAGAAATTCTGAACAAAGACTATATTTGGAGGAACCATTTCTTTTTCTGATTATCTTCAGCATTATCTATGCAAATAACAGCCAAAGCTATTTAAAGGAATCCAGAGTTAGCATCTAACCCTAGAGATTGACAAAATGCCTCCACTATTTCATCTGAACCTTACAAAACTGCTCTTCTAAGGGGGATTTAAGGCAGGTAGAACCTTCATTTGTCCAGTGGGAAGATAAAAATCCAAAGATAGGAAAATAACACCCAGATTAAACTATGAATCATAACTTTGTCATAAATTATCACTTTTAAATAATCATAAGCATAGTCATGTCCATTTTGCTTATGGGAAATAAATGGATGGAAACAGTCCAACACATATGTTTCTTCAACCTCAGATCTATTTTCAGAAGCAAACCACTTGAATTCCACTCAGAACATTGAAGAAATGCAGGTGTATAAAGCTTGCAAGCAGTGAATGCTTTGGTTGAACTCTTTAGCCCATGTTCTCTATTGAGTAGATAATAAAGCTTGACATAGCTTTGGTAAAATTAAGAAAATATGCATTTTTTATAATTTCTCATTTCTACAATTAAACCTTGGGGACTTATTTTAGGTATTCTCAATTATGGCAAAGTAGAAAATAGTTCTCTCTATTATCTCATGAAATGAGGCAATATATTAAAAGGCCAGGAGAATTATATATTTTATTCAAGGTTAAGCTTCTTTTGGGGGAAATCAAACAACTTTCAAATACCTTAATGTAATTATACAAGCAAATCTCCCAGAGGGGTGTAACTATGGGCTAATAAGCCTAGGTTTACTGTTTGAATTATGTGAAAAGCACCTCTTACCCTTCTCTAAACTAATGTATCTTAGCATTTTACATATTGATAAAGGAAATGAAATAGATGTATTGCATGTTTTAACTTAAATCTTTAGCATAAATAGTTATTCATTCATTATAAAATTAATATCTATTGTAGGCAGATCACAAGACTTGCTCTGGCTAAGGGGATGGAGTATGTCATGTTTTCCTCAGGCTCACTACAATGAAGTATGTAGAGACCATGGTGTTGATCTGGAGTCATAATTATTAAAACCTTACTTAAAACTCCCGAAATATGAAGTTCTGTTTAGTGATTAGGACATCTTCCATCCATATAAACTGTAACGCGAGATTACCCCAGAATTTATTTATTCATACTAAAAATATTTTTGATCAGAGTCTCAGCCTGCCAGATCCTTGACCCCCATCGCCGGGTCTCTGATGGGAGATGTCATTCTGTAAATATGTTTCTCATACTGGTTAATGAATAAAGCACTGTTGGCCAATAGGAAAGGAAGATAGGAGGGACGAGGAAACAAGGAGGAAAGAGGAAGTAGTAAGGAGGAGTCAGGATGGAGAGTCTGGAGAGAATAGGACGCCAGCCGCTGTCTGGTAAGAGGAGACCATGTGGAGATTAATAGAAATGGGTTAATACTTAAGACAGAGCTAGCTGATAAGAAACAAGTAACTGGCCAACAGCATTATATCAAATACAGAGTCTCTGTCTATTATTTGGGGCTGGCGCGGCGGCGGGACAAGTATGACGGCAGGACAAGACCAGCGGCAGCCAGAAAAACCATACTCCTTACATATGGCGCCCACGTGTCCACTTAAAATTTAACAAAAGCTTAAGAAAGGGTTTTAGAGACAAAAGAACAGAGACAAGCAAGATTTCTTGGTAACAGCGTTTTTCTCAGTTGGACTCTGATTTGTGAGAGACAAGCAGATATTTGCGCACAGCTCCTTTAAGGGAGGATTCCTGACTCAGCATAAGCGGCAAAAAACCACACTGCTTTTAAGAAGCACTGCTAACAATTTCTTGGTGTATACGAGAGCTTGTAGTGTCAGTGACAAAACAAAAAACAAAACAAAACAAACAAACAAAAAAACCCGAAACAATAGTCTTGAAATTCGCAGGCAAGTGGATAGAACTTGAAGAAACCATCCTGAATGAGGTAACCCAGTCACAAAAAAGAGGAACATGGTATGTAATCACTCATATATGGAGTTTAGACCTAGAACAAAGGATCACCAGCCTATAATTCACACCGTCAGAGAAACTAGGATACAAGGAGGATTCTAAGAGATTCATATAAGGTCCCTCACAGAAGGGGAAAGGGACAAGATCTCCAGAGCACATGGGAAGTGGGGGGGCAGTGAGTGGAGAGGGAACTAGGAGAAAGAGAAGGGGAGGAGAGGAAAGCATGTGGGACTAGAAAGATTGAGTCAGGGGAGGAATAGACAAGAGAAGAGGGAGAGAGAGAGGGAAAGGTAGAGGGAGAGAGAGAACATAAAAGAGGGGGCCATTATAGGTTTGAAGAGAAAACTGAACCTAGAGAAACGTCCAGAGACCTACAAGACTGACCCCAAGTAACAATTTGAGCTACAGTGGAAAGGCCACATGAATAAATACCTTTCCCTGATAATGAGATTGACGACTAACTTATCCACCATCATAGAGCCCTCATCTAGTAGCTGATGGACAGCAGTAGACACCCACAGCTAAACACTGAGCCAAACTGGAATCCAGATGCAGAGAGAGAGGACAGGACCAGGTTGCAGAAACACATAGAGACAGCTGACCTGAACAAGGAGGAGCTAATGGGCCCCCAGACTGACAGCTGGGAATCCAGCATGGGACTGTCTCAGACCCCCTGAATATGGGTCTCAGCTAGAAAACCTGAGCAGTCTAAGGGACCTCAGACAGTGGAGCCAGGATGTATCCCTGGTGCACAAAAGGACCTTGTGAGCACATCCCCCATGGAGGGATAACTGCCTTAATCTAGAGACAGGAGAGAAGCCCTAGTCCCTACTCCAAATAACTTGACAGATTTACATGACCCCTCCTGGAAGGCATCTCTCTACATGTGGGGTGGGGGGATGAGAGGAGAGGATGGCGGTGGGGGCAGTCATGAGTGGGTGGGAGCGAGGGAAAGAGGGAGAGGGAAGTGGGATCAATATGTAAAATAAAAATAAATTTATATATATGTATATGTATAGATACTCTCTCTCTCTCTCTCTCTCTCTCTCTCTCTCTCACACACACACACACACACACACACACACATATATATTTCTGACCACTTAGAACAAGGTGTAGACCTTGTGAATATGGGCTCATGAAACAATATAAAATATCTCTCTGCCAGGAGTTTAAAACCCAATTGAAACCCCAAACACAAATGTGACAGCTCAGATCTCAACCAGGCATTAAATATCATGGGAAAAGAAGGGCATTGCAGGAGTCAGGAGGCTTGTCTACCAGCTTGTATTCAGGAAATATAGTAATATCACAACAGACACCTGAGGTTTTTTTTTAAAGTAATACAATATGTAAAGTAATATGTTGAAGAGCCTAGGCTTCATTTTCAGGCAGGTGTAGGTTCCATTCCATGCTCATGCTGTTGAGCTATGTGAAACTGAACAGTCCTTCCTACTTCTTTCGAAGTCTATCGGTCATCTTATATAAATGAGTAGCATCCAGACTGTGGTGGTGGGAAATGAATAAGTGAAATGGATATCATGTGACCCCAAAATTTCACTAACTACCCATTATCACCAGAATATTTCTCATGGAAGTCAAGAGGCAACATATTTATTTGTGTGTGTGTGTGTGTGTGTACGTGCACATGTGTGTGCATAGTGTGTGTGTGTGAGAGAGAGAGAGAGCTGTATGTAAGAGCAAGCATACACATCACATTGTGTGTGTGGATGTCATAGGACAACTTTGCAGTTAGTTCTCTCCTCCTGCCTTGTGGCAGGTCTCTCTTGCTGTTTCTGCCATGCTGCTATTGCAAGCTGGCTGGCCTGTGCTTCTGCAAAACCTCCCTTTTACCATCTCCAATCTTTTGGTGGGAGTGCTGGGATTACAGATAAGTACAACCACATCTGACTTTGTTTACCCACTGAAGTTGACGGAATACTCAGTTGCTTATAGCTCACCCTCTTGTTAGGAACTCAAGAAGACCTTTGGGTGTTAAAAGTCCAGTCTGGGGGTTGGGGATTTAGCTCAGTGGTAGAGCGTTTGGCTAGCAAGTGAAAGGTCCTGGGTTCGGTTGTCAGAGGTCTAGAGATATCTCTCAGGCAGAGGGCTTGCCTGGCATTCTCAAGGTCCTGGGTTGGTCCCCAGTGCTGTACAGACACAAAACACAATAATCAAGTCATAAATATCTCACTGACAAACTCTTACAGATGTCCTCATGACACTTTTATCTGATTGAACACTATCCTCCTGGTTGGGATTTTTTTGTCAACTTGACACAAGCTAGAGTCATTGGGAAGATGGACAATGAATTGAGAAAATGTCTCCACAAGACTGGCCTATACATTGGCTCTCTTGATTAATGACTGAGAGGGGGAGTACCCAACCCACTATGGGTGGTGTCACTTTTGAGCAGGTGATTCTGAGCTGTGTAAGAAAGCAGGATGGGTGAGCCATGAGGAGATAGCCAGTAAGCAATGTTTCTCCATGGCTGCTGCTTCTGCTTCGGTTCCGGCCCTAAGTTTCCTCAGAGAATTGAGAGTGTGACTTGGGAGTTGTAAAGGGAAACTGACCCTTTCCTCTCCAGTTTGATTTTGGTCACAGTGATTACCACACCAGTGGAAACACCAGCGGAGACAGGCGCTTGAGAAATCCATGCAAAGGCTGCTCAGTTCCCCAGTGTGGAAAACAGTTAATTCTTCAGGTATCTTTCTCAGCTACTTATACTAAGTGAAGAGACCATTATTGGCACAAGTAAGACCAAGTTCTCACACAAAGATTTATTTGCCCCAGAGGGGAGACAAAGACCAGAGATAGAGGACTAGGGAGAGGGAGAAGGGATATTTGTCCCAGAGGACAAGGACTGCCTCTGGATAGAGAGGAGACAGATGTGGCCCATACGCAAATGGCAGCTTATAAAGATAAAAGGAGAAACTATATGTAGGATTGGGTGTTTAATTTTGATTGGACAGCTTAATTAAGGTGACCACAAGGGGGCTTTTTTATTGCTGAACTTCAATACCTTGATAGTAGTCAGCCTTAGGAGGAGAACACAGCTAAATAAGGGAATAGAACCTGGTGGCTAGCTTTTGGAATGAAATCTAATATTTACTTATTTATTTATTTTGTAAGGCAGAGGGAGTAGGGGAAGGGCAAGGTCTGCCAGAGCCATGTTTGCGTGCCCAGGCCGGCCAGGGCCCCTTCCTATGTGACCCTCTTCCTTCATGTGGTCCCCTCCTTTAATGCATGGTCCCATCACTTCCCATTGGGTCCCTTATGCCACCTGAGTCTTTTTGCCCAGCAATTCAGCTTGAGCTTCTGTGACTTCTGGGAACTGCAAACACTTTCCTGCCCTAACTGTAAGCACCTGTCTTTTTGTTGGCACATTTTTTTTCTCTTTCTCAGGGCACTACAGAGCCCACCACCTAGCCACACCCCTAAACCAGAGACAATAGATTTTTATTTCCTTCTCACAGTATTCCTCGTCTTTACAAGCAATTTGCTTTAGTTTCCCAGTTTGGTTTGGGGAATGAAAAAGAATCATCTTACTTGTTTCCAGGGACACCTTCATGTACCTAGTGTGTAAATGATGTACAATGAAGATGCGGCTAAGGCAAGAGTAGGAGGAAAGGATGGATGATGGATGCTTGAAGGAGCACACCTACTTTTGATGACTTAGTATTCCATCGGTTCTCTGTAATGATCGTGGTTCTTAGTTATTATTTCCAACTCTGGAGTACAGGTAACAATTCTGAAAACAGCACCCAGTGTGTGAATAGTTACCATCTTGAAATGCTAAATATTGGAGGTGAAAGGAGAGAGGGGAAAGAAAAAAATTGAATCTCCCCTGTAAGACATGAGTGAACAGCACAACAGGCTGAGGCTGAAGTGAGGAGGAGATTTTAGTTGCTACAAAACTAGAGAACTCATTTTGGTTATTATGTTATGATCTTAGAAGCCTTTAGACATCAGATTCCATTTCACCTAAGCTATTTTCCAAGGAGACACGTTCTCTCTCTCTCTCTCTCTCTCTCTCTCTCTCTCTCTCTCTCTCTCTCTCTCTCTAAATTAGAAGGCAAGTTATCTTTTTAAAGCAGAATTTTACAGGTTTAGTTTCAGGTGAGCACGTGGATGCCTGCAGAGGTCAGATGTGGAGCGCCAGATCATCTGGAGCTGAAGGAATGGTGTTTGTTTGTGAGCTGTGGATGCTGGGATCTAAACTCTGGCCCACTGATACAGCTGTACTCTCTTTAACCTCTGAGTCATCTCTCCAGCGCTTACAAATTACCTTTCACAGAACTAAAGCTCTCAGTTTGTTGGTGAGTGTATAACCTGTAATACGAAGAGACCAGAGACTAGGAGGGGAGGGAAAATATGTCACCGATTTGGTTATGGCTTTGGCTTCCTCCCTAGTCTTTAAGGGCAGATGCTTGATCTCACAAATACTGTACAGAAATAAGTTTGCATTACCAAGGATCTTCCCCTAAAGGAAAATGATAAGCTGGGTATGGTGGCATGTACCCAGGATCCCAATGTATGGGAGTTAGAGGCAGGAGGATCAGGATGTCAAGGTCATTCTGGCTTAGGTTGTATGAGACCCAGTAAAAATAAGCTTTAAACATGATAATGCATAGACCCCTGAACAAGCTTACAGTATATCCCCTTATATTTCTTTACTGAGAGGCTAGTACGTCCAAACAAATGAAAAAATGCTACCACTAAGAACAACGAAAAGCTAAAACTACCAGTTCTGGATACCACAAACTTTAACTAAACGATATGCTTACAGGAGAAAAGACAAATTATTTCTATTTCTCTTGATAAGATCAGTTTCCGTTATCATGGCTAATTTAATTCCAGGAAGTGCGGCTGACTGAAAATGTGAATCATTGACACATGAATTAACAAGAATTGATGATTAGTTCCAATTCCTCAGGTTGGGAGGGGTCAAAGCTCTCTTCTCCACTAAGATGAAGGATTGGCTGTTGTTGTTTTCCACAGCTGCCCCTCCTCTCAAACCGAAAGGCCGCTCCTTTCCTGCCCTGGTCACTTCAGACTAGGTGACGTTTGCCTTTATGGACCATTCTTTGTTACAGTGCTTTTGAATTAACTCTTGTGTCCTGAGAGTCCCATTACCAGGGTCTGGGATCCTACTATGGTGGAGACCAGGAGTCCCTGGTTTCCTCTTCCTCATGTCACTACTGTGCTTCCCATTCACTCTTACACCACACCTTAATTCAATGCGAATGATGAGTAAGCATCATGGTCATGAGGGTTGCATTCTACTGCAGCAATGAATGCAGTTCATCTTGGACACCCCCAATGTCCTCGTGCTTTCTGTCCCTGATTCATTAACCCTCTTGACAGTCCGAAGCACCGGGTACGACGCTGATGGGCCTCATTTTCAGGGTAGAGGTCTGACTACCTGGCCAGACCCAGAATTCACACCCACTCAGTGGTCAAGCTATGAAATGTTTCAAGATATAAAGCACACTATCTTGTTAGTAATCAAACATATAGTGGCATTTTGGAGTGTACGTTTATTATTTGACAACTGACATAAAAACAAAGATCTATTAAATATTGGTGAATCTAGTAGGCAAAAAGGCACATGATGTTTGAGACTGAAGGTGAAGATTAGGTAGAGCAAATGTCTGGAGATTTTAACAAAATTCTCTCTCCTATCTCTATTAACTGACCCCCTTCACACATTTCCTGCCCATCTGTGTCAGTGAGCAAGTGATTTTAGTATACATTCCGCACACATTCACTGTCTGTGAGTCTAAGCAATGTGGCCCATTGTGGGATGTTGGTTTCTGATGGGAAAGGTCATTGACTTACTCTACAATCAGTGTTCAAAACTTTCCCCACAAAGCTTAGATCCATAAGGAAATAAACATTTATGTAAATAATTAGAACACAGCAAAATAAAAATGCAAACCAGGGATGATTATCCAGGTGCATGATGGGAAGTGATGGGAAAAGGATGTAAAGGCCATGAACTTACCTGGGAAGAGGGAGTGTTTGAGTTGGGCAAGTTTGTTCTTCAGGTCGACAAGGAACAAGGAAGGGCTGTCCAGGTGAGGGAAATGGTATGAGGAAATGTGATGACTATGGAATAGGACACCAAGGAAATATAAGTCTTCTGACTTATGGAGATGTGGGTACAGATAAGGAAGAGGATTGTAGGTGCTTTGGGAGAGTGGGCGGGGACAGAAGAATGAGGGACTGGGGACTTACTAGAGCCAGTGAACAGTAGCAATCAGCAAGTAGGACAAAGAATTTAATATTGCTCCAGCCAATTTCCACATGTGCTCCCTGTAGCCAGGTTCCTAGAGCTGCCTCACTCCTGGAGGTGTCACAGACCGCCCCTGACTTCCTGAGCTTCCCTACGTGTTCCCAGCACATTCCGTTTTTGCTTGGGGGTAAGCGTCTGTTCACATTACATTACCTTTGTTTCCAGGCTAAGACCCCGTGTGAAGAAATGATTTTCCTACTTCTCTCTGCTGAAGTTAGCTGGAAATGTGACATGGGGTTTGCTCTGCATCCTAGATCTCAGCTGGCAGTCCCTTTCTTTCTGGTTCTCGAAGCTGTACCACTGTGCTCAGGACACTGGCTTGCTTTGCTCTCAGAGCCCCCCTCACCCTGTTGGAGGAGCAGATAGAATCTCTACTTAAGACTCTTTTTTACTTGATAGTTGACCATTTCTTTCTACAAAGTATGCATGCATTTTTATGGCCTTGGGTGGGGGGGGGGATAAGGATTTCAAACTTCATAGGCCTCTTTTGCTTTCTGTCTCGCCCCTGCTCCAAGGTTACTTACAGGCTATAAATGTATAATTATGTGCCTGAATTGGGAGACAGGATGCAAACAGAAGGAAAATGAAAGGGCACGAATAAGGGAAAGGATCAAACAAACACTTCAAAATGTCCTGCCATTTAACAACCCAAAATATCCATGTAGTATTTTTACAAGTGTTTTGTGTGTTTTTATTTTATTATCCATTAACAGACAGCATATATTTATTGTTAGATGTTTTCCTTGGTACATAGTGGGCTTTGGCTGTAGCAGTGGTAGGACCTCATGCAGTCCAGTCTGGTCTCATAACTTCTAAGAGCTGGAGGATGTCCTGAATTTCTTATCCTCCTTCCTCCTCAGCCTTAGTGCTGGAGTTATAGGCATACACCACCGTGACCCATTTAGGTGATGCTAAGGACTGAATGCAGGCTTCATGTATGCTAGGAGAACCCTCTACCAATGGAGCCATATCCCAAGCTCAGAAATGGTTCTTTTCAGTCACAGAAATTGAAGCAGTAATTACAGTGTGTCTGAACATGAGTAATTAAAGTCAGGAGCCTAACTTCTCATCGAAGCGTTTAGGGTGTTGACTGACAGTATTCAACCATGACTGTTGGTATTTGGATCTCTGACAAGGGACTGACATTTAGTAATCTTTCTTTCCTTCTTTGCCTCCTTCCTCCCCACCCCTCTCTCCTCTGTCTTTCTGTGTCTCTCTCCTGTCTCTGTCTCTCTCCCTCTCATCTCTTTCTCCTCCCTCGGCCTGGTGGTGATACTTTTGCTCAACCTCCTGAATGAAGGGGTTACAGGTGAAGACTGCGCCTGGCTCATGGAGTCATTTTTGCTATGCATGCCTGTGACTTATGGAACGCCAACTTCCTTGTCTACTTTGGTAGACTGTCACCACTCCAGAAAGGGGGTGGGGTGGGATGAAGGAGAATGTGAGATTTAATACACCCCTTAGCTGGCTTTATGATTAAGCCGGCACGTCTTTCCTGAGTGTCCCAGACACTTGCTACAGTTGTCATTGACAAGCCAAGCAGAAGTGTGGTGTGCTGACTAAATTTTGTCAATATGACACAAACTAGAGTCAATGGGGATAAAGGAACCTCAACCGAGCAATTAACCTACATTGGATTAACCTGGGTGCATATCGCGGGGCTATGTTTTGATTGCTGGTTGACTTATGGGTGTGGGCTCAGCCCACCGTGGATGTTACCACTCAGGTGCATGGTCTTTGTCTACATACGAACACTAGCTGAGTAAGCCATGGCAAGCAAGCCCGCAGGCAGCCTTCCTCTGTGGCTCAGTTCCTGCCTGTGGGTTCCTGCTTGAGTTCCTGCGTTGACTTTCCTCAGTGGTGACTGTGATACAGAAGTGTGATCAAATAAATCCCTTCCTCCTCATGTGGCTTTTGGCCAGTGTTCTATCCCAGCAAGAGGGAAGCCAAGCAGGGCTTGGGGGCAGAACCAGGGCTCCCTCCGATCTTGACTACACTCGGATGTTTCTTTCTCGTATCATCTCTTCCCTTACTGCAGAGACTTGGAACTTCACAGTACACAGGAGACGGGGGCAAAAAAGAAAAAGACACGGGAGGGAGCAATCAGTGAAGGGATCCAGAGAAGACAGCGAAAAATGAGTGTGAAGGAGAAACCAACGCCTTTAAAATATTTCTGAAAGTATTCAAAAGCAAAGGTTTAATTTAGTCAACAAGAAAAGAGACTAAAATGTCACGGTTGCCGGCTGTCTTCATACGCCTGCGCCACCCCCATCTGTCTCCCCTCCCCACGTGTTCCTGATACATACATTTTGAGCTGTGCATAGAGAGAACCTTCTTAGGAAAGTCCCAGCTATGGACAGCACTTTCCTTGGCTCTGTGACTCAGGGTGATGGTTCTTATTCCCCGGATTCCTCCAGTTAAACAGGAAGTTGCCTCTGTTGCCTTATTGCTGCTGTGGAGTGGCGTTGTCTGATTTTCCAGGCTGTTTGGGATGTGTGGGAATCAGAATTCAAATTTACCTCATTGCTCTCCTTAGAATGGAAGTAGCTTTTACTCTGGGTTTCCTAGGACTGCCCTTATATTCTTGTTCATACATGTATTTTGTTTTCTATGGCTTAAAAAAAAATCCTGTATCTTATTGCCAATATTTGCTAAGTTCACTCTTTTTTATATGCATGCAGCTGATAGTCAAATAAATGCTGATTTGTTAAACATGATAGAAAAGAAAGCTTCATTCATTTTTTTTTTTAAAATAGATTTGTCTTCTGCTCAAGTTTATCTGACATGAAGGTACCAGTATTCCTGCTAGCAAATACAGGCATTCATCTGTTATTTCCTTCTGACCCTTCCTGCCTTTCTCCCTTTCCCCCTTCCTTCCTTCCTTCCTTCCTTCCTTCCTTCCTTCCTTCCTTCCTTCCTTCCCTCCCTTCTTTCCTTCCTTTCCGTACCACACTCCCACACCTTCCTTTCTTTTCCTGCCTCTCCATCCCTTCCTCTTCTCTTTCCTTCCTTCCTGATATAATAAGAAGCCCACTTCTTCCGGTTGGCTCGCAAGAGATACACCAAAGGTAACTTTGTCCGGTGATGGCCTTCCTTTCTTTTACAGACCTGATTTTACAATTACCTAGGCTTTGATGTTTATGTTTCCAAATTTGCAGCCATTCCTTGATGCTGCAACTGATTTTCCTCTCAAGCTTTCATCCTCATAACTTGACTTCCCAGAGGCAGGGACATGCTCTCTACCTGGCTGTATTACGAAACACTAGGGTTTGCCGGACCCACCCCTCCTCTGCTGTGCCACCCAGGGCACCACGAAGATGAAATAGCCCTGGCTGGAGGTTAGTAGTGCTGTGCTGGCTCCAGAAGAACCCACGCTAACATGGAAACCCCAAGGCCAGGCTCTAGGGGATCATCTCCAAACCTTCTTGAAGTAAGTTTTCCCTGGGTTATTCTTCTGCTGGCCTTGTGATGGCACTTCTGGGACCTTTACAATTTTTAAATACTTGCTACAGAAATCTGAGGTCTTTCAATGTAGGGTTCCACAAATGGGGGCGATCAGTCCCAGGGTCACTCTTGCCTGTAAAACCCTCTTCTCTAGTTATTTTATCCTGTATGCCTCGGTAGAAAGACTTCCTAGGGATTACCCTTGCTTCTTGGCTGTCCAAAAATGAAAAGGAAGCTCTAAGTGAAATGAGGTGAGATGTTTAATAGTGACATTCAGACAGTTTCTGTATGTTTTATGTACCATACAGCCCATCTTTGTAACATAGTTTGTCTGGGTCCTGTGAGTTGTAGCAGCTGTTATTTACCACTTATTCAACATGTATTCAATTGACAATTTGAAAATAGTCCCTCCCCCTCTCTCTCCATCTTTCTCTCCCTCCCTCCCTCTCCCCCTCTCCCATCCTTCCTTTCCCCCTCTCTCTCTCCCTCACTCTCTTTCTCTCCCTCCTTTCCTTTCTCTTCATCTCTCCCCCCCCCCGTCTGTCTGTTTCCCTCTCCCTCTCCGCACCTCACCTTTCTGGTCCAGCAGTAAAATAATGGTATTTAAAGATGAGGATCTGAGATGCTGGAGGAGCACTTAGCTGTCTCCCTCTACCACAGCCTTCTTCCCCATCTACTTAGCTTAGAACCCATTTTTCCTCCCTTGTTCCCCCAGGAGCAAACCCAAAGTGGACACCAAATGCAGGCTTGGCGGACGGCTCTCCCCATGAGGGAGGATGGCATATGTTTCAGGAAGATGGGAGTGTGCTCTGTCTGCAGGACTGTGACCAGAAGTCCTCTGCGAGACTTTTAGCCAGTATACCAAGCTATAAAAAGCTTGTTACTCAGCCTAATACTTTTATGTTGTATTGAAGTCTTATGAGGTTGCACTTTATAAGAACTGAACTTCAACACATAAATCTTTCTCAGGTCAGCTAGACTTGGAGCTATTTTTTTTTTTTTTTTTTTTTGATCCCTCTTGTAACTCACTCAGAGTTTATCCAAGGTGATCATTTCTAAAACTAGCCAATTAGAAAAGACACCATAGTACAGTGGGAAAACACACCCAATTGCAAGTAAGGATATAGCTGGAACTAGCTTTTTTACCTAGAACAAGTCAAAGCCCCCGAGCCTCTTTCTTAGCTAAGTGGAGGGCATTGCCTGGCGTAACTGTGACAGAGCACTCAGCTCTCGCGCTCTGGGCGGAAGACCGTATCTCTACCATTGTCACTTTATGAATAACAGGAAAGCCAGTATTTGAGTGGACGCCATCGTCTCTGCAGTAGATGTTAGGTAGATCAGAGCATAACTTAACTTAATCTAGCCAATCCACGTAGTTTCTAGAGGAGAGAACTAAGGGAATGTCTGTCTCAAGACTTGGTGTGCTGTGACTCTCAGCCACGGGCTTGGTCATCTTTTGCTGGCAGTGAGAGGTAGAGGAAGCAGGAGTTTTCAGAACATGGTAGAAATTTCTTTTCTCTTTTTCCTGGCATTTTCTATTGTGGCAGAATGTTGGCGGCATCATAATTAACCGAATGTTAGCTGTATTCAGGTTCAACACAGACCCCCAACCCCTTAGAAAAAAAGAGAATGGCCACCCTCTTCTTTAAGAAATTTCTAATTTTTCCTTCAGGGTTCACTTTTCAAATCATGCCAATCGTTCAATTAGTGAAAGAAATCAGGGGGAAGGTCTGTTTAAGCTAGCAAAACTTGGGGGGCTAGTCCACAGCCCATGTGGGGATCTTACAGACAAATGGTGTGAGCTACCTTAGGTCTCTGCTCTGCAAACAGTCTCCCTACTTATGGAGTCATCAGAGCAGAGTTGTGTTCTTCCTAGAGGCCCGGCTCCCTCTGACTTCACCATTTCCACGAACATTATCACTGTCTTCCAAGTGACTCATCTTTGAACTCACAACATTGAAACACCAGGTATGTGTGACACTAGTCTTAATTCTTCCATGATACTATGTTTCACACTAGTTGCACAAAAAATCATAGCTCACGAACAGTTAGAAACATGGGTTTAGAGGTGGGCAAAGCTAGCTTTGAGTCTCAGCTCTGGTACACACTACAAATGTATCATCACATCACTTAAGCTTTCCCAGCCTTAGTCACCATTCCTGTAAGATAGGAAAGGTGGTTATGCAAACTCCACGGAATTGTAGGTAATCAATGACACAAAGCATGCAAAACACTCAGGTGACTGCTTACCATGTAATGTGTGTTCAACACATAATGAATGGCAACGATTACTATTCCCCTCTCCTCTTCAACCTACGTCCTCTAGCAGGTTCATCCTCCTAAGGGCGAATTCTGTTGCTCAGCTTTCTTCCTCACCTCCAAAGAGGAAGAGTCATAGTGTGGCGAAGTCATTCTCTTCAATGGGAAGTTTGGGATACCATTTGCTATCTGTGTGATTTTTAGGAGTTTCTTAACTTCCCTCTGCCTAAGTTTTTCTGTTTGCAAGACAGGAGTAATCTTATACCTTAGGAAATTATGAGGTTATTATTATTTAACACCAGTGGTTAATTTTAATTAACAACATCGTTTCAGCTTCAGCACAGTGGCTGTACCTTAATCTACTTCTATTGCAGCCAGCAATCGCAACTCTGCAGTTACCTGCCTGCTTCTCTGGCAGGGGCCTGACCCCTCGGGCCATGGCCTGGTGGGAATTCTGTTCCCACAAGCACCTGCTCTGCTGCCGTTGCTGCTAAAGGTAGCTTTAGATAAATCGCTATCATTTTGTTTATGAGTAAGATTTGTGATTCAAAGGCTGGGGTGAATACCTGGTAGCTCAGAGAGGGTGAGTACAGCTAGCCAAACTTCTGTCCTTGCTGAGGTCTCCTAAAGAGAACATCCTTCAAAAAACCCAAAAGCATGCCAAGCAAGCACGCAAGCAAGCAAGCAAGCAAGCAAGCAAGCAAGCAAGCAAGCAAGCAAGCACACAAGCAAGCACACAAGCAAGCAAGCAAGCACACAAGCAAGCAAACAAACAATACCTCCCCACTCCAAATCTCTCCTCATTCGTGGTGCATCTCTCTCTCTTTCCCCGATGCCCTCTGATGCTCTGTAACTACTTTCTGTCAACTCGTTGCTAACTCAGCCTCCTGACCCAAAGTTGATTGTATCTAATTAATGCAAATAAAAAGTTGAGTATAACAGTGTGATAGAATGCTCCACAACATTTCCCCATTTTCATCTAAATAAGAAGGAAAGGTTTTCACTCTAACACAGTACAACTATATGCAACAAGAAAAGTTATCAGGTAAGGATTACATTAATAATGCCCATTTGCATTTGGCAAATTCAGAGAAACTACCCTATTATCTACCCTATCTTGGTGAGTATAAGTCTTGTACCTAACTCACTTTCTATCCTAACTTGTATTACCAAGTTAGAAATATCTTTTTATAACTCAAAACATTTTTTAGATAAAAAAATTTAAGCTTTTATGTCTCTCAACTTCATCCACTTTACTCTTCTTTTGTGGGTTTATTTTCTGAACTGGTAACAAAGAAAACTGTAACTCTTACTATCTTGCCTTTAATTTTTATCAGAGACCGAAGAAGGATATAATATTACCTGAGTATATAGGATGTGCAGGGCGAACTACTTCTAAAGTTATATAAATGTCAGAAACATGTGGCTGCCTGGACAGTCACCCAAGGCTCCTTTACAATGTTGGGGCATTCATCTTCGGCCTACAGGCCTAGAATATCTGATTGACTTTTCTGTGAAGCGGGAAGTTTGAAAGACTGTCCACCCTTGTCTTGGCAAAGTTTAATAATCCCCTTCTTTTGTGTTTTGTTTATTCAGTTTGAAGGGCATACTGTCAAGCAGTCAAGGAAAGGCATTTTTCCCTAATGTCTAACATTGCCATAACAAAAGAAAACTCCATATGTAGATTCTTCAATATCAATAATCTTTTTTTGAAGTAAATTGGTGCTGCTGGGAGCAGATGTGTCTCTCTGTAATGAAAAGTAATAAGACATCTTAAATGCCATGTTCTATGGGTCTCTGAAATGTTTGAAGACCAAATATCTGTCTAAAATATATCTCTGTCTGACCTGGAAAACGTGCTTAACATAACAAGTTTGATTACTATAGATGACTAACTACTAACCTATATTTCTTAACTATATGTTATAATTTTAAATAAGCTGCTTAGGTCCAATACTTAAACAAGAGTAGAAACATATATACAGTATAACAAAAGTAACCTTAAAATTGTGTAAATTAAGATACAAAAATATCTTAAACAAGAGTAGAAACATATATAGAGTATGTTCTAGAAAAAATTACCTTACACTTATACCAATATACAAAAACACCTTAAACAAAGTAGGATCATATATAGAGTATATTATTTTTTAACAAAAATAACCTTAAGTTTGTATCAATAAGCAAAAATCAAAACCAATGTAAAATGTTCGGGATTAATAGTTGTTTTTTAGTTTAGTGTTGATTCAGTAATTTATTATTTTATCCTACCATTCCTATACCCCCCCTTTTTTATATAAAGAAAGAGATCCTTGAATCTAACCTCACATGCTTAGCTTCTTCCCTTACCATGACCAGGAACAATTTCCAACCAACTCCCCTAAACAAGGACAAACATTCCTAACCCACCCAACTACCAAAAACCTTACCTCTTGGGAATGTGGGCATTATATTTTTAAATTTACTTCCTGCTGTCTGGGAGGGATGGTAATATTAGGGGACCCTGAGAAAATTGTGATAATGGTCAATTCCTGGGAGATCGAACTGTTGTCCAGACTCTGTGTAATGGGAAAATTCAGGGCTTGTCTGAAGTCCTAGCTGCAGTAGTCTGTGAAACTGGACACACTCAGCAAGCATCTTTGAAGTGGTCTTCAATGGTTTGTGGTCCAAAACTGATTTTTGGGTAGTGTTTGTCAGCTTAATGACACTACCATGACTCAGGTAGAATTGTTGTGGGCCCATCATGGTTTTGGAGACTTCGAGGTCACTGAAGAGAACTTGAACATTTTAAGTGTCATATGCAGCAGATTTGAGAGAGGTTAAATGATCGAAACCTGTTAAGTATCTCTGGGGTATACAAGCTTAATTCCTAGTTACCTGATTCATTTTCAAACCTGAAATCATGTATAGGAAGCTAGATGAAGCCTATTTCTAGAATTAGTTAATACTCTATAAAGTTTAGTTTCAACTGTTCCTGAGTCTATTAAACCCTCAATTTTAATGCCATTTGTTGGTATTTTTAGCTTTGGTCTTTGATCATTCATAGAACTTTTCCAAAATACTTGTTTTATGATCTCTCCTGAAAATATATATACATTTTATCTACTGAAGCTGGTCTGTCATCCAGAGCAGTGTGGTTTTTAACAACAGGCATTAAGTCTTTTATTGTTCTGTGAAGGAGTTTCCCCAATGCTGACAGGGAATGATTGAACCACATTTGATCTTGGGGCACTCGAGAGGCCCCCTGAGGTGTTTCCACATGGCAAAGGATCACATTGCCTGTCTCATGTTGACCTGCATTCATTAGTCCAATGCCAGCCTTTGCCACACGTATTTTCACTGACTTATGAATCCTTGAAGCTGTGTGGAGATCAGTGTTGTCAGATCTGTGCTGTCAAATGTTGTATCTTCTCACCTTCTGTGAGCTCTGGTGCAGAAGTGGAACCCAACTTTGTATCTCACCACATTGAGGAAGCGGCTCCAATGTTTCACAACACAAAACAACAGCGTTTTCAGGGTTAAGATACATTTTCATTTTACCAAGGGCTAAAGAACTTTCCATAGCTCTCCATAAACCACACACAGCATTGCTTTTTACTCTGTAGTTCACATTCAGTATCCCAAGCACAGTCCATTGTTGTCATCAACCCCTTGTTACAGACCAGGAGGCAAAGCACCAGGAGGTTGGATAATTTGCATAATGACACACTTAATAAATGGCAGGGCTTGGATTTGAAACCTAGTTCTAAAGTGTACCCCCTTGGCCTTCATTCTAAACATGAACATAAATAACAGGGCCTTTGGATTACTCCTGAAGTAAATCTAATCACCCTTGAAAATGAAGACGCCTGAGTAAATTTGACTTAGTACTTCCAGAGGATTAATTTTCCAAGGACCCATATCCCTGCTCAGGCACGCACCTCTTCCTGGTATCTCTGCTTGCCTCAGCAGCGAATCTGAGAACCTGTCAGTCCGTGGCCTCAGCCCACTTCTGCAGAGTTCGGGGTTGGACAGAGGTGTGTATGGGATCCTACAGCTGCTGGAGGACGAGACAGGGACTCGGAGCCTCTACTCCCACTTCGACATGCGTGGTCTTGTTTCGTTCACTTCAGTACCAGGATTCTAAAAGGGTTTATTTCCAAGAAGTGTCTGCCTTTACAAAATCTTTCAGAATATCTTTCCCAAGTCTTCCAAAAATTCTCACCTACAGAAGTAAATGGGGTAACTCTTATTAAATATTTCTTCTGGCCAGGGAACTGTTGGTGTGAGTTGGGCAGCCTAGCACCTAAAATCAATCTTCCAGTTAGTAACCACCCTGTGAGTCAAACCCTCATGGACTCCCAGTGTCACAGAGAGAAGCCATGTGAAATAAAGCCTGGGACACTCAATAAAGATAGAAATAATAATCAAGAGGGTGCTCAATGGCTCATCCCCGAAGTTTAGAAATTTATATGTCAAAAAAGGTGTCAAGCATCTTCATAAACACTTGCTTTCTTATTATTGTTTTTATTACGAGCACTCAGTTCAGAATTTTCTTGTCCACATGTGATACAGTTAGTTATATCTGGTTTCAGTGGATTTTGTACTGCCCTAGAGTTTCTATTGAAGAACAGAAGTTTTGCTCTCAGCAGCAACCTTGTTCTGGTGATTGCAGCATCTGTAAATCTCCTGCAGTCTACTTTTCATCAAATCCAAACACATGCCAACACTGATCAGGCTAACAGGGTGACAAAGATTCTGCTGGACCACACTTTAGTTACAGTTCAGCATCTGCTAAGTTCAGCTGTGTACTTCCTTGTGTCTTCTGAATTAACAAACAACTCTGGGGACATTTAGCAAGAACATTCATCTCTGCCATCTACATTTTGCAAGAATCTTCATCTCTGCCATCTACCCAGCCTTGACATTTTACTGGGCTCCCCATCCTCCACACCCCATCAGTATCTTATCACCGTGGCTTATCATAAGCATAGTTGACGTAGTCAGAATTTATCCAACTTCCTCATCTTTCCTCTTAGCAATTTTCTACTCCTCCTACTCATCTGTGCTGTACATGGAGTTGAACCCTTTCAACTGCAAAATGCTGTCGTCTATGCAGATGCCTTTGAAAATATTTCCATTTCCATTTCATATTTAACAAATTATATTTTGGGGCTGGAGAGATAACACACCAGTTAAGAGTTCTAGAGGATTTGAGTTTGATGCCCAGCACCCACCCACATGCCAGCTCACAACTGTCTTAAATGCCAGTCCCATGGGATCTGACTTCTCTTCTGAGCTCTGTGGACAATGTACCCAGGTGGTACACAGATATATATGCAGGCAAAACACATAAAATAAAAATGCAGTGAAAAAGTAAATTATTCTTTACATTTGGGTATTGCACATGTATTGGCATGTAATACCAATATGGGCATTTGGAGAGCAGAGGAAACCACTCAGGGTCCCATCCTCTCCCTCCACCCTGTGTGTTCTGGGGAGTGAACTCTGTCGGGCCTGACAGTTGGAACTTTTGTCAGCTAAGCTATCTTGCCAGCCCTAAAATTATGCCTGTAATATCCAGTCTCAGTGATATCATTGTTGTTTAACAATGGGATAATTGGAAAGCAGGTAACATTCAATGCATGGGAGGAGTGTTGCTTAACTTTACTTCTAAGAATGCTGCCTGCTTCTAGAAAAAGAACCAAATTGTGAGAATGCGGTTCTTGGGTCACCCAGGATCTTGGATTAGACTTTAGGATTGATTCTAGAATACCACACCTGTTCTCAATAAGTAATAAATATTGATGAATTTAAGTTGTATCTTTCACCTTCTTCCTGTTTTGTTTCATCAAATTGGTGCTGATTGGTTTCATTTAATTTATTCAACAATCACCTCTGTTTTTCTATCAGGTACAGAACATTGGTTTTTGTTTGAGATGCAGTCTTACTAGGTAGCTACCTAGTCAGGGCTGGCCTTGAACTCCTGCCTCTGTCTCCAGCATATTGGGGTTATAAGCACACTCCACCACACTTGCCTACCAGAATCTCTGTTTTGTTTTGAGGCGAGTGTCCACTCTGTAGTGGACCTTGGATTCATGGTGGTCTGGCTGCCAAACACTCTTTTAGGGGCTAAAAAAAGATATTTCAGAATACAAAACAGAAGCATTTCCCGCCTTGTAGAGTTTATTTTCTTGTGTGGAGGGACATACAAGAGAGATATTGAAGGAAAATTCAGGTTGCATCAGCTAGTGGAAAATGCTAAGAATGGAGCAGGGGAGAGAGAGGGAGAGAAGAGAGGAAAGAGAGAGATAGAGAGAAGATGGAGGAAAGAGAGAGATAGAGAAGAGAGAGATAGAGAAGAGAGAAGATGGAGGAAAGAGATAGAGAAGAGAGAAGATGGAGGAAAGAGATAGAGAAGAGAGAAGATGGAGGAAAGAGATAGAGAAGAGAGAAGATGGAGGAAAGAGAGATTAGAGAAGAGAGAAGATGGAGGAACGAGAGAGATAGAGAAGATGGAGGAAAGAGAGAGATAGAGATAGAGAAGAGAGAAGATGGAGGAAAGAGATAGAGAAGAGAGAAGATGGAGAAAAGAGATAGAGAAGAGAGAAGATGGAGGAAAGAGATAGAGAAGAGAGAAGATGGAGGAAAGAGAGAGATAGAGAAAAGATGGAGGAAAGAGATAGAGAAGAGAGAAGATGGAGGAAAGAGATAGAGAAGAGAGAAGATGGAGGAAAGAGAGAGATAGAGAAAAGATGGAGGAAAGAGAGAGATAGAGAAGAGAGAAGTGGGAAATCACCATGCAGTACTGGTCAGCTTGGCAGGGAAGGCCCTCCTGAGCAGGTCAAGTGTCTCAGTGATTATGAGCAACAAGTAGGTGCCAGGATTCCTGGATTAACCAGAAGGCAATCTGAGTTCGAGCAGAGTCACAGAGAACACAGCCAGGCAGCATCTTAGAGACTCAATAGTATTTTGAAAGGGCTTTGTTTTTATTTTACATGTGTATGCTGTGTTTGTGTGTCTCTATGTGGAGGCCACGGATTGACCGCGGCCTCTTCCTTGATGTCCTTCCATTTTATTGAGTCAGAATCTCTCACTTGAATCCAGTGCTTGCCAGTTTGCAAAATCAGCTAAACTGTTAGTCAGCTTGCCCAAGCTAATCTTCTGTCTCACTGCTCCCTGAGTGCTAGAATTACAGACAGGCTACTTTGCCCAACTGACATTTATGTGGGCTGGTGATCGGAGCTCAGCCCTTCTAGTTAGGAGGCAATCGCCACGTCCCCAGCTCACGTTTGGTATTTAAATATTGTATAGAACTGACCAATTTATTAATAGGCATTTGTGTTAAGAATAGAATGGAAGGGGGAAAAGATAGAACATTAATGTTTTGGCTATAAAGTTGGTGTTTTATTTCATAATCAGCTCATTATCTATTTTGGAATATACATGCCCTCATGAGGTTACAATGTGCTTCTTAATGTATAGAAATACTTTTCATGATTAGTTTTCTCTCTTAATAATGATTTATAGAAAACATGAATTAGAATCATGTTTGCTTTTCTATCCCACATCTGATCTTAGTTTCTAAATAAAAATCTCCTTGATGATTAATTACTCCAGAAGAAAATGATATTTCACAAAGATGTGAATTCTGTAGAAAAATTTATTTACAACATTTAGGGATTGTTTGTTTGCTGAGAGAAAAGACCCTCCTTGAGTATCGACCCAGGTTCACAAGATTTCAACCAGGAAGAGCTTTGGATAAGAAAAAAAAAAAAACAAAAAAGAATTATTTTCTTTTCTTTCATATATAGAAACCAGCTTTCATGACAGTCCTATCTTCAGAAAAGCCTTAAATTACACTGCACTGCTGGTATTTTCCTAGAATGACATTGAAGACAACACATTGAGATCACACTGAGTATGTCTTATTTTCTAACCAATGCCTGGAAAAGTTTAACAGTATTTCTCCAGAAGCTGACAAGCACTGTTGCTATGCATACTGTTAGTAAGGGGCTGGGTGTATTTTTAGATTTGCAGAGAGCCTTTATAGAATACTTCCACAAATACATCGTAACTCAAGGTTGAAAGCCTGTGACAGTGCTGAAGATGTCCTACCGATGGGAATTTGGGAGCATCCATCGCCCAGAAATCTACCTATCACGGATCCCAGGACTGCATTTGCTAGTAATGAAGTATCTCTAGTTTCTGCTTTTCTTCCAATCACTTTACTCCTGGTCTCAGGCGCCATAACACAGACCGAAACCGAACCCTGACTCCCTTGTTTCAGTTTTGACCTTGGTTTGAGTGTGGCTTCATTCTCATTGCATCTACAGAAGGAAGTTGAGTCTATTTCATTTATCCTTCCCTCCCACCCTTCAAGTTCTCTAACATTTATTTTTCTGCCTATAATCAGCCACTTGTTTGTTTCACACAAACGGAATGTCCGAGTTTAGAGGAACTTCTCTGTAAGTTCTAGGAAAGATGCTCGTGCTGTCTTCTTAATTATGTTTCATGGTCACCAGAAATACCTCAAACTTTTGCCCAAGCTGGCTTTGCAGCTAGTGTTAGCTGGAACAGAATTTTCCTAAGCACTCCGTAGTCTTGCGTGTGGTCCCTTACCCTTACGGGTTCTTAGACCTCTGTCCCCCACATTCATTTCTTGAACTCTTTATGGTCCCCTCAGGGTCAACAGATGGGCCGTCTGCCTTCCTGGGGGACTCTGGGCATGTTGCTCCCAGGTTCCTCTTTCTGTAGTCTTACACAACAGACTTTTTAACAAGGTTATGCTTTGGGTCCTTGTGGAACCAGATAATACTGTGGCGCTCCACCTGTAGCATAGCTATTTGACAGAATTATCACTATAGTTAGTGCATTTTGAAAGAATGGATTAGAATCAAAGAGCCATTTAGCTTTTTCCCTTTGCTAATCTGCATGATCTCTGCTTGAGCACAGCTGTGCAAGTTGGAAAGCCACTGGGGCTCCCATTGTCCTCACCTGTGTTTCCAGAACGCCAGGGAGAGGATGATAGTGTTGCAGACCTCCGGATTGCCTGGTTTGCTACATCGAGGTTGTCAACTGTTTCATTTTGTGCTTTTTTCTAGCCCTGGGGAGGCATGGCTGTGAGGGATGGTGTCTAATGTCTGTTCACATGAGCCTGAGACTTTATTTGCCTTCCTGCAGCCTATGTGGAGGGTGAATTGCAAGGCTCTGGAAGTGGTAGGCTCATCAGCACTTCGCCACAGTGTCACGGAGCTAGGTTTGATCAGTAAGGTCCTGCGAAGTATTGCAAAGGCCTACGCACAAGTGCTATTTCCTTTTATGACAATATCAAACACTTCAGAACATTCAGCCCCAAATGGAGACTTGCAAGCATGCTCTCCTTTCCAGTGCTTGGTGAGAACCCGTTCCCTCATTTCCAGACACATAAAATGCTTCTCTTTCTCACTTTCACTTTTGATGTGAGAAATCCACTAGAGTTCCTTGGTGTCTGTTTCTATCCTGAGAACAACCTGAATTGTTTGCCCACCCTTGGGGGTGGGATGGGGGATGGGGAGTGAAGTGGGGGAAGGAGGGAGTATCAGGATGGTGACAGCTGTGGTAGTTCCTGGAAAAGTGCTTGTGAGAAGGGACCATTATTTCCCTCACCTGGCCCATAAGGCAAAGTAAGGCAGACAGATAGTAACCAAGGAGGCTTGTTGCAGACTCTTAATTTAGTATAGACTCAGACTTAAAACAAAAGCCCTCATTAAGCAGCATAGGAAGAGGAAGGGAGTAATTGAGGGATCCTTCAAGTTTTGAAGTGAGAAATTAGATTTTTGGTTATCAAACTAGGCCCCACCCACCGGGGAGACTTTAAGAGCTCAGTACTGGCTCCTGAGTCCCAAGTTCTCAGCACAAAGGACATACATTTGCCCCAGAGGTACAGAGGTCAGGGAATAAGAGGCAAAGGCAGGAGGTAGAGGACAAGGGAGAAGAGGAAGAGGTATCTGTCTTGGAGTAGGACACGGGGCTTGCTGCTTCTAGATAGGAGACAGATTTGGCTTATTGGAAAACGGCAGTTTATAAAGGTAAAATGGGAAACCCCGTGTTAGGATGAGGTGTTTAGTTTTAATTGGGTATGCTAATTAGGTGGGCCAAAGGGGGCTTTTGATTGCTGGACTTCAATACTTTGATACCTGGATCTTTTTAGTTAGCCTCAGGAGGAAGAAGTGGCCAAATAAGGGGACAGACCTTGGGGCTCGCTTTGGGAATGAAGTCTAATGGGTGTTAGCAAGGCGGGGGAGGGGGGATTAGAGGTCACATCCCTGGGCACAGTGAAAATGCATGAGCTTTCTAGACATTTCCTGTCCTTTTTGCCATAAACTTTGTTTTCTTTTCCTTTCTATTTACCTTACTTACTTATATTTATTTTTAAGTTTCTGGAATGTGTTTGAAAGTTTCAGTTGCTTAGGACACAACTATGAAGCCTCATGATACAGAGCTCACAGTCCAGAGAAGCATTTCTGTGGCATATCTATGTTACATACACATTATACTTACGCTCAGGTACTGTGTTAGGAGCTGAGGGAACTTAGGTAAATGGGCTTCGGTTTCATAGTCTGTAAATGAGGGCAGTGCTAACTTCTCTCTGGGTGGCAAGAAATGAATAAGAATTAAATGAGGGACCATGTGCAAATCACTTCCACAGGCAGCTGGAGGCAAAGGGCTGAAATGCTGGTTCCCATCTCACAGCCATTTGGACCCGACGTCACCTGACCTCAGAAACTGACCGTCTTTCCTCATTGGATGAAGGCTGGGCCATCAGGCTTTAGGTTCATTCTGTCTCAAGATCATTGTTTCCAGCACGATCTACACCAGGGAAGTCTCTTTCCCCAAGATCATGCCCTCTCAAAGCCCTTTGAGGCTCGGCCATCCCCTTCTCCCAGCCGACCTCCCACTACACCGTGCTCTCCATCCCTACGGTATTTCCCAAACGGCTAGCCCACCCCAACCCAGTCCTTTCTCTCCACATCAGCTTCCCTACCCATCACACTCAACTGCTACTCTCTTAACTGAACATTTCTCGCTCCCTTGCCTTGGCTAGTCCAGTCTGTAACCCAATCCACGCAACGACTTGTTTCTGACCTTTACCACATTTTGTTTACCTGTTGCTGCTGAAGAAAACCACTCAGTTTCTATGTTTTGTTGAAATTATAATATAATTACATCACTCCCTTCTCTTCCTTCCCTCCAACCCCTGCCACTGTCTCCTCCTTCTATCCCAACTTCATAGCCTCTTTTCTTTAATCGTTACACACACGTGTCTGTAAGTGTGTAAATACAACCTGCTTGGTACACGGTTGCCTGTGTGTATGTGATCTCAGAGCTGACTTCAGTTTCATGTTTCCAGTCTGGACCAGTTGTTTGTTTGTTTGTTTTGTCTGTTTCCATGCAGCGCTATGCTTCCAATTCAAGGCCTTGCTCATGTCGTCAAGACCTCTAACACTGAGCTAGAACCTCAGCCCTTCACAGGACATTTATATTTGTTTCCACGGATTGGCTTTCCTTGTCTTCTAAAGGCTGCTCTGGCATGAAGCTTTAACCCCGAGCTCAGCACAGCGGTCCCCAAGTCGTCACCTCCATTCAAAAGCCTCTCATGTTTCTTTCCTGGTTTCCAGTGGTCCCAGAAGGAAATGTACGCCTCCTCCGTCCCAAGACTCAGCCTGTGTGCTTGGTGGCTTGGTGTTTCTTTCTCTCCACGCACGTTCCCTTGAACGTGCACAGGCAGTCAGGTGTGCTCTTCCTTATTACCCCTCAGGCTCCAGGCTGTTGGTGTCAGGAAATTTAACTTCTGCCCTTCTTCCCGTGTGCTGCCCTGTTGGTTCCCTCACATAACTGCAGTATGCGTTTTACAGCGTCTGCTGTTTCCCCTCACACTGTCTTTCCTGTCCATCATTTAAACCCCCACTGAAGTTGGATCCCTGCTTCAGCGCTGTGCCGGAACTCTCTTGGGGTCACCGTCCTCACTTTGACTTCTTTTTGCCTTTGACACTGGCCACTTTTCTGAGGAAATTCCCTTGTCTTGTGGTGATCTCTCTTCGATGTCTTCACAAGTCTTTGGACTCCGACTGGCTCCCCACTATCATGCCATTAAACAGTGTTAGCTGTGACTCCCCAAACCCCTCCTTCTCAGCCATTTTCTCTTCATTTTCCACACTTTCTCTCTGGCTGATTAAATCCATGCCCGATTTCAACTCTGATGCACAGGTTAATATACTAATAATTCTTTTACCTGGCTACCAAACTAGCTACTAGCTACTTGGACAGATTGCATTCGGTTGTGCTGGCTTCTAAATCTGTACTCTGACCAGTTGACTTCTGCCCTTTCTTGTTTTTAAAGTTAGAAACATCCAATTATCCCCAGGGAGAAAGAAACCAACGTCTCTATGGAACTCTCTCTTTTATTGTGCGTAACAAGTGACCATCAAAAGTTACTCTTTAGTAACACAAGCCCTTGCTTTTCTTGGGCCTTTTCATAAGTTCAGATGACCAAATAATTAAAAGTATCAAGTCAAGGGCTGCCTTTAATGCCAGTGAAACCCCGGAGGTAAAGAAAGAGTGGGAAGCAGCAGGGGAGCTGACAGATTTGCTTCATGTCTCATCATAAGGAAGAGGGGTAACACAAACACCTCTCCGGTATCGTTTTATATCCGTTTCTGTTATCCTTGGAATATAAATCTGCAGGTGAAATCTAAAGCGGTCTCATAAAGGGGTCTAATGACATTTTTTTGTTTGTTTTAAACTTGGGGATGGGATGAAGAAGGCAAAACAAAACAAAAAAAATCGAAACAAGAAAAGTAACAAAATCGTCCCACAATTGAATTCAACAGCCTGGTTTCCTGGCCAGCAGGGGGCGCACCATTCCTTTACTCTGGGTAGATTTTTTTTTTTTTCACCTAAGCAATGCGTCTCCTTTAATAATGACTACATCCTAGCAACAAGGAGGGAAAAAATAATGAAAAGATCGATACATGTGCTCCCTTGTGGTTGCTATTTTTAAAAATAGCTATTTTTTTCCCCAGTGTAATTGAGACATGTTTCCGTACGAAGGGGTCGTGGCTGTCTTTTTGTTGTTTTGCCATTCTGTCCAGTGGCTTATTTCTAATGGGGTGGGGCGTGTTTTTAATTAAGGCTGTGGTGCGTTGAAAACCCTCATGGAGGCTGGGACTCAGCACAGGTCAGGAGGACTTAGGCAGCACCTTTCTGACACAGAAATAGACTTGGATTTGCTCATTTAAATAAAAATGAAAGGAAGGAAGGAAGGAAGGAAAACAACCAGACTGGGTGGCTGTCTGGGGTGACCTTTTAATGAATTGGTTCAAGGAGATGGAAACCGGGGTATGGGGTCCTTGGTCGTGGGTGGCTGGGTGGAAATGGGAGAAGAAGCCCTACTCTTACCTGGACTCTACTTTGACTTTGAAGAAAACATTTTACTTTATGTTCTGTGCAGTCCTTTCTACACTCCATATTTTATTTATTTATTTATTTTAAGAGGAAGAGACACAATGGATTTGAAAATCAAGTCAGGAAATATCTACATAGCAATTCATACAAGAGACCTACCTAGCTTGGCTCATAAATGTAGGCTATCCTTGCATCTTGAGAATGTACATCATGTATATATGTATAGGCATACATTGCATAGCAGCTACATAAATATGTTTATATCGACTTAGCAAGAATATGTATGCATATATCTAGATACACACCAATAACACAGGGGTTACAAAAATGAAAATAATTCTTTTTCAAAGTATTATACTTTTAGAATAATTGCTGCACTCTCTCACTGAGAATAATAATAGATCTCAGCCAGAAATGTGGAAGGATTTTTAAAAACTTCACTTCCTAAAATTCTTATTTGGCACAGAGAAATTTATGCCATTTATTTCACAAGCACATTTTCATAAAGAAAGGTTTAGAGATGATGCCTTGAGTAAATCTTCTAATACACACCCACCTGTATCCAATAATATGTGTGTGATTAGACGTCATGCTGGCACATTCTCCCCTCCACTGTTAGGTATTGTGTGAACATGCAAAGGAAAAATGAAATGCATTTAACACCAAGAAACGATGCATCTCCACCACTAAATCTCTGAAATGGCTGACCTTTCCCCCTACCTACAGCATCTCGTTTTGTTTCTAAATGACAGCAAATAATTTAACGTGTGACAGTATGGGTTTTAATTTGAAAACAACAACCAGGGATTTAAAGGACACCAATGTGACAGGTTTGGCTGCTAACATGTACTCTTCCATCACAGGGGGATTGGATCTCTGGCCAATTAGCTCGGGGTGTTCCTGACGTCAAAGCAGTGAGCTTAACCCCCGGGGAGGCTCTGCCTTACTCATTACTGTTGCCACAGACACATCCTTAATCCTAGTCGTTTATCCTACGAATTGTTGCTCTTCAGATCTGAGACCAGGCTGTAAGAATGTTGTCTGAGTATGCTAAAATGGCAGTCATCAAGCTCGCTGGCCTACTATGGAGTGTTTCCATATCATCCCTGGAGAATTCAGAATGCTTATGCTTAGGGAAGATTGCCCGTTTCAGGAAAACTGTTGTCACAATAGACCATTGAAAAGTAGCCTGATGAGAAGCAAGACCCAGCAACTGAATACTGGCTCCCTACTTGCCAGTTATGAGCAGTTAGGCAATTCCCTCACCCTTTATCAGTCTTCATTCATTCATAGACGAGAGGAGAATGGTACCTATCTTTCAACTCGTTACAGCCATGACTTGATTTCATAAGTATGGCGTGTTCATTGTAGAGTAAAACAGAACATTTGTAAATCCTTAAGTACACAAGGCTGCCTTAACCTTCCTTGTCATAACTCCAATGCAGGAATATTGTAAGAATCAAGCAAATATGAATATAGACCACATTTTTCTTGAAGATATTTTGTATTTATTACAATTTAAATTTATGTCAAATATTACTATCTCATTCAGAAATGATTTATTTTTCAAAGTTTCACGTTATTTTATACTATGCACAAAATACTCAGGCAACTTCACAGAGTTCTTTTTTTTTTTTTAAAGATGTATTTATTTTCTCTTATGTGTATGAGTGTTTGCCTGCATGTTTGTATGTGCACCACATGTGGTGTGTGCAGTGCTCGAGGTGACCAGAAGAGGGCATGGGATCTGCTAGAACTGAAGGTAGAGGTGGGTGAACTCACGCATGAGTGCCGGGAACCAAACTTTCATTTCCGGGTGAGACGCAGTTCTCCATAGAACTTGTAGTGCAATGAACGGGATAGCCCAATGAAATAACAGAAGTTGTGTTTTAGAGGTGCTGAGTTTCTGTGGAAGGGAAGAGGTTAGGTCAACTCAAATCCCAGGAGGAGGGAACCCTCTCCAAGGTGAGAGGAAGTCTGTCTCATCAGGCAGTTTGCTGACTTGGGTATAGCTGGAGGGCTTTTCTGGAGAATCTCACGTGGCAAAGAAAAGCCAGCTCACTTCCTGGCAGTTAAAAATGGGATGCTCTGACGGACAGGAAGGGGAGGAGTCAGATACAAAGCTGATTTCCTCATACCACATTTGCTGAATCCGGATTCTATTCAGAAGGCTATGGAGCTAGGTCAAAAGCTTCTAAAAAGGAATGACTCCAATCTTCATAGCGTTGGCATGCGGGGCAGCATGGACTGACCTCTAGAGACCCCAATCCCGATAGGCCTCCAGGTTTTCCCTGAGAAATTCCCCAGGTGCTAAAGTTATGGGTGCTGGAGGCCCAGGTGCAGGCCTTGAACTTCAGAGAGGCAGTGTTGGTGTCGTGAAGCTTTTGAGGATCGAAGAGATGGATACCCCAGTGGACACAATCAGAAGCTCAGAGCGACTAGGAGCAAGGGTGAACACCGTTAGAGTGGTTTCTACTAAAGCTACAAGCTCTAACCCAAACTTTGCTCCAGTGTCTGGTGTAATTGTCCTGACCAACCCCTCAAATGCTTTGCTTAATAGAAGGAATGGAAACCCTCTTTTGTGGAAGGTGGTGTTCAGAACCTTTATGGCATTTTTATGTTCCCTATCTGTTCTACAGCACAAAATCAGTGTATCTATGTCGAGGCAGTAAAATGTGACCAAGAGTCAACAGAAAGGCACAGCACACAATCCCCCATGGGGAACCTAGGCAGTGGTTAGTGCAGAGACACCTTAAAACTATTCAGAGCATGGAGTGGAGGCCAAGCAAGGAATTCATAGTTCAGAGGGAACCATAATTGTCCAGGAGCAATGGGTAACTTTCCTCACTTAGGAGAAACTAATTTCTCCCTTATGTATTGGGAGGAGGTGAGGAGTGGTCATTGGACAGAGTATGAATAGGGCCTCATGACCTGAATTGTGGGTCTGTGTAGATTGAGAGTTCCCAGCCTGGGATAGGGAAGAAGACAGAGACACCTTCACTACCGGATCCAGAATCCAAGTGCCCTGGAGGGCCAAGGAACACAGGCAAAAGGCAAGGTGTTCAGGAGTGAAGGACAGCAGAGGTAAACTTCTCCATCCAGAGAAGCATAGAGGAGGCAGGACGGGGAAAATGAGAGGAGGTGGTGATTGCAGGAATGAATGAATGAATGAATGAATGAAGATGAAAAGATCTTCATTTCTGCTGTTCCTTTACTATATGTGTTGAATCTCCCAGACTGGGAAGATCTAGGGGCACAGGTCTGTTGGTCAGAAGGAGGTGTCAGCACAGCATATTTTCAGCACAGTCTAGGCAGAGCTAGTGGTACACGCACTTACATGTGCCCTTGTACACTCACACGAGTGAGAACTTGTCAGATGTGGTAGATAAGGTACAGGACTGAACACTGAGGATCACGACTCATGACTTCAGACAGAAGGAAGGAAAACTTGGGGGGAGGAAGATAAGCAAAGTGTTGTCACCGAGAAAGAATGGCTTAAGGGGGCAGTAGTACACTGCAGTGAGCAGAAGTTATAACCAAGGCTCTCTCAAAAGCAACGCCCCCCCCACACACAAAATTTGGTGCTAGAGGATGACTCATTGGTTATGAGTACTGATGCTCTTGCAGAGGACCTGGATTCAGTTCTCAGCACCCACATGACAGCCGGAACTCCAACTCATGCATGTGGTACATAAACATATTTGCAGACATGTACACACACATGCATACACACATGAGATAAAAAGAAACAGATCCTTTAAACAACACAAATGTATATCTGTATACTGCTTAATTTATGTGTGAGTATATGCTTGTATATCAGAAAAAACATAGATCAAAAGAAAGGAAACAATTCCCTTTGGATGGGATTTTTGATATTGTAACTTGAAATACATCTCATATTTAAAGTAGAGTAAGAGCCAGCATAATGCTACCTAAACTTGCCAATCTAAAATTTTTATTTTGGAAAGTAATTTCTCTAAGATGCTTTATGTAGCACTTTGCCCTTCTTAAACAAAATGTTCTGAGCACAGTTTGACCTTTTCTTGATGACTTCAGAGTGTCTGGGATGCACGGGGCTGCAGGCCAACGCTAAATGGCTCTAGACAACACCCTGTCATCTGCTACCTCCCCGCGGCTCTCAGTGTGCCTGACTTGGGTTTCTCCTGGGTTACATTCACTTGTACACGCCTGCGGATTGAGTGATTCTAACCACACCCAAGTACACAGGTGCAGGAACAGCCAGTCCAGCTAGGGCCGTCCCTTTTTAGAGATCTGACCCAAAACAACTCAGGCCTTCCTGCCCACCTGGATCAGAAGGGGGGCTGAGAGTGAGCTTCAAGCCCGACTACTCGGATAGGGGGAAAATTCAGCGAGTCATCCAACATGGACCAGCTTGTCCCTGCATCCCAGACCTTGCAAAATGAGTCACTAGGAAGTGCTGATTAATCGCCTGTATAGGGATGGTCCTGAGCTACTGGGCACTGCTCTGTGTGAGTCACCAAGCTGAGTGTTTTGCTACTGTTGTTTTTCTGTCGGTCAAGTGGAATGATTTTGTCTCTACCAAATTTGGCTGTTTGTAGACCTTCTTTCTGGGTCTCCAGGAACCAGCTATCCTAGAGACAGATTATGCCATGGTTAGCGTTTTCGTGTACTTCTCTCTAGTGAGGGCACTTCCCTGGGCTGCAGAGCCACCTGCCCACATGGCCACAGGCACCCACACCCCTGGGGGCAGAGGCAGGGCCAGGCAGGTAACACCTATCCAACACTCCACGCTCCAGGCTGGCAGCCATGGAAACAGCAGAGCTGGTTTGACTTTGTACCCCGAGTCCTTCCTTACTCTCTGAGGTCTTGCACAGACAGACAAGACTGTCCTAGTTGTCAGGGGTCCAGAATCATAAATCCTGAAAACGATGGAGGAAGTAATGGAAATGTTTTCTTTTCCAAGCCATCCAAAGTCCAGCTGCAGAGGGTTGCCTACCAGGCATGGAAGTACAGACTGAATCACCTTTTCAGGGACAAGTGGGTGGCATTCACAGGCACCAGCAGAATCCTCCAGCGGGTTTCTCAGCAATCAGTTGCTATTAAATTACCAATGGCAGATGCTGCAATATAATCTTTATACAGTAAGGCCTTACTCACCAAGTGAGTGATTGTTGTTAACACGTCAATAATGAGATCTCAGAGGCTGTAAAAGTCAAAGGGGCTTCCTGTTTTTCCCTTTCTGGCCTTATTTTCCCTCTTGAGTTTTATGAAGTAAGTCTCATGGGGGCAGCTGGTTTGGGTGGTAAAATATACTTTCAGGTGAGGGAGTAGAAAATAAAAAATGAGTAAAAAACATGTTACATTAATAAAGAAAGATGCTGTTCTTTGTATAAACACACTAAAACGTACAGGAAGATGTGTGATACATGAATGAGCACCAATTTGTTTGGGCAATAGAATACGTAGTTTTTAAAGTAACTAAGTTTTTAGAAGTATAATTTATATACAGCCAAGTATTTTCATTTTGAGAATATAGTTTAATAAATTATACACACATACATACATACATATCCATCACCAAACAAAGAACCAAACATTTACGTATCTGTCAAAACTTGCTTCATGTCTCATTTCTTTTAACATCCATCCCTAATTACTGATATTTTAAATTACTTTGGATTTTCCCTTTTGCTTAGATGGAATTTTGAAGCTATGTTAGAAACAGAGTTGTGGGGGCTGAGAGACGGCACAGAGGTCAAAGCACAGGCTACTTTTGTGGAGGATTTGAGGTCAGTCCCCAGCACGCATGTTATGCAACTCTCAACTAGCTGTAACTCAGCCTCCAGAGGATACAATGCCCTCCTCTTGTCTCATAGGACAACTACACACACACACACACACACACACACACACACACACACACACACACACACAGACACACACACACACACACACACACACACACACACATACACACACATACACACCATACACACACACACATTCACACACACACATTCACACACACACACATACACACCATACACACACACACACACACAGACACACACACAGACACACACACACACATACACACACACAGACACACACACACAGACACACACACACAGACACACACACACACAGACACACACACACAGACACACACACATACACACACACATACACACACAGACACACACACACATACACACACACATACACACACACAGACACACACACATACACACACACATACACACACACAGAGACACACACACACACAGACACACACACAGAGACACACACACACACAGACACACACACAGAGACACACACACACATACACACACACAGACACACACACAGAGACACACACACACACAGAGACACACACACACACAGACACACACACAGAGACACACACACACACATAGACACACACACAGAGACACACACAGACACACACACAGAGACACACACACACACACACAGACACACACACAGAGACACACACACACATACACACACACAGAGACACACACACACATACACACACAGACACACACACACATTCACACACACACACATTCACACACACACATACACAGAGACACACACACACAGACACACACACACATACACAGAGACACACACACAGAGACACACACACACATACACACACACACACACACACAGAGACACACACACAGAGACACACACACAGACACACACACAGACACACACACACACACACACACACAGAGACACACACACAGACACACACACAGACACACAGACACACACACACATACACACCATACACACACACACACATACACACCATACACACACACACACATACACACCATATACACACACATACACACACACATACACACACACACACACACAGACACACACACACAGACACACACACACAGACACACACACACACACACACAGAGACACACACACAGACACACACACACACAGACACACACACATACACACACACATACACACACACACAGACACACACACATACACACACACACAGACACACACACACATACACACACACATACACACACACACATACACACACACATACACACACACATACACACACATACACACCATACACACACACATTCACACACACACACATTCACACACACACACACATACACACCATACACACACACATACACACACACAGAGACACACACACACATACACACACAGACACACACACACATACACACCATACACACACACACTCACACACACACATACACACCATACACACACATACACACCATACACACACACACATACACACACACACACACACACACACACACACACAGACAAAATAAGTCGTGGGCCTTTTATTTTCCTGATTTGCTGTAACTCTCAACTCTGCCCCTAGAACATACCCCAGCTGTTTGACTGACCCATTTTCTTAAACCAGCCCTGTCTCCAAAGTCCAAAGCTACCCCCTCCGCATGGGTCAGTGGCCTCTAAAGATTATTCTAATCTTCTAGTTCAAAACAGAAAAAAGACACACAGATCAACTTTCAGATCATGTATAAATGCATCATTAGGATACCGATGGCAGTTTATGGTAATCATTGGATTATCCCCTTCCTTCAATTTTGTCTCAAACCCAGCCATGGTAGGGCAGGATGGAATGGAAGCTTTACCTAAATACAAATGCATTAAAGAGTTTGCTTTCTTCTGAGAGCTCTGTACCACAGGAAAGGAAGAGGACCAGTGCTGAATGAGATGGGATCACGAAATTTGATTAGGATGCTGGAGACCCAGCCAGTCCAGGAGCTTCCAGCCTGCAAAGGTTATGAAGATGACCCTGGGCTGGGTACTGGGCACACAAAGTACTTCTACCAAAGCCAAAACAAACTACTACCAGATATTTGTGGAATATAACCTGCCTGACTAACATCCAGATACAAAGTCCCTCTTTGTACTCAAACAGCTTGTGTACCTAAGATGGTGTAGCTTAGCAACCCCAGTCAGAATACACACTGTGATACAGCTAGCTTTTCCCAGGAAGGCAAGGGTTTCATACATGTTGGGTACCTGCTTATAGAACATTCTGCATATTGGTTTTTCTTAATCGTCTTCATTGTACAGATGTGAAATCATGTCATTGAGGATTTCAGTAAATCTCACGTAGCTGGGCAGTGGCAGTCCTGGAATCGAAGACTCCCTTTGCCCTCCCTCACAGCCTCATGCCTGTTTGCTCTGCAAATACTTGCAGCCTCGTCCTTTAGTCAGATTTTAATACCATGTTGAGAACATTCATGCTGAAGGCATTTGAAAGAGTTTTTATGAATAACTGTAATATTTACAAATGTGGCCTGGTTGGCATCTCCTATACTTGATTCTACCAGTCTGAGGTCAAGTAGAACTGACTGGATTTTCTCTATTTGTTACTGAGAAAACACCATCAGCATGCAAAGTAGGTGGGGGCAATTCAAATAGCATTCGCAGTGGCTTATTCTATTTAAGGCAATCTGCTGGACAGGTTCCTTCATGCAGTTAGTAGTTAAAATGCAGCTCAGAGAGAATTGGCCCGCCTGAACCTCTGCATTAATATGATTTATTAGGAGAGTTCATATTGATTGTTTTCCTGGCAGTTGAAAATGGAAAAGAGGAAAGACATTAAATGTTAAGCCTTGAACTATCTTACTTAATTACCTCATCCCTTTTATGAACGTGCTTGCTCTTCCCTTTGGAAACTGGCATAGAGGTTAAGTAATTTGTTCAAGGTCACATAGTAAGTAATTGCCCAGGGTCATCAGAGTCAGGTGGGGCAATAAGCTTGGGTAATTCCAAAACTGTTACACTGTGCTACGATGTCCCTCAAATTTACCTGGGATCTCACAAAAGGGTAGTACATGTATATTTGATGTTTCATTCAAAGAGCTTGGAAAAAAAAATATGGGCAAGCCGCAACAGCAACCACATCAAGTTGTATTAAAAATAAATGGGCCATATGGGAAAGGCTGTGTGTAGAGATGAAGACAGGAGCCAGTTAACAAGGAAGGGGGAAGTGGGTTACACAGGGTTGATCTTGTTCTCTGCCCGGGACAGCCTAAGGCGGGCGGTCATGCTCCTGCTTTGAAGGGAGTTCTTAGAGGCACAGGACATGGGTCAGTGCCACAGAGAGATGAGGCGATTCCACTGTTTGGCTGGTGTGTGGCTTCAGAAAGCATTCTTTACAGAGAAGGGGCAGCAAGGATGGAAGGAACAGGGATAGGCTTTTAAAACACCCAACTGAAAGACCTGCATTCATTTGGCTACACACATATGTACATGTAAATCTATATCTATATCTATCTATATGTGTATGTATATATGTGTGTTTATGCATATTTGTTTTGAATGATGTTTCTTTATTTTAATGGTATTTCTAATAAATTTATTGGAGTAAAATATCATATAATATCATATAATATCTAAGAACTTCCATGTAATGTATGTTTGTACTTACTTGTTTTGCAGTGCTGAGGACTGAACTTAGGGCCTCATACTTTCAGCAAACACCGTAGCACTACCCCTCTAGAGATGCTGATATTCTAGGCCTTCACGAACAAGCTTGGGTACATCTGCATTCAAAGAGATTAATTGGGAGGACTGTATTCACGTCAGTGCTGGCAGGATAGCTAAGAATAATTGTCACAGAGGTGTGTCAGGCATCAGACACAGAGAGTGTGTCAGGCATCACCAAAAGATGCCCAGTGGCCTGCATAGAGCATGACTCATAAGGTCTCGTCATGTATGTAGGTCACAGGGACTGTATTTTCACGCACAGGACATCTTTTCTGCCCCAGTGTGATCAGTAAGGATCTTGGGGATACTGTTGGCAAAGGAATCAGAACGAAGCATCACCCCCCCTCCTGCACAAAGGCTTGACGACACTTTGCCAGTGTCCAGTGAGCTTTACGGCATATAAACAATACTTCTTGAATACTTGCCATAGCCTAGGTTCTTAGTATGGAAATGAGTTTTTTTTTTTTTTTAATTTGGACATACAACCTGGACACTTTTATTTAAATGTCATGCATGTTGGCATGTTGAGCTTATCTTTTTGTTTGTTTGTTTGTTTGTTTTAGGCCAGGGCATCTCTGTCCATCTCTCTCTCTCTCTCTCTCTCTCTCTCTCTCTGTGTCTGTGTGTGTGTGTGTGTGTGTGTGTGTGTGTGTATGTATGTGTGTGTCTGTCTGTCTCTCTCACTCATATCAGGATTGATTTCTAGAGTCTCTTAAAATGAAGTATAGTAGAAAAGAATGAAGTTCTGTAGACCCAGAGGGACCTTGTTTAGTTTAAATAAGCTGTAAGGCTCAGCAGCTCAGTCAGACTCACTTCCTTCAGTCATGGACTTTGTCATGGTGTTCGTTTGTTGCCTCCATCCATGGATGGAAGCATGCAGGCTGAAAGTAAAGAGGTTAAAATGATGTTCTGTTAAAATGGCAACTAAGTGAGAGGCAGTAGAAATATTGAGGTAAATGTTGTCAAAACTGGAGACATCATATCATTATTAAGGGATAAATCCAAGTTAAAAAATAATTGCAAATGTACATGTACCTAATACTGGAGAATTTGCTTTATGAAGCAAACATTGGGTTTAAAAAAAGAGAGAGGTTCCATACACCAATTGCCCCTTTCAATAATTAGATAGTTGCCAGAAATTCATTTTAATATAGCAGACTTTAATGATGAGAAAGATCCAGCCATGTGCTTGCACATATGAGGGCAATATTTAGACAACTGGAAAAAAGCAAGCCATGACTGGGGGGGCGGTGGTTGAGTGTGCTATGTGAGAAATCTAGGAAGAAGGGAGGTAATGACGAGTCATGACTAGATGGGAAGGATGGTGGGGGCAGGGAGGGGGATCCAAGGTTAGATTTAGAGTTCATAGCTATTTACAGAGGCTTGCAATACACATGTTTTTGCACTTTGTTTAAATACACTTTTCTCACCTTTCTGTTTCTTCATCTCAGCTTCTGGGCAACATACTGAACAAGTGTAGGTTTACTCCATCCCGTCAGCCTTCGACACAGTGCAAGCTCCCTATCTTGTCCGTCGGAGACAAAATTTTCATCTCTTCCCCTTGTGCTTTCTATCGTCCCAAGAGCTGGCCATTCTTAGTAATTTTCCACACTTCCCCTGTGTTTTCCATACTTAATTTACACTTGATCGCCAATGCAGGAGAGAGTCAGCTTTTGCTCGTGATGGCCTCTTCTTTCTGTTTCTTTTCTCTAGCCTCTCCTGTGTTTAGTCCTGCTGAGATCTCTGCCAGAACTTCTAGATCAATCTCTGTACTAATGCAGCTACATTACATGTCTCCTCACCCTACAACTCTCTGTTGACCACTGGGTAACAAGAATAATAAAAACTCAGAGGTTAATATTGGCTTCAAACTTCAAGTTGAAGATCAGAAAAGCAAAGCAGCCGGCCACTAGTTCTTACCTCTACCTGAGGCTGAAATGGCTGTCCTGTCTCCACACATCCTCAGAGACAATTCTATCTCTAGGAATCCTGAGAGGAAAAGGCTCTGAGTTCCTGTCTCCTCCTGCCTTACATTCCTTTCTCCACTCAGCCATATCACCCCTGTCTTCACCTCCCTAGTGCTAGGATCAAAGGAGTGAACTCTGTTACTGTCCACTCTTGTGTAGGTCAGGTGGCCTTGAACTCAGAGAGATTCATCTGCCTGTCTCCTGAGTCCTGCGATTAAAGGTGTGTGCCACCACTGCCTGGCTCTATGGATAGCTAGTATGGCTACTGGAATTAAAGGTGTGTATCACTGCTGCCTGACCTCTATGACTTGTGGCTGGCTTTGCTTTCTGAACACTCAGGCAAGCTTTAATAAATCATAAATAATTTATCAGCACACCACTGTGTTCTATTTTGATGTAGATAGAGAATATTACATCCATTCTTAATATATTTAGTATTATTTTATTTAACCCACTACAAGCATGAAATCCCATGGGAAGCCAATGCTATTATCTCTTCTGGATCTGGTATTCCTCTTATAAATGTATTTTCAAATGCTCACTTCAAATCATTGTATCAACTCTCCACTATTATAACAAATACCTGAGAAAATAGGCTTATTCTGGCTCACAGTTTTGAGAGTTCAGGCAAGCGATTGTTGGTCTCATTGTATTTGATCCTGTGGCCACATACATCTTGATAGGGGCACATTGTAGAGCAACCTTATTCATCATGTGGCTAGAGTGTGTGTGCGTGTGTGTGTGAGAGAGAGAGAGAAGAGAGAGAGAGTGTGTGCGTGTGTGTGAGAGAGAGGGAAGAGAGAGTGTGTGTGCATGTGTGTGTGAGAGAGAGAAGAGAGAGAGTATGTGTGTGAGATAGAGAGAGAGAGTGTGTGCATGTGTGTGAGAGAGAGGAGTGTGTGTGTGAGAGAGAAGAGAGAGAGAGTGTGTGTGTGTGAGATAGAGAGAGAGTGTGTGCATGTGTGTGTGAGAGAGGAGTGTGTGTGTGAGAAGTTCCTACCAGGATTCCTACTCTGGCAATGGCACCTTTAACAGATGAGCATTTGGGGGACACTTAAGATTCAAACTGAGCAGTTTGCTAAAAATATATTGTAGGACAGTAAACTATCAGACCCCTGAAGAAAACAGAGCAGAGCAGAGGCTGTTTGCCTTCTTTTCTGCACAATAGTGTTCCCGAGACAGAATATACCAGGCGTTTGGAGTCTCTTTTCAATTGGACAGAAGTCCACTCTTACTACCCTCTGAAGAATGTGAGTTCATAATGGAGCTGTGCATGTGAATGGGAATTCACTCAGTGTTGCCCATAAAGATACCAAGAAAGGCTTTTATTTTGTTGCTGTCCAAGGAACACTACACCCTTGACAATATTACAGCACAGCAGTCTTAAACCTCTTGTCATAGATAACGAACAGGTATCCAGAGATGTCTGGTTCAGGATTTGGATTCCAGAGGTGGAGTCTGTGGGTTCCATCTCCAGGCTGAGATGCCTGGTTCATAGACATGCTGTAGGCTAGCTATATGATAGTTTTCTATGTTCCTACATTCTGGTTCTTGAAAGCCACTGAGGATTCAAGCTGTAGACCATACTTGAGACTAAAAGTTCAGATGTCATTTATCTGTGTTATGTGTCTCCTCAAAGATCTTTGCTCTTCTGGAAGTCCTTGTTTTGTTTATTGACATGAGAATGTTACCTAAGTGTAAAGATCTATGTTGTCTTGGTATTGCTTTGCAACAATCTTGACTGAATTACTTCTGACCATTTTGCTACAACTTAACTCAAATACTGTCTACTTCACTGGAAAGAAAAGTTTTTTTTTTAGCATCCATATTTCATCACTATTAGTTTCTGCTAAAAATACAACTACAAAGTATTTCTAGATACTTATTTTTGTACATGTGTGTTGTGTATATGTGTGTGTGTTTGTGTGTGAGGGTGCATTCCTGCCATGGCACCAGTGTGGAGATCAGAGGACAACCTCTGGTATCTGTGAACTTGGTTTGGAGCAGGGTTTCCCTCTTTGACAGCTGTGCTCCAGGCTAGCTAGGCTGCAAGCTTCAGAAAACCCCCATTGTCTGCCTCCATCTCAGGATCTCATCATAGGACTGCTGGGATTACAGACTTCACCACTGTGTCCAACTTCTACATGACAACTGGGGTCTAAACTCAGGTTTTCAGGCCCATGGAACAAGTGCTTTTACTTGATGAGCCATCTCCCCAGCCCCAGAAATTATTTTTTAGTCATAGCACCTTTTCGAGAACAGTAACTATTGAGGTCGCTCAAGCTGTAAGTGGGCTTGTAAAACTACATCAGAGCGCTTTGTCTGCAGCCACTCTGTCTTCCTAGAGGAGAATTCACACAGCCACTATTTCTTCTTAACATCCCAAGCTGGGTTCCTTCTGAGCAGCTCCTTTCACTGAACCGTATTTCCTCTTACAGCTCCATCTTTGATCTTACAAACCTAGAGTCGGTTCAACGTCTCTTTCCTAATGATGAAACACACTTGTCACCCAGGATACCATCATTTTTATTTCACTGAAAGAATCTTCTTTGTGTTCACGAGTCAGATTCGGAGCTGGAATTTCCTCTGGCTAGAGTATCCACTCCTTGGGAGTTGAAATTGTCAGTGTAGTAAGCCAAAAGTCAATCAACAATTCTTACAGCTGGATCAGAACTTTAACAAATGTCTGAACATTTGCAGTTCTAACATAACCTCTTTGTTTTATCTTATCCCACCAATTTATTTCCACCGCTTCTTGTGAAAACTTTCCATCTCACGCTACATTCCTGTTTATTTTCTTTCCGGTCCACATTCTATGTCGGCATTTAAAGCTCTCCTAACTGGGATACTATGAGCATCATAATCCATGTCTCAGTTATTATTTCTATTGAAAAGGCTGGGTACCAAACTCACTCTGTCATTGTTGCTTCTATGCATAGGCAAAGATTATCTTCAGGAAAATAAACAAGGGCATTGTGCTGGACAGTTTTATGTCGACTTGACACAAGCTAGCATCATTAGAGAGGAGGGAGCCACGTTTGAGAGAATGCCTTCATAAGACTGGGCTGTAGGTAGGCCTGCAGGTTGTTCTCTTAATTAATGATCATGTGGGAGGGTTCAGGTCATTGTGGGTGGGGCCACCCCTGGGCTGGTGGTCTTCAGTGCTGTAAGAAGGTAGGCTGAGCAAGTCATGATGAGCATGCCATAAGCAGCACTCTTCCATGGCCTCTGCATCAGCGCCTGCCTCCACGTTCCTGCCTTGTTTGAGTTCCTGTCCTGAGTTCCTCCGGTGATGGACTGCAGAAGTGTAAGCCAAATGAACTCTTTCCTCCCCAACTTGGTTTTGGCCAGTCAGTTTCATCATAGCATAGCATCATAACTATTAGGACAGACCTCCTCAAGCTGCACTAAGCTAAAAAAGGGCCACTTAGTGAAAAGTGTAGGGGAACGCCACAGCACATGTGTGATCAAGGAGACTCACTGAGCTCCACAAGGAGCTCTCCTGATGTCTGAGTGGGCGGATCTGGTCGTATTTGCTCAATACTTCTGGGCTGCTTGTAGTATGTCTACACTGTTTCTCAAACTCTAAAGCCTAGGATTTTCTACTTTAGCGAAAAACAGCCCTCTCAGCTAAACTGTACATGCACTTCCTTCCAGACTCAAGGCCTAAGATCGAATGTTCAGTTTGGGACCATTGCTTTAAGTTTACTTCTGAATATGATCTCTTTAGCTTGGCCAATGGTTCATTCATCTGGGTTTACAGAGGAAGAGTTCACTTGAGAATAACAGACTGAGGGTGATAGCTTTTCTAGGAGAGTGAGAAGGCAGAGCTGAATTGGCTTTATTCTCCATCTCGGAACTTTGTTAGCTTAGATCCATCTCTAATTTCTCTTCCTCACGGACATTTTTTATTTTTATTCAAATTAGAAACAAACTTGTTTCTAATTTGCTAGTCCCAGTTTCTCGCCCTCCCCTCTCTCCCTGTCTCCCCATTGACTTTTATCCCATCCTTTCTGCTCTCCAGGGAGGGTGAGGCCTTCAATGGGGAGGAATCTTCAGTCTGTCATATCATTTGGAGCAGGGCCTAGACCCTCCCCCTTGTGTCTAGGCTGAGAGAGGATCCCTCTATGTGGAATGGGCTCCCAAAGTCAGTTCATATACTGGGGATAAATACTGATCCAATACCAGAGGCCCCTAACTGACACCCAGGTTCAGGGGTTCTGGGTCAGTTCTAACAGTTTTCCTGGCTATCAGTCTGAAGTTCATGAGCTCCCCCTTGTTCAGCCAGCCTGGTCTTGATCCCTTTGCTCATCACTCTTCCCTCTCTGCAACTGGATTACAGGAGTTCAGTTCAGTGTTTACCTGTGGGTGTCTGCTTCTGCTTCCATCAGCTGGATGAAGGCTCAAGGATAGCATATATCATTATTGGGGAAGGGCATTTAAGGTAGCCTCTCCATTATTGCTTAGATTGTTAGTTGGCATCATCCTTGTAGATCTCCGGGCATTTTCCTAGTGCCAGATTTCTCTTTAAACCTATAATGACTCCCTCTATTGTGGTGTCTCTTTTCTTGCTCTCCTCTACTGTTCCCCCAACTCAATCTTCCTGCTTCCTCATGCCCACCACTCCCCACCTCTTCTCCCCTCTCTTTCTCTTAACTCCCCCTTCCCTCCCTCTATGCGCTCTCTCAATTCGCTTAGGAGATCATGTCCTTCTCCCCTTCTCTGGGGGACCATGTATGTCTCTCTTAGGATACTCCTTATTTCCTAGCTCTCTGGTGGTATGGTTACAGGCTGGTGATCCTTTGCTCTATGTCTAAAATCCATATATGAGTGAGCACATACCATGTTCCTCTTTCTGTGACTGGGTTACCTCACTCAGGATGGTTTCTTCTATTTCCATCCATTGGATCTTCTAAAGCCAGAGCTGCAGATGTTGTGAGATGTTATGGGGGGAGCTGGGAAGTGAACCCAGATCTTCATAATCCCTTGGCTACTTTCCAGCCCCCTTATTTGGGTTCAGGTTGTTAACTTTACTAGACAGATACTCTTACGTGATGAGCCATCACACTGGCCCTTTTTGCATTTTATTTATTCCTCTTTGTTTAATTGGGTCAAGTTTTGCCCCTGTTCACCTATGAGAGTCATCATCTTGCATTTAAAAATTTTCCATTAATAATCCATTTCATGGCGATTATTTATACTTAGGTGTTTTCTTCGAGACCAAAATATTTTTTTTTTCTGCAGGCCATTAAATGTTCCCAAGTAGGTAAACAGTATCCAAAACACCCATCTCTTAAACTTGTTTTTGGCAAGAAGACAAGTAACTTTTTCATGGCCTGTCATTGGACCATTAGGTCCTATAGACTTTGGTTCATATTGAGATAACACTTCTTTTATTGTTTTCTGGAGTCTCAGTTAAGAACCCAATCCCACAGCCAAACAGCTCTGTAAGCTTGCCTTGAGTTGTCAGGGAAACGAGGATAGTGAAAGTCATTGCTGAAAAGAATTGCCATAAAGCTTAAATAAGAGAAGGAGCAATGGGTGTGAACTGCATGGATGCTATGCAGTCAGCGGGTGCTGGGTGCAGTCACCGTGTTGACTTCTGCTACATTCTAAGCTTTGGAACGTGGACCCAAACCTCACAGTTTACTAAGCAACCAAGCCTTTTGATTTTGTTATCACCTCCCATAACATGCATCTCATGCTGAGAGCTCCAGAAGAAATCTTGGACTAAGATCACTACCCCTGCTTCTTGCTTCTTCATTTGCATTTATTTTCTTCAGATTCATGGGTTTATACTTACACTGTTTTCAGTCCATTTATTCACCTTGTTTTTCTTTCTAAAAATCATTCATAAAACTTCTGGGTGTCATATTTTATTGGGGGGAGGTAGAATTTTGCCAGCATTTCACATCCTGTATTGTATTAGAGTGGAAGTGACATTGAGCCCAGGACGTTGCATATGCTGTACAGAGTAGAGACCATGGAGCTACCTCCCAGATGGTTTTTGTTGCTGTTGTTGTAGTTGTTGTTTTGGTTTGGTTTTTTTTTTTTTTTTTTTTTTGTAAGATAAGTTCTCATTAAGTTGTCCAGGCTAGCCTTGAATTTATTTTGTATTCTAAGCTTGTGATCAACAGTTCTGCCTCAGTCTCCTGAAGAGATGGGATTGGCTTCTTCCAGTGATTTAATTGTTAGCCACGTGACAAGTTCTGATTGAGGTGCTTGAATATGCTTAGACATGATCTCCCTGTTTTAGACTGAATTTAAAAATGGCATGGAGAATTCAAGCGAGCAGCTCAAGAATATATTAGTAGTAAATAGTACCTGCAAAGGTGGCAAGACTAAACTATAAGCCAGTAGGGAGGAGGGGGGGCAGGGAGAGGGAAAGAAAAAGAGAGTAAGAGAGAGGGAAAGAGAGGGGGAGAGGGAGAGGGAGAGGGAGAGAGAGAGAGAGAGAGAGGTGCTTTTATTTTCTTCAAACAGGACAGTCAGGAGAACTTTGTGAAAGAGATTAAATTTAATATACAAGATAGGTCACTGAAGATGACCAAGCTAGAGAGAATGCTTTCTTTCATTCCATCTATTATCATTATTTGCATGCATACCATCATTAACATTTGTAATTCCATAAATACAAAGGAGACAAATATCTACTGATGAGAACAGAACGGTAAATGTGGACCCACAATGTTTTATTGGTTACTATGTAGTGCGTACTCAGAAGCCTTTAACCTATGGAGAATGGATCCAAGGCAAGAAATTCCATTTCTAGTATTTTCAAGGACAGATTCATCTTTCCCCCAAGCTTAGCCACATGGTTCGTAAGAGTCAATTAATCTATAAAATGATTGGTAAATGTACCGATTCTTGGTACAGATGAATCCTCCACCTCTGAAGACTTGGTGTGGGTCCCGATTTAGGTCTCCAATACAGGTCCATCGATTTATAGAGCCCAGGGTGGAAAGGCACCATTTGGAATGGTCAGAGTAAGAATTGAAGTAAGGTGTCTTAAGGTGCTTGATGTTGTAGACATGGTAAGACAGGGAACAGTTTGAAGGAAGTTCATGTGTCTTCCACTGCCAGGTTTCTGCTAGTAAATGTGCCTTCAACTGTTGAGCCATCCAGGCTGCAAAGATGTCTAGGGGCCAGGAGGAGAGAAACTGTGAATGAGATCAGCCAGGTCATTCCTGAAAAGACCCTAGGGAGTAGAAGCCTCCATTCACCCTGGTCTGTTTCTGGCAATAGTAACAGCATGACCACATAGTTACACAGTGGATGGGAAAACAGTTTCTAAATCCCAAAGCAATGTTCAAGCAAAAGTTATTACTGTCATATTGTAAAGACGTTGGAGTCTGCAAATGCCTTCTCTCCCACATGAAGAAAGCAATGTGTATTTTAGCCATGAAAGGACTTCTGAAAATAATAAGGCTGGAGAATTAGAGGCAATTTGATTTGAAGGATTTTGTAAGCCATACTATCATAATTGAATTGTTTTGAAGTCAGTGGGAATTGTTTTTTTAGAAAAATGTTAGTTTAGGACAAAGAGAAACTAACATATGGTCAAAAATATCAATTGAGAGATACTGTCTAGGATGAACTTGGAAGGGTGGGTTTCAGAGGATGTAGAAAATATCAGATTTTCACAACAACTGTGATAAAACAAACCACTGGTTCAGGAGAGCTAGAGAGGATATGATAGAATTGAAATCAATAAGGGCCTGAGACCGGGTGGATTTGGTGGTTTGTTGGAAGAATAAAGAGGGAATCTGGAACGTCTTGGAGACTGTGTTGGACATGAAGAAAAGGGTGGGTATGTGGGGGATGATGGTGAGATCAATCTGGCACATTGCATTTGGTCTAGCTCTACCAACTCCAGGTGGAAACAGCCCACTCATGGTTGAGTGCATCCGTCAGTATAGAAGTCTGGGGCAGAAATCTCAGCTTTGGAAATTGTCCAAGGGCTTTCTGGAATTATGTCACATGGCACACAGAGTGATATAAGGAAGGGTAGAAAACCATATAGTGATCTCGTCTCCTAAGGAGGTGGGTCTGGCACAAGGGACTTCAATACATCAGAAGAAAAACAAGAGGGTATGTCCCCAAGTCAGTGAAGGATAGCTTTCCTGAAGCGGGGAGGGTTTCATTAGCGCCATGGCCGGCAATGGCTTCTTCTCTCCTGATAGTTTCTGTATCTCTAGTGTCTGCCATAGGCTGTAGGCATTCAGTAGATTCCCTGAATCTTTAAATCCCTTTTAAAAAAAGATGGAAGAAAGCAAAAAGCATTGTAGAGCACAAGGTTGTGTAAGACAAGCATTTGTGGCTGTGAGAGATTGTTTATAGACAGAAGCAAGACTCAAAGTGAAGGGAATCTAGTGGCTGAAGCCTCTGAGGTTGCTTCAAAAGAAGTGGGAGCCAGAGAGATGGAGATGGGCAGTGTAGACTTGAGGAATGGTTTCTAAGTGAGCCCGTGTGCTTCAAAGGAAGAGCCTACGAGGCTGGGAAGTTTGAAAGGAAAGATCCAGTAGGAAAAAAAAATCAAGGTGTTCTGAGGCTAGAGCGGGTTATAGAGAGAGTTATGGTGGCTGCTGGGATATATACAAACCCAGGTATAAAAGCATAAAGATAGCCAAGAGGTGGGGTTATAGAACTTAAGTGACTGCTCCCTTATGATCTTCATTCTCACCATGGGAGAGAGGAAAGGGCTGTATAAGGTTTGAGAACAAGAAGGGCTCAGAGCAACTGTCTAGCGGGTACCGGAAATAGGCATGGCTTAATGCCCAGCAGAGGCAGTTTCTAGGGGCCCGGCTGTATGTGTGTGAGGGACTTCTGTGATTGAGCCAACAACTGCTGCTATTCCCACAGGACAGGAAAGGGCACGAGCTGGCGCCTGGAGTCTCTCTTCCTTTCTCTTCCTCTTTCCCACTCTACCCCAAATAACCATGTTTCCTCTGAGCAAGCCACACGATTCCTACTACCGTGGAGACAGCCTTACATACCATCAGTGTAAGAACTGGACTTCGCAAAGTGAAGGAAGTTCAGTCCCTGGGCTGACTGAAGTATGGCGAGGTGCCGGCCAGGGATCTTCGAGGCGCTGGACTTCTGACACAGCTGGGGCATGTGAATGAGTTCCCAGTGGAAGGTGTTTGGGATGGAGCAGCTGTAGATACGTGGCTGGGAGACCAAGAGTTGGGAATCTAAATCAAGAGACAACAAAGAGAAGTTGAGAAGCTAAGTACAAATGAAAATACTGATAGCATGGATTTTCATGAGGATCAAAATACAGAAACAAAAACGTTCCCCAAAAGTAGGGCACTCATCCCTACTTTTTTAGAGCAACGGCCCTCAAATGCCTTGTGGTTTTAAAGTAATTGAAGCCTATTGAACATTCCTACTTTCCATACCTTCTCTGTGGTTTTATGTATCTTTTTAATCTTTTTGGGGGTGGGGTGTATAAAGTTCATATGTATGTATGTATGTATGATGTGTGTGCATATATGCATGTGTCTGCCATGGCGCACATGCAGCAGTCTGACGACAGACAGCCTCAGGTGTCAGTCCTTGCGTCCTACCTTACTTAAGGCCTGGTCTCTCTGCTGTTTGACACTGCATCCCCAAAGCTAGCTGGCCCAAGAGCTTCTGGAGATTTCCTGTCTCCATTGGTTTACAAGGGCACTGCTTCTATGCATAGCTTTATGTGAATTCTAGGGATTCAAACTCAGGTCCTGGCAATCAGTTTATCCCAAACCCTCTCCCCAGGCTGAGTTTTATGTTTTCCTCATCCAATCATTAGGTAAATTCTAATTTACCTAATAATTATCTGACTCATCTAATTATTAGGTAAATTCTGTTGTTACCACCATCCTCACTTTTTAGATGAATTAACTGATAATCTGTGCTGCATACCTGTGGCCATAAAGCTTGTAGATACAGAATTAAAATTCATCCTTATATACCCCTGCCTTGGAGGTCACATGCTTTCTTTCCTATGTGTGTGTATGTAAAAGTAAAGAACTCCTAGTGCCAAATGTTCAGCTTGCAGGACAATCAACTTATTGTTGCAGCATTCAGCACTCTTAACATGACTTCAGCTACTTAAATGAGGGACATAATGGCTGGTCTTGATTGTCACCTTAACTAGAACCCAAGCGGCTGTGTATACCTATGCGAGATTTTTCTTTAAAAAAGCCATTTGAAGTGGGAGCAGCCACCTTTAATTTGGATCTTTTGAGGTGGGAGATCTACCTTTAATCTGGGCCACACCTTCTGGTGGCAACCTATATAAAGGACATAGAAGAAGGAAGCTTTTACTCTTTGCCTGCTTGCCTTCACTCTCAATGTGAAGGTCAATCTTTCACTGAAATTAGATGTTACTTCTTTGGGGTTCAGGCATATACTGAAGATTAACTAAGATGTCCAGCCTCGAGTCTGAACAACTACTGGATTCTTGGACTTTTCGTTGGTAGACAGCCAATGCTGGACTAGCTATAAGTTACTCCACTAAATCTCATGTGGATATATATTCATTTCAGTTCTTCTAGAGTCTATACCAGTGGTTCTCAACTCTCTGGGGTCAAATGACTCTTTCACAGGGTAGCACATCAGGTATCCTGCATATCAGATTTTGACATTACTATTCATAACTACCAAAATTACAGTTATGAAGTATTAGTAAAAATAAATTTTATGGTTGGGTCACCACAACATGTGTGCCTGTATTAAAGGGTCATAGCATTAAGAAGGTTAAGACATTGGTCTAGACTAATATAGGGTTTAAGGTGAATATTGGGTGAGGAACATTTTCCAAGTTTCCTGTATCTGAAGGTCAAACACACTACTTCTTTTCTTACTTCCACACCATAGTTTGAAGTATTTTGGACTATTTGAGCATGAGATCTTAGAAGACATTTATCTGCTGCTGAGGTGTGATGTTGGCAGTATGGAGGCAACATTCAGTCTGAAGAAAAATTTTAAAAACTAACATTGACTCTATATTTTCAAACAAAGGTTTGTCTCTTACATACACACACACACACACACACACACACACACACACACACAAACATGCATGCACACATGCATACACACACACATACACACAGGCATCTTGTGTTTCTGTACATTTGTGATGGTACTGAGGCCTCTGAAGACATCCAAGGGAAAGTCACCACCCAAGTTTGTCACTGTTTCTAGTGCTCATGCAACATCTGTCTGCCTCGTCCAGTTTTTGAAATTATTGTCCCTAGTCGAATTCACAACGTCATTTACAGACCAGGAACTGAGGCTCAGTAAGGGATCCTGCCCAAGGTTGCAACATAGCAGAAACAGTGGGAGGATCAGGGCACCAGAAGACCCATGACCAGATCAACACAGAAGACCCATGACCAGATCAACACAGAAGACCCATGACCAGATCAACACAGAAGACCCATGACTAGATCAACACAGAAGACCCATGACTAGATCAACACAGAAGACCCATGACTAGATCAACACAGAAGACCCATGACTAGGTCAACACAGAAGACCCATGACTAGATCAACAGATGAAGCGGCACCCTTGTTTATGTGATTTCTGCTTCCTTCTTCAACACACTGCCCCCTTCACATATGCTCCAGTGTTACCTATTACTTCATACTGGCTGTATTGGAAAGTTATGCAGATGCCACTTTGTCCATTCCGTCTCCCTGAGGAAGGATAACCATAGCCATCTTCTGGAATTGGAGGAAACCCAGGAACAGAATGAATCAGCCAGAACCCCTGGATTCTGTTCCATACCAGTAGACCTACCAAAGAAAGACACGTTTGGTTTGGAAAAGTTAGAAAACAGATCTTCCTCTTGAAATACATTTTAAAACTGTAATGTTGAAGCCTACTTACACTTCAGGCTAATGTTTTCTTAGGCTCTTGAGAATTATCTACTCAGTTTTCAAGGATTTCAGTAACAACTAAAGTACCCCTTATGGCGTCCCCTAACTGAAAAGGGGGACCAAGGAAGACACGTTGTGAAGAGGACAGGGTAATCCCATGTTGAAATTAGTTGGGCAATTTTTGCTAAACTGGAATTTGATCTTGTTAAACATACAAATACCTGGCAAGCGCCAGCTGAAGTCTTCCTGCTGAGTTGCTAAGTTATCTTCAAAGGACTGCTAAAAGCCAGGTAAAAGGGGCAATAGCAAAAAGAGAGAGGTGCTGGAAGTACTTGGTTATATAGAAGGGTCTACCAATTTCTACAGATCTGATGTAAAAGAGACAAAAACCAGGTAGGCATGCAAACAAAACAAAACAAACAAACAAACAAACAAAAAACCAAAAACCAAAACATCAATGAGCACGATTTTTAACAAAAGTCTCAAGAGCCTACTAAAATGAAAGCCACAAAGGCAGGTTGTGACATGGCAGAAAGTCCCTTGTCCAAAACACTTTCTATGTTTATAGACACATGGCGGGCTACCCAGAGCTCCAGGCTACATAGGGAATATGCCAGAAAATCCATTCAAATGCCAGTTGACTTGCTTTTTCAAAGAGTAACCCTTGAGAAGGTGTGCTATGGTGGGAATTGTTGGAGATTCTGTTGTCTAACAGGTCTCATGACCTTGGTATCCTGGGTGCTAGTGTACCTGTGGATTAAATGAAGCACCAACTTCACATTAAACTCTTGTTTGTTTCCCCAAATCCTTCCTGCAAAGAACATGCCAGAAAAGGAAGAATCAGAGGCAACTGTGGGGAGGGTGGACAATATGTCATGTTTGAATGCCCCTGGGTTCCATGGTGACAAGGTTATCATAAGGGCAGCAATGTAATCAGAAGCTTTCATGGTTACAAAGTTTGGTGGGCATTACAAGTGGGTTATGTTTGGGAAGGTGTAGGGGATAGGGTCTTACACTGGAGCCCACGCTGGTCTCATACTCACGGCAGTGGCCCTGCCTCAGCCTCTTCAAATAACTGCTGGAGTTACTGTAATTGTGACTATGCCTGGATGTATACTATATTCTGAACCAGATATTGAAAATTAGCTGCTCTAGGACCAAACACACTTTGATGATGTATTAGGTTTGCTGTATATTGTTAAACCTGAATTTACTTCCTGCTAACCATTAGATATTTAAAAATATTTCTAAAATACTAATTTTTAGCATCTCCTGAAAAGTTGCACCCATATTATTCAGGGTAATTGGTGCCCTTGTTAGACATTGTAAGTACTCCCCAGTCCCCTGCTAACTCAGCCCCACATCGCCTGCTGACATTATGTGGCTTCCGTTGAAGATATTTGGGTTTGGAACATTTTGAAGAATATTTATTGTAATCAAAGTTACTGGTGACATATTTAGTTGAAAGCAGTTGGAATAATTATAATAGTTTTATAATTAGGATCAGTTTTATATTAGGATTACACTATAACAATACATTTTATACATAGTTTGTAAATGGAAAAATACAGAGATTACTATGTTAAGAATTCCTGTATCAAGTAACAATATATAACAAAGCATATATTGAGTTGCTATTAAGAAAAAAAAACTTTAAGGATCAGTTTCTTCAATGTTTATTTTAAATGGAGTTGCACATTAAATAGGGTGAATTTTATTCAAATGTATTAAGTAAACTTCAGTACACTAGATATAATTGTAATCCTAGCAACATGGAACATTTGGACAAGAAAGATCAAGGCTAGCTTGAGCAACTTGGGGAGAGGCTAGCAATGGTCTGGGAGTATAACTCAGTGATAGAAAGATTGGCTTGCAAATATGAAACAAAAACCAACAAAACCTAACTAAAATGTGTGTATATGCCCATTTCTCCTATTGCTTGTGTGTGTATGTGTGTATACATACATACATACATACATACATACATACATATATGATGTGTATGTATTTATAACTGGTATTTGAACAACCAGTTCTTGTTACCTACTTTAAAGCACATTCTTTTTTAAATACTAAGAAATAAATTGGGAGTTCTGAAAAGGGCTTTGGCATGTCAGGTCATATAATTATTTTGTTAAGTGTTCTATAGAAATCATATCTCAGTAAGTCAGGATAAGCCATAAAAACAAAAGTTGCCTTTTTGATGTGGAGTATGAGGACTTAAAGATAAAGGGCTTAAGAAAATGTTGATTCCCGATAGAAAAGAGAAGCCAAGAACCACTGACTTACCTTTGGTGTGTCCATACTTTCTGCTGTAATTCTTAGACTTAGGGACCCCGTCGTTGTATATTAGGTAGCCCGTGTCATTGCGCTGTGGGAATACATAAGAGTTATAATGGCACAAATCTTCTCTTCAATTACTCTCACTGTTTCTAACTGCTACCCAGCCTGCAGCACGGAGCTTTCACTACTACACACAGAGATCACCCACAGGAGCATCTGTGACATACAAGGTGAAGGAGAGAAGTCCGTTTTCCACTCATGCAGATTTTGTGTGTATATGTATGCATGTGCATTTGTGTGTGTGTGTGTGTGTGTGTGAGAGAGAGAGAGAGAGAGAGAGAGAGAGAGAGAGAGAGAGAGAGAGAGGGAGGGAGGGAGGGAGGGAGGGAGGGAGGGAGGGAGGGAGGGAGGGAGGGAGAGAGAACAGCCTTGGGTATTTTTCCTGACCTAGAACTAGAACCTCAGGGAACCACCTGACTCCGTTTCCTCAGATCTGGTGTTACAGGCATGTGTCACAGCCTGGCCTTTTTAGCCTCGTGTAACAGGAGCCCTGTGTGATCTGTGCATGAGGGTGATACTTGTGTTTTCCTTGGTTGTTTGGAAGCAGGTATCTGATTAAGCAAGCAGTGTATGATAAAAGAATGAGGAATTGTTTGTGCAGGAAATGAAGTTGGAACACGCAGCCGAAGATTGCACCTGCTTTTGTCTTTGCCCCCCCCCCCCCACCGCTGTTACAGTGCGGGGCAGGCTGTCCGGGTCTCATTTGCTCTGCCTGTGTCACACCTCAGTGCCTTCACAGAACTGTATTTAATCCGGATTCTTCATCACCTGCTCTCCTTCCTGTCTCACACGAGAGTGCTTCCCCCTCAAACCATTTCTCAGTGCCACACTGACGTCTTCCTCCTTAGAAAAAGGGTGGGATTTTCTGTGTGGTGTTGGATGAGGAGAACCGTTCTTTGTCTCAGCATCTCTTTGTCGTGTTTTGGGGACGCCTGGTATCTGTTCTGGGCAGTCCTATCCCATCTGTGCCGTGAGGCCGTGACTTTTATTGAAACCAATGATGTTGGCATTGAAAAAATTCAGGTGACACAATGAGAGCAACAAGGGGGGGCATTTCCTTAAAAAAAATTAGCCCCATCCTTCCCTCAGACAGAAAAGTCTCCTGAAGTTAATTATTTGAGGTAACCAAAAACACTTAAAAATGGGCAGTATAGTTTTGCTACTCTCTATTGGCATTCCCACAAAAGCGAGCTATTCACTTAGCCTCGGGTTTTTGTTTGCTTGCTTGTGAACTCAACCACAGCGGCTACAGAGTGGTAATGCCTCCTCCTTCCCCTGAGAGCTCTGACTGTGACTGTGAGCTGGCATTGGCCGTGGTAACAAGGCCATGTGTATAACTCATGGAAGAATGACCTATGGAGGATGTTTATTCTTGCAATAGGTGCCATTTATTATTACAACCAGGAGTGTAATAGACAGCTATGGCTAAACTGGTTGCAGCCTTGGTGGGAAAAGATGCTACTGGAGACTTGGTGGGAAAGACCGTAGGGGAGGCAGGATAGACCTGGTGGCACATACCTGTAATTACAGCATTAAGGAGGATAAGGCAGTGGGTCATGAGTTCAAGACTAAGTGAGTAGCCTAGGCTATACAGGGAGGCCCCTTCGCTTAGCGTGTGTGTGTGTGTGTGTGTGTGTGTGTGTGTGTGTGTGTGTGTGTGTGTGTACATGGGTACATTTGACTGAGCGGGTGCATGCTAAGCTGGCTGCCATCAGATCCTCGACATCTGCTCATCTCCACCCCCAGTGCTGATGTTGCAAGCATCAACACATCTGGCTTTGGGGGCTGTCTCCACCTCCTGGGTCCCAGCTCTATTCTTTCAACCCATATGTTAAATGCTGCCTTGATTGTTGGATTTTGAACTGTGGGGATTATTCTCTGAACCCAGTCTAGCGAGAGACATAGTTAGGCAAGAATAAGTCACTGCAATGCAATTTGATTTTTAAGGAATTTGGTGAGTACTTATTTGCAAAAGTAAAAGGATAAGAACAATTCCAAGTGTAAACAGGCCTTTGGACATGTGTGATACAAAGTTAGCTGGTCTGATCGTACATCCCACTATCAGTTAGGAGATCAATACCGGGTCAAAGGGTAGAGCAGACAGTTCTCCGTCACTGGGGGGCAGATAGCTTTGTCTTCCAAAGAACACCCAGCCACACCTACGTGCCATTTGCTCTGTGGCTTTCTTCTTTTGCTCCAATCAGATACGGACCTGAAGTGTTCCCTTCTAGAACCGAGCACTCAGAGTGTTGTACGTGTGAGTGTTTTACTCAAACAGCGAAAGCTTTTCACTGTCGTTACGCTGTATTCCAACTTGCCTTTTATTCCTCACATACTCTTCAATTCCTTACTTCCTTTCGTTTCAGAATGAGGGTGGGCAAGACTTCGTTCTGTAACCCAGACAAGCTGGGAGTCACTTATATATCCCAGGCAGGCCTTGAGCTCATGGTGGTCCTCCTGCCTCAGTGATCCTCCTTAGTGTTAGGGTAACAGGCGTAAGCCACACCTGACCCTGCTCCCTGTTTTTGTCCTGCTAAGCAGGTGGAAGGCCTTTCCTCTCTTAGGCACTGGGCTGCCTTTCATGTCCCAAGGTCATAATCGGAGTCTGCCAACCTAGAAGTCAAATGGTCGTCTACTCAAAGTAAGGTGGCTTGACCATGTTATCTTTCCCCTTCTAGGGATGGAGGGGAGAACAATGTAGGAGTTTATTTTCTCACTACTGGGTTCCTATCACCCTGGGAAGCAGAAGCACTGAGTCAGTTTTCATTTTACGTAATAGCCTGGTTGCTGTTGAGATTAAATAACTTAAAAAGAAAAAAATAGCGCCCCCCCCCAAACAGTGTTTGGCACATCACATGTACTCAAACAGCCTTCAGAGACATTTTATCTGTGCTTTTAATGGTGGGTGTATGAAACGAGCACCCCCCCATCACCACACACACACACACACACACACACACACACACACACACTGAACACTCCTGAGTGAATGTTCAGGTAGACTTGTGTGGTAGTATTAGAAGTTAAAGCAGTCTTGTGGTAAGAATTAAATTATTTAACAGGTGAAAAGCCCGGCAAAGAACCCACCATAGTATAGAAACAAGGCATTTTGAACACACCCACAATTTATTATCAGGGAACACGTTTGTGGAGTAGAGCTGTATGCCAGTTACTGCTTGGCGTATTGCGAATAATAAAAGACCCAGAGTCAGATATTGTGGTTCAAGCTTCAAGCTGAAGATCAGAAGTAGCTAATCCCTAGCTATTTCTCCCCTGGATATTTCTCTGCCAATGCTCAGATCAAAGGGCCACTGTGTCCTCTGATTGCATCTCCAAACTGCACTGTTCTCTTCAGACGGCAATCCTATGCCGTTCTGTCCGGACACTAAATCTCCACATGAGACCCTTTTTCTTCCTTTTATACCCCTCGCCTCCCAGCCTTATCCCTCCTGTCTCTACCTACTAGCTCTGGGATTAAAGGCCTGTGATTCCAAATGCTGCATCAAAGGCGTGAGCTCTGTCCTCTTCGCTCTTGTGTAGGCCAGGGTGGCCTTGAACTCAGAGAGATCCGTCTGCCTCTGGCTCCTGAGTATTGGGATTAAAGGTGTGTACCACCACTGTCTGGCTCTATGGCTAGCTAGTGTGGCTTGCTCTTCACTCTGGTATTTCAGGCAAGCTTCAATAAATCATAAATAATATATCACCACACACTCGCACACACTCCAAAGATGCTTTCTGAGGGAGATTCAGGTTTTGTTTACATGCTTCCTATGATTCCCTATGAATGATTGACTGTGACCTACCTTGGACGTATATGCTTCATACAGCTGCCCCAAGGTCCTTCCCAAAGCGCTGTCACTGCTGTTTATCAGATGGTGGCTCTTCCTCCAGCTTCTCATGGTAGAGTCTAGGTACAGGTACTCCAGCCCAGATTCTGTACTATTCACGTCAAGCTTTTTGGGTAACTTATAAAAGATAAACCTAACAGCAAATGGTTATGAATTGCTCTCATTTATTGGCTGATTTTCTGATGACAGCCTACGTAAAACATTTAAATACACCATTCACTGTATTTCATAGGAGGCCTCTAAGCGAAGGAAATACTCAAGTTTTCTGCCCATTTCTCTATCTCCTCTTTTTATCTTTCTCTAGGGAAGGCGAGCTTGGTAACGGTGGTGTGTTCTGACTTCAGAATCTAACACATTAGCTGGCCTAGTGAGTACAGCCCCTGAAATGAAAGTTCATGGGCGTTGAGAGCGATTTTCTCTGTTGTCGCCATACTTCCAGTTGGTGGTCACAGCGGAGAGAAGGCCAAGGTCAGGTCTGCTCTGGAACTACTTGGGTTTGAGGCCAGCACAGTGCTTAGCACCTGGTCTCCTTGGGGCTACACACATGGGTGTGGGTTTGTCTGAGCTGGAGACTTTCCTGCGGCTTGGCCCTTCAGTTCAATTTACTGGAATGTTGTGGATGAAGGATTTGCCCATCAAGTGTTTGATGCAGGCCTTCTCTTTCTGCGTCTGTCATTATTCTGCTTGTTATTTCCTTTGCATATCTCACAGTGAGGACAAGTGGTCAGGCCCCTGTAGCACTGAGCCCCCTTGGGTCACCTCAGGAAAGCCTGGGCTTTCTCATGTGCTCTAGTCCCATTGTGATCAAGGGTTATGCTTCCTGAGCTGGCCTGTGACCCGTAGGCTATCTGGCCTCCTCCTTTTATATGCCAAAAGCAAATCAAAACTGTCTCTAGATCTTCTCAAACATCCCCCAAGAGCAAATTTGCCCCAATTTAAAAACGACTGGTCTAGCCAAATATATGATAACAGCATGAAATGCTGCAATTAAGCCCACGAAACCCAGTAAGCCAAACACAGTGCACATACACACGTAACAGCCCGCCCTAGAGTGTCTGTCACACTCCTCGCTTGATCCTCAGTGGACTTATACTTCTGCTCAAGTGTCCCGCCTTCTTAGCCACAGGTTCAAGTCCACATACGTGGCTGTCCAGCAATTTTTTCTGCTAAGCAGCTAGGCCTGTCTTTTTGACACGTATTACTAAGAAATAAATCTATTCAACTGTGGCAAAGCAATTCTATCAATCACAATTTGGCAGGCCCCTTCCCAGCAGAGCAACTAAAGCTGCTACCATGCCATTCTCACAAGGTGACAGTAGTACTTCTAGTCATGTTTTCCTCGGTGACCAACTCTATATGTGGTTTCTAGCCTAGAACTCTAGGTTGAGTTAGATACCTAGACACAAGGATGTCCAGAATCTCCCAGCTCCACATTCTTGAAACCAAGTTCGTAGTATTTTGCAACAAACCCATTCATCCTATGCTATTCTGGAACATATGACCTCAAAAGCCACCGATCCCCGCTGCCCACCGCCTCCCATCTTTCCAGGCCCTTCTTTTCTGTTTCCATTCGCACCTCTTCAGCTTTGGTCTGTACATACTATGCTCTCTTTTGCCTGTGATCCTGTGGAAGTCCTTTTACTCTGGTTCTAGACTAATTCTTCCCCATCTGTCTTTCCAACTATTGCCATGCCGATTGGATCATCTCTCAACCTTGTTCCAAGCCCTTGAGTAGTTCCCTTTGAGTATCAGGTTCGAATCCCAAAACACGCCCGGGAAGTCCGACCTACACCTCTCATTGTTACCTGTAGACACGTTTGTGCATCCTCCTGCGTCTCAGGCTGTGTGACACTACACCACCCCTTAATTCTGCACTAATTATCTGCTCCTCATCGGCCTGACCCAAACGCCATGGCATCTCCCTAGGGTTTTTTTTTTTTTTCTTAGAACTTCATAATTAATCTTAATACTTAGCTCAACATTACTTTCTCAGAGAAGCTTTCTGGGCTTCTTAACACCCTATGTCCATCCCACAGAACAGAGCTCCAGGCGGGCAGGAACCATGTTTTGTTCATATTTTCTGTCTTTAAAACTCAGGGCAGGGCTGCTCAGAGCTCATACATGCTGAAAGACTGGATCCACTGAAGCTGCTTAGCTTGAAATTCACACAACGCTGTCAACTGTCATGGTGACACTGTGACAGAAACCAATAACCTCCCCATCGCTGGTGCCTGGACGAAGGTTAACAAATGATGCGTGGCTCCATCAGGCACTGTTCCTTGTTCTCATGAGGAGAAAGGTATGCCTCAGTTTTAGAGCCATATGCTTTCCTGGCTCTGTATCTCAGAAAGAACACATGCAATGAAAGGAATTTGCCAAGCGACAGCTGTCAGCTCAGTCACACTCTGCCCCCCACCCCAGAGCACTGACTCAGGCTCTAGAGAACTGCTTGGAACTTTCTCAGGGGCAACTCACCCACTCAGCAACCATCTCTGCCTGGGAATTGAGCCCATTGGCACACTTTAAGACCTTTTCTTTTTAATTAATTTATTTATGTATCTATTTACTTGAAACAAGAGCTCATATAAGCCAGTCTAGCTTAGAATCCACTTTCTTGCTGAGCATGGCCTTGAACTCCTGATGCTTCAGCTGGGATTACAGTGTGTCCCACCCTGTCCTGTTTATGTGGGACTAGGGACTGAGCCTAGAGACTCATGCATGCTAGGTAAGAATTATGCCAACCCAGCCATGTCCCCAGCCCCAGTCTGGGGTTGCAAAGGGAGGAAGCCAGGTCAAAGCTTCCCTTAGGCTCGTCACAGACATGCCCTGACTTTGTTTGCACGCATGCACCAATCATCCCATTTCATTTACCTACCAGTCCACAGCTCCACCTTCGTCACCCTTGCAAGAGATTGTCTCTGTGCCCAGGACCCCGGAGAGGGCAAAGAAGAGCAAAGCAAGAGATGTTCTTAGAGGGTTTGCTGTCATTTTCAATCTGTTGCCATGGACCATGGAGTCAGAGTGTCAAGTCCTTCTCAGGCCGTGCTGGCTCGGATGTGGGTTCTATTCACTTCTGCTGCTCACTGTTCGGGCATAAACAGAAGAGGCTGAGTCCCATGTCATCTGATGGTTCTGTCACTACATTCCAATGTGACTCTGGAGGCCTTTGTGCTCCATTGTTGACTAGTTTGCAAAGTCATAGAAAAGTCTGGAGGGGAAAGGGTACTTATCCTGCTAACCTGTGTAGTTAACTAGTTAACTCTTTGGAGTGAGTTGAGTAGTGTGAACCTTTGACAAGCAGATATAGAATGAGGTGTATGCTGGGTTTTTTTTTTTTTTTTTCCTTTCTCATCTGATTGACTCTCTGTAAGTGTAAATGCATGTGATTCATACATTAGGAATGACAAAACCTAGTGTCTTATTAATAATTAGGATCTGTCACCTATAATAATCCCTAACTTGAGGGAGTAATTTCTAAAACAGTACTCTGAAGGTTGCTTCAAACTAAGCAAATTCAATTGCATTTTAGCAAAAAAAAAAAAAAAAAAGATGTTGACGTATCTTCCACACCCCCTGGTTCTGACCACTCAGCAAGGTGTCCTGCTTTAAAAAGGTCCTGGTGTCTCACTGCCTGCTCTGCAATCAGGTCAATACTGACCGCCTACTCTGGGGGTAAATAAGTAAAAAAAACTTTACCAACTTCTCTTCAGCTCACACCACTGCTTCTCGTTCTTGAAACTGAGCTTGGAGTTGAAGGCTGAGGGAAAATGGCCCATTACCATGACGACTATGGAAAGGTGAGCTGCCCCCTCTTGAGAGAGGGGAAGAGTAGACAGACGTACAAACATCTGCGAAGAATTTCTTTGTGTACTCTTGAATCCATGTTTAGCTGTCATGCTAAGTGGAGGTTCACTTTACGCCCGGGAGTCATGGCGACTCTTCTCTGTCCCTCTTATTGATTATTGGAGTCATCTTGGAGACCCAGCCCAAACGAGAACCCTGAAAGTCAGGTCACGTCTGTGGGCTAGCCTAGCAAGTGATCTTCAGGTCCTTGAGTTTGTAGGAAAGGGAGGTCTGTGGGTCTATATCTCCTAAGCCAGAGGATTAAGGAGCACTAGGGACCCACTGAGAAAACTCACACTGTCCTTATACCTCTAAAAGGAAGAATTCTGGAGCTCTTCTCAAGTCTGCAGTATCTAGTCCCTCCCGCTGGGTTCAGGAATCTGTGTGTGTGTGTGTGTGTGTGTGTGTGTGTGTGTGTGTGTGTGTGTGTGTGTGTGTGTAGGTCTGAAGCCCATAATGGGTATCTGCCTCAAACATTCTGTCTTATTTTTTTGAGATAAGGTTTCTCAGTGGCCTGGAGTTCACTAATTTGGTTAGGCTGGCTAGCGGGTAAGCACCAGGAATCCTCCGTAGTGCTGGGATTACAGATGCCTGTTACCACAGCCAGCTTTTCAAATGTGGGGACTGAAGGATCAAATTCAGATCCTTATGCTTGGGTGGCAACCACTTAAGAGCTGAGCTATTCCTTTGGGCTCCCAGAGCCTATATTTTAAATGAGCTCATTGTTAGTGCAAGTACATCCTAAAATTGAAACCCACTGCCTGAGGCCTAGCTGGTGTAAGATCTGGGGACCAACAGCTTTCCGAAAGGGAGCTGTCAGAGTCAACTGAACCAGAAACACTTATCTTACCATTCCCACATTTTTGCTTTATAGATTACAGTTGTTTTCAGAAAATGATTTCAATAGCTGCAAACAATGAAGTGGAACGATGTTTATTTAAAAAGAAAAACTTAGTATCATTTACTTCTTTTATTTTATGAAACTTTCACAATTGAGCAATCCAGTATAGGATTTATTGAATTATTTAATGAATGTAAGCAAATAATTTTCATTTATGTGACATAAAGGCAAATTTGTTGATTAGCTTAGAGAATAGTTCCTGCTGCCTTCTCCTTGTATGGTGGTGATAACATTTAGTAACTGGTCCGTAAGTGTTAACCAAGCCTACTCTTAGGCTGAAGGACATCTGTATGTTGGTGACATTTGCTAAATCCAATTTCATTTCAAGGTCTGGAAAGACACTTTTAACAAAATTTCTTTTCTTGTGTCGCTGACTCTATCGTGCAGATTGTCCTTCAACAACTGTCCTAATGCCACTGCTCCAAGGTCAAACCCTCACCAGCTCTCGAGGGTTCCAGGGATTCCAGCGTGACCCTAATTCCTAAGCCTGATATGTCCCCCTCCCTTTTCTTTCTACTAAAACCGGTAAAGTGGTGCAATGGAAAGAAACCTAGAAGTTTGGTGGGTGAGGAAATTGCAAACAGGACAGAAGGCTTTTCGTGCTATCGCTTGATTTTGAAGCCACATGTGTAATAGCGTGGAGACACCACACTCTTTCATAGCCCAAGGATCTGTCAAAACAGTAGAAGTTATTTCTCTTTACCTTGACCACATAAACAGAGGATGGATCATTGCCTGGACTGGCTTTGTGTTCATTCACCCAGACAGTCTAGAAACTGTAGCGCTGAGTTTTTGAAGGGTGCCTCTTCCTCACCCCATCTTTCTTTCACACTTCGTATGTTTTGCATCTTTCCTGTGTTCTAGCTCCTGTTCTGCATCAGCACCTGATTGCTCTTGGATATGTTGTATTTTTATTTTTGATTGTGTGTATTTGTGTGTGCGTGTGTACTGCTTTCAGTGGACAGAGGCTTTGGTCCCCTTGTAGCTGGAGGTGACAGGTGGCAATGGCTAACTAGACATGAGTGCTGGTAAATGAACTCAGTTCTTCTGCAAAAGCTGCAAGAGCTCCTATCCTTGGAGCCATTTCCCAGGCCTGTGTTTGTGTGTGTGTGTGCGTGTCTGTGCCTGTGTGTGTGTGTCGGTCTGTGTGTGTTTGTGTGTGTCTGTGTGTGTGTGTGTGAGCCTATGTATGTGTGTATGTATGTATGTGCATGAGTGTGTGTGTGGGGCCTGTGTGTGTGTGTGTGCCAGTGTGTTGTGTGTGCCTAAGTATGTGGGGGGAGCCTATGTATATGTGCATGAGTATGTGTACGGGGCCTGTGTGTGTGTGTATGTACCTGTGTGTACAGGCCTCTCTCTGTGTGTGTGTGTGTGTGTGTGTGTGCAGGCCTGTGTGTATGAGTGTGTGTGTGTATGCCTGTGTGTGAGTGTGTTGGTGTGTGTGTATGAGTGTGTGTGTGCACGTGTGTGTATGTAGGTGTTGTGTGTGTGTGTGCATGTATGTGCATGTATGCATGCTTGGGTGTGTATGTTTGTGTGTAGGGGTCTGACCCCAGTCATCATGCTTGTGTAACAAGCACTTCACCTACTGAGTCATCTCCTTCAGCTCCCTAGTTTTATTTCTTCCAAATTAAGTTTTTGATATTTGCTTTTGTTTTCTTAATTCTCAATCATCTTTTTCTGTGAAAATACTAAATGTATTATTTTGCACATTGCATCTACTTGCAATGGTTCCTATGCTGGCGGGGTAGACTTTGCTGCTGTTTTTGCCATTCGTTGTTGACGTCGGGGTATGTATACTTTTCACTTTTGGCACTCGTTCAGTTCCTTGCAAAATTGTCCGTGAAAAAGTTAAGGGACAAAGATAAAGTTGGGGTTTTTCAGCCTGTGGCAGCTGCTGACTTGGTGTCAGTGTAATCACCTATGAGGGCTCCTGTGAGTCAAGCTGCTGGTTTATATGCTTTGAAGATTTACATTCCATAGGATGCATCTGTTTACGGACAGCTTTCTTTCTGAGCAGATTTTAGAAGTCTGCTGATAGACTGAGAGGAATCTAGAATGTGCCAGACTGAAGGAAAAGCTGATGTGCTTGTTGTTCAAAGCAAGGGGCTTTGAATTGTGAACCAAAAGAGGCAAGCTGAGCAAATGCAGAACACAGAAATGCTCACAAGGGTGTGGCTGAGGGAAGCCCCGCCATTGGAAGAGGTTGGCTCCAGCCATCCCCCACCCTGCTTCGGAATGCCAGTTTCTTCAGGCAACTTCTCTCCCCTGGCTGTGTCCCCACAGCATGTCCGCCTGTCTACTGTTTCAGTTAGAATAATTAACTCACTCCCTGACGACTTACTTGTTTCTCTTTTGAGTCTTCCTCCAGGAAGTGGCAGGGATCTCCTGTGTGCTAAATCTGGCCTTTGACTGTTTCATAAATAAAGGTTTATGGGCACACAGCTATACCCATTTGTGCATGCATTTTATGTAGTTTTCCTCATGCAATAATGATGGATCCGAGTCATTGAAACAAAGACCAAAAAGCCCAGAGTATTGACTATTTGATTCCTCACAGGAGAAGGACGTTCTTCTACAACATGTTTCTCTAAGCATGTCACACCGCTTTCCACCTACATGAGTTGTAAGAGACTTAGAATGATGGGGCTGGGAAGAAGACTTGGCAGCTAGGAGCACATTTTGCTCTTATGGAAGACCCGGGTAAGGTTCCCAGCACCCACATGGTGGCTCACATGTAACTCCAGTTGTAGGGGATCCCATGCCTTCTGGCCTCTGTATCTGTATCAGGCATGCATGCGGTGAACATTACCGCATTGTGCGTGTACGTCTTGGAGGCAGCTGTGGTGAAGAAAGCCGGGCAGGCTGCACCCCTCGGTTGCTTCTGCATCTCACTAGCTGTGTGGTTTTCAGTACAAGGAGTGTCGCTTTTTCCCTGGAAGGTGGGGCTCACCCGTCCTTTCACAGAGACCCCTCAGAGACCAGAGTAACCCTGGCAGTGACTCCTGGTTTCCTCTCACTTTCTATTTCTTCTGGGACAGGTGTTTCCTTTCTCTTACACATAGACTAAAGCCAGTCCCGGGTGAGGTGGTGTTAAATGGCTGCTAGTGACCTCCCATCATTCCTGCTTTCAATGGCGCTGACCCAGGTCTACACCAAAGTTCACCTCAAATGGCCAGTGCCTGTTGCTGAAGGTGCAGCTACCTTGTGCTGACAGCATAAATACACCCATGCCAACACAGTATCTTGCTGAGTTCAGAAAACCCATCCATTAAAAGGGATGGTGTGTGAAGGGACACATTCTGAGATTGGTAAATTTCTGCCTAAGACAGTCTCAGTCCCAATCTGCCCCATGTGTAAGACAGCTCCTTCCCATCCATGAGTCTGTCCAGTGTGATTGGGCAGCTCCTTTCCATCCATGAGTCTATCCAGTGTGATTGGACAGCTCCTTTCCATCCATGAGTCTATCCAGTGTGATTGGGCAGCTCCCTTCCCATCCATGTGTCTATCCAGTGTGATTGGACAGCTCCTTTCCATCCATGAGTCTGTCCACTGTGATTGGGCAGCTCCTTTCCATCCATGAATCGTTTATTTTAAACTATTGACTTCTCTGCCAGCTTGAGAGTTGTTGTAAGGAATAGGAAAAATGATGTCAGCCCCAGGGGGTGGAAAATTAGGTGATAAAATGCTGTGTAACTGTGAACGTCTGGTAGTGTGGCCGGCTTCCTCCTTCTGTTAGGATTAAGTGTGTTCTCCCTCTCTCTCAGAGGGAATTGTCAAGCAGGCCGAAGGGATTGTAATAAAGGGTGGCTCTTATTTTTTCCTTTGTCCCCTAGCATTGTATCCTGAGAAGTTTACCTGATTGGCTTTGGTATCTTCCTTATTCAGTAATGGACCACAATGTGTACTCCATGGGGCTCTAGTGGAGATTCAGAGGAAATCATACACACAAATTTTCCTGCCATATGAGCCCTCAACACATAGTTATTGTTCCCACATTGATTTTCAAGCCTCATCACTGGGCAACAGGTGCTTTCGGTGTACATGGCCCAGTAGGTCTTCAAGTCTGTTCCAGATGCCACCATCAATTTTGTACTGTGATGTTCCCACCCATCCCTATTCTGGAAGTTCCTGGATACATTCTTCCAGGGTTCCAACCCTGAGGCTTTTGGTGAAGAGGTTGGCAGGGAAATTAGCATTTCTTTTGGCATTGTGTGTGTGTGTGTCTGATGAGTAAAAGAATGAAAAACAAAACAAAAACTGAGCACCTACAGGTGGCATTGTGATAGGGTCACAGGTCAGTCACCCTTTCTTTTCATCATGAATACACAATGACAGTTATTCTTCTCCTGAAGCATCCTTTAGGATCAGCTTTGGAGAGAGTGCATATCTCCCTCGTGAGTCTTAAATCACTCTTCAGGCTCAAGCAGTACATCTATTTAGTAGATCCCATGAAACAAAACAAAACAAACATAAAGTAAACACACACACTTACGCACGCACACACACACACACACTTACACACACTACCACCACTCTGGCTGCTTCTAAGGTTATCACTTATTATTATTGTTTTAATCATTAGTTTGTAGTACAGTCTATGAAGGTGACATTAACATAGTTCATATGAGTGCTTGTTTTTCTCATACTGGGTCAGCATTCCTTTCCCTCCTTGGAGATTTTGTATTTATAAATGCCAAAGAAAAGCATTCAAGGAAGGAGAAACTTGGGTAGAGAATTTGAAGACTTTTCTTGGAAGATTTCAAGGAGAAAAAAAAAATCAGAGAAGAAGGGAGGGATAGAGGAGGAAGAGGGGCAGGGGGAGGAGTGGAAAGGGAAGGGGGAAAGAGAGGAGAGGGAGATAGAGTTGAATTTAATATCCCTAATTCTTATGTGCCACAGTATAACTGAATTATGGTATTTAGATGCAAAATAGCTAAGATATTTTTTAATTTCCCTTGTGAAAGTTGGAGATGGTCCTTATATTAGCTCTAAGACTCGAGAGAAAACTCGAGTTGATTTAAGTTGATGAAGATTTCTTCTTGTTTTACCTAACATTTTCGCAGTAGTTTTTCCTGTCATTAAATCTATTCCTATGAAAACGTAAACAGGCATGCATGCTACATCAACCTTTATTTTTGAATATTGGAAAGAGACAAAATTCACAGCAACAATAGCAACAACCCCAATCAAAGTGTCTTCCTTTGCCAACAGAATAAAGAATTTCAGTGATTGAGGTGCAGCAGAGTGTAATAAAATGTAGAAGACCAAAGAAAGCCAAAAGGCGCTGCTAAAATAGGGCTCTGTGAAAAGGAATGAGTGTGTTTAATAGAGGGTTCTGTTGTTACAAATTTTGTTGGATGATTATATCTTCAGATAACGTCTAATAAGGGGAGGGGTTCATAGTGCCTTTCTTCCTTTATTGTCTGAAAATAATTTGAACTTCTAAGTTCCATAAGCCAACCTCAATCTTTCTCCTGTAAGAATTCCTATTTAAAAATTATCTTTCTTTTGTGTACGTGACTCTTGTTTGTTTGTTTGCATGTATTTATGTGCGCCTGGTGCTTACAGAAGTCAGAAGAGAACATCCGACCACCTGAAATTAGTTATAGGTGGCTGTGAGTCAGCACATGGGTGCTGGGAACTGAGCCTGGCTCTTCTGAAAAAGCAGCCAGCCCTCATAACTGCTCAGCCATGTCTCCAGCCCTAAGAATGAGGAAAATGTAGACTCGTGTGGTGAGTTCTTCCCCTGTGGTGGCATACTGTTTATGATTTATTAAAGCCACTGGTATTCAAAATAGCAAAGCTGCCATACTGGTTAACCATAGAAGCCAGGCAGTGGTGGCACACACCTTTAATCCCAGGACTCAGGAGACAGAGTCAGATGGATCTCTCTGAGTTCAAGGCCACCCAGGGCTACACGAGATTGAATCAATCTAAAAGAGAAACAGAGCTCACACCTTTAATCCCAGCACTAGGGAGGTGGATAATGGAGTGATATGGCTGGGCAGAGAAAGGGATTAAAGGAGGAAGAAACAGGAATGGAGAGCTTTTTGCCTCTGAGGATTCATGGAGACAGGATTTCCATTTTAGCTGGGTAGAGATAAGGTCTACTGGCTTGGCTGCTTTGCATCTATGATCTTTAGCTTGAAGCTTGAAACCCAATATCTGCCTCTGGGTCTTTCATTTTTCATTTGCATTCCTGTACCTTCTATTCCCTTTCATAACTTGAGAAGAACTTGAAGCTGTATTATTAAAGTTTCTTAGAAATAAGTGAAAACAAATTTCCCCATATTGAATTAAAAGTGACCTAAATTTTCTAAATAGTCTGCAAGATGATAAATCTTGTTTCTTGGACAAATCATTCATGGCAGTGTATAGGGCATTGTTGAATGCAGGGCCAGATTTAGAGATTATCCATGCTAACTAGGACATGCACAAATGAGAACGAGCAAGATTGAGTGTGAGCTCAATGTTAGTGTTTGTTTACTAGGGTGCCCTGTGAGGTCAAAGAGGAGAACCATGTTGTAGAGAGAGGACCAGGGAGGACAGAGACATGACTTATAAAGACAATGCATTCTGGGGAGAGAGCATTGGTGTGATTGGCACTTGAGGTTAAATCTTAGTTGTGTAGCTAGAGCTATGAACCTGTTTTCACCTTGTTCCAAATCTAGAAAGTAGAGAGAATCCACTAGGTGTCTGGACCATGTTGGTACTAATATTGAAATGTTAATATTGGAAGAAAGTGTGGAGAATGCACAGTGCTTGTGCATTCACTTCATGTAAATATTTTCCTTCAGTGTGTCTATTCAATTTATATTGAGGAGGACTTGTTTCATCTGTAGATATGAGCAGCTCAGACTGGTGTGCACCTATGTGTTATGATTCTCATCACCGTGTTTATCAAAAGAGGGGAACCAGGCTGCACAGCAATGGGATTGATATCAAAACATTGCAGCTATTTCTCGTAGTCAAAGCGGCTGCCAGATAATGGTGCCAGCTGACATTCACTGGTTACTGTACACCAGCCATTGCTCTATGGGTCACTTGCAACTCACAATTATACATAATAGGTGCTGTCATTATCCCATTGTATAGATGGGAAAGGGAAGAAAAAAAAAACCCAAGTACTTTCCCAGGTCCCTATAGCTGGCAATTGGTACAGGCCATCTGGCTGGAAGTCTTATTGCTTCCCTGCTTCCAAGAAGCCATGAGTGCTGAACGACAGACAAACCATCTCTTTCATGCTGTCTCAGGGCTGGTGACCAGACCCCAGGAAATCAGACTGAGAAAAGCCATCTTAACTGTTTGCGCCCCAGTTATAAAGAGAGATGGCTCTTTATGAAGAGTCGTCAACTTCTTCATAATGGAATGACATCCATGTGTGTGCCCTAGAAAAATCTACACTGCTCTCACAGATGCATAAATATTTAGTTACAGCTTCATGAAACACATAATTCTGTCTAAAATCCATCACTGGCCCCCAGGAGTTATCACCAACTTGAGGCAAAGAAGCCCTGAGACAATGAAACCCACTTGAGTGCAGCCAGCAATGATAACATTTATGAATCCACTGTAGATGTGAATATTCAGAAGGGAGGTCTTGCAGACATTATTTGCAGACAGTTGATAAATCTGAATCCCTGTATGTTTCAAGACAGAAATCCCTGTACGTTTTCTTGTGCAGAGCCTGGCCAGGGTTTGTTCAGAGTATTACGGTAGGACACGGGCACTCCATTCATGACTTGGCTTCTTAAGTCTCAGAAGTGTGAGTAAGGACCACCCAAGGCACCTGTATCAGTGATGATGGAAATTCCTATCAGGCCATCATACCTGAGGGGAGAGAGTTGGAAGCAGGCCTTTTCTGAGTAGATGTTCCTTGATCTTCCCCGCCTGGGTTCTGGTTTGGAGGGTGCCCTAAGTGTTCATCTCTAGCCTTAAGAACCCTTTCATGCAAAACTGGACAAGTGACTATTATTTATGAGTGATAATTGCAAATAATGTTCATTGAGCACATGCTTGCCAGACACATTCCTGGGCACTTTATGCCCAGGTTGTATAGATGGAAGAATTACATCCATTTGGAGTTAATGGTAGCTGAACAAAGATGCCCCCAGAGCCTCCTGAATCAAAGCTCATCCTCTCCAAATGAGGCCATTCATGCACACTAAGCAATTGCCACGGCTGTAGATCTCTGCCTACGTTGTACACAGTGAGTGAGGTTCTAACACTGATGTCCTAGTCCTTGGCTACAGAACTGGGGGAGGATGGCCTCAACTCTTGTCTGGGTCATTATCTACTGACTCTTTTAGGAATCCCATGCTGGACTTGATACTTCTGCTTCAGGTTCAAATGCTGTGGTTGTCTGAGTGAGATGTCCCCATAATCTTGGTTCCCAGTTGCTGGTGTTTGCTGTGGAGTCTATGGAGGCATGGCCTTGTTAGAAGAAGTTATGTCAGTAGAAGCAAGCTTTGGGAGTTTGAAGACTCATGCCATTGTGAATTCATTTTTCTGCTTCATGCTTGCTGTTCAAGATGTTAACTTCCTCCTGCCACCATGCCTGGTTCTAACCCCCTGGGACCATAAACTCAAATAAGTTGTCTTGCTCATAGTATTTTATCACAGCTATGGAAATGTAGCTAATGCATTTAACCATCTGGCTATGTCCTTTTGGATCTAACTCATTTCTCAGGGAATGTGCCCACTCAAGCTTGCTCAGATGTCCAGACAGATCTTGTCGTGTAACTGCAGCTGGACTTAAATCAATGATCATCCTTTCCTAGCTGAGATAATATACATGTCTTGGGGTTTCACTTGAAAGTTCTGACCTCTCATGTGCCTTGAATGATCACTGGCCTGGAGTGGCCACACTCTACTTGCATGCTGTCTTATTAGCAATATAACACCTTGGATCATGACCTCTTTATATGCTATCTATGAAGTAGATAACTGGTGTACAGCATGTACAGCACAAGATTCATGGGACTCACTCAAATATCAATTAATATAATTTTATTCGGGGAGGAATCACTTGCCTGCCATACAGATGACTGCTGCAAGCCCATGCTCTGAGGATCCACACAGGCTGCCTTCTGTGACCCTATCAGGAGCCAGGGAGAGCATGCCTGTCCTGAACCCCAGACCAAATATTACAAGCTCACCTATGCACCTGTGACCATGTCCAAATGGGCGTACTCGGTGCTGTGGCTGGGTGAATCTCTCACTACATATCTAGTCTCCATTTTGTCTTTCTGGGATTTCTCTCTCTCTTTCTCTGTCTCTCTCTCACACTATCATGCTTATTTAATCATTCATTCATTTATTTATTGTGTGTGTGTGTGTGTTTGTGTGTAGATGAGCATGCTATCGTGTATGTGATGGTCAGAGGACAACTTGAAGGAGTTGGTTCTCTCCTTTTACCATGTAAATCTGGAGGCCACCATACTTGGTGGCAGGTACCTTTACCATCTCACGAGCCATGGGCCTCCTTTCTCTGGCCAGCTGTGCCTGTGATCTTAGGTTGTGGAAATCATAAAACCTACCTTCCTGTTCCTGTTTTCCCAGGAAGGGGACTTTTTTTTTGATGTCATTAGAACTAACCCACTCTTCCTGTACTGGGATCTTTTGTGTGTTTTCATTAAGTATTCTGTGTCATCATGCAAGCAGAGGAGGTGGTTAGTAGCACTATCCATTCATTCATGACACATTTATCAAGTTCCTATTTAAGATCCAGGCAATGTGCTGAGTGCTGGAGTTGCCATGGTGACCGAGATAGAACTTTCCCCTGCTTTCATAGGTTATTGCTTCGGAATGAATCACACAAAAGGAGGCACTTGCAATACAATTTGATAAAGATTCCGAGGCAATAGCAAGTATCTTGAGAATGCATCAAAGAAACCACCTACTCCATGTTTGAAGGGCTAAGATAGATTACCCGGAGGAAGTAACACTGAAGACATAAAGGGCTGGATGAAAGAAGGCAGATGAAGAGGTTGGTAGTCAGGGCATGAGAAGAAAGGGACAGATTGAGAAAGATTCGAGGCAGAGAAAGCAGCTCATCCACAATGAGTTCTGGACAGCAGAAGCAGAGTTGCAGTAGGGTGAGAACAGACATGATACTGTAGAGACTGTGTATGGGGTACAGGTATGAGGGTCACATAACCACCACCTGTCTGTTAGATTCCCTGTGTCTCACGAGCTAAGCTACTGCAGCTTGAATACACAATGGCAAAAGATGGGGCCAAGGAGTAGGGGCTGTAGAGTGTTCCCATAAAATAGGGATGGCTATTTTAGTCCTGGGCAGCCACCATCCATGCTATTACAAGGGCTCAAGCAGCCAAGTCTCTTCTTCCCCTAGGCAGAATCTCTGAGGCTCAAGACACTCTTTCCCAAGTGAGTACATTTACCCAGCGTTGTCTCTGCCTGATACGGGCACTATTTCCACTTGAAACAAAGCTTAAGCTTGCAGAGTCACCAGGGGCCTCAAAGGGTGCTGGTGGTTACTTCCACTGGTGCAAACAGAGGCACTGAAGCTTAGTGACAATCAGCCACTTGTCACAAGCCACCAAGCTGTGGTGGAATTGGTGCCTGCACTGATCCCAGAGTTACTGTAACAGCACAACATCATCTTCTCGGTCACCAGTGCAATCTTTTGGAGAACCCCGTGTACTGTTTTGTCATATTTCTCACTGGCATCCGTCCCACCTGAATGTTTCCTTAACATGCTCTCATGTATCTGAGGATGACCTTGACCTACCTAACCATCCTAGAATGGCCTTGAACTTCTGATCCCTGCTGCTACCACATCCCAAGTGCTCTGACTGCAGATGTGCTCCACCGACATACCCACGCTATGTGGTACCGAGAATGAAACCTAGGGCAGTCTAACAGCTGAGCTCCATCCCCCAGCACCTTATTGTTCCTTGTTTGGAAATGTTTCCCAAAGGTTAGATCCAAGATTTTGGGGGGTGCGTCTCTAAGACTCTCCCATCCTAGATAGGCAGGATTCAATGCAGACACGACACCCTGAACGTTTGTATGTCAAATGAACAAGAGCTTGCCCCTGCGGCTACATCTCCAAGATTTGAGATGGCCTCCCATTTGCCATGTTCAATAAGGAAACAAGAGCTGTTTTTGATGTTGGCTAGTACTTCCAAACTCTCAGAGGAACTGGTGGCTTCCCATGTAGTGATTGTTCAGTCAGTCCTCAGCATCCTAAATGAGAGCAGCAGAAGAGGTTCCTTCTTCCTAACCCAGGCTTGCACTGCATGCTGCTTACTATTTACTCTGATTTTTACCACTTTTATTACACTTTAATATTCAACATCTATACTCAACTCAACGCTACCGGGTTCTCTGACCCTTCACTCACTGCCGCCTCACCTCCCAAACACCAGCACCAAGTCCTGTGGATGCCAGCCACAGAAATGGACGACACTGTCTTAATCAATAAATCACCAGCCTTTCATTAAGTGTCTCTCCATTAGAGGCTTGGCTCTGCATTCCTGAATGTGTTCTGGACGATATCACCAATTACTCTTCTCCTTTCTGGCAGCAAATAGAAAAAGCAATTTTCAAATTGTTTCCATTATCACAGGGCATTTTCTCAGAAACATCACTTTTTAAAAAATGGATGGGGTGGGCATGGAATTATTTCCAGTTAACACAGTCATGGAATTTTCTAGAAGAAAGCTGATTTCCATAGGGGCCCCTGTAAGTTTAAAATCAACAGAGTTAGTATGTATACTGACTCCGCCTTTACTAACCATGTGAAGAGGGTGTTTTTATCCACCATTTGGAAGCTATCAGTACCTAGAGCTGTTACAAGGAGAGGTTGCATGTTGCATAGAGGGTGTAGCCTTTTCCTGCGAGGGCCTGTTATTATTTTTTAAAGACCGCTTTCAAGAAGGATTGGAGAGACAGACTCAGTGGTCAAGGGCAATGCTGCTCTTGCAGAGGAACTGACTTTAAATTCATAATTGCCTGTAACTCCAGCTCCAAGAACTCTGACAGCAGTGAATTCCATGGGCACCTGCGCTCACATTCACAAACTCTCTCTCTCTCTCTCTCTCTCTCTCTCTCTCTCTCTCTCTGTCTGTCTCTCTCTCTCTCTCTCTCTCTCTCTCTCTCTCACACACACACACAATTAAAACCAAGTAAATGTTTAAAATTGTTATCAAGAGAATCATGTACCCTGTGTCCTTGGGGCGATCTGATGTATTTTTGTTTCACAGGAGCTCCTTTTTCCTTACGAAAGGCCAGTGGATGTGATGGTGCTTACATAAGTGTTCTGGATCCAACCTCTTACAGCCGTCTGATAACACGAAAAACTAAAGAGGCTGCGGCTTGGGTGCTTAGCTTTGGTTAGCCTTCTGCAATCAGATAACTGTATTTTTATCACAGAATGACGAAGTGGAATTTGTCCGAACCGGCTATGGGAAGGATATGGTCCGGGTTCTCCATATTCAGAGGGATGGAAAGTACCACAGCATCAAGGAGGTGGCCACGTCGGTACAGTTAACTCTGAGATCCAAAAAGGATTATCTGCACGGTGATAATTCTGACATCATCCCTACAGACACCATCAAGAACACGGTGCACGTCCTGGCGAAGCTCAAAGGGGTATAGTCATTCTTAGACGCTTGCTGCTCCTTGGTGCAGATTCAGCGCAAGCTCGTGTGGGGGCGGTGCTAGCTATTATTTTAAGCTCTCATTTCCTTTCAACCTATTTTTACGTACATGCCATTTTTAAATTTTTCCTTTCTATCCTAAAATTCTCAGGCTTACAGGAAAACTTGTTTCATTTCATTCTGTTCATTTACCTCATTAGTTAGGGAGAAAAGCTCCTGGGCAAATTAGCTTGTTTCCTCACATTAGAACTGTGGGCAACTCAAGGCCATGGGAAGATCTCAGCCTAAATTTAACACATTTCTCGTGCTTTTCTTTGAAACCTATAACTTTTAGACTCTGCATTGTAGCAGAAAGGGCCATTGCTGTGCAGCAAATGAGAATATTTATTATACGATATCCTACTTATTGGCAAAATCTGCTGCCTGCAGTTCTGTGCCACATTTCAGTTTTCTGATGGCTGTAACAAAATGCCCCACACTCCAGGGTGTGGGTTAGCAGCTCAGGGAAGGGGCTTATTTTGGCTCATTGTTTGAGGGTATAGTGGTTCTCAGTTTTCACAATGCTGTGACCCTTTATTAAGTTCCTTATGCTGTGTGGATGCCAATCATAAAATTATTCTTGTTGCTACTTAAGAACTATAATTTTGGTACTGTTATGAATCATAATGTACATATGTGCATTTTCCAATGGTCTTATGCGACCCCAGAGGGGTTTCAGGCCACAGGTTGAGAACCCCTGGTGTAGTGCATCACTGTGGAGAGGTCTTGGCTACAGGTGTGTAGGCAGTTAGTCATCCCCTTTCTGTGGTCAGGAAGCTGGGAGGTGCATGCTGGTGTTCGGCTTGCTTTTACCTTTTCATTCATTCTGAAGGGATGGGCACACTCACATTCAGGTGGTCTTCCCCTTACGGAAATGCTCACACAGACACACCCAAGACTGACTTCCTGTGGGAACACTGGAGTTCATTTGTAAACCTCATGAAAAGCCTCAGTATTGCAGGCACATAGAGAAAACATTCCGGACACTACTTTTTGTTTATCTACCTCTTTTCCTGCAAAGCAAGTTTATTTATTTCTTTATTTTAACACAGGATAGTGTTGGAGAGGTGGCTCAGTGGTCAAGAGACTGGCTGCTCTTCCAGACAACACTGGCTCCACCCCCATCATGGCTCACAAAGCATCTGTAATGCCAGTTCCAGGGGATCTAACACCCTCTTTCAGTTTCCATGGCAGCAGACATGAACATGGTACACAGACATGCATGCAGGCGAGGCACCCACACATATAAAATAAAAATAACAAAAAGGATTTACAAATAGAAGATAACTACAGAGACCCACACCCAGGAAGAGTGAAGGAAAATCGGGACTGGGCTGTTTCATCTCCTGAGATTCTCAGCCTGTGTTTCTCTTATTGGAAGAAACAACTCCTCAGGAAGGAGCCCCTGGGAGCATTTAGCAATTAGTTTTGGCTGGGTTGGCAGTAGATGCCTGGGATCCCAGCTCTGCCATGAGCTTGATGTTTTCCTGGGCTACATATAAAGGTTTATAATCTCAGAATGAGGTGTAGACAGAAAGGTTGTGAGTTCAAGATCAGACCGAGCTGTGTAGTCAGTGAGCCACTACTTCAAATAAACAAAACAACCAGATCAGCCCAAGCCTTTAAATGAGACCTTTTTGATTGCCAGTCTTCCTTTCTTTCTCTTTTACAGATAAAGAACATAGAGACCTTTGCCATGAACATCTGCGAGCACTTCCTTTCTTCTTTTAACCATGTCACCCGAGCCCATGTCTACGTGGAAGAGGTTCCCTGGAAGCGCTTGGAAAAGGTCTCATCATTTATGTTCTCAGTTTAACGAAAGAAATTGCTGGTGTGGTTTGTGCTGGAATGTGACTGGACACAACTTTGTCCTCCCTTTCAGAATGGAGTCAAGCATGTACATGCGTTCATTCACACCCCCACGGGAACACACTTTTGTGAGGTGGAGCAGATGAGGAGCGGTAAGGTGTCTTTTGTCGATGTCTTTGCTTTTCTGGCCCACAGCAATGCTTTTTATTAACACAGAGGAAAACTGTAGTGAATTTGTAAGCCTTTAAATCTGAGACTGGATTGAGCATTGAGCCTTTGGATTTTACATTACAAGGTTACCTTTTGCTGAAAGGTAGCAAAGGAAGTGATTCTTTTTATTACAAAATCTGCAGTTTGAGTGGTGAAAGTTTTCTGTTACCCAGTTTTGAAGTGAGACAGGACAAGAAAAAGCAAAGGCTGGAGGTGACAGGAATGAAAATCTCCAATTTTTTGCTGGCCAATATTTTTGGTCCAGTATCATGAGATAATGATAGTAACCGATATTTGAAATTACTAATGTTTCCCTGACATTTTACTTGCATAATAAAATACTAATAGTACTATAATCTCTTTAAAACCAGTCTCATTTAAAATAGCAATGACTATTACATAACTATATTTAGCAAGAAATTTAAAATGTAAATCTAACTATGAAACATTACTATAATGTAGACCTTATTAGTACCAAAAATTAATCTGAGCAAAGAAAATTCCCAAAGCTTGTGTTCCATTGATTTGTTGAATCGTCTGAAGCAGAATTAAATAATCCATTCAGATTATTGAATCTCTTTGAAGTAGAGAGCGTTGACGCACAATGACAAAGATGGCAGAAACTCAGCTATCTCAGTAAGAGGCTATCATGGTCATTGTGAACTCAGTGTTGACTTTGAACTTTTCCTGTTTCTATTTCATTTCTTCCTTCTTTATCCCTTAATGGTTCTAACTAGTTGAATTAAGGCTCTATAGTGCTAAGTCTGCCTCAATGTTTTGATAGCATGTCTAAAGTTATTTATAGAAAACGGATTGAAAAGTTGCTGTATTAAGCTGAAGAGATGATTGGGTCACCACATTCTTAGTGGTGTGGTAGAACTCCCTAGCTGAACTATTATCTAAAACACTCAGCCTTGCTCTCCATCTTGTCTCCCTTCCCTGCCTTCTCTGTCTCCTCAGTCTGGGTATTTCTCCCTTTCTTTCTTTACATGTGATTTTAAAGGCAAAAAAGAGAAACACATCCTAACTCAGGGCTGACATTATCTTCCTAAGCCGCAGTGACTACTGTCATGAAATCAGAAAAGTGTAAGCCGGTTCTGCTTAACTTTGTATATAGTTTTAAAGATTTTTAGTAGTCACTTTAGGAAATCAAAAAGGAATGAAGAAAACTATTTTTAATAATAGTTTAGCTTAATACAAAATGTTACTTATGAAATAAATACTAATTAAGTAAATGTCACTCTTGGAAATAAATCAAGTCTCCAAAGTCATGTGGACATTCTGTCAAGTAGAGCTTGAGTCACTTTAGCTAGATTCCGGGTGTTGACTGACAACAGGTGACTGGAGTCCACTGTATTGATCAGCATAGCTCTTACCTGGTTTTAGAGACTTTGGGAACTTAGCACACTTTTTATCCCAGTCTTTATCTTAGATTCAGAGACTAGAAACAACCCGAAGTAGACTTGAATAGAGCCTGATTAAAGCTAAATTCACTTATGGAAATCATCCGCTCAAAAGTGCTGGGGGTCATTCATCCATGCACTGTCTACTAAGCAAGTGGACCTTGAAGACTTGTTACATGCACAGAAGGTGGTGAGGAGATGCTCGGGACTTTCCCTGATGTCAGAGAATCTGCAGTAGATTTCACTATTAGAGATACATACACTTGTGAACAAATTCATTGCAACATGAAAGGCTAAAAACCACAGGTCATCCTACTGGAATGGAGATATTCCAAAACTCAACTCTTCTCAAAGCAATGCAGAAGGCTTTGGCAGAAGAGATGAAATGTTTCCATTGACTTTGCAGGATTATTTGCACTAGGCTGGTCATGAAAGAAGACGGGTCCACATGGAGAAACAGTGAGACTTGGAGGCACAGGGTGCAGAAAGGAGTGGAAGATGTGGATCATGGTGTCCTGAGCCCATGATGAGCCTACATTGGATAGATACTCATTTAACTGTTGAAGAGGCAAAACATTTGTAGAACAGGACTAAGGTCAATGAGTCTGATTTCTTGGGGGCCTCCGAGGGGCCTCCTGAGCTGAACTAGCTTGTATAGTCTAACTTAAAGGCAATTTGCATAGTAATCCACAGAACACATTGTAATTCTGTCAGGAATTACAGAGAGGGCTAGGATCACAATAAGCTGTGTTTGAATTTGAGCTTCACTAGTTAATAGCATGAGTATGAGCATGTGTGTGACAGTTCCTCGGTGGGTTTTCATTTGCAGTGTGAGGATTCTGAGGCCCACTTCTACAGTTAACCAGAGAAATAAAGGAGATGATTACATTTATTTTATTAAAGCTATAGGCATAGTACCTGGCATATAGGAAGTTCTTACATAGTAGCCATAATTATTATTTAGTTTGATGACAGAAAAGCAGAGATCTCTATCAATCAAGTGAGTGAATAAGCTTGTGTGTGTGTGTGTGTGTGTGCGCGTGAGCACGCGTGTGCTTGTATACATGTAAATGTCTATGGTCTTCATCAAACATTCATTTTGAATGCTTGTTTCCCAGCAGCTGGGGCTATTTTGGGAGCCCAGAGCACATTTAAGAGGTGGGACCTAGCTGGCAGGCAGAAGAATGACCTGATCTTTGATTCCTGGTCAGCTGCCATGCACACAGCTTCTGCCACACGCTCCCTCTGTTCTACTATGCTCTCCCTCTTATCGAGGGCTGAAATCCAGTGAAACACTGAGCCCAAATAAAGCTATTGTAGATTCACCTTGTTTGGCAGTTTTGATCAGAGTGTGGTGAGCAGGCTAGAAAGGCAAATGGTACTGAGATGCCTGAGGATTTGTTGCAGAGATGGAGGAGGCGGGAAGGCAGAGGAGAAGCACAGGTTGGTACTTGTTGTTTGAGCTTACTTTGTGAGGCTCTGATGCAATGTAACTGGTGCACCAGAGGTTGGAAGGAAGGAGTTACAAAAGTTGGGATTAAACTAGAAGGCCTGGGACCAGAGAGAATACACACATGAGTGAAGTTGGGAGGATAAAGATGGTGAGTTTTAGAATGTGGAATGGAGATAGATTGAGGATCATCAATGTGAATGTTGCCCCAGGGAAGGAAGTAATCCCAGAAAACAGAAATAATGTATAACGCATGTTGGCCAGATTCTATAAAGGAACAAGCCTGGTAGAATAAACATGTACATATCGAAGGGTGATTAGTAGGTTGGCTTACAGGATGTGGTCCAGGTAGTCCAGCAATTGCCGTCTCACACTGAAGAGCCCAAGAATCCTGTAGTTGGTTGCCTCATCTGTAAGACTGGATGTCTCAGCTGTGAAGGCCCGGAGGGTTCCTGGAGAGCCACTGGTCTTCAGTCTGTGTTGGACACCTCAAGAACCTCGTTCTAATACCGGTGAAAGGGTGGGGCCTCAGTTCACGGTATAGATGCACTTGCCAGCAAGAGTGAAGGCAAGCAAGCAAAAAGCAAAGTTTCCTTCTTCCATGTCCTTTTATCTGGGTCGCCACTAGTACGTGCTGCCCACATTTAGGGTGGGTCTTCCTGCGTCAAACAATCTGATCAAGACAGTTCCTGACAGGAGTGCCTGGTGGCTGGTGCTTTCCTTGTTTTCAGAGGCAGTCCAGTTGACAAGCAAGACTAGCCACCATGTAAAGTGAGAACAGGGGACGTAAGGGGGCCCAGGGAAGATTCCCTAGTTTGAGACTTCGGCAGAAGGCTGGTCGGAGAGACGGAAGATGGAGGTGAAAGAGTGTGGTGTCTGGAGAAAGTGTGTCACAGAAGGAGAAGAAAACTACGCTTTCATTCAGGATGGTTGCAGGGGCAGCAGGACGTGCTTCTACGAGACCCATATGCAATGGCCTAGAACTCAGGCTTCTTCCTACAAGCCCAGTCTGTTGTCGGGGTAGACATGATTCAGCTCAGCAGCATGGAAGTTAGATGGAATCCTAGGCAACCTTACCTTCCTATTTTGAGGGTTCATCTTGATGATAAATTGCCATGTCAGATAAGTGGAGATGTAAAGACATAAGTACCAGGTCATTAATGACCCATAGTACTTCCCCTGGCAAGACTCATACGGTCACATTCCAATGAGGAAGATCACAAAAAATATGGTCTCACTGAGTGTCCAAGCAGAAGATGAAATTGATTTGATATCTGCTACAGGAAGGTTAAGAAATCCAGGTTAAAAGATGGCTGAAGAGGAACTCAGGAGATGGTAAACATCCCTGGTGATTTCTACAAAGATTCTTTCAGACAGGGAAGTGGATGCGGAAGTTACCGGTGGCCAAGTCCAAGGCACTGCTGCTGATCAAAGACAACAGTTCTCTTCCCACTGGTGTGCCAGGAGTTAGTATCTGCCTGACTTCTGATCACAAGGCTGCCGCTGCCTAAGTTCTAATCACAGAGCTCGCTGGAGCTGCACAGTAGAAAGGGCAGCCTCAGAAGCACTTCAGGTCCTTTGCTTTTGCAGACGGATACAAGGCTCCTGGGAACAGACAGCCCTGTGGCAGTTTGCCCAGAAGTTCCAATCCACTCATTTGGAGCTCATGCTGCTCTGATAACCTGCAGGCCTGGCAGGACTGGGGTAAGAGGACAGTTGTGCAGTGAGTGGGTTCCAGCCCTGCGTGCACTGAACGCAACTGTGTGCATACACACACGTGAAACCATCTGTATCTTTCTTTCGAGAGTAGGGGTGTGTGTGTGTGTGTGTGTGTGTGTGTGTGTGTGTGTGTGTGTGTGTTTTGTGGGGCAAAGTCCAGTTCCCAATTTGCTTATTATCTAAGAATTAGAATGGAAGAAATTGTGATGTGAAGTCATGTTATAATCATCATAAGCAATGCCCATGGACAGATGGCTCAGAGGCTAAGAACTCTCACTGTGAAGGCATGAAGACTTGGGTTTGAATCAGTAGTACACAGTGCATGGATGCTTGTGCATGGGAACTCAGGACATGGAGGGTAAGACATTCTGACGCCAAGAGCTTGCTGGTCAGCCAGCCTAGCCAAAATGGTGACCTTACAGAGACCCAGTCCCAAGGTTATTAGGTGAAGAGTGACAGAGGTGCATGCACTCACACACATGCACACACACACACATACACACACACCAACACATAAACATGCACACACACCAACACACACACACATAAACATGCACGCACACCAACACAGACACACACACACACTCATACACCAACACATAAAAAAACAAAAAAGAAGCATTGTCCTTGTGTCCTTGTGTAGGACACAGTGACGGCCTATTTTACAAACCTTCGCGGTTTGTTGGGGGCTTGTTAGAATTGTGAGCACCCTCCCTACCACAGCACATGTCCTCAGTCACACATCTTCCATGTAACCCCCAAGGGATCCTCCCCAAGAAGGTGAGTGAATTCCCTCCTGCTTCCCCGAACAATCTGGGAAGCTTGCTGAGTCTTGGATGTCATAGATCCTGGAGTTGCTCTAAAATCCATTATATTGTTCCTTCCTGGTAGATCCTTTACAGATTCCTCATTATGTTGAAAATTTGAGTATTTCAAAGTAGGCTGGTTCCTTTGAGAGCATCTGCAGGAGAGAGGAATCTGCTCACCCCAGGGTCAAAGGCTGCTCTGCTATTGGTGACTTCCCATGCCTCGATAGGAGAACTAGCCTCTGCTCTTTAGGCACCATTGAATCCTCTAAATGCTTTCTCTTCTAGACCAGGAGCTTAGCTTAGCCTGGACAGCACTGTGCTGGGTAAGTCAGTAATTTGTACTAAATCAGTTCCCAAGCCTCACGATAAAATCCACAATTATTCAAACATTCATTGGCTCCCGTTCTGACTCTAATAAAACAAAACAACAACAAAGGTGTACCAGCCAAACCAAAAGCTAAACAGAGAAATGGAAGGTGAAAGAGAGGTTGCAAATAAGAGATACTGTATTTTGATAGTGGAAGAAGAAAGCACTCCCATTTACTGATAAGAAGGTTACCGGGAGCTGGAGATAAGCAATGAAGATGATGAAATCAAGGCCCAGGGGCAGATCACATAGGTTTAAGGGAGGACAAGCTAGGCAGACAGAAGGAGTGCGGGGCTCGACAGAGAGGCCGCTCTAAGACAGCTGCTTCCATTCTTTGTGGCCTGGACTGAAGCTTTTGGCTCCTTCCATAGGACAAGCTCTTGGCAGACACAAGGTTCTAAAATCACCTTCCTCATCACCCAGCCAAACTAAAGTCGACTTAGACCTCTGCCTGGTGACATCATCTCTTCTTCCCACACCCCCACCCTGAATTACACAGTCTGGGCTTTGAAGATATTTGGGGGAGCAGAAGGGCCAATAGAGGCAAACACTAGTGGATCTTTGCTTTCCTCTAGCCCTTTACAAGTTTGTGGCCTCATAGTAGAACAATTTAATATAGTTTTAAAATATTCCCCCTTCAGCTATTTTTGTCCATTTTTGGAGGCGTTAACTGTGGAAGCAATTATCCTCTACATGACAGAAGAGTTTTTACCCCCTCAGCTCAGGAAAGCTTTGTACTTTTTGACACCTGATGCGTAGGTAAGGCATTGGGTTTGTTTTCTATTAATCCGCAGTGAGTTTCTTTCCCTTAGAGAGCTAAAGGGTAGATACATGCTTCTCTGAGAGAGAAACCACAGTTTGCTGAGTGTGTAGGAGGACTCTGGCAGCTGAAGAGATTGTGTGGTAGCAATGTAAAATGTAAAAATCTTCCTGCTGCGTTACCCCACGGCCGTGGTGGGGAGACCTGGGCTGTTGAAGTCCTCCCCTTGGATGGTACCCAGTGAAGGACATTGCTTTTGGTAGAATTACTTCTTGTGGATCTAAATTGGGATCTCTTCTGAATGTGTATGGAAGCATATTTTTAGTTGATGGCCCCATGAATTTGAAAGCTGCAGGTTTTTTCTTTCTTTCTTTCTTTTTTTTTTTTTTTAACCAGTGCTCAGTAGGCTGGGGCACTGCCAACAGAGAAGATAAAATAGCTCTGATTTCATCCAGTATGTCTAACGTGTGCCAAGGAGGAAAAAAAAAACTTGCAAAATTCAAAGAGGATCGTTTTTGTCGGTTTGGTTCACAGCGATGGAGGGCATCAGAGTTGCTGGCTTCTGCTTGGACAGAACTGAGAATCGTTAATTGTCCATGAGAACAGAAGACATTTATTCTGTGGGAACCTGATGCCAAACCACACTTGAAAATGCAAGGGCCTTCCCCCTGTTTCCAGAGTCTAGTAAGAAAACAAATCATTTCAAAGTGGCCAGGCAGGGCTGTGGCTCTAAGAGGTTGATACACGTCCTCCAGGACTGGTGGAACACAGGCTGAAGGTCCTTGGTTTCTGAGTCTGGCAGGCCTGTAGGGTATGGGAAGACAGGTGGCCAGCACTGGGGTGGGAAAGCCAGCTGTGGAAACCTCAGCATGGTGACTTCCACAGTGCACCTTGCACACCGCAGCCATGTATTATCTTAAGCACATGCCGACTCCAAAACCCAATCGTGGCTGCCATCTCCATTTCAAAGATGACAAAGTCAAGATGGGGAGAGCTTAAATGACCCCTCCAGGGGCATGGATTTTATGCAGAGGGAGAGTGGTGTGGTTGGAAGGGCACCGGACTTGAATTTAGGGAACTTTGGATGCCAGTGCTGGGGATTCTAGACATGCAACACCACACTACACACGCCACCACTCTTTTAGGACTAAGATTATGGAAGAAGCCAAAGCTTGATGGTGATGGAAGGCAGGCTGCCCTGGAAAATATGCAGAAGGGACCTATTTCTCCCTTCACTTTTTCAACCACATTTGTTTTAGCTCTGGGCCATCGTCTTCTGTTTCCTCTCCGGGATTTTGTTTCCCTGGAATGACCAGAGGATGTGTTCTATTTACTCGTTTGTAATGACTGGAGTCACTCTCCTTTTTGGGGGGGAATTCATAGGAAATTTATATTTTTGAGGTTTGTTTTGTAGCACAGATAATAAAAATCCAGGGACAGATATTGGGGTTCAAGCTGAAGATCAGAAAAGCAAAGCAGCTGGCCAGTAGAGCTCTTACCTCTCCCAAGGCTGTGGAGATCCTATCCTTAAAGTGGCTGGGAACTAATTGTCCAAGACCGAATGCCTGTTCCTGTCTTGTATACCTCTCTAGTGCTGGGATTAAAGGTGTGAGCTCTGTTTCTCCTTTAGACTGATTCACTCTCGTGTAGTCCAGGGTGGCCTTGAACTCACAGAGATCCATCTGCCTCTGTCTCCTGAGTCCTGGGATTAAAGGTGTGTGCCATCACTGCCCAGCCTCTATGGCTGTGCCTAGCTTTGCATTTTGTTTTTCAATGGCTTTATTAGATCATTAAAAAATGTATCACTTCATTATTTTTTATTATTTTAAAAGTATGTGTACTGTTTGTGTCTATGTTGAATATGTGCACATGAGTGCAGGTAACCCCAGAATCCAGAAGCATCAAATCTTGCTGGAGCTGGAGTTATGGGTAGTTGTGAGCCAACCAGATGGACCCTGGGACCTGAGCTTGGGGCTTCTGCCAGGCCATGCATTGTTCTTAGTTGCTTAATCCCTGTAAAAATTTAAGAAATGAGACACTTTCAGGATGCACAGGAGCCACTTCAGAAAGTGAGCCTTTACTCCCCAATCGCATGGAAGAGACGCTTTTCAAAGGCTAGAGTCCCCCAAGCCCACTGTGGATGGGAGGTGGCAACCCTCTCGTCTCCTGGAAAGCCCTCTTCAAGTGCTGAAATGAGGCAGAGAGCTTATGGGAGGAGAAACATTGCACAGATGGAGAACGATCTAAAAGGGGGGCAGAGAAACACGGAATCTCATGGCGTGCTGCCGAATTTAAACCCACCTCTGCCCATTTCTTGCTGTGTGAGGATGGGCATAGGAATGAAAAGTCCTCTGCATAAAACCGTTTACTCCATAGATTTCTGAGGACTAAGTAAGAAAATGCCTTGGCAAGGCATTGGCCAGAAGCTTACAAACTGGATGCTTTCAGCCAAAGGTGATGTCTTTTCTTCTCCTTTGCTACGTGGAGTGTGAGAAATGGAGGGTGAGGGGAAGGTTAACAGTAACACACCAGGAAGTCAGCTTCTCTAGGCAAGAGAGAGTCCATTGTGGCATGCTTGCTCCTGCACCCAAATGCGGTGCCCTTGGGTTTGAGACAGACACATCACAGTGAAATTCTGACTGCGTGGGACCACTGCCTTTGCAGCTTTAGACTCTGGGCCAGGGATGCAGTGTGGTGGCAGAGAACCTGCCTAGCACCCACAAGACCCTGGATGGTTCAGTATCAGGATGCAAAAGGAAAAACAAAAACTACAATAAAACAAAATCAGACAAACCCGGGTAGCGGAAGGCATTCTCTTGGTCTTTCTTTGAGTACGGCCATCCAAGGAGAACTTCTGAAGAAGGTAAGTTCTTCTGTCATGCCGGCTTATCCTGGGACATTCTACACACAATGCTTCATTTAATCAGAACAACCAATCAGCAGATCTACCACTAACCTCTGGCCATCGCTTTTCCTGGTGGTAGGACTTGCATTCCTTCGGAAATATCAAAGCATAGGCATTGCTCATCTGGCTCTGGGGTGACTGGCAGCAACTGAAGCCACACACCCTGGCGTTTTGAAGAGCTTCACTGGTACTTTTTGACCCTTCTTGCTATATAAGACCATGTGTAGTCCAGACTGGCTTCTAGCTGTGGCGATTGTCCTGCCTCAACCTTCCAAGAATTGAAATTATAGATGTGGGCTCCCGTGACTGGCCCTCAAGTTTTAATTGTGGCCTGTGAATTATTTTCTCCCGTTATTAAGAGAAAACAATGATGTCCAGGACTTTTGACCTTTGACTTTTAGACTAGACAGGCCATGAAAGATAGCTGTTTGTCAGGACCAACTTAGAGATGGAAAAGAAATAGCCTTAAGAATCCTGCTATGGGACTTCAGGAGTTTTTGTAATGCTCCCGAAGTGTCCTCTGTCCTCGCCAGCCTATGCATTCACATAAGGTCATGGTGCTATTCATAACTGAACTTAGTGGTGCTGTAGATTTCCCAGTGCTAAACTTCCAGGTGTCCATCCAAATCCCCTCACCTTGTGAGAGCTTGCTCAGGCTGCCTTACTCATGCTCAAGAAGATGTTTGTACCCACTGGGGACAACTGTTGCCTCAGGACTCTGCCTGGCTTTGTTGTCAGCTGCCCGTCTCCTGGGAAGAAATGCCCTTGCTGAGTACACCTGGGCTTTCCCAATGTGCCAGTGCCGTGTTCTGTCTAGGCCCCACTACACCGCTAGAGCTACCGTTTGTTTAATATGTAAAGGCGAAGAATGGCTTCTCTCTCGCTCTGTACAAGCCCTCCATCCTCCGGGCCCTTGCACTGGTTAAATGCATCAGTGAGAGTCCAAAATAAGTCCGTGCAGCATTAAGGAAAAGGAACCTAAGTTCCTCCCGGAGGTGTTTTTACCAAGAGCAAGCCCAGATCTGAATTCTCTGCTTCTGTCTCCTCATGTCTTCTGTCGAATGTGTCTGTCTGTCCATGTATCCCTAACAAGCTTTTTTCACTCTGTACTTATTGAATGATGTGGGATGAATGGCCTGGGGGGAGGGAGGTGGAGGTGCTTTTCAGAAACCTTTAACAGGGTTTTGTAGGGGACGAGACTCTCCTGGCCCCAGCTGACCCAGATAACAAGCAACGTTTTCAGACAGTATTTGCATGCTGCGTTCAATATTTATGGCTGATTGCTATTTCACAAGGGTGCTTTTGTTCTATTTGCTGTTTTCAGCAAATGATAGTCATAGCATACGCATATCGCTCTCTGAGTCAGGGCTGGGGTTGAATATCGGATGAAAGCTGTACATCCGCTTAGACTGTAAAAAGTTGGTTACCTGGGAAAGCCAAGGCAAGCAAGGTTGGCTGTTGCACTGTGTTTTTAAAGGCAGCTTAAACAAACCAGTTGTGTACACAGTAGGACAGCAGTCTCAAGTCCCGGGTTATCTCAAGCTTCATTATTAACATTGGCTATGAAGCAATAGGCGAAAGTTCCAGTCTCTTAGTGTAGCACCCGCACTACGATCTGTTCCACGAATCAGGCGAAGGCCTAGAGATCGAAATAAAGAGACATGACAGCGGGGCATTGGTTCAATGGCAATGTTGGAATGCCAAATGAAGAGTGCCATTTATTGAGGGGATGGAACGGGCTTAAGTACTGACACACAGTGGAAAATAACAGGAGTTTTAGGCTTAGCTCCTCCCCACAAGGTGTGTGTTATCAAAACAGGAAAAGTATCAATAACAGCTTTGGGGCAAGGAGTTCTGGCCGACAGCTTCAGGCTTGCTGAAGGTGCCTCAGGGGTCCATGCAGGGCCCATCTTAGAATGTGAGAGATGTTTCCGTGTATGGTATTGCCACAGGCCCTGGGGCTAGCACTACTCAGCACACAGTTGGCAGCATCTTCCAAATGCGCCCGTCACCTTCCACCACCCATTCCCTTTGAGGGACAGCTGAGAGAGAAGGTGCCAGTTATCCCCTTCATCATTTTTATTCCTTCTCCAACCCCTGATACCCACAAAGCAGCTTCAGCCCAAACCCAGAAGTCTCTGTACATATCAGCTCTGCAGGTCAGTGCCCGTGCCAGTGGCCTCGTCTTCCCACTCTGTCTGCGCTCAGTCAGGTCCACGCTAGCTATTACCCGCTCATGAGGTTGTCTGGTCTTGGCTGAGCTTATACCCACCAGGGCACCAAGTGTTCTCAGGGTAGAGTGGTGACTGAAGTCCCCAGCCGCTGGAGACCATCCAGAGGACATATTTCAGGAAAGGAGTCCTGTGGCAGGGAGAAGACGCTCCTGGGGATCTCATCGAGTCCTGTCAAAACCACTGTTGTTTGAATGACGTGCACCTTGCGTCATGTAAGATGATTTGGCTGAGACACCCTCACGGGTACCCGGGAGGAAGTTGTTTTAGCATGGATCCTTGGACCTTCCAATTTCCTCAGACAGGAGAGGGCAGAGAGTCCGTTAGTCCATAGAGAAGGATGCAGGGACACGAGGCGGCGGAAGCACAGTGTGTGTGTTTCTGTGGCCAGCACCTGCACTGCTGCCGACATCTGGAACACACCGGGCTCTGCGCGTGCTCATCCTGTCCCATCCGTTTGTCTCAAACAGCACCTGCTGTCATTTACTCTGGAATCAAGGACCTCAAGGTCTTGAAAACAACCCAGTCTGGATTTGAAGGATTCATCAAGGACCAGTTTACCACTCTCCCCGAGGTGAAGGACAGATGCTTTGCCACAAAAGTGTACTGCAAGTGGCGCTACCAGAGAGGCGACGCGGACTTTGAGGCTACATGGTAGGTCAAGTGAGCATTGGGGCCCAGAACCAGGCCAGGGTAACGGAGCATTACATCAAAGAAGAAACTTAGCGAGCCGTCAACTCAACTTCCTAGTTCTTCAGGAACTTCCCCATCCGTGTGTGTGTGTGTGTGTGTGTAAGGATTGTAATCTAAGAAAAGCGGCTTGAGAGAGAAAGACATGAGAACATGTAACAGAGTTCAAGCAGGGTCTTTTTTATTAGGGTGAAAGGATTGTAAAACGGGGAAGGGGAGGGGTGAGACTGGCCCCCAGAGACAGGAGAGAGAGAGGGAGAGAGAGAGGGAGAGGTAGGGAGAGAGAGGGAGAGAGAGAGGGAGAGAGAGGGAGGGAGAGAGGGAGGGGGGAGAGAGAGAGAGAGGGAGGGAGAGAAGGTGGGCGGGGCTCTTTTAAAAGGGAACACAGTGAGTGTGCACAGGTGGAGCTCTCAGTGGCTGCAGCTGAGGGCGTGTCCTGTCAGGACCCCAAGGGCAGGCCAGCACAGACGCCTGAAAACTGGCAGTAAGTGTGTATGCTCTTACTGTATATGGAGGCCAGAGAATCACTTCAGGTGGTGTTTCTCAGGAGTTATCCACCTCAGCTTTTGTGACAGTCTCTTACTGGACCAGGGATTTGCTTATTAGGCTAGGCCTGCTGGCTAGCCCAGGATCTGTCTGTGCTCTGCTCTGTGCTGGGGTTAAGCATGCAGCATAACTTGCAGCTCTTAGTGTGGGTGCTGGAGTTGGAACTTAGATCCCTATGCTCACATGGCAAGCTGTCTTCCCGGCCCTCCCCATCCTTTTTCAACTGTATCAGTGGCTTCCAGTCATTAGTGAACAGTGGACTCACTCAAGACATTGTGAGAATGAAGGTCCCTGGGCTCACTCCTGGGCCCTGGGAGAATTTTGGTTGATAACAACACCTCAAGAGACATTACTGCTGCTGGACCCCATCAAATGAAGATAACATCTAGCTCTTCCAGCTTGCCAGAGGCATTCTTGGTTTCAATCCTGAAACTTCCATGTCCCAGGAAACCCCTTGGTTTTTAGGAAAATGGTGATAACTGGTCACCCACAGGTTAAGCCCCAAGTCCTCTGGTAGTCCTATAAGTGTTTTGTTAATGTGGCTGAGGAGAGAGCTCATTCAGGAGAGTGTTTGCATTCCAAATATGGGCATCTGCATGTAAGCACAGGAACTCACACAGAAAAGCCAGGCAGCATGGTGTTCTTGTGATCCAGTGTGGGAGCTGCAGCCAAGCAGTTCCCTGCAGCTCACTGGCTGAATCAGTGGTGAACTTCAGGTAAATATCAGAGAAGGGAAATGGAGGGTAACCAACAAAGAAAGGCACCTGAGGTTGACGTCTGTGTTCCATACAGAGGCACATGCCTGACAGCTGATTATGCACACAGACACTCTCACACAGTCACACACACACACACGCACAGACACACGGGCACACGCACAAGTCTCTCTCCCCCCTCACACACACAGTCACAGTCACACAGTCACACACACAGTCTCTCTCACACACACAGACACACAGGCACATACACAGTCTCTCTCTCTTTCACACACACACACACATGCACATAGGCACACACACAGTCTCTATTACACACACATACACAAACACACAGTTTCTCTCATACACACACACAGACACACAGGCACATAGATGCTCTCTCTCTCTCTCTCACACACACACACAGATACCCACAGTCACACACAGTCTCTCACACACAGACACACAGGCACATAGATGCTCTCTCTCTGTCTCTCTCTCACACACACACACAGATACCCACAGTCACACACACTGTCTTGCACACACACAGAGTAAATGACAGATGCTTTGTCATGTAAAGGTGTGTTTTGTGATATCTCTGACAGGGAACAAGTAGGCTCTGAACACCCAGCGCTTACTTTCGACTGTGGATCTCATTCCTTTGCTGATCCTTCCACCCCAGGATGAGCTGGAATCTGTTCCTCCTGCTACAAACTCCCACTGGTAGTTTTTATCTGCTCTTTTTATTATGCGAGAGGCTTTTAAATGCCTGAAAAAGAGCCTCACCCTAGTCCTCTTTTCCCTTGCCTGCTTCAAGTACTCTCCCTGGGTAGCTGGAGCCTGCTGTATTGACGTTGAGATCATCAGATTGAACATGCCAAGCAGGGCCTCCCATGAAAGACAAAGAACTGGGAGGAGGTGGCTTAATCATGGTACTACCTCACCTGTATAAAGATTCGGTGATTTACTCATATAAGGTGTCTGGCTTACAGAATGGCACTAAGACCCCTGAGCCAATAGTTCAAGGAAGTTGCTCTGCACAGCAGGGAGAGGGCTTGTGTTTGGGAGTCTCTCTTACACAGTCTGCATATGGTAGAAAGCTGAAATGCTATTGGCCTTGGTATGAGAAGAGGTAGATGCTTAGTGATTGTTTAATGCAGTGTGTGTGTGTGTGTGTGTGTGAGAGAGAGAGAGAGAGAGAGAGAGAGAGAGAGAGAGAGAGAGAGAGATTATAAGTAAGAGGGAAAGGGGAGACGTGAAGTGCATTTTGCTGGTTTCCATTTTGGCTCCTAATTCTTAGCTTTATAATGAGTTCCTAACAAACCGTACCAGCTCCTTCAGCCTCCCATTCTGTGCTCTAGGGGCACTATCCGGGACATCGTCCTGAAGAAATTTGCTGGGCCCTCGGACAGAGGTGAATACTCACCTTCAGTACAGAAGACGCTCTATGACATACAAGTCCTGTCTCTGAGCCAGGTTCCTGAGGTATGCTCTGTCGCTTGCCATTCTGAGGACCGAGAGAAACTGTGTCTCCTGTCAGCTCTAAGAAAGAGCTGAGTGTTAAAATAGGAAAGTGGAAGACACATGAAAAGTGACATCTGTTGTTGTTCTAAAGCTTGGTATAGCAAGTGAGAAGAGCAGAAAATGGAAAAATCTGTTCAACCTAAAAACACAGGCCGCTGCCACAGTGCTTCGGTTTTGTTGAAGATTCTTTCAGCTCCTTCAAGCTACCACTAATTTAAACTGCAGATTCAGGCCACTTCCATGCCTTGATAGAGTGATAGCTAGACAGACAGAGGTTGTATGTTTCAAGGAATGGATGGCAGGAATAGAGAGACTTAATCCATCCTTCCATCCTTCCATCCATCCATCTACCCATCTATCTAGCTATTGATGTTTCTGGACATTGTGTTTCTGGAAGGACCCAAGGGATATACAGATAAGCTAGACATGGTCCCTACACTCAAACAATCCATCATTAAGTGAACAAAGAAAACAGGGAAGTTTTAAAAATATCAACAATAGGCTATTATGGAAATATGGGGCAAGAGTTTATCTCTAATGTAAGGGGTAGCACCAGGTAGATTTTCTGGAAGGAGAGGGTTGAGCTGAGCATAATTTGGGTTTTCACTCAAGGGTAACAGAGCGGAGCAGCACAGCTGGGGGGATGGGAGGAGGTGGTACTCATGGACACTTACTCTTAAGGACCAACTGCCATATGCGACATGTGCTAGAAAGGACTACTTTCCTGTGTGCAGACGTAAGGTGGGAAGAGGCCATATCTAGGCTTATTTATAGTCTGTGCTTTATTTGGAGAGCCACTAAAGGTCGCTGAGGTGTTACAGCAAAGTATGGCATGGCAGGATTTGCATTCTAGAGTGATTACTGGTAGCAGTATGATAAAAAAGCATGATGGACCACAGGCTAGGAGTCTTGTGGGATGATGTTGCAGAAGTATGGTCAAGAAAGCATGGGTCAAGGACATGTTGAAAGAAGAGAAAGAAGCATCACCTGAACCAGAGGGGCTTCCCTGCCTAGCACCGTAGCGTATTCCTCTAAGCTTTTCTCTGCTGTGCCTACCTCCATACAATAGAGTTGGTAAAACTAAGGCACCCAGCTCTTCAGGTGCTCACAGCTCCCCCCAGAACATTTTACCCAGTAGCATGGAGACTTAGGCAGATCTCTTTTAGAGACCTGCTTTATCCTTGGAGGCTCCTGCCACTGGGTTGCACATTCTTAGACTTAGAAGGGAACTGGAGAAACGGATGTGGTTTGACATACAAAGAGAATCTCTATCCTTCCATTGCAGGAGAGAAGATGGGCTGGCCCATGGTCTGGGGTTGGCTTTTCCCATGTCCTGACATAGTATCACATAGAGCCAGAATTTTAAATTACAGCCTGACTTGACTTATAGGTCTAACAAAAGTATTTTTGTAAATTAGTAAAGTAGAGTTTGCTTAATCTTTGTCATGCATGGGTTTGCAGTTTCACACTTATCCTATGAATATTAGGAATCACCCTGGGAGTCTGAGCTCTTCAGAGGTTCTATACTGAGGGGAGGGGAATGGGCCTGCCACCCATCTCAGGAAGACTCGTGTGGGAACAGAGATTGGAGCAGAGGAGCATGGGAGAGCACTTTAGAGACACAATCATGAACACGCGACTCAAGACGGGCGAGGTAGATGGAGGAAGGGAGAGGCCCTCCAGTGCCAAGTGTAACATACACTGTTGTGGGTTCCAGATAGAAGATATGGAAATCAGCCTGCCAAACATCCACTACTTTAACATCGACATGTCCAAAATGGGGCTGATCAACAAGGAAGAGGTAAGAGAGTTTGAAAATCACTGAAAGCACATTTCTGCCCCAGAGCCGCCTCTCGGTTTCCCTGTCGACTTGGGACGACATCACTGCCTAAAACCTGTAGCAGCTGCTGGCTCTGGGGGAGTATTTATAGTTGTCGCTGCTGATTAGAACCTTCTTCAACTGCCGGGTCTTTCAATGCCTGAGGCTGAGTGCTCTAGAGTGGATGAGTGATTATAGAGGAGGATTGCATGTTGCAGGGAGGGACAGAGTGTACCCAAGGCTCTAAGATCTCCTCGGGAAAGTGCCACGGAAGGTCGCACACAGCTGCATTGCTCCCTCCACCACGAGGAAGTGAGGAGAAGGCAGGATTGTATTTTCATTTTCTGTTATTGTGCCCACCTTTTGATTAAATAGTCAACTCAGGAGCACACACAATACACTCGGGAGAGATGAAAGTGTGTTTGTGCTACTGGCAGAAAGAGCGAGAGGCATTCGTGTCTTCAAAGGGAACCTTTGTTTCGGGAAGCACGAAGCCCCGGCTTCCTCTTAGCCGCAACAATCAGATTGTCTGACTAGGCGGCCTGGAGCTTTGGTTGGCAGCCTCTGTGGTCACTTCCTGGGAGATCAGAACTGACCCTGCCCTATGGATGTTTTCTGAGCCGGGCTTTTTGGCCCATCTGGAGCATTATTTGGGGTAACTGTGTTTAGTGTATGTGAGGGAGTAAGAGGCAATCTGATGCAGATCACACGCTGGGATGCACAAGGTTGATGGAAGAGAAGCTCTTACACTCTGGGACTTGTGACCCAGGAGCCTTCCAATCCCTCCCACCAGGGCCCTGATTTCTCTTTTGCAAACAATGCTGTTGGGTTCTACTGACTCTGCACCATCTGCCACATGTTTGCCCTGGGTACTGTGAAACAGGCATGGGGCTTACTTATCTTATAAGAGATGACCTAGGGCCCTGGCTGGCAGGAGAGGAAAGTCTGGCCCCAAGTTCACACTGTTTACCTCAGAGGAAGGAACGGTTGGCAATGAGCTGCATTTGTGGACGAGGACAGAAAGCTTTTTGGTAGGATTACTCGCCGAGGGTCGGGAGACAGATCAGAAAACAGTCTTGACCATGTCTGCCATGTCCAAACAGAAGAAGGGCAAGGCGAACTCTCAGCTCACGGCACAGTGACGAGGGCCTTCAGCCATACATCCATCTCCTCCAGAGCTGGAAGCAGATGAGTGTTTGTGGAGTGGGTTGGGAGTCGCAGAGAGAAATATACAAAGAAGCTACAGAGGATGATCCTTCCCAGACCCCAGCAGGGCCTTTCATGCAGAACTCTGTAATAAAAAATAAAATAAAGAAGGACCTATGCCTGAGCAAAGTGTCCTCACACTGAGGGGCACAGCTTCAGTCAACATTTGGATGCTAACACGTATGTGTGCCCCGTGAAGGCAACGCATGGGAAGCAGGAAGCTCAGGCACAGTGCCAACAGCTGGGGGTGGCCACAAGGGCAGGCTCTAGGCACCGCTGTCTGGGGTCTATTCAGCATTGTACCCACAGCCCCATGGACCTCGGGTGATCTTCAGGGAATGGCTGAATTACAGCTGAAACAGTGATGGATGTCCAAAGTGAGTCATCAAAAAAGGCCAAACGTATCCATCGCATTTTGAAAAGCAGGATTTTACAATGCATTTAGAAATAGCTATATCATAATGATTAACACACAAGCAAAATGCTTTTTGGTGGCAGGCCATCAAACCACTCGCTGAGTAAGCATGAGGACACAAGTTTGGTTCCCCGGCACCCATGTAAACAGCCCGATGCTGCAGCGTGTCTCAGCTGTAATAAGTCAATAGTTACAGCACTGAGGAAGTAGAGCTCACGGGCCAGTTGGTCTCACCCAACTGATGAGATCTAGGTTCAGTGTCCCAAAAAATAAGGTAGAGGGCTGGGAGACGGCTCAGCAGGTAAAGGTACACACTGGATACACAGCTCTGAGTCAGAACCCTGGGCCCCATATAAAGGCAAGAGAGAGATGAAACTACATAAAATTTTCCTCTGACCTCTACAAGAGTAGTGTGACACACACAACCTCCTCCCCAGTCCCTGCACACACACACACACACACACACACACACACACACACACAACCTCCTCCCCAGTCCCTACACACACACACACACACACACACACACACACACACAATAACCCAAAACAGCATATACATCCCTCAAAATTCCTGTATTTTCTGAAAAAAATCAACTCACCATTGGACTATACCAAGGAAGATCTGGCACTGCTAGACTTGGGGTCATTTTACACAAGTACTCAGTTGTCCTTGACAAGAAAATAAAATTCTCTTTTATTTTTTAAGGAAATTTTATTTTTTACTTTACATTCCAAGCCCAGTTCCCTCTCCCTCCCCTTCTCTGGCCCTCTTCCACTGCTCCTCTTCCCATCCCCATCCACTCCTCAGAGGGAGCAAGGTTGTCCTTGGGGAGTCAACCAAGTCTGGCATACCAAGTTGAGGCAGGACCAAGCCCCTCCCCGCTGTATCAAGGCTGAGCAAGGTATCCCACAACAGGGAATGGGCTCTAAAAAGCCAGTTCATGCACCTGGGATAAGTCCTGGTCCCGCTGCCAGCCTCTCCCCACAGATCAAGCCACATAACTGTCATCCACATTCAGAGGGCCTAGTTTAGTCCCATGCAGGTTGCCTAGCTGTCAGTCCATAGTCCTTGAGCTCTCATGAGCTCGGGTTAGCCGTCTCTGTGGTTTTCCCCATCATGCTCTTAAGTCCCCTTGTTCATATGATCCCTCCTCCCTCTCTTCAACTGAACTCCAGGAGCTCAGCCCAGTGCTTGGTTGTGGGTCATTGCATCCGTTTCCATCAGTTACTGGATGTAGGGTCTATGCTAATCACTGGATCGTGGAGAGGAGAAGGCTGCCCTCAAACCTCTGAAGTTACCCTGTGATTCCTCTACAGGTTTTGCTGCCTCTCGACAATCCCTACGGCAAAATTACTGGGACCGTCAAGAGGAAGCTGCCTTCCAGGCTGTAACATTATGGCTCCTGTCAGTTGTGATGCTGGGGACCACAGTGTGTTTACCTGCAGAAAATTTAAACTTAGGATATTGATTCCTTTCTTCTGTATGAAGCAATTTCTTTCTTTGTTCCTAAACAAGGCATTGTGTGGATCCCCACATTAGCAGGCACAACATTCTCCATGGCTGTGACAATTTCCTTAAAAACCCCTTGGCAGTGTTAGAAGAATCACAGAGATACCCTTGATGGCCTGGTATCCTTCTGCCTTACAATCAGTCTTCGGAATCACATCATCAAGAAAATAATCACATTGGTTAATCTGAACCCAAGTTTAAGAAGCAAACAGGGTTGTCATCCTACTGATTTTTCTGAGTGGTGCAGAAAATATAATAAAATCATGTGAAACAAAATCCATAGTGATTTCAACTGACTGAACATTTGTGTTTTTTAAAAGCTTACTTTAAAAGCAGTTGGGCATGAAACTCCACACCTAGCTGAGGAGTTGATGGCATTTTGTTGCTGCTGGAAGAGGGAAAGCCAGTTTTGTTTAAGGGTGTGACACCTAGTATGTCAACCATACTGGAGGGACATTTCCATGCCCAGAAGTAGACGGATAAAACCCAAACTGGCCTCAGTGAGAGGGGGTGGAGAGAGAGAAAACACGAAGTTGGGTCATGATCTGGGATGAACTGGGATGATGAATATGACCAAAATATATACAATTCTCAAATAATAAAGACATTTAAATTAAAAAAAAAAATGTACTTGTAAGTTCCGCTACCAGTTAGCATGAATAAAGACAAGAACATTTCTTACTGTCTTCTAAAAAAAAACTTTTGGCATATATCATTGATGATTTATTTCTAGTCTCAAAATACTTTTATGACATTGCTGTATTGCTTTTACAACCATAGGGGAATACTTAGCATGAACTGGAATGTTAAAGTAAGTACACGATGTTTCTCCTTGAATAAGGTGTATCCCTCTGACACACATCTCTGAAAACACCAGGGCAGAGACTTCTGGGACATGGGATCCATGAATGAGATTTGCTTTGGATCATGTACTTTTCTGATTCTTCCAATTATAAGCAATATTCTTCCTATTGCTTTCATGATCAGAGGAATATAAACATAATTGATGGCTTAAAAATGGGTACAGGCTTGAGTGGTGGTTAGTTTTACATCAGTTTACTGACATTATCCATTGCATGTATTCCACGAAACTTAAAAACATTGTAGGTAGTGCCATCACTGGCCTGATGGTCCTGGGTTCTATAAGAAAGCTGGTTGACCAGGCCACGGGAAGCAAACCAGTAAGCAACACCACAGCCTCTGCATCAGCTCCTGCATCCAAGTTCCTGTTCTGACTCCCTTTGAGGATGGATTGTAATGTGGAATCATAAACCAAATAAATCCTCTCCTTCCCAAGGTGCTGTTTGTTATGTTTCACTACACCAATAGAACAGGACCTCACTGACCATAACCGACACTATCTCACTGGCCAACAGTGCCAAAAGTAGTAACTCATACCCAGCACTGGACTTGGATTCTTTATGCTCTGATGATGAGTAAGAGCAATGTTGCCATGTTATAATAGGTTAATAGAGTAACTCCATATTCTCTCTCCCCCCACCTCCCGTGTGTGTGTGTGTGTGTGTGTGTGTGTGTGTGTGTGTGTGAGAGAGAGAGAGAGAGAGAGAGAGAGAGAGAGACTCTCTTCCCATAGCTTTTGCTCAGACTGGCTCTCAGAAATGCTTGAGGGTTTTTGAAGCCTCTATCGACTTGAGAATATAGTGACTTCAGACCTTTTCCCCTAGAAAAATGTGGGTTCACGTCTCTGTAAGCACATTAGCTCCATCAGGTGCAGTTAGTCATGCCAGAGCAGCACCAAGTTGCAATTGAAGTTCCAGGTGCAGCGCACCAGAAGGGAATCCTCTGACTGGCCAATCTCCTTTAGGCAAGGCCACGGGACTGCAGACCCTGGAAAGTCTTTTGCTTCTGCAGTGCCTTTTCATGTTTGCTGCAGCTCTCCTTCCCTGGTATCGAGCATGGTGTGAGTAGACGTGGGGAGGCCTCCACTGCCTGTAATACTATCTGCTTATCTCTTGGAAGCATCCATTTGCCTGAGCATTTTTACCTGTGGATTGTCAAGAAGATGACCTCTCCCTAAGCTGTACTGTCTAAATTGAGAATAATAATGATAGCTTAAAAGAGTTTTGGTGAAAACAAAAATAGAAATCCTTTTCCCCAGTAACTTGTCCTTGAACTTAAATTTTGGAGTCAAAGCATTTTTTTAAATTTAATTTATTATTTTACATGTCAATCCCAATTCCCCCTCCCTCCCTCCTTCCCTCCCTCCCTTTTACCCTCTCTGCCCTTTCACATGCACCCTAACCACCCTCCCTCCCATCCCCCCACCCCAATTCCATATGTAGGGGAATGCCAACCAGTTGGGGTCATGTAGATCTGACAGGTCCTGTGAAGTAGGGACTAGGGCTTCTCTCCTATCTCTAGATTAAGGCAGTTATCCCTCCATGGGGGATGTGTTCGCAAAGTCCTTTTGTGCACCAGGGATACATCCTGGCTCCACTGTCTGAGGTCCCTTAGACTGCTCAGTCCTTCTGGCTGAGACCCATATTCAGAGGGGCCTGAGTCAGTCCCATGCTGGCTTCCCAGCTATCAGTCTAGTGGCCCATTAGCTTCTCCTTGTTCAGGTAAGCTGTCTCTATGTGTTTCTGCAGCCTGGTCTTGTCCTCTCCCTCTGCATCTAGGTTCTACTTCGACTCAGTGTTTATGTATGGGTGTTTGCTCCTGTTTCCCACAGGCATTAGTTGAGGGCTCCATGGATAAGTTAGTTGTTGATCTCACTCTCCAGGAAGGGCATTTATGGTAGCCTTTCCACGGAAGCTCAGATTGTTAGTTGGCAGCAGTCTTGTAGTTCTCTAGACCTTTCTTTGTGTTCAATTTTATCTTCAAACCAATATTGGCTCCTTCTTTTATGTTCTCTCTCTCTCTCTCTCTCTCTCTCTCTCCTGTCTTCTATTCCTACCCGGGCTCAATCTTCCTGGTCGCACGTGTTTTCCTTTCCTCCCCCTCATTTTCTCCTATTTCTCTCTCCATTCACTGACCTCCCCCACTTCCCCTGTGCTCTGGGGGACTTGTCCCTTCCCGGTTCTGTGAGGGACTTTATATGAATCTCTTAGAATACGCCTTGTATCCTAGTTCCTCTGGTGGTGTGAATTATAGAAAAGCTGTGGATTCCTTCCAGACTAATGTGGTTTGATCAAGCCAGACCGCCTGAAACAGAGTACCAGGTGATCCTACATTCAAAACAGCTGAACAAAGCAGCCTTACAGACTACAGCCAGGATTTCTGCATCTTCTTAGAATCCCCCATGACAGCGCCCCTTACCAGCAGGAAGTAGTTTGGAAAGAATGACACCCAAATTCCCAAATATTGTCTATAAATGTTTGTTTTCATTTAAATGGACTTGGTTATAATATATATATATATATATATATATATATATATATATATAGAGAGAGAGAGAGAGAGAGAGAGAGAGAGTTTTGGTGAATAAAAATAAGTACCAGGGTATGTTTCACAACCTGAGTCTGTGAGTTTCACCTAAGGAGCTGCATGGATTATAGTTCAAGTTAAGGATTAACAATTGAGTCCCAGTAGCCCAGCCAATTTAAATTCTTTTACCCTTAATGTCTGGAGATATGTTCATGAGTTTCAGAGAGTCACAGCTGAAACAAAGCACTGGAAATAACAAGTTACACTAAGATTTTTTTTTGTTAAATAACTTTGAAGTGAAAAATTCAAAAAGACAATCTAAAGTTTTACAAAGTCACATAGTTTAATTCAGAACTATTTAAGGTCAGGGAACAAGAAAAAAACAGCCCAATTATTACAGGCTGATATATTCTTCTTGCTAGGTTTAGTTGATACCCATTTTTGCCCTCCCATCTCCTGATATTAAAAAAATAAAAGCCTATTAACAAATGGATATGTACCCTAAATATTTAAAATAGTGCTGACTGATTCTTTTTCATATATAAAAGTTTAGGTTTGTGATTCCTTTAAGATTCCTTACAAGATTACCTTTCAAGATGATTAATAAAGTAATTGGTCCTTTCTGTGTAACTGCAAAATGCAGCCAGCCAGTAAAAGACCTGACAAGAACATCTTGCTTGCTGTATGACCCTAAGGGAGTTATACCCTAAGCTCTGGAGCTTTCATTTCTGAGATGGGACTGATAACTATACTTATCTCAGAACACAGGGTTACAGGATTATCTGTGGTGGTTCATGAGTTAGAATGCCTTTGATCCCACGAAGCTGGCTATCCTTGAGTGTCTTTTGTAGAAAGGGCATTTTATTTACTTAAGAAGTGCAGTGATACACTGTCCCAGACTGACTGGCGGCTCAGTGATGGTGCCAAAACTCAGGCTCATCAACTTCTGCTCTGCCATCTTCATCCTTATGTGTGATAAGGCCCCAGTGGTCATGAAATGGATGGTAAGCACCTGCTAAAGATGATGGGACTATTACCCAGTTGAGATCAAAGAATTTATTCCCTTCCATGCTGGAAGTTTTGGTCCCTGGTGTCTAATCATCAAATCCCTCTACAGAAATTACCTTTGGCAGAAAGGAAGTGGTCTCACCCAAGTTTGTATGTGTTCTCTGGGAACATCTTGCTGTCAATACCTGGCCACATATGAGTCAGAGGCATGGGATCTAGCTTCCCATGGCCAGTAACTGTCAGTAGCAAGTATCCTGCCTCCCAGCAGTAGAAACTAATATTGAATGGGACTTGATGTGGTGGCCAATAGTAATTTGGAGGCAAGTCCAATAGACTGAACTCTTTTCATTTAAAAGGGGCATTGATTTATCATGACTAATATGGCTACGTGATCATTTCCTGCCCACAGGAACTCAGCTGACACCACAATCCAGGGCTCCCACTTAGCTCAGGAGGGTCCCACTTCAAGGCGATGAGGATGTCCCCTTGGAGCTTTCCTAACACTGCAGGTGCAGTAGTGATGGGAGGACCCTGCAGAGGTGCAGATGTGGTACCCATCTGGAGATGACACGCTGCACAGGGTGCTTTCCTGAAAGTCGGTGTGGCTTCTAAACCTGACTTCTGTGAGGTTTTGCTCCAAGCAGGCAGAGCATTTTGGCTATAGATTGCGTAGCATATTCCCAGGGGAACATTTGACCAGAGGACACAACAGGAGTGACTTAGACTGTACGTTGTAGGATCATGCAATCAGCAAACTTGGCACTTTTCAAGGAAAATAGCTATTTCTAGCATAGTTCAGAGACAGCCATACTCAAACCAAATTCTTAGGACCCTTATTAGGTGTGTGTGCTGCCACCATTGAGTGGCAGCTGAATAGTGCAGAGCAGGGATACACAGAGCCCAGACCATTGCACTCTTAGAACATCAGATAGAAGTTGCGTGTGTAAACAAACTTGCGGTTATTTATTTTAGGTATGTGGGGGGGGGGTCAGAGACTTGTACAAATGGACTTGTAGACAGTACCACATCTCCGTGTGCATCCAAGAGGCGGTGTATGGGCTAAGCATCTGTTGATTCTGTGATGGCTCTAGGCTTGAAGTGAGGGGAGATCTTAGTAATAAAACCACATTCTGAGTGCGGTTTTGTGTGTGATTCCAAGACTGCTTAGGGTATTTTCATTCAGCTCCCTACTGGTGTCAGCGCCCCTGGTTTCCCCAGTATCTGTCCCAGTGATCCCTTGGCTGCCTGAAGTAAAGGCCGTGGTCCTGCCTAGCTCCTGCTAAAAGGCTGCAGGAGGACGGCCAGTGGAAAGCGTATGGCTTCCTGTTACAACTCTTCTGCTTTCCCTCCACTGCGCGCAGGATGTCTTACCCGGAGCGTTTGGTTTTGGGCATGGTGGAGAGAATGCCACCCCAAACAGCATCTCTGCAAGGCAGGGGCTGCTGGCTGCTTGCTGAGCCTCCCTGCCTCTTCTTCTTCAGGGTGACCCCACAAGCCCTGTAGCATTATTTTTCAAGTTAGTTTGCTTCCACTATGTAAACGTTGAATGTAATCCACTGAGAAAAGTGTATGAAACACAGTTTACCAAATGTCTCTGCCGCCTTTGATTTACAAAGATGATGGTGAACATGGGTCACCGTGCTAGAGCCGGAGGTCCCTGAAGGAAGCTTGTTTTCATTGCTTAACCCCACTTTTCTGGAAGCTTCAAGTCTCTGCGCTGAGGTGCCCCATGGGTACCTGAGAGGCAGCACAGTCATCCTCACTGCTCAGGGCGGATTGTCGCTCAGTGGGTGGTGCTCAGGTCCATCTGACTTCCCAGACTGTGTGATCCCTCTGAGTGAGGGCTGCATTTAGCTTGATTTACCATGTCCTGATGATCTTTGCTGGGCTGGATTCTCACTCAAGCCTGTCCGGCACAACCATCGGTTCTGCCCATAACTTTCTTACCAACCTTGCCTGTAAGCTGCTGCTGAGGACATGGGCCAGCCTATAACCTTATCCTGCAGAAGAGGGAGCATTTTCTAACTATCCCAATCTTTCCTGATTCTTCCTTCAGGAAAACTGTACCTCACTGAGCTATATAGTTTAGCTACTTGCTTGTGAGTAACAAAAGGCTTCTGTAACATTATTTGCAGGATGTTTCCTTGTTGGACATCAAGGTGAGTCTATAACCAACTCTCCCCCCAGGGTTTGTTGCCTCCGTGTGATTCTAAGAGTCAAATTGGCAGGATTGCCAAATGGACTCGGATTTCGTTATCTTTCAGTGTCACACAATTGGCCAGAAACGGTGCTCAGGTTGTTTAATTGCCCATGGAGCTCCTGCGTGGAGCTAACAAGCTGCTCCTTAGTGTGCACACTGTGATTCTCCTCTTCCTGGGAGCAAGTTTTTCCTAAGAGGCATATCGGCCCCGAAGCAGTCAGCTCTTTGGACACTTGATTTCATTCAGCCCCCATATCATTACAAAGAAGCACTGCATGACCCCAGGCCCAGGTCTGACCCTGCAGATCCATTTGCAAGGACTGGGAACCATCGTCCCTGAGTGCTTTTCTCCTCTGGCTTCCAAATCTCAAAGTGGTTGGACAACTGCAGTTTATTAGACTTTTGCAAATTAAATTCCCCCAAAGACATATTTCACTAATGCAGTCAAAAGATGATTTGCTTTCCTGACTCCAAGGACAAAAGAAAATCTATATTCATGTAGGGTGTTTGTTAAAAATAATATAAAGGCTGTCCCAGCAACTGATCTTTTTCCTTCACATCCATGTCCATTAACTATCCACTACACACACACACACACACACACACACACACACACACAAACACACATGCACACACGCATATACACATGCACACATGCACGCGCGTGCTCTGACCAAGGGAAAACATATATCGGTTTAGGTTCTAGGTTCCATTGAACAGTTTCCAACCTGTGACCTAGACTAAGTCAGCCCATTACATCTAATTTTAGGGACTGAATTCAACATTCAAATGCAATGTATGTGAGCAAAGCTAACAGCAGGGACTTCCTTGAAGCCCCCTTATTCTGGTATCCTGTCCGCTGGTGTGCCTAAAATTAATATCATCAGCTCTCACACACGTGTTAATAACATGTGCGAGCTTTCCTGATGCACACATGCATGTGTCCCATATGGCAAGTGCATTTGTGACCAGTTGTAGACCAAGGCCACACTCATGGAAATCCATGTGAGGAACAAAAGCTCCTCCCTGGGGAAGGTCAGCTAACCCGGTAGCCTATTTCCACACAACTGATCATCCCTGGATGGAGAGGGCCGGAAGATCTTCAGCTACTGCTACAGTGCTCACTTATCCTGTGTGCTATGGACCCTTCCTTCAGTGTGTGAGAATGGCAGGCAATCAGAATTAACTGCCTGATTTCGAGTGAAAGGTGTTATCAGCGGAGGGATGCAATGCTGTTTTATGTTTTTCCATTTTTTTTTTTCTTTCAACAATCTGCCTACTCTCGATACACACAGAGAAATTCTATGCTGAGGCTGAGTTAGGATTTGCCAAGTTCAACCTGGAGAAAAACAGTTAAAAACCCTTACATTGTATCATTTGCTCTGATTGGTTAGTGACACACTAACGTAGTAACTACAAGTTATTACCAGATGTCCCTCATTTCTCATATGCAGTAAAGGGAAAACAAACTCTGAGATGTAAGAAAGCTTGAGCAAGAAACAGGTTCTAGAAATGGGCATCCATGCAGCCAGAGGATGCTGTAGGATGCCTTCTTATGTTGAGGAACCCTTTTCATAACCAGAAAAGAAATCACCTAAGTGTGATGCTTTGTTAGGGATTTGACCTTCAGTTTGGGACTGGCTGAGGCTTGGTTCTTAGTTACATTGTTTTTCTTTGGTTTAGATTACAATTTTCCTATGCATAGAGAGAGAGTTAGAGGGGTCACCACGGGTCAGATGTTATTGCTTGCACAAGCTGGGTTAGGGCAAATCTATTTCAGTTTTTAACAGAGTAATGAGGCGTGGGCTCTTAACTAGGTTCATGGGTTCACAGGAGTTTCTGAATGGCAATGAGACTGGGTTCTGGGATCAACAAGAGGTAAGATGAGGAAGAAGATATTACCCTAAAACAGAGGTCACACATTGGATATCCTACATATCATATATTGATATTAGGATGCATAACCAACAAAATTACAGTTAGGGGGTAGCAATGAAATGAGGATTTTAATGGTTGGGGGTCACCCACAACATGAGGAACTGTATTAAAGGGTTGCAGCATTAACAAGGTTGAGAACCGCTGCTCCTAAGAGGATGGAGTTTATTCCTTTGCTTCCTCCTTTCCTGTGCTGGTTGGAACTCATGTGGTGACGGCAATCTCTAAGAGGAGCTATGCACCTAGCCTAACCAACAGCATAGCGTCATCTCTGCTCCCCTTCTATGGACATTTAGACAGTGATGAAGTAGGCTTACATCTTGTCACACTAACAGCAATGAGGGTAAGGTGGGCAGTCCCCATCACTCCCAGGGACCTGTTGCCAGTTAACACAGAGGTGCTGAAGTAGATGAGGTGTGGGTATTCCTTGAGCTATCCCTTTGTAATGGTTTTAATCAAGTTCTCCCTCCCTCCCCTCCCTCCTTCTCTCATCCAGGGTCTCCACAGACTGTTGTCTTATCTGCCTCTGTTACTTTTCCCAGTCCTTACCTGTGTTATGCCTATCGTGCGTGCCTGTGCCCTGTGTAGGAGTTGGGGGACTAAAAAGTTGCTGCAACACGCAAGAGGCTTTAATGAACAGGAAACGTTTACGCAAATGGGCTCCTCCAGCAGGCCAGAGAGAAGCCCCTCCCCCGGGCACAGGTGTTTTTAAAGGCAAACCCACAAGCTTAGGGAGGGGGTGGGACCCTCTGTCCATTGAGTACTGACCCTTGGAGGCCTGATGGTCTGCTATTAGGGTCAACAGACCTTAGGGCCTCAGGGTGTGCTAATTAATCTTGTCTGGGCAAACCAGAGTTACAGCTGTCTCTTTGTTTACTAAGGACCCTATTCACCACCTGCTGACTCACAAGAAAGGAGGGGCAGTGTGAATTCTTATTATCTTAGGGCCTTGTGAGCAGAAGTTAGCAAATTCCAAGGAACAGACATTGGTTTCCAGGTTAGTCCTTCATTTCAAGTTGGGGGGGGGTTTCTTTACTTTATTTGTCTTTCACTTGGAATCAAATTTAGGACCAGTGTGTACCAGGAAAGCATTCTACCAACTGAGCTATATTGCCAGCCTGGGACACATCTTTGGATTTTGAAGTATCCCATTTCCTAGGTCTTTTCACTCTCATCTTTGGATTTTATGTCCTTAGGGTTGGAGAGATGGCTCAGCAGTTAGGATCACAGGCTGCTCACCCAGAGTACTGGGGTTCAGTTCCTCAGACCCACAACAATCTTCAATTCTACTTGCAGATGCTCTCTTTTGGCGTCTGTGGGAACAATGCCCAGACATATGTAGACATACAAATAAAATATGATATTTAACACGAATAGAGTTATATTGTATGTTCTTCACAGAATGGTCTCTGTAGAGCATTGGGGTAGTCTTTACAAAAGGGAGGTAAGGCAAACTCAGAGGCCCATGGACTCTCTGCTAAGCTTGTGTCAAATCGTGACTCTGGTAAGCAGGTAAAAATCCTTGGTTAGAATACCACCTAAAATTGATTACCAGGTGAACTATAAGAAGGAACGAGATCTGGGTAATTTAGCTTATAAGAGGTTCAATTTATATATAGGTCTACAGTTTAGTTTTACTTTATTTAAAAATTTAAATTTATTATTTGCGTGTGTGTGTGTGTGTATGCATGTGTGTCTGTTTCTGTGTGTGTGTATGAGTGTATGAATGTGTGTCTGTGTGTGTGTATGTGCGTGTATGTGTGTGTGTGCATGTGGTGTGTATGCATGTGTGTGTCTGTGTATTATGCGTGTGTGTGTGTCTGTGTGTGTGTTTCTGTGTGTGCGTGTGGTGTGTATACATTTGTGTGCCTATGTGTGTATTGAGTGTGTGTGTCTGTGTGTGTGGGTGTGTGTTATGCGTGTGTGTGTGTGTGTGTGTGTATGCATGTGTGTCTGTTTCTGTGTGTGTGTATGAATGTGTGTCTGTGTGTGTATGTGCGTGTATGTGTGTGTGTGCATGTGGTGTGTATGCATGTGTGTGTCTGTGTATTATGCGTGTGTGTGGTGTGTGTCTGTGTGTGTGTTTCTGTGTGTGCGTGTGGTGTGTATGCATTTGTGTGCCTATGTGTGTATTGAGTGTGTGTGTCTGTGTGTGTGTCTGAGTGTGTGTGTGTCTGTGTGTCTGTGTGTGTATGCATGTGTGTCTCTGTGTATGTGTGTTTTGTGTGTGTGTGCGTGCATGTGGTGGGTATGCATGTATGTGTCTGTGTGTGTGTTATGCTTGTGTGTGTGTGTGTGGGTGTGTGTTATGCTTGTGTGTGTGTGTGTGTGTGTGTATGCACATGCACGCATACTTGTGTATATCCAGGGCTTGAACTCAAGTCCTCAGGTTTGGTAGCAGGAACCTTTGCCCACTAAGCCATCTCATTCACTCTGAAGTTTTCTTCTTAAAGCCTAGCTTTCTTCCTGGGTTTCAAGGAGATGTTATTAATCTTTAATCACCAAGGGAGGAACCAAATGAGAAGAAACTGAAGACATTCTTGGTGAACTGAAGCAGTGTTTTATTGCAAACACGAGGCATGGACAGACATCACTCAACAAGTGTCTCTTTGAACAGAGATGTAGCAAGCCCACCTTTTCAAGTTCTGAAAGACAAGTGCTCAAACCAGGGACCAAACACAGCATAGGACATTTTAAAAATATTACAGAATCATGGAGGAATATAGTTGTATATATAAAAATATTCTGTGCTATTAACAAAGCTTTGGGATTTACTACCTCTTGGCAAATTGCTTCAGAAATTATTATAAATACAAACCATAAGGTAAACATCTAAACAAACAAACAAACAACAAAACCCCGAGCCCCTAAAAGCTTTCCTCAGCAACAAGGAACTAGCGTGAGCAGGAAATATTCTCGCCTCCATGACAGTGAGTTGGTCACAAGGTGTGTCCAGTGCAAAGCATGTTTCTCTTTGCAGATTTGTGCTCCCAAAGGGAGCTGGGTGCATGCTTGGTTCACACACAGCACAGCACAGCACATCCCTGTGAAACCTTAAGAACCCTCTACAACAGAGCGTGTTGGCAATTCCATCCATGGAACACACATCTAGGGGCAGAGCAATTCAATAGGACAGCACTCCCCACTCTCTCCCCTCCCCACGGAGGTTTGGTTGTACTCATTTCTAAATCTATAACCCAAATCGCCCAATCTGCATCCACCCTCTTTTTTAAAGGGTTGATGGAAACAATCTATGAGGGAACAAAGAAAATTCTTGGGATTCCAAAGCCCTGAGGAGAGGGGTACCCAATGATGACCTGGTTTGACAAGAACAGCCATCCCATCCTGTGTGCATTCTGTCTTTGCTCCTCCAGGGTGAGACAGGCCAGCCAATGGATTGCCTGGTTTATCCAATAGGATAACACTTCGTTGGATGGAAATTCTTTGCATACACACATGTAAGTATTCTGTCGGTGAAGTTTCAAAGCAAGAAACTAAATTACATCATTGTGTATTTTGTTTTGAGGACTGAGACCTCAATTTCATTTTACTATGAAGAGCTGTTCTTTAAATGCTTCGTCTGAAGAGGCTTTACATGATACTCATAGATTTTCAGAGCAGGCCCCAATTTTAACTGAAGTCCTGTCAACACGTCATTTCTCGTCATCAAGAGCAGGGATTTTCCATCAATTTCCTAGAATGGGAACAGAGGAGAAAGCCAGTGTGTGAATGAGCCCACGGGCTCTTGGCAATGAAGATTAAGGGAGGGTGAAGGGGGGAGTCACACCACCTGTCTCCAGCTAAAAGCTACCGTAATAGTGTCAAAGTGGAATCGTCTATTTTATTTTCCATCTTCTATTTCAAAACATCTTCTGTTTTGAGATTAAGCACAATCTATGGCTGATATTGTTTTTAAGTTCCTATCACAAATCTCAAGAAACTCAGGGGCAATTATTTTAAAACAGTATGTACCAATCTCAGGGATCAGAGTGGTTCCTTCTGAAAAGGATAAGGACATGCTCTGTCCATAAAATATATTAAAATGTGCTAAAATTCCCCACATACTGAAGTTCCCAAACCACTCTATAAATTACGACAGAGATTATCATCCTTAATTTAAGGCAAAGCAAGGATCGAGTGAGAAGTTTACTGGCTTAACACAAAGCGAGTTAGGAAGGAGGGAATGAAATCTTGCCTGCCCACAGCCTTTGCCTACTTTCCTTCTGTCTCCCATCTTGCCTTTGAAGGAAACCAAGGCTTTCAGGGCATGAGCATAGGGCTAGCACTCTACCTCCAAACCCTACCCCCTCCCCCTATGCCTAACGTCACAGTTGAATGTCATCTAGGTGGTCTGCGTCTAGACTGGAAATCTTGCTAATTGTAACCGTAGTCTCTCTTCTGGTGCTCCGTCATCCTGGAAAACACTGCCTTTCACACAGAGGCTCCCTCCTCACCACACTTCCTCTCAACAGAGCAAAAGCAAAGCTGTGATGGTTGGACTCTGGCAGCTGCCCAGGCAGCTTTACAGCCCATTCCTTGGTCCTTTCAGGTATTTGGGAGCTACAAAGGAGGAATTCTCACAAAAGAGATGAAAATGGTCTCAATGGAGAGGGGGCTTGAACCTGCGGAAAGGAGGCCCCGAGGATGCTAACTGTGACCATGCTTGTGTTAGTGTGTACAGAAGAAACTGTGTCAGTTCTTTCGCAGGCTTGGGTCTGCTGTGCTTAAGAGTTTTGGTCACTATTTCGCCTAAAACATCCTGGCCAACGAGACACTGCAGTGAGCACATAAAAGTGTGACCCTGTTTACTCTGCCCCCACTCTCATGGACCTTGCCAGGCTGTGGGAAATGTGTAGAGAACCAGCAGCAGGTCAAGGGGTTAAAGTTTCCCACCCTGTGGCCCTCGCTCCGCTCCTTTCCCCTCCTGGGGGCCTAGGAACGCGGAGTTTCCAGGCTTCCTTCCACGAGGCCTTCCTCTATGTACTCCTTGAGCTACGGCACACTTCCTCCAGGCTACTGCTCTCACGGCTCATTTCGCCTGTCACCACCTATCATGAAACAGTAGAACACGGAATCGCTCCTAGCTGCCTCAGAGTGTTTCTGACTTGGGAAACGTTTATTTTCCAGCCACTAAAATGTCTCGTGCTGATTTGTGAGAGGAAGCCACCGCACATAGAAAAGCAGCTGCTCGGGGGCAGTTGGGAACTACTTACCAACATGGGACTTGACCAATATGAAAGCTTGTCCCACCCTCTGTCCCTTTTCCCCACTCCCCTCATTCGTGATCCGGGTGTCTATCAATAACACCTGGAACAGTTTGAATCGCCTGTTTTGAGGTGAACTTGCTTGAGAGGAGTTATCCCCAAAGAAACCCCAGGAGCAGAGCAGAGGGCACTGTGTGACGGACCACAGCAGAACCCAGGACACCATGCCACACAGCAGTCTCAGTCTCTGCGTTGGCTGAGATGGACTTGGACTTGCAACGCCTATGAAGCTGAGTCTTCTTCCCCTTGCTCGAACTACACTCATAGCTTCTGTGTTTCAAGCCGGCACCCCTGATTTCAGACCCCTTTACTAACTGAAAGTGAATTGCGGAAAGGAGAAATCAGTGGTAGCCAAGCACCCTCTGCAACTAACTCAGCATTTCTGCCGAGCGTGCCTGCGAAAATGCTGGGAGCTGGATTTTGCTCAAGGCCAAATGGAAAATCATGTTTTATGTTCCAATTTGATGATTTCCCTTTGTCCCTTGGGCACACGGCAGTTCTCCTCAGAGCAGTGGGCAGAGGGGTCCATCTGGAGACACTCACTGTGCAAGTGTTGAATGTAGTCATCTACTCACACAGCTTTTAAATTAACCCTGATCCAAGCCCAGACACAGGTGGGCAGAAGGCAGTACCTGCTGGCTGCCAGCTTAGGTCAGGTAGACAGCAATTTGAATCCAATTAGCACAACCTAGGTGGCAGGAGGCATAGGCAACCAGGATTCTATGTGATTGAGCTGGGTCCACAAGCTTCTTCTAGTGCATTTGGCAGCTTGACACCCTTATCTACGGTCACTAAGCACACACACCCTTTTCTGAATCATGCGCCCAGCAACATGTTAGCAACCTTAGACCCCCAGCTGCACGGAGTTACATGCATACACACCACGCTCCAAACAGTGGGATGTTTCTTCTCTCCTTGGCAAATGATGGCCACTGAAAGAAACCAGTGCCTTCTGAGCCCAAGTCCACAATTTGCTTCATTTCTGCATCTTTGCCAGATGGATGCAAGTCTATTCCTACTTAGGGTGAGAAAATTCACCAAGATCAAATATTTCAAGAACTACTTAAAACATTTGTCTCATCAAAATCCTGCCCATGGGGGAAGTCCCTTGACTAAAACAGCTAATAATTTGTTATTTAACTTTCATAATAGATTATAATTGCAAATGAAACACAGCTTTTGCTCATCAGCATTGACTGGAAATGGTAGCTTTTATAAGGAGGAACTCACCCGGATCCCAGCCGTTTATTAATCTAGATTGGAGGGCTGAAATTCAACCAACAGACTCTGGCTCAGCAGAACAAACAAACAACCAAGATTTTGTAAATGCAGCACAATCAAAGCAAGAACAAAGATGTAATTCATGTCCTGGGATTTCTGTGTTAATGGACTGACACACGCTTGCCAGCTTCACTGTGCTACAGTGTTCCTGTGTTCACGGATAAGCAAGCCCCAAAGTCCTGTTGGGCCAGAACGACAGGATGTCTGTGTGTTTAGCTAAGTTCTGGCAAGTTCAGATGCACCGAAGCAGCGCTGAGATGATAGGTCTGGATTTCCAGTGGAGCTGAGGCCTCACATTTATGAATCAAGCGGGTAGAGTGGCTACCACTTCACGGAGCACGAGGCAGAGCTGGGGCATGCTACCATATCTCTTTAAGCCTCATTCCCTCATCTGGAAGGTAGGGAAAAGCAGCTACCAGATTGTACTGCTGGAGGATTCAGAGATAATTCCAGACATCTACTGAGCAGCCCGACTACCACAAAAACCCCTTAACCTACTGGCTTTTCACTCTCTGCCAGCTTTAATCTACGTGTAGATGACTCTTTGAATTGGACTTGATCATGATATGAACCATGGGAAGTGCATGGGGAGAGAGATGAGATGGGAAGAGAGGAAGAGAGACATAGAGAAAAAGGTGAGGGAAAGAAAAGGAAGAGTCAGCGAGGGGGCTGCCACTGGGTGGCAAAGGGCCAGCGGGCCAGCAGGGGAAGAGCCGGGAGTCTGCCTTTCCGTGTGGCGTGTCTGTCCTCACCCTGTTACTGAGGGAGAGGACAGCAGGAAGGGCAGCTCTGCTCCTTACTGGTTTTCTGTATAAACATCTGGCCCAGGACTCCCCTCCACAGTGAGGAGAGCTCTAGGCTGTGCCCAGCTCTCTTTACGCTACTCCACCCTCAGATCCCAGCTGTCTCTGACAATCTCCTTCACAACCCCAGGTGAAGAACACAAGGGCAGTTCCTTACCAACCACGTGAAGGGCTCTGACGGAGCAGGCGTTCGCTTTCTATACCCATGGGTCCTCTCATGTTCTCTATGACTTTCTTTGTGACAACTCTCTTACCATTCACTACCCGGCTACAAGTGGTGACCAGTCTGAACTTCCCCATCCCATGGCTCACATATGGTACAAATGTCTCAGAGGCAGCAGGGCCTAATCTCGGCCCCAGGGACACAAAAGTAGAAAAGCCTGTGCCCATGATGGGGGTTACACTAAAGAAGGGGGAAGATGCTCTTCTGGACAGAGCCATGGGACTGCTGAACCAGCACTCTCCCGGGAAGAGGTCTTCCTCTCCAGTGACCTTCTGGAAGGTGCTGCCGCGAGGCCTCTGAAAGCACATTTCTTCTTCCAAGTGGGTTCTGTCTCTGGCATCGCCTCTGGTGTCCCATGTGACAGGGCCATCACCTCTGGTGTCCCATGTGACAGGGCCATCACCTCTGGTGTCCCATGTGACAGGGCCATCGCCTCTGGTCTCCCATGTGGCAGGGCCATCACCTCTGGTCTCCCATGTGACAGGGCCATCACCTCTGGTCTCCCATGTGGCAGGGCCATCACCTCTGGTCTCCCATGTGGCAGGGCCATCACCTCTGGTCTCCCATGTGGCAGGGCCATCACCTCTGGTCTCCCATGTGACAGGGCCATCACCTCTGGTCTCCCATGTGACAGGGCCATCATCTCTGGTGTCCCATGTGGCAGGGCCATCGCCTCTGGTCTCCCATGTGACAGGGCCATCACCTCTGGTCTCCCATGTGACAGGGCCATCGCCTCTGGTCTCCCATGTGGCAGGGCCATCACCTCTGGTCTCCCATGTGGCAGGGCCATCACCTCTGGTCTCCCATGTGGCAGGGCCATCACCTCTGGTCTCCCATGTGACAGGGCCATCGCCTCTGGTCTCCCATGTGACAGGGCCATCATCTCTGGTGTCCCATGTGGCAGGGCCATCGCCTCTGGTCTCCCATGTGACAGGGCCATCGCCTCTGGTCTCCCATGTGGCAGGGCCATCGCCTCTGGTCTCCCATGTGGCAGGGCCATCGCCTCTGGTCTCCCATGTGGCAGGGCCATCGCCTCTGGTCTCCCATGTGGCAGGGCCATCGCCTCTGATTCGTCCTATGGTACGGCCGTCACCTCTGATTCGTCCTTTGGTGTGGCCGTCACCTCTGATCCGTCCTTTGCTGCGGCCATCGCCTTTGATTTCCCATGTGGTGCGGCCATCACCCCTGATCCGCCCTTTGCCGCGGCTCCCTCTGGACCTGTCATAGTCCTTGCGCTTCCTGGCATCAGATAAGACATGATAGGCCTCTGCCACTTCTTTGAATCGCTCCTCGGCTGCTTCCTTGTCTCCTAGGTTCTTGTTTGGGTGTACTTGCAGAGCCAGCTGGTGGAACGCCCTCTTGATATCAGAGGAGGAAGCATTTTGAGGCACCCCTAGTACCTGGTAATAATTCACCATGTTTCTTCAAATAGTCTTGCCCCACCAAGGGTTGAGATTTTGAACAATTTCCATATAACTTCAAAAAGGAAGATGGCCAGTCATTCAAGTTTGGAGTTTTTGAGTTTCCTCACATGGTTCTCAGGGTAAAACTCTTCTGGTGGAGAGATGCCTCTTCGGAGTGTGGGTCCTTCACACGCCCACACCCTACCTCTGCTGCTCACTGGGGTGGGGTGACTATGAGGTCATCACTTTAAGCCAGTGACTCTGAGCTGATGCTGTGCCTGCCTTGTTCTCATAGTGGTAGGAAACTCTAGATGGACACAATAAAAACTGCAACAGAGACTGACACTTCATCTTATCCAAAGACAAACACATACGCAATAAATAAGCACATGCTGTCTTGCTAAGGAAGAGAAAAATCATTTGCCTTGTTTGTAACAGCCACCAGCCAGCAGACCCAACATCCACTTCAGGTCGCTGTGGGGGAAGATGCTTTTAGTGCCCTCCTAGGTGACATCTGTGGCTTGCCTTGTGGTACTTTCACTTGCTTTATTTTGCTGTGTTGTGTGTACAGGTGTTGGTTTTTGCATGTGGGTCTGTGCACCAGTTTCATGCAGTGTCTGCGGAGGCCAGCAGAGGGCGTCAGGTCACCTGAAACCGGAGTACACACAGTTGCGAGCCGAAATGTGGGTTCTGGTTATCGAACATGGGTCTTCTGGAAGAGCAGCCAGTGCTCTTAATTGCTGAGACAGCTTTTCAGCCCCAGCCCCTGCACAATGGGGGTGACTGGTTGGGAGTTGTCATTTTTAAAAGGGAAAATAAAATTAATTCATCAAGCAGGGAAACTGGGTCGGATGCCAATGTGAACAGGGGTTTAAGGGACGCGTGGAGGGGACAGAATCGGAAGGTGCCTCCTCACTCAGCGTGAGCGCCAGCTGATGTGCTAATGTGAACCTTTGGGAACTTTAGCTCTGTGTTTAAAAACTAAAGTAGCAATATCACAACCACAAATGCTATTGGGAAGGAACAGCACCCCACCGGGGCTCCAGCATAGCAGAGGAGTTGACCACCTGTCTCGATTCCTTTCTTCTTGTTGCCGTGGCAAAACGGCCTCCTAAACGCAACTCCAAGGAGTAAGGGTTTAGTTCCTCCCGCTGTCCGGTGAGTGGAGGCAGCAGAACTTGAAGCAGGTGATCACATGGCACCATGGTCAGGAAGAAGACAGTAGGGACCGCATGCCGCTGCTCAGCTCCCTTGTGCCGTACACAGTCCCACCTTCAGAGGGCGGCTTCCCGCCTCAGTCAGTGCAAACAAGATCACACCCACAGGTGAACCCTGAGGCTTATCTCCCAGGTGATTCCAGGCTCTGTCAAGCTGACAATGGACACTGAGCATCCACTGCCCATTCACAGGACACACAACTTCACGTTTCCCGGACTCGTCCGTAATTCGTTAGGCATGCTGTGTGACTGACTTATGGCCTGAGGTGTGAAGGGTGGAGAGGCACCTCTTTCAGGCAGACCACGAGAGCACATGTTTGCCCCCCCCCCCCCCCCCCCCCCCCCCCGCCTCCTTCCATCGACTGGTGCCAGTGATCAGGGGATGCGGAAACTGCCACCCAGAATGACAGAGGCTGCATCCCCTGGACTTCTGATGCGTAGTGAAGCCAATTGTCCCCATCAACCACATCAGACCGTCGCTGTGAGGAAGAAACTGCTGTGAGGTGCCACCTGCCATGTCCCCACCTGTTTGTGACAGTAATCTACTCATATTCAGAACCTGTCCCTGAAATGGAACCAGCTAGTCAGGTCCCACTTGTGCAGCCCTAAACACCAGCTAGATGCTCCTGTCCGCTGTCCCTCTATGCTCTTATAAATCAACCTTTCGCTTCACCGCCATGCCCTGAACTGTTCTTAGTCCCCTTCACATCCTCTGTGTGACGCTCATGGCTGGCAGGCGGAGCCGTTCTTTCACTAATCATCTAAAGTGGCACTCGAGACTAATAGCCTTCCTGTGCCCATGCCAGAAGCACCCAAGCCAGGAGGGGCCAGCAATTCTGCATCTGTAACCCCTAGATGCAGAGCTGCTGACAACCGTGAAGATGATACACTGTACAACCTCGGCTGGGCTGGCACAATACAGGGACAGAATTAAGTTTTAAGTGTCCCCTCCCCAGGCTCCTTGGTGATTCTTCTTAATTGTTACTGCCGCTCTCTAGTTTCCGATTAAACCTCTGCCCCTCCCTTTCACTCTAAGCAGAATTTGCTTCCTGTTTAGTTAAACAAAACAAACAAAAAGAGAAACCATCAGGAAGTCCCCAGATGTCTCCCAAAGACAGAGTGCACTGGATCCTCCAAGGAAATGAGCCATATGTGGGTTGATAAGTTGTGTCTAAACTATAAATGGAAGACTTGGAAGGAACTTGTGGCGTTAATTCAGACATCTGAAGATTTGAAACTGGTTGAGGGGGGTTGGTTGATGAGGCAAGTCCCGCTTAGCGGCTGAAGGCCTGAGAACTAAGAGCTGCAATGTTTGCTGGCAGAAGACGGATACCTCAGGCCACACAGGGTAAACTCATCCTTCCTCCATGTGCTGGTTCCCTTTCTGTTATTGTGATAAAATGTTATGACTAAAAGCAACTTAGAACAGGAAAGGTTATGTATTTACCCTTCCAGTCAGGGTCCATCACTGAAGAAGTCAAGGCTGGAACCCAGGTAGTACATCTTGAAGCAGAAACAGTGGAGGAAGGCTGCTTGGGGACTTGCATACAGATTCAACTATTTTCCTTGGATAGCCCAAAACTACCTGTGCAGACAGTGATACTGCCCACATGGGCGGGGCCCTCCCAAAACAATTATGGATCAAGACAGCCCCTCACAGACATGCCCACAGACCAACCCAGTAAAGATGATTACTCAAGTGAGACTCATTTTTCAGCTGAAGTTGACAGTTAATGCTGACTGGGACATTCTACCTTAGTGTTCTGCTGGGATCATCCTGGGCTTAGATGGTGCCCACCCACAGCAGTGAGATTACTCTCCTTTAGTGTACTGATTCGAATTTTAATCTCCTCCATGAACACTCTTGAAGACACACACACACACACCATAATGCTGTTCTAGCTATCTGGGCATCCCTTAGCCTGGAAAAGGTAACACATAAAATTAATCATCCCCTATGTCTCCAACAGAGTTTAAAACAGCCCTGATCATTCCCTCCGTATTTTTAAAATAAAATATTTGAAAATATTATTAACCATCATATATCGTGATTAAGATTACATTAGAAATTTTTGTTGTATTGAAATTTATATTATAGGCTGGTGAGATGGCTCAGCAGTTAAAGGTACATTCCCCCAAACCCTGGTAAAGGTGGGTGGAGGAAACAGTCTCTCATGTTACCATTCAGCTTTCACCTAAGTGCTCTGCGTGTGTCCCACCATATCATGCACACATACACTCACCAATTAATAATACCTAAGAGTTGCAAATGTTTAATTTTTAAGTTAGATTTTTATATCATATAAAATATGCAATGTTAACCATCCCTAAGTATATAGTAACATAATTATTCCAACATGTGGTTCAGTAATCAACACTATCTACTTCAAATTTTTTTCTGTCATTCCACTCATAAACTTCTGGTGATCTCCTTGTGTACTGTGAATGTCTACTTCAGATATTTCCTACATGTGAATTATATAACAATTACTTAGCATGTTCTCAAAGCTCATCCATGTTGTAGCTGACCTTCATCCCTTTTAATGGATGAATAATAGTCCATTTTACACACCTACCACAATTTGTTTATCTATTTACGAGTTCATGTGCTTCTGGGTTGCTTCTGCCTGGTTGTTGTGGCCTTGAATGAGGGCAGGCATGTGAGCTCTTTTTGAAGAACTGCCGAGTCATGGTAGTTCTATGCCTAACTTTCCCAAGAGCCACCAAACAGCTTTCCAGAGTGGCCGTGCCATTTTCTATTCCAGTCATCAGGATGCGAAGCAGCTGGACCTTCTCCGGCAGTTCTGATCCCTTCCCTTCCCACAGCCTGGGGGAGCACTGCTTCCTTTAACCCCCTTCTCTGTTCCCTGCCGTCTTTAGCCATTGGATTCCTCGGGCCACTTGCTGCATGTAAGTAAACAAGTCTAGATTTCCTGTCTCAGAAGACAACCCACATGCTATATGGCCTTCCATGTCTGCTTCTCCCTGCACTTGTCTATGTCCGGCCCACTCCTCAGGTGGAAGGAAGGGCTCTCTACCCACTCCCCATCACTGAAATCCTACTGGCCAGCTTCCCAGATGCCACTGGACATGACTTTTTTTTTTTTTTTTTTTTTTTTTTTGAGAGATTTTGAACTTGTTGATTCGCTCATTCTTCATGAAACCATCCCCTTCAGAGATTCTAGAAAACTCATCACTGGCCTTCCCCCACTTCTGATGGTGACTTTTCTCAGTTGCTTCCAAAGGAGTCCACTACTTCTCAAACGGTGCCACCAGCCTAGGTCCAAGTGTTCACCCACGTGGGCACCCAATCCCAGTCATTGCACCCATCTGTCCCTCAGATGTTGGATTTCCGACCTTCAGTGGATCCCCAGGGCCTCTCTCTGCTAGGCAAACCAAAGTCTTTCCACCAGTGCTTGATTTTCAGCCCCATCTCTTGCCAATCTGCTCAACGCTCCCTATTATACGTTTCTTGGAGAGTATTGTTTCATGGTTTGGTCTTTCCTATGCATGGAATATTCTAGACTTTCTTCAGGAGGTTCTCTTGACTGTGATGGTTTAAGTGGTTTTATTAAAGTAATGTCTATTGTTACTATTGCTTTAATACTTTTATCTTTATCTTATCGAATATTGTCACAACTACAGAAATCACTAAAAAAGTAAGTTAACACTCTACACCTCTCTCTCTCTCTGATTTACAGCCATTTTTCTCTCAAACAGCTGACTTGGAGCTTATGCTATGTAAATAAACACAAGAATTTTTCATGACCGTTTTGCCTTCAATTAATTCCCTTTGGCTACTTTTTGTTAGGGATACTCTTTTGCTTGCATTTTAACTTTAAACAAATTAATCCCAGCACTCTGGAGGCAGAGACAGGCATACCTCTCTGAGTTTGAGGCCAGCCTGGTCTACAGAGTAAGTTCCAGGATAGTCAGAATTGTTACACAGAGAAACCCTGTCTTAAAAAACATTCTTTTATGAACCTAAGGGAGTTGCCATATCCCCTATAAATTCATTATATTTTAGGCTATTTTAAGCATTTCAGTGTTCTTCCAACTGGTAAGAAATATCAAGCATCAGAGTACCTTGAATATTTTCTGTGCTGATATTACAAAATGCTAAATAAATGAAGTTTTTTTTTTTTCCTTCTGAGTTGTTAGGTTTTAATTGGCCTGATTCAGAGCTGAATTTGTCAGGAACCTGAAGCTCACATTTCACTTAGACAGTTCTGCACTCTCAATTATCTGATGCATTTCAAAGCGGGATCCCGGAGTTGGAGACACTTGACATTCCACAAAAGCTGGCCTTGTCCCTGGTGTGATGACAGTCATGCTCCTACAGACACAGCAGTTGCGTGACTTTGGGCACTGAACTCATGGCTGTTAACACGGGCTTCCCACTTAGCTACTCCCTTTAGAGGTAGGAAGTGTATTTGACAACATGCAGAAATACAAAGATCTGTTTATCCTTAGTAAGGTGGCACCCTCAATAATTTGATCCATATTAGCAGCAACGAGCTGGCTGAAAAGAAAGTCCAGTCTTCAGGTTTTAAATTATGACTTAACCAGATGGGGATTTCAGGTAAGAGGCTGTTTTTGTGGCTAAGGGAAAGGTAAAAGAAAGCTAATTTGCTACTTTGAGTTGCATGTTATTTTGTCATGATATTCTGAGGGGGAAAGTGATCTCGGAGATACTTAGTGTTCCAGAAATAAAGTTACTAATGCCACTCACTTACTCACTCATAGGAATGGGAGCCACGTGACAGTGACTGAACGCCAATTGTCTTACATCTTCTCCTAACATACTATGAGTACATGTGAGTCAGAAAGAGCTGAGAAGCGAAGTAACCAAACAGCTTTGGGAGGACTCTCTTTGTGACCTGTGATTAGTTCCAGTTTGCGTGGTGAAGCGCCACAGACAACGCCGCTGCCGGAACCAGAAAGTGTGGCTTATTCAGCCTTCCGAGTTTGACAAAGCCAATCCCATCACCATGTTCTGAGGGGTGCTATTCCTGCTGAGATTTGTCAAAGTGGCCTCTCAGAAGCTCTTAAGAAACTAAAATCCTTGACCTACTTTGATCTTAAAAACCGTGCAACCCATGTCCACGGGTGGGTAATCATAAGTTATTTTTTAAATCACTCACTTAAAAAAAAATCACTAAGCCAAAAGTGTCTTTTTCATCTTGCTCTATGCCACTGGAAGCCTCCTTCAGGAGGACCTGTTTCAAGATGGCACCTTGAGCTCACGGTAGGAGCTCAGGTGTTGTTCTACTGCTGAACCCAACAACCTGTCTAGAACATGAGTCCTATCAAAGTAAACATCCCAGGATCACCCAGTGAGCACGAAGAAACCAGGAGAAAATGAACCAGGCGTCATGCTAAGAAACTTGGGAAACAGGCACCGTGTCTGTGGGAGAGATGCTGCTGGCACTCAGCCACCCCTGCCTTCTCTTGCACCTTCACTAACCAGTGATCGGATCCCTGTGCATCCCCGGATGCTGGAGAGCAGCAGTCTAACAACAGAAGCCACAAGCTGGCTCCAGAGAGAACAACATTCCTACTCGGTCGTGATGTGTAGGTAATGGCTTAGACTCCTTTCTCAGCAGTGCTTGTGACCTGTTTCTGGTTCAAGCAAGGTGTATCAGAGAATCTGACCGGAAATTCCTGAACTACAGGGAAACTTAATAGTTCTAAGGGCTAATGATCAAGAAGAGATAAGTCATCTTCAGGTGACCAGCCACCCGTGTGCTGAAGCCTTCTGTGGCATAGGGAGGCATAGAGCAGTGCACTACTTCAGTTCTAGAAGGTCACTAATGGTAGCTATCACGGGATTCCACCCTTAGGCTCTCACCTAAGTCTGGTTTGCTCCCAATGGCTTGACCCCTAGCATCATCACATACACAGTGTTAGGTGTTCACTGTAGGTGTTACAGTGAACAGTGTTACAGACATCCAGGCTGTAGAACCAGCCCTGAAACAGTGGTCTTCCCAAATCACAGGCAACTCTGCTGCCCATGCTAGACCTGCTTATGAGTAAGGTTTTTTCCTGCTGCCATGCCTGCCCCAATTAACACACAGAGATGCTGTATTAGATATAATTGGCCAGTTACTAGTTTCTTGTTGGCTATCTCTGTCTTAATTATTAACCCATGTCTATTAATATAAGTACTTCCAAGTGGTCTCATCTTACCGGAGGGACCAGTGTTCTGCTCTCTCCAGTCTCTCCATGCTGACTCCTCCCTACTACTTCCTCTTTCCTCCTAGTCTCCTAGCCTCGCCTATCTTGCTTTGCTATTGGCCAACAGTGCTTTATTCATTAACCAATAAGAGAAGCACATTTACAGAATGACATCTCCCATCACCTGCTCTTTTCGAGGGTGGTTTAGTGGTTGCTCTGTCTTTACACTGCTCCTGTAGCTTTGTTATGGATTTTTGGCTGCTGTAACCTAACATGGTAAAAGACATGGCTTTAGGCTGGAGATGACCTTCAGTGCTCATATCAGGATATAAGTAGTGAGGGCTGACTTGGGGGTAATTGCCATGGAGACGCTGGTGGTGAAATGTGGGTGGGAGATGCAGGCAAATGTACTAGAGGGCTTTCCTCAGTGCTCATGAATATACCATAGCATGGCATGGCATGTTTGTATCTTCCTGGCCTATTCAGTGACACCCTGTGATTCCTTCAGTGGGAATGAAAATGCCAGAGCAGCAGAAAGAAGTCAGTCACCCCCAGGGACTAATTCAACGGCCTCTCCTTACCCACTGAGCTACTCTCCCATGAATGAAGGAGCTTGAATGTCAGGACTTGCTTCATCTCCTGGGATTCATCTATGAAGTGCCACAGTGGTCAGACTAAGATACAGTGATATCATGAGGGATTTCTCAATAAAATACCCCAGTTTACATCTCAGGGTCCACAGTGCCAGAATGAAGTCACCCCTGAGAGAAAATGCCCCTACTCAGCTAAGCTCTGTGATGGCCAATCTCATTTGCAGAGCTGTGCACAGAATCTGTAAGGCCCAGAGAGTGTGCTGTCTCTTTGTGTGGGGTCTGGCAGGAGTCTGAGTAAAAGTGCAACCTGGAAAGGCTGCTGGACATCTGGGAACCTGGCCAGGGGACCTTTAATCTGAGCCCAGTTTTGTGAACCTTTTACAATATTACTTAAATTTAATTTTACAAGGGAGCTACTCAATTCCAATGACATGAATGTACATTATGCCAGTAAAAAACAAAACGAAATATGGTCTAGATGGTTAGCTTCTAATTTCCAACCCAAGCTGTTATTTTCCATTAGAATTTTAATATAAAAATTTTCAGACATGAGAAAAATAATGTTTCGTGAATCTCTATATCCATCCTACCTCTTAAATTCTACAATTAAAATATTCTAAACTTACTTTGCTAAATGTATCTCTCCCCCCAAAACAGCCCAGTTTTTTGTCACTGTTCAGTATTCTCGCAGAAGCCAGTGTGTTTGCAGGCACTATTGCTCACAGCCTGGTCAGGACATAGTGATATACATTCTTCCAGTCCTAACTGTAGTGGTTTAAATGAGACTGTCCCGAGTGGGCTCAGGTATTTAAACACTCGATCCCCGGTTCGTGATGCTGTTTGGGGAGGGTTAGCAGATGTGGCCTTGTTGGAGGCAGTATAACACTGTGGGCAGGCTTTGCAAGCCTGAAGTCTCTTCCTGCTTCCCTTTTGCTCTCTCTGCTTTTGTCTGTGAGCTTCCTGCTCCTGCCACCATGACTGTAACATGCTGCCATGCTTACTCACCATGACGAGTTCTTATCCCTTTGAAACCACAGTCCAAATAAACCCTTTCTTCTATAAGTTGTCTTGGTCATTGTGTTTTGTTACAGCAACAAAAAAGTAACTAATACAATAACCCTTAAGACACACACACACACACACACACACACACACACACACACACACACACACGGTTTAAAATTCTAGTCTTTAGCAACACAGAATGTTGGCATCACCAGAAGGTTCCCTCATGTCCCTTCGTAAATCACTCCCCACCTCTACCTGTTCATACCTAAGCACTGACTTTTTAAATGTGACTACTGATGTGTTTCAGCAGCCTAGAAGTCTAACACGGACCTATGTGGCGTGAGCTCTGTTGTGTGCTGCTTCTCACATTGAGTACAATGTTACTGAGACTCATCTGAACCATTGCATGTGTCAGGAATTTGTTTTTCATTACTGGGTGGTGTTCCACTGTGAATGCATCTCAGTTTATATACTCACTTTGTATACAACTGTAAACCTAGGCTTCCGAGTTTTGCTAACTACGGAACAAGCTGCTAACGACAATTTTATACAAATCTTACAGATGTGCTTTCATTTCCCTCTGGTGAACACCCTGGAGTGAGACTGCTGTATCTTGGTAGATGTGTGTATCCCCACTCTCGCCAGCAGTGTAGGAACACCCTGTTTGCCACACATGCACATCTGTCACCAACTCTCTTTCTAATTTTAATTCTCTTAGTGGGTGTAAAGTCGTTTAAGCTTCTATTCTGGCAAATTTTCCAAACTTAAAAAAAAAAAAAAAAAAAAAAAGGCATGTGCGTGAGGATCAAGTGTGAAGGAAACATTGCTTGAAGAGATGGGCGAAGGTGGCATTTATAAGGTTACTTTATCTGAATTTGGGCTGTACTAACAAGCTCTGGTGGAGGCATGTAGCCTGGATAGCCAGACACACGCTTCATATTCTAATTCTCAACTAAATTATGACACAGTGAAATTAATGCCTAGAAAACTGCAACTTCTGCTGTCGCAAGAGGTATAGGAGCTTTGTGTTCTAACGGATGGAGCACAAGTTCTCCCCCAACTGCCTATAGGAGGGTCCTACCTGTAATGGTGGCTTAGCATACTCAATGGAGTCATAAATCACCCAGGGAAGAGACACCTACTAGCTCTTCCCTGTCTCCAAAGTCAATCCTGGGCCCAAGAGAAAAGAAATAACTTTTTTTTTAAAAAAATATCTACACTGTGCCAAAGGGTTGCAATTTGTATATATTTTCTTTAAATTGTCAGAATAACATTGCTGTCAATCAGTTATGGACAATCTCACATTAAAGATGCAAAACAAAGGCTCAAAAAAAAAAAAAACCCCAAAACTCCAGTAATTTTCTCCCAGACACACACACACAAACACACACACACACAAACACACACACACGCATACATACACAAATGTGTGCGCACACACACGCACATGCACACGTGCACACATATACATACATACATACACACGTACACACACACACACACACACACGCACACACCCCTGCACTTGACTCTGTACCCTAGGCTCTACCTTGATAAGCACTTGCAAAGAAATCACTGAGGCTGAGTACTCCCTGGGAAACTGGAGCCAGCTGTGGTGGAGAGGTCTGTGGGTCTCTCCAGAGTCTGTCTGTCTGTCTCTTTCCTGCTGCCTGCTTCCTCCCATGTCTGCAGCAGTGAAGGCAGGACCGACCCTTCCACCTGTGAGCATGTCCGTCACAAGGCTCAGACAGAGACAGAGAGGAGCTGAGGCTGCCTCTCTCAGCTGGCTTTCCTCTTGTAGGAGGGACCACCAGCTGCCACTCTTGCTGCTCCTCCTTACTGTCTAGGTGCCTCTCAGCCCCCTCACGGCTCTCTGGCCTCCCTCTGCACTCCCTTCTCAGTGTGAGGAGAGAGTGAAATGCCATCCTGTGTCTCTCCAGCCCCAGTTACCTGTTCCTGAAAAGCACTGGCTTGCTCCTCAAATCCTGCTGTTCGGAAATAATTGACGACGTCTGTCACAGCCCAGTCTGCAGGATCGGGAGGCCGTCCATTTTCCATGGAACTGCAAAACACAAGTCCAGGCTGTCAGAGGCCGGCACATTTGCAGGTATGGACAGGCAGGCGCACTGCTTTGCCTCCTAGGGCTGGTCTTAGCCAGCTGACCAGGAGCCTGGTGTTCACTTCCTGCAGGGCCGATCCCAGTCTACTCACAGAAGGACTCATGATGCTTCTTCTGTGTCTTAGTTTCTTGTGACCATTACTCATGCTGGGGTAGTAAAGCATTTGACCTTTAAGGAAAATGGTTCCCACAAATACTTTTGTTGAAAGCCAGAGACATGTAGAGTGGTCCAGTCATTTTTGGTGGGCTATCGATTAACATTTCTACTGCAATTTCAGTGTGACTATTCACTTTACCATGTGACTCTAACACACATCTTTCGATTCAGAGAAAAAGATCCATGTTTTAGTAGATCATGTTTCTCTGCTGCATTCTGTCCCAGCCTCTTATGGCGCTCTCTCTACCTGGTGAATCTTTACCACTTCTACCAACTCAAGAGTTGCCTCTGGTTTAAGGCACTTCCCGGTACCATTAGGAAGTACTTAAGTTATAATCTGTTCTGAAACCCAATACTCCATTCACATTACCACTGTAGCACCTTCCTTACTGGGTTAAAAAGATATGGGCAAAGATAGACGCGCGAGCTTGGGCCGGTTCTCACTGTATTATTCCAAGTGTTGAGCATGTGCTTACAGAAGTCAATCAACATTATTCAGAATGAATTACAGCCATTAGAAGGTGACAGTCAGGCATGTTTGAGAGGCTCGGGTAACCCTCTCACTAGGTTTAGAGAGGAGGGACAGAAGTACAGTGGGGGGGGGAGAAAGCAGCATGCAGTTTCTGGAACTCTACCTCATTTCAGGAGTTATCTGTCTAGACCAAAGCCAAGGTAGTTCCCAGAAGGTCCATAGGATCACATTGTTTCTCCAATTAAATCCTTCAAAGACTTCCTGTTCCTGTGGCAAATTCCCATGAGTTTAACGGAAGTCCTTCAGGACAAAGGCCTCCACTCTTCAACTAGAAATACATTTGGGAGCCAAAGACAGAGCAACTCTTATGTGCTCTCCAGTGTTTCACAGTGGACACTGGTCAACACTATACTGCAGAGGTAAGCTGCAAGTTACACAGACAGCTAGGAAGGACACACACACTGTAGTGTGACACATCAGCCTAGTCAATAGCAATGTCTAAGCAAGGTCTAAGCAAGGTCTAAGCAAGGTCTAAGCAAGGTCTGAAGCAAGGTCTGAAGGCCATCAGAAGTTAATAAAGAGGTCAGGTTAAGATTATTCCAAGCTCCACGGTAGGGATTCAGTCAGCCAAGGAGCCAGGACAGTCCTGAAGACCACACTGAGGATTCCATACTTTTGCTAAGAGAAATGGGAAATTGATAAATGGCCTTACAGGAAGGGATTGACCTTGTCAGAGCCACATTTTGAGGGGTACAGAAGAGGAACAAGAAGGAGAGAAAGGATGTGAATGAGAATTTCACTGCAGTGATCTCTGTAGAAATTGTAATCTCAGACTAAAGTAGTGACTATGAAGAAGAAAGGACTCAGAGCAGAGTAGAAGCTATGAAAAAAGAGAGGAGCGTGGACCAAAATACTCGGTGAATAGAATCAGCTAGGCTCAGTGCTGGACAGGCCACAGAACTGAATGGCGGTGGTAGCTCCACTGAGACAGCACCCCCTGCTTTTCTGTCATGAGAGGATTTAATGGCTCTGGAGGTCAAAGCACAGCAGAGAGCTGGAGGCCATCAGGGAGAGAGAGGCTTTGATGATGAGGGAAACCCCCATGGTGAAGAGAAGTGTTCTGGAGTCCTTGGTAAGGCTAAACGCTCAGCTCAGTGCAAGTTGAAAAGATCTTTGCTGTAGTTAGAACAAAATCTCTAGACTTTGAGGGAGCTCAGCAGGTCTTCACACATCTAAAAGGCCAGGGTCTAGGCATGTCTCCTTCAAAGCAAGAACCTAAACACCTAATTACCAACAAACAATAACTACTACAACAAACCAACTAACCAGCCAACCAAACAAGGAAGGCAATCAAATTCTATTCTTAAAGAAAAGTGAGCAGGTGGGTTACCAATGAACATGCAATTGGTCATTTCTCAGTGGTGCTTAATTTACAAACATTTCGACCAGAGCCTACTAACTAGAACAGTTCCTTCCTGAGTTTAACCTGGGTCTGAAAGCTGTGTGTGCCTATGCCTTAGATGTTTCTATAGCTGTGAAAAAAGCACCGTGACCAAAAGCAACATAGGGAAGAAAGGGCTTATTTGGTTCATACTTCTACACCACAGTCCATCAGGAAAGGAAGTCAGGGCAGGACCTGACACACAGCAGTGGAGGATGCTCATTACTAGCTTGCTCCTCGTGGCTTGCCTAGGTTTTTTTTTTTTTTTTTTTTTTTTTTTTTAGACCATGGGACCACTTGCCTAGGGGTAGCGCCACTTACAATGGGCCCTCTGACATCAATCATTAATCAAGAAAATGCCCATGAACGTGGTCTCAATTGTTGTCGCAAATGGACTGATCTCAATTGTTTTTCCCTCTTGTCAGATAATTCCAGCTTGTATCAAGTTGACAAAACACAACACAACAGCAAAGCAATCACATCAGCCTGCGTGCTTTCACACTAGTTCTCACCTTTATTGAACCCTCAGACCAAAGGGGCGGATGCTTCTGTCCCCAGGAACCCTCAGAGGACAGCACTGTCTCTTCCTACCTTATAGTCCTCTCCCTGTCATATCACTCCTGTCTCCACCTCCCTAGTGCTGGGATTAAAGAAATGTGACACTCAAGTTGGGATGAAAGGTGGGAGCCACCACTGCCTGGCTCTGTTTCTCTTTTAAACTGGATCAATCTGGCATAGCCCAGGGTAGCCTTGAACTCACAGAGATCCATCTGCCTCTGTCTCCCTGGTGCTGGGATTAAAGGTGTGTGCCACCACTGCCTGGCCTCTATGGCTAACGAGTGGCCAGCTCTACACCCTAATCTTTTGGCAAGCTTTATTTGTTAGAGCACAAACAAAATAACCACCCCAACTTCTAGCAATAAGCTGAGTCCCATTGAACAGACTTTTAAGCCTGGAAAAAACATCTGAGTTCACATGTCCTGTGGTTGACTTCGATTAGCCCCCGGTCTCCCCAAAGAATGGGTATTTGGTTGTGATATGTGAGGCCCCCTGGATTCCTATTGGGTTGTTGCAACATCATTACTTCCATGATTCTGAAATGCTTTTATTTTTATTAACACATTTTACTTAAATTAGAAACAATCCTATTTTACATATCAATCCCAGTTCCCTCTCTTTCCTTCCCCCCATGCTCTGCACTGACCCCTCCATCCCATCCCCCATCCACTCCCCAGGGAGGTGAGTCCTTCCTTGAGGGATCATCAAAATCTGTCAAGTTATTTGGGATAAGGCCTAGGCTCTCTCCGGTGTCCAGGCTAAGGGAGTATCCCTCCATGGGAAATGGATTCCAGAAGTCCGTTCGTGCAGTAGGGATACATCCTGGTTCCACCCCCAGAGGCCCCATAGACTGCCCAGGCCTCCTAGCTGACACCCGTGTTCAGGACCTGGTTTGGACCTATGTTGGTTCCCAGCTATCAGACTGGGGTCCATGAGTTCCCACTTGCTCAGGTCAGCTGTTTCCTGTGGTTTTCTACAGCCTGGTCTTGACCCCTTTGCTCATCACTCCTCCCTCTCTGAAACTGGATTCCAGGAGTTTGGCTCAGTGTTTAGCTGTGGGTGTCTGCTTCTGCTTCCTAGAGCCTAGATGAAGGCTCTAGGATGGCATTTAAGGTAGTCATCAATCTCGTTATAGGAGAAGAGCATTTAAGGTAGCCTCTCCACTATTACTTAGATTCCTAGTTGGGGTCATCCTTGTGGATCTCTGTACAATTCCCTCGTGCCAGATTTCTCTTTAAACCTATAATAGCTCCTTCTGTCGATGTGTCTCTTTTCTTGCTTTCCTCTGTTCATCTCCCCTATCAATCTTCCTGCTCCCTTATGTTTTTGGATTATTGGAAAAGCTGTAGGAAAAAAGTTTGGTAAAACTGCTGGTGGTGTGGCACAAGTTTTGGGGCAAATTGAGAAACTGTCACTTTCTCATGGGCGGGGTGAGGGAACCCACCCAGGATAAATGGTGCTAGTAACCAATCAGTATACATTAACGATCTGTCTAATTTAATTGAAAAGACTGGGATAATTAGAAAAATATAACTATACAGGACTATTCATATCCTAAGAAAGGCCTGTTTAACTTCATCGTGGTTGTTTACCAGCGTCTACCACAGGTTTAGGTGGACACACAAAGGTTTGCTAGGTGACATGGACTAAAATCAGAAAATGATACACTTTTCATAGACCTCAAAATGTCAGACTTCCACCCCACCTGAACTGGGAACTTCCACCGACTTTTGGGAAAACAAAGCTCAGAACAGGGAAGGAACTCACCCCAAATACCGCTCATTCCAGACCATCTTTAATGCGAACCTGTGCTCTTTCCATTACACTTATGGTTCATATGGCTATTGACTGACAGCTATGGTCTCAGCATCCCCCAGATGCAGGGAGAAGGGACAGAGAATGCCCAGTTTCTGTTCCTGGGAAGGTGCCAATCATGTGAGGCAAACAGAGTTAGAAATAGCCAAGTTATACTGGAACCCAGGGGTAAGCCAGTGCTAATTAGGATGCATTCAACAGAGGGCCTGGTTAGCTGTCTGGCTTGAACAGTTTAAGGCCTGTAATTTTTAAAAGGCATTTGCTATTCCAAACCCTCACATTTTAAGCTAGGTCTCCAAAGAGGGATGGGTTTTCCGGGCCATGCCAGTGACATCAGCAACAGTTCCAAGGGCAGCACTGCATGGCTTAAGGTAACAGTAAGAGAATATGGAGAAGAAAGGTTCAAGAACAAGCGTGCCCAACATTGGGCACGTTTGGAGGGCTGCCTGTTTGCTGGGAAAGCACTAGGTCTGCTTCTATGACTTTGTTGTTGTTATTGCCAAACTGAGAACCTCAACTTTATTCCAGTGAAAATAACCATTCTTTTCCTAAATTATCACAAGCACACATCAGATTCCTGAAGAAATTTGAATGGCACAGTTCAAGACACTTCTGAGACGGTGGCTCCATTGTGGCCTTAGTTTTGCATTGATAAAATGAGACAGCAAACAGAAGTGTGTCATGGCCCTTTGATACCTATCATTTACTATCATAGTGGAGCCTATTTTTGAACATGCATATGAACTTGGTAAATTTATGAGTATTTTATAGGCATGATGTCTTCAAAAATGTATATGTATATTATGCTTTATTCAACACATTCTCAAGAAAGTAAGTGGAAGAATGTGTCTTCAATTTTCTTACTTAATCAAGTCAATGTTTCCATTTAATTGTTTAGCCTACAGGCATATGGTTAGAAATATCATGTACCGATTAAAACTACATCCTGAGTGAATAATTCACACCAGAAAACACTTCTCCCTTAATGAAATAACTCGCTTTTAAGAAATGATAAAGAGCCAGGTGGTGGCTTAGGCCTTTAATCCAGCACTCAGGAGACAGAAACAGGCAGATCTCTGAGTTTAAGGTCAGTCTGGTCTACAGAGTGAGTTCCAGGACAGCCAGGGCTACTCAGAGAAATGCTGTCTCAAAAACCAAAAGGGACAAAGATACAATAATTGTGATAAATATACATTAAATGAAAAACTGGCAGACACATGAGAAGCTGTATGAGCGTTTTCATATTGGCACAATCTTAACTTTATAAGACTATCATGCTGACCACTATAACAAGCAGCGATACATATTTTAAGTGGGCAGAAAAAGTATCCATTTCTTTTTCCACGAGGCTGGTAAAAATACTAGAAACTTTCTTAGAATCTAGCTCATGTATATTTTATGGCATTTATGATTTACGGACTCTGGGGCCTGGTCAGAGCAGAAAGGTTATGACCGATAATCTTCACTGCCAGTTTCACACTTCTGGGAATGCTGGTGAACATATTTCCAGAGACAATCATTCATACACACACACACACACACACACACACACACACACACACACACACACACACGGGAGGGGGATGGAGAGAGAGAGAAAGACCTGATGTTCATTTGATAGTCCCGTCGGTGTGTCATAAATCCACTCCTCAACAACTCAGTGGGCGATGAACAATGCAAAGCCAGGGAAACCTCATGTTCTCATGTCTGGTATTTGATAAAGAAATCTAGCACCTGGAAATGGTGTTCTTGCTAACAACTTTATTTGACTATTTGTACTGGAAAAACTGGGAATTGGCTTTCGGAAAGAACTTGAAAACACATGGAGGTAAAGACTGGAGGGGTTCTAGAATGCTCTAAGAAGAGTTTGATGGACAATCCGAAAATCAGAAAATTGTCTCAGAGAGCTGAGAAAACTTCAGTCAGTGCTGAGTTCATAAAGTCACAGGATGAGGACTAAGGTGAAATTGGGCTAGAGGCTTCCAGGTTACCTGCTGGCAAAGAATTTGTCTGCATCTCTTGTTGGTGCCCTGAGACTATGGGAGACTGAATGTAAAGGCAGTGAACTAATTAATCCACAGGAAGGCATCTTTTATAGCTACTTAGCATCAATGCTGTTGCAAGGCTGGGAAGGCCCACAGTGGAAATTAGGAACAAAAGCAGAGTGGATGGATTTGAAATGCTTGTAGATTGTCCAGAAAAGGTGTGTGTTCAGTGTTTGGACCAAAGAAATTATAGTTGTTAGAGATTAGCCACTAAGAGGAACCCAAATACTTTGTCCTGGGCAATAAGAAAGAAGCCTTGAGGATACTTCATGAAAAAGCATGGTCACTGGTACAAAATGCAAATTCAACCTACAGACTTTCCCTTGAGAAGTGAGTACTCCAGGACGCCAGTCTGTGTAATGAACAGTTTACCAAGATTCAGAACCCACAGCCATCACAGTCCAAGAGACCTGGAAGCTTCTTGCGCAGGAGGTGACTCTGGGGTCACCATGCCTTACTGGTTTGGCAGGCCAGTAAAAAGAAAAAAACTGTACAATCATAGAGCCTTCAGGAGTGCAGGAAGTGTGTAGCAGGATTGGACTCCCTGTGGGCAGACTCAGAGGGAAACGTGTGAGGCTATGGGATTAAATCCGAAGATACAAGGACACCCCAAGAAGAAGATGAATGTCTCTAATAAACAAGAATGTCTTCCAGGAAGCTGTGGTAGTGACTGGCGCAAGTGCGAGAGATAGGCCTGTACCGGCAGGAGCACAGGGCAGGGCTGCGGAGCTCTATGGACCTTACATCCTTCCACCCGGAACAAGCTACCGACTTGATATCTGCCCTGTCAGGCTTTGGTTTCACTTCTCTCTAGCCTCCAAGTATCTCATTTTTCAACTAGGAACGCTTCCTGGGTCACAGTATATTGTAAAATTGCAAGTTTTAAGTAATGTTCACAGGGGCTCACCAGTCTCAGAGGAAGGAAACTTTGGGCTGACCATTTGAACAGTGCCGAAACTGTTAAGAATAAGGGTCTTCCCAGAATTTGACTGGGTGCATCTTGGATTATGGGGTGGCTGGTAAGTCTCTGGGGACCAGAGACGGAGTGCGTTGATTTGATGTGATTCACACCGGTCCCCGGAGGCTCAGGCATTGAAGCATGCAAAAAGAGACTGACCCATGAGAGCTTTCACTTCACCACTGGATTTTAAAGCATGGGCAAGGAGTAGGGCAATTTGATTTAAAAATAAGTCATAAAAATAGTCAGTACAAAATTAGAGTACATTTCTGAATGCAAAAATAGTTCCATGAAAAGAGCAGTGTGACAGATATATTGCCACAGTCACTTGCCAGGATCTAAAGTGTCCGTTCTCTCCTAAACTGAAGGAGAGATGTAATGGTTTTAAAAAGTTGTAAAATTCACATAGATTATATTTATCCACGCCGTCCTTGGCCAGTCTTCCACTTGTGTTCCTAATACCTAAAAAATGCAAACTTAAAAGGATGCATGAGCCCTCTTCCTTTTAAGTTTGCATTCAGAAATGTACTCTAATTTTGTACTATTTTTATGACTTATTTTTAAATCAAATTGCCCTACTCCTTGCCCATGCTTTAAAATAGCCTTTGCCTAACAGTAATTTAACTCTGATTCTAATAAATCAGTATTGATCTGTTTGCTTATGAGAAGCCTAAGAACTAAGCAACTAAGTGAGATATAGCTTCCTCTCAATGCCCTCTCTCTCCTCCATCACATCGGCGAGCAGAGATCTGGCTAGATGCTGACCGGGAAAGGAGAGAATGGCTCAGAGGCTCACGGGCTCGCTCTCGTGTGAAAAGGTTCAGGTTGGTAAGGGTTGAGTGCATTTAGCTGCAGCACATTCGCGTGGTAAGAGTGCTGAGGCGCAAGCAACCCGCCAAGCTCCCTGTCTGTTCTTTTAGCTTAGCACACCGGGATGTGATCCAAAGAGCCTTGGTGTGGACTAAGACTCAAGAGGACAACAGTCTCGGTATGGGTCCCCTATGTCACGCAGAGTCTCTACTCTGTTTCTCTTACAGACATTAAGGGCCCTACTCACTTGTTTTTAAAGTTGCAGCTAATGCCTCCTTCTGAATCTTACCAGCCAATGTTTACTCCACTTATCAACTAACACATTTTAACTGGTCTATGGTAAACACTGGAATCCCACAGCCTAGTGAAAATGATGACATCAGATCAATATTTTTGGAGTTGGCTGGGGTGTATGAGTATGCATTTTCCAACTGTAAATTATATGAAATCCAAAGGCAGATCTAACAAGAAAAATTTGTGTTCAACTTGAGATATACTAAATAGAAACTACACAATAGGTTTAGAAAACATGACAAAATGTAAAATATCTCAATAATGTTATTTTGATAACATCGTTAAATAAAATGAATTGCTTTTGTTGTACACATATATGTGTGTACTTACATATATATATATGCTGATATATATATGGAATCACTGAGACATGCAATATTTGCAAGAAAACAATGATCAACTGTTTTCCAAAGACATCTATAATCTGGAGCACCACTATCTTACAGATCCACACCCTTTATAATGACTGATGTTTTCATATTTTTACACTTTTGCCAAGTGAATGAGTTTGTGATTGTGACTTGATTTGCATTTTCTTGGTCACAAGCCATTATAAATATCATCTTCCATGCTCCAGCTTGGGTTATTTTTCTGTTTGTTTAACATACAGATATGTGTTTTTACTGTTGAAGATCATGAACAAAAAAACCATTCCTTTTGCCCTTCAGAAAGAGTTCAGGTGGAATTGAAGCTTTGGTTTGTCTTGCCAACATCTAATTGATGCAGATACAAAATAACCAAAACCTTAAAAGGATCCATATTAGAAACCTAAGAGTTTTGTGGCTCAAGCTTTGGAGATTTTAATAGGAATGAATGAAAGAAGCAAGCAAAAAAGCAAACTTCTCTATGGTGTTTGTTTAAAACTGTCATGGTATTATATGAAAATGTCTTTTGCGGAAATTGTACCACACCACACATAGTGAACAGTGAATAAGTGTAGTGAAAATGTCTTAGAAATATCAAGAATATGTTTTAGTATATATCCTTTCCCTTTTAGGTCCATATGCATGAAAAAGCAGATGTGAACTTGGAGTTTCAATCCTCCTCCTAGTCTCTTCTAGCCATGACAAAGAATCCAGTCAACATTGAAACACGTCTGCTCCAAAATGCCTACAACCAGACTCACTCCAGCCTGTGTGACGGAGTAAAGGACCATTATAGCTCAGGACCAGTCTGGGAGGAAGATGAGCTATCTTGGATTTCAAGCAGCTGAGTTCAGATCTCAGATTTGCCACTTTCCCATGTGATGTTCAAATAAAAACTATTCACTGGCCCCGAGTTAGTTATGTTAAATGCTGTAATATACTTAAATAGCAAAGACTGCAATTTCGATGAAGTAATATTTGTAAAGACAGTAGCACAAGGCATGACTCACAGTAGGTACTGTGTTGCTTCCTGACTTGGACCATAATGAGTGTCATTGTAATTCACCGAATAATTCATTATACACATAAATTCTTTTGATCCTTGCAACTCGGTCTTTTCTTTATTGTCAGGAGAGTCAAACAGGTATAAATTAGATTAGTTTTGTTCTTCTGAGAAGCAAAATCAAGGTGAAATCCAAGTGTTCTGAACTTATGACTTGATTCGAAGTCTCAAGCGCAACCTTCAGTGTCAGGCCTACTGGCCTCTGGTTCCCTAATCCGGGTTGAAAGTGCTGCCTTTTCCCAAATAGAGACACATCTTTTCTTCTGGCTTTCTCCATTCTCATGAGGTGTTTTGTAAAAAGTAATTTCAGACTTAAAGAAAATGGAAGAATAGTGCAAATACCTCATGTATCTTTTACCTAGATCCCTCAATTCGTTAATATTTTACAACATTTGCTTTATTATTCCTCTTTCCCTCTTTCGTCTATAATATATAAAGCAAGAAGCAAAAGTAGGAAGACAAAGAATTCTCCAGACCGAAATATTTTTAAAATGTATGGTCCTTCTACAGTTTTAAGCAAAAAGGACCAGTAGACAAAGTGTAAATGAGTCACGATGCCTAGACGTTATAGCATCACATATTCTGTGCACAGGTTTGCTTGGAACGGCTGACAGTTCCCAGTAAGGATGCTCTTGTCCACCAGGGAACTTCTGACAGTATCCAGAGGCATGCCTGGTGCCACAATGGAGATTAGTAAAATGAAGACACAATAGCAGAGGCTGCAGATGCTACCACGCGTCTTATAATGCACAGTCACATCCTTAGGGCTATATTTCATGCCTTTACAGATAACCATGTGTGGCCATGTTCACTCTTCCAGTCTTAAAAGACAACTGAACAAGCAGACAAATTACATAAAATAATACGGCCCTGAAAACATTGGTCATAGTCCCTAAATGGTCATGACTCTGAAAGAAGGGAAAGATGAAGGGAAGACTATTGACTTAGGTCCTGGAGAAGATTTTCTGTATTCACTAGAGACACTTAGAAGGAGAGAAAGACATGGAGAGACCAATTCAAAAGAACTGCACAGTGTTTCCCTGGAATGTTCAGCAGAATTCTTATTAGCATCTCTGTAGAACTCCCGAGGCTGGGACCCCCCAAAAAAAATCACCCAGAAGTACTAGAGGGAAACAATAACTGGAGATCATGCCTGGGCAAAAATGGTACCTTTTCTCACCTGTCAGAGAGGAAAATCTCATAACCCAGGAGCATTGGAATTGAACAAAGGAGGGTCTTGCTTAAGTAAAAAGCCAGGAAACAGCCTTAGATCAAATGCAGCTCTGGTCCCGGCCCATAAAACTAAGAAGAGACTCTTGAGAGGATAAACAGTTTCCAAGAAAATAGCACCCAGGAACCTACATCAAGCAATTACAGGACTTTAAGAAAAATGCAGCCCGAACAGAGTAAAATCCACACTGCCTACCATCCAATCAAAAATTACCAAACATCAGCCAATTAAAACTGATAAATTAATTAAGACAATTAAAGTTTTATGTCTGTACCCTGCATACCAGGAAGCTAGAAAAAAGATTGACTATGTTAAGACATGGAACATGAACACACACACCTACCTCCAAGGTTAATTTTTAGAGATGATGAATATATTTTCTGAAGTAAAAATATACATGGGTATTTTTAACAAGAGATCAGAATTTTAAGAGACAAGATTAAGTAAAATTAAATATGCAGCAACAGAAGCTATTGGAAATGAAAAGGAGGAAAACACTTAAAAATGAACAGAGCATCAGGGAATTCTGGAAAAATATTAAGTAGTCAAACGCATACACAATTGGGGAGAGGGTCATTTCTGGAATAATAATGTTTGAATATTTTTTCAAATGGGATGAAAACTAGACTCATAAACCAACCCCAAATACAAGAAACATAACGTCACACCAAGCCTTATAATCAAAGTAGAACACAAATTAAAAAAAAATTGAAAGTAAGCGACAGGATAAAATGACACCTGTATATGGGTTAGGAGGCAAAATAAAGAATAAAACAAGGTTGTCTGCTTTTACCACATCCTTCAGTCTTTCGCCAAAGAATCTGCTTAACAAGATGGAAGGAAATATAAACAAAAAAAAAAACACTGGTATCGAGGAAAAAACAAAAACTATATTTAAGGAAAAGGAATGATAGTACTCTACTTAAAAAGTGATTAGAAATAAGTTTAATGACATTGTAGAAAATAAGACCACATATAGATCCATCTAGCTCTATATACTAATAATCACTGGAAATTTAAACAGCAATAACAACAATCATATTATAAAAACAACAGGTATCTAGGGATCCATGAGGCAAAAAGTGTTTAAGATCAACACTGAGAATCCACACACATGCACACACATACACACACACAGCAGTGTTCAGTGAAATGGAGAAACAGGCTTGTGTTCACTTGTTGGGGACACACAGTGATGTTACTGTGTGGGTTCATTCCAACCGACTTATGCAAATGCTAACTTAAAAGTCAGTATGTTTTGGCAATGTAAATAACACCAAATCTTTTCTCTCCTTCCCTTCCTTCCTTTCTCTCTTTTTTCTTTCTTTCTTTCTGCCTTCTTCTTTCCTCTCTCTCTCTCTCTCTCTCTCTCTCTCTCTCTCTCTCTCTCTCTCTCTCTCTCTCTCTCTCTTCCAAGGGAGATAGCTAATTCTAAAATCATAAGGAACCAAAACTATTATGGAAACTAAGAACAAAGTTAAACACTAATTTGAGGCCATAATTATCAAAACTCCAATTATCAATTCAGTGTTACATTGGTACACATATATGCAAATGATCAGTGAAGCAGAATAGTCTAGTAATAGACCCACACGGAGAATCAAATGGTGCTAAAAAATCACCATCACAACTACACATCAAACACACACACACACACACACACACACACACACACACACACACACGCCACTTTAATGTTTATCTCACACTCCACATAAGAACTAATTTGAGAGGCTTTAGAGATGGCTCAGGCGTTAAGAGTACTTACTGCTCTTACAGAGGACCTGGGTTTGGTTCCCAGCACACACACTGGGCAACTCTCAACAGCCTACAACTCTATCTCCAGGGGGTCCTATACAGTTTTTTTTTGCGGGGGCACCACAGGCACCTGCATGCATGCAACATACCCACACAGAGACTCACATACATAGACATAAAATTAAAATAAATCATTTTTAAAACTCCAACTAATTTCAACATCAGAGTTATATAAATCACTAAACCTAAAATTATCAAACTTTTAGATGAAAATTACCAGGATTTTGGTTTAAGATATTTTTCATGTTATATGATGTTTTCTTACTTTACATATCGCTCTCAGTTCCTTCTCCCTCCCACCCTCCCATTTCTCCCCCCACCCCACCCCCTACCTCCATCCCATATTCCATCCACTCTCCAGGGAGGGTGAGGTCTTCTAGGAAGGATCATAAAAATCTGTCAAGTCCTTTGGGGCCCTCCCTCCTGTCTCTAGGCTAAGGGAGTATCCTTCCATGGAGTGTCCCCAACGTCCTTTTGTGCACCAGGGATAGATCCAGGTTCCACTGTCAGTGGTCCCATAGACTGCCCAGGCCTTCTAACTAAGACCCACTTTCAGGGGATCTGGGTTGGTCCTATGCTGGTATCCCAGCTATCAGTCTGGGGTCCATGAGCTCCCCCTTGTTCAGGTCAGCTGTCTCTGTGGGTTTCTGCTGCCTGTTCTAGCTAGAGCAATAAAAGGAGATCAAAGGGATACAAACTGGAAAGGAAGAAGTCAAACTTTCACTATTTGCAGATGATATGATAATTTACATAAGTGACCAGAAAACCTCTACCAGGGAACTCCTACAGCTAGCTGATAAACACCTTCAGCAAAGTGGCAGGATACAAAATTAACTCAACAAAACAAAACACAACACAACACACACACACACACACACACATAAAACAGTAGCTCTACTATATACAGATGATAAAGGGGCTAAGAAATCAGAGAAACATCACCCTTTACAAACAACATAAAGTATCTTGGGGTAATGCTAACCAAACAAGTGAAAGACCTATATATAGCAAGAAGTTTGTGTCTTTAAAGAAATTAAAGAAGATACCAGGAAATGGAGAGATCTCCCATGGTCTTGGATAAATAGGATCAACATAGTAAAAATGGTAATCTTGCCAAAAGCAATCTACAGCTTCAATGCAATCCCCATCAAAATCCCAGCACAATTCTTCATTGACCTTGAAAGGACAGCACTCAACTTTATATGGAAAAACAAAAGACCCAGGATAGCCAAATCAATCCTGTACAATAAAGGAACTTCAGGAGGCATCACCATCCCTGACTTGACACTCTATTATAGAGCTATAGTCCTGAAAACAGCTTGGTATTGGCACAAAAATAGACAGGTAGACCAATGGAATCGAATTGAAAATCCTGATATTAACCCACACATCTATGAACACCTGATTTTTAACAAAACAGCTAAAAGAGGAAAGAGGAAAGCCTCTTCAACAAATGGTGCTGGTATAACTGGATGCTGGTGTGTAGAAGACTGCAGATAGACCCATGTCTGCCGCCATGCACAAAACTCAAGTCCAAATGGATCAAAGACCTCAACATCAATCGAGCCACACTGAACCTCTTAGAAGAGAAAGTAGGAGGTACCCTTGAATGAATTGGTACATGAAACCACTTCCTGAACATAACACCTGTAGCACAGACCCTGAGATCAACAATTAGTAAATGGGACCTCCTGAAACTGAGAAGCTTCTGTAAGGACACAGTCAACAAGACAAAATGGCAGCGCACAGAATGGGAAAAGATCTTCACCAACCCCACAACCCCACATCTGACAGAAGGCTGATCTCCAAAATATACAAAGAACTCTTTTTCTTTTCAAACTTTTCAAGACAGGGTTTCTCTGGAATCCACTTTGTAGACAAGGCTGGCCTCGAACTCACTGAGATCCACCTGTCTCTGCCTCCCAATTGCTGGGATTAGAGGAGTACACCACCACCACCCAGCGGTCTATAAAATCTTAAATATGATACCCAAAGCACTATCCATAAAATAAATGAGTGAACGACACCAGTATTTAAAAAAAACAAAACTTTTTCAATTTCAAAGACTTTAAAGAGAGAACAATAAAACAAGCCACAAACAAACCATAATAAAGAACTTGTTTTGTTCATAAAACATAGACATTCTATGGCACAAGTATGAAAAAAATGCTAAAATAGGTATTCATAGTACATAAAAATTCTACACAAAATATGAATAAAAGTCAATAAAAACTGAGGTGAGAGATTTGAACAACAGTACAGCTAAGAAGATACATGGATATCAATTTAGCATCAGAGAAGACAGCTATCACCAAAAGGCATTAGGGAAATGAAAATTAAACCATCATCACTATCTCAGATAGGAAAAAAGATTTCATGAGGAAATTCTGGACAGCTGAAATATGCAGTTGATAGTAATGCATGTGGGAAAGGTCTGCTACCAAGTTTAGCATATACTTATAATAAATATAACCAAGCACTTGATTCCTTCCTAAGTTCTTACACATAAAGACCCGAATATGAACAACCGAATCAATCCAAATTGTTCATTTGGATAACACCTACAAAAATGGAGACATCTCCAGGCTCTGTCACCATGTACCTGGGTAGATTAGTTGTGTGACGATATAATAAAATGATACCCTGGAGTAAAAAGCAGTGACCCAAGCTGGGTATGGAAGAGCATGCCTCTAATTGCCAGTACTTGGGAGGAAGAGGCTGGCTGAGGCAGGATGATTTCATGGGTTCTAGACCAGCCTGGTTTACATAACAAGATCCGACACGCAATGGTGCCATAGTGAGACGCTGAATAAAAACAAGACAATGAACCAGTAATGTAGTGATATGCATACATCACACACTATGTTTAGATGAGTATGTGTTTTATATGCACATTATATGTGCATAATATATACTCAGGAAAATTCTACCAAAGTCAAACTAGTTTATAATGACTGATAACTTACCCATGGTAGCCTGGGGAATATGGACACAGGGAACAGATAGGAAGGGACACCACTAAGGGTCAAGAGGAAAGTGGAGATTAGGGTTCTGTCATTATCTCAAGGGTAACAGTCACTTTATGGGTACAAATTTGTTAAAACTTGCCAACATTTTTCTTTTAAGCACATGCAATTTGTTATATACATGCATAACATTTCACAACGTTTTGTTTTGTTTTGTTGTTACTGTTGGGGATTAAACTTGGGTTCCATGCTTGCTAGGGGAGCACTCTACCACTGGGCTGCCCACTCCCTCGATCCTCTTTTCTCTTCTGTTTTTGATACTTGACCACACTAAGTTGCTCAAGCTGGCCTTGAACTCGCTCTAGAACCCATGCTGGGCCTTCAACCTGCCTCGGCCTCCCAAGTGGCTGGCGTCACAGCCTTCAGTACTAGATTTGACTACAGTTGTTGTCTTTAAATTGACTGAAATAAAGTGAAGGAAAACTTAGTCTCATCACGTATACTAGTGAAATTCCAAGTAGTTAGCAGCCACAGGGAGCGCATGGCTACCCTTCTGGACGAGACAGTAGAGAGTATTCCTGCCACTGCCTGCACTACGGCTCAGCTCTCACGTGTGCTACCCACAAAGACTGCGCACCTCCATCGTCTGCCCGCCTCAGCTGTAATGGGAAAGATGGCAGCGTGGCAGTGATGCATCAGTTTCCGGAAGTTTTTCAAAAGAGATTTTATTAGGTTAATTTTAATGTGATGTTCCTGTGAAGTGAAACACGCATCCTACTCATAAACCTCCAGCACATGCACCCTTGTTCACCTATCGTGGCTCTTAGAGACAAAATGCTAAACAAAAGGACAGAGGAGACAAGGCCTACACCCTCCTGGAAGTTTCGTCCTCCTTGTAACCAAGGTGGTCACAGTTTCAGTATAATCCCTCAATGAACAGAATGGACTCACAGGTATCCCGTAAGTTAGTCTTTTTTCTTATAGTCTCGAAATGTTAAGCCACAGAACCCCCTTGTATGTTCCTATTAAGAAGAACCCAACACATAACCCCTAGACAGCAAATACAATTGGAGGGTCACATGTGAGGAGAGATATTCAAAGAGAGTCTCTCCATACACACCAAAATATTTCACCTTCAAGGAAAAATAGAAAAATCATGCAGACAAGTTGTTAATCTTAGCATCTAACAAAGCGAACTTCTTCCCCCCATCCCTAATCACTCTCTGCTCTGAAGTTATAGGTGACATTATTAAAACAAACACAAAAATTCAAACTATTTTCTATCACCACTCTAGCAGCCTATGGGAATCTGCATGCTCAATTTTTTTTTTTGGGGGGGGAGTCTCATATGAGAACACGGTGCTGCATTCCTTAAGCCTCTTTGGTCCATAGCCTGATGCCATCAGCCTTCCATACATGTCTTGTTTACTCCTTGTCATAGAGCTGGATTGCAAAGTGGAGTTATGGGGGTTTGGGTGGGGGCTGTAGCTGGTGGCCATTGTCGATGGCCCAAACGCCATACTACAGCAGCTAAGAAGAGTAAAAACAGAAACAAGATCCCTGTGTTGTTGGCAGAAGCAGAACTCAGAAGCCGGCTTCACTTACTTTTTTACACCGACACAGCCATTTCCCTTGTTGTCCATGTCAACAGAGAGCATGGGAAGGCTTGAAGGGTTCCTTTACTTCCGCAACTAATCAATAAGGGAGAAAAGCTTGGGTTTAATTCTTAGAAAGTGAGAGAAGACATGTTCTCAACTGGAAACATAAAGCGCCCTTTACAGCTCCACACCAGTTGACCTATGTTTGTTTAAAGGTCCAGTCCCGGCTGACCTGAGAGACAGGGTAAACCTGAAGACTGGAGGATGGGCTGGTGTGCACTCTCCACCGTGACAGTTAAGAGTGTGCAAGGAAACGGAAGCCTCTTTCCAGACCAGGAGTCTGATCTGGCAGGGCTTCCTCCAGCCGCCTTGCTCCCTGAAGACATTACAACTCACACTCAAAGGAGAGAAAAACAAGCCTCTCTTCTTAGCCCCCTCCCAGTATGGTCTGTTTCTTCCCCCCTTTTCTTTTATTGCTTTCTGTTTGCTCATCTGTTCACTCCCCCTGCTTCTAGCTTTCAATGAAATGTAGAAGGAGCTGAATTAAAGCTTTTGTCAGAAAGTGTACCCTACCTCATGTATTCTCAGGAAAACTCTGGGAGATGGCCATGTCCAATGAAGCAGAAAGCGCGCGCGCGCGCGCACACACACACACACACACACACACACACCAGATAGCTTAACATGCTTAACATAGAAAGGTGGTGGTGGTATATATGTGTGTATGTGTGTGTGGGGGGGGGGAGGAAGCTTGTCAGATTTATGTAATATCATCAAAACATTTGAGATATAGTAATATAATATCTATGTCTGTTTCTATGTTTACCATATGAGGAACTCTCCATAACCAATATACAATTAGCAAAATGGGGATGGGGTGCTTTAAAGACAAGAAAATCAAAACAAAAACCCTGGTCCAGAGTTCCCTTGTATTCAGCTGAAGCCATAAATTAAATACATTTCCTCTCTAATCACTTAGACTTCGGCGCTCCTTCTCCAGGGATTACTGTGACATGGCAAGTACATCGCTCAGAATATTCACATGATGTTATCATTCTTCTAGAAGTGGATGGTTAACAAACAATACTGCAAGCCTGGGATAATCTACACTCCCGAAACACACACACACACACACACACACACACACACACACACACACACCACACAAACTTCCAGTTGCTAAGGCTCTAAGATCACTGCTAAAGAAACCCATCATTTAATATACATATAGACATTAGCATATATCCACACAGTCAAAGTAGACAGGGAGAGAGTCCTGCTGTTCTAGCCACGAGAAGAATGGCACTTTAGTTGGAAACTATTATACATTCACCATTTTCTAAGCATCCCAGAAACAAAACAAAACAACTCACAGCGGCACTATAACAGCACAGTACATTGTCTTATCACTACTATCATTTTCTTTTCTTTTCTTTTTTCCTGAAAGAGTAAAAAGAAACCTACCTAGAAGCAACTAAAACATATCATTTTTATAGGCTTATCAAGAACAGCCAAAGAAACCCCAATGCTTTCTTTCACAAAGTAGTCTGGCAAAGGAATTCAATGAGGAGGTACAATTTGACACAGTGAAATAAAACCAGGCTGGCTCTCAGCCAACATGACGTTAGGAATCACACACAAGCCCGTAACTGCCTTCTGGTTCATGGCTGACTTTTTAAAGCTACAGCGTGCCTGTTCACTTTGGCTAACTACCTTCAGTGCAGTTGGTGGGAGGGAGTGAACAGCACTCCCGACAGGCAGAGTTCTCCCCACACAGGGCTTGTGCAGTCTAAGTAACCTCTTATTTTCTCCTTCCCTTCCCTGTCACCACATCAGTCTTTACTGTTGTTCTGTGTATCTGTTCCATGTTTCAAATTACCTTGTTTTCTCCCCATGGGAAAAATCAGAGAAAGCCCCGGCTTACAGGCTCTCCACAGTGACCACACAGAAGCTGCAGACCCTGCATTAGTTTTGGCTTTTGCTTTTGCTTTTTCTTAACAGAGGCATGGACAAAGTCCCCAGAGCTAGCTAGCATTTAAGTAATCTCTTTGTGAGAACCAGGAAAGCTCTGACCGGCCAGCAAATCCCTTCGCTCCACCATGTAAGAAATAACATCTTTGGAAAAGAATGTAGAATAGAAGACCACAGCTCGTGAAAATGTTCACTTTCCACCTAAGGAAGCCAACCGAAACCAAACCAAATTCTACAAGAAAAACCCACTCCAGCAAGGTTTAATTTTAATGGTTTAGCTCAGTTACATTAAAAAAAAAAAAAAAAAAAAAAAACTAACACCCCTCCCCATTCATGAGCACATGGCATTGCCCAAGTCACATATAATTAAGATGTGTTGACCCACTGCCATCTTATGTTACAACTTGGGAAACTTAGCAGTAGCGCAATGACACTGGAGTGACTTTTCGATTGTTACCTGGTCAATCTTACAGTGCTCTGGATCGGCTAGGAACTGCTAATGGATTGTAGGCGATGCATTTCCATCCCATAACCCTCATGAACATTTGTGCATGAGTAGAAAATACAAGCCAATCAACATTTCAATACTTTTCTTTCCAGATATCCACCAACCCCCAACACCCTTCCCCCAACAAAACCCAAACCAAAGGACAATGAGAAAACAGACAAAATCCACTCAAAATATGGGGAACTCAAGTTCCTTACAGGGGCCCTGAGCATCCTCGGTCCTCTGTGAGTGTGATGTGTCGATTTTAGGTAGAACCAAGCAGAAAGTGGTCTTGCCTCCCTTTGCTTTGCTGATCCCTGAGGCCATTCAGAGACCAAAGGTCAACAAGTATGACATAAATTTGGATCCTGAATTCCTAAGGCACCCATCACCCATACACCCACACCCGGTTTTCAGGAACGGCAATAGAAATGTTCAGTTTCCCAGAGCACCCCAACAGAGAATTTCAAAGGCTCTCTTTAACTGGACCTTGCCACTGCCTCGTTGCAAATGCAACTATAATTTTTAGGGGAGAATTGTAGTGGCCAGCATTTCGAGCTTGGATCAGCACATGTGTGCACTATCACGGTGACCAAAATGAGGGCCTTGGAGCGCACTCATCAACAGATCCATACTTTGGGACTTGTGAAAAACTCCTGAGCTACTTCCCAACTTCAGCCCAAAGGAATGGCATTGAATTGTAAGTCTGGTGGGCAGGAGAGCCAGGGGAGGGTGCCTGGGCAGCACAACCCTGACCTTCACTCTCCATGGGAGTCACAGATGTAGGAACACTCATGGAAGGGCTCTGGGAAGTTTCTTCAAGTGCCTTCCCCTTCACACACACACACACACACACACACACACACACACACACACACACACACAAAATCCATCCTCTGCCTTCCTGCTGGCTATGATCAAAAGTTTGCCTGTTAAATAAATGTGTTTCTGGAAGTGTTAAAGGAAATTGGTCCTGGTTCATCAAGAGTGAGCCACAAAGGTGTCCTAAATGATGGTAACAGGTTTCACTTACCAGCTAATTTCTAACTTTGGAAGTAAGTTGACGTGTGTGTGTGTGTGTGTGTGTGTGTGTGTGTGTGTTCACCCTCTCACCTTTGCACACTCTAACAAGGACGTTAGCCATTCATTCTTATAAGGAAATATATGTATTTCCTTATAAGTATATTGTACTTGTGTGAATCGAAGCATTGTGTTGTGTGCCATACGCAAGAGGTGTGCTTAGTGATGATAGAGCATGTGGGGTGTGTGGGTGTGTGTGTGTTTATGGTGTGTGTGTGTTTATGGTATGTGTGTGTTTATGGTGTGTGTGTGTTTATGGTATGTGTGTGTTTATGGTGTGTGTGTTTATGTATGTGTGTGTTTATGGTGTGTGTGTGTTTATGGTATGTGTGTGTTTATGTGTGTGTGTTTATGGTGTGTGTGTGTGTGTTTGTGCGCCCAAACAAGACCTTCTAAGGCAGTTAAGTACATCTGCACAAAGGCAACTTTGTAGGTAACTTCCCATACCCTGGCCTCGGGATTCTGGGACAGAGAACTTTGGGGTCCACTTGAAAGCGCCCTCGGATGGGGGAGGGGAGGCCAGTCAGGAAGGACGACGGGGACTAGGTACTTTGAGACATGGCTCCTGTATTGCCCGACACCCACCTCCAGGAGAGCCAGGCTGCACTGTAGGAGCCTTCGCCTGGTCCCGGGCTGGACCCAAGTCCCCGAGGGCAGTGCTGCACGCGTCCCGCAGGGCGTCTCCAGGGCAAAGGAGCCGCGTCCTCCCGCCAGCGATCGCTGAGCAACTGGCGGTGGCGCGGGGGACAGGGGAAAGTTTGTGCGGAGACTCTGAGGGACAGCCGAGCGGTCTGCCTTGGGTGCGAGCTCCCAGGGGTGCGGCGCGGAGCCCAGCACCGGTCCCGTCCCGTCCCGTCCCGCCAGCTCTGCCCTGCTCCGCTCCAGGTGACAAAGTGCACGCCCGCGGGGCGCGCGTTTGGGGGTAATTTGGCTTGTTTTGCTTTGTTTTGTTTTTTTGTCCTTATCTCGGTGCTCTCTGGCTCCTTTCATCCTGGAGAGGAGGGAGGGCGGGCGTGTTCCCAGGGCGGCCTGTGAGCCCATCACTTACCTCCCGCCCAGCCGCTCGGTGGCCGCCACGCGCGGAGCCCAGAGACACGCCGGGCGCGCGCGGCACGCCGGGAGTTGTAGTCCACCGTGGCCCCAGGGGTCTCAGGGGATGGGGGCGGACGGGGCGGGGAGGCAGAGACTTAAGAAGGAAAGGACCGAATCTGCTGGGATTCCTAGGAGGAGCGCGTCTGCCAGCGGCTCAAAACTTCCAGGGAGTAGAAGGGACTGGCACCTCCCGGGAAAATTAGTTCAGTTAACAGCATTTTCTTGTGAATAACCGCGTTGAACCGTGTAAGCCGGACGGACGTTAGCAACAACGAGTACAAGAGATCTCCCGGGCCGAGTTCCTATTTTCTAGGGCTCCGCTTCCTCCTCGCTGTGAACACGTGTTGTGGCATAGTTTGCTTAGGAGCTCCTGTTTTCCTGTTGCAGAAATAGCCTAACTCCAACGGAGGGTGATTGGATTTTGCATTTACAGACCACTCCGTAGCTCTCTTTACAAAGAGTTAGTTGTCTGCTTGTTGGCTTCATTCTGTTAGATCCGTAAAGCAACAACGGGACTTTAGCAAAGAAAAGCTAAAGATGCAGTTTTGTGTGTCTGCATGCACCTGAGGAGGTTTGAGTTGTTAGGTGAACCCAATGGGCAGAGGAGGCTGGGAACAGCTGCAGTAAAGACAGCTAAAGAACAGGCTTTTTGTGTGGATCCTTTCTTGAAATAGCTGGGGAGGTCTTGTGAGCTAGTTGAAGCAGGAAAGTGCTTGCCTGTGAAGTGTAAAAATATCAGAAACTCGTTTAGAAACTGGGCCCATTTAAAGAAAAATGAGCCACAAAAGTGACAACGGATGTCATTTACCAGCAGTTAAAAAACAAACAACAACAATAAAGCTGAGCATAAAGCACCAGTCTCAAACCTAACTCTGGGAAGGCAGAACTAGAAGCATCCCTCAGTTTGCTGGCCAGATTAGCTCGGGATCCTTGGCTAGTTCCAGGCCAAAGAGGGATGGTTACAAACAAACAAGTGGGCACAGCACCTGTAGCCCTCTGGCCTCTACACACACTCACACAGAACACATGCAAAGACACTCGTGCGAATGTACACACACTATGCACTGCTCCCCCATCAGAAACAGTTGGTAAATAGATTACTAAATGGTGCTCCAGGTCTAAGCCAGATGGGGTGCCAGTGGGCACAAGCCCCCCCCCTCCCCAACCCAAAAGCTATCTCCAATTAATAACCGCTTGCAAAGGAAAATTGGTCTTCTCCAATAGTCTCACTTGGGTATACAAGCCACACTTAAGGGCAGGCATATGCCTTAGCTGTAAGTAGACTGACAACACAAAATGAACTCAATGGTATTTTTTGGAGGTTTTCTTTTTATTTTGCTTGCTTGTTTGTCTTGTTTGGTTTTTGCCTTGCAATATTTTGCCTCCCCCCCCCCTTACCCTACAGGTCTTTTGCTAATATATTGTGGTTTCGGTCTGTCTTAGGTGTCTTTATGGAATTTCTATGTGTGTGGATGTGTTTGTCTCTGCATTTTTATGTGCTTCTTGTGTTTTTTCTTTGCTTCTTTTTTTCCTGTTAGCTTGTTTACTTGTTTCGTCTTATTCTTCATTTTTATTTTATCCCATTACTAGTTTTTAGATGCCTATGTGTTTTCTAATGAGAAAGAAAAAGAAAGGTATGGATTTGGGTAGGTGAGACAGTAGGGAGAATCTGGGGGGCTCTGGGAGGGGGAACCAGAATACATTTTATGAAAATTATGTTTTTAATAAAATAAACAAATGGGTGCACGAGTGACCAATACACAGTGCGTTAGGAGAACGGAGTTGGATAGAGGTGAGGGTTGTAAGAGGAAATATGATACAGTAGGGTCAGGAAGGAGGCCAATGCAAGCCAGGAGCTCAGAAGTCACAGGGACCCCGGACCCCAGTGTTACCGCTTCCGGGGCTAGGCTGGTGCCTGCAAAAGTTACTTAAACTCTTCCAATCTCTTTAACCTAGGTATTAAAATGTAAGAAATACCAGTTGTGTAACAATGGCTGTGAGTGGCAGCACAGATTAAAATAGGCAGGAGACACTTAGAATAGTACACGTCCTATTATAAGCACTGAGCTAATGTTAGCTACTATTATCATCTACAGAAATTCCTTTTGTGGGAGTGTCAAGAAGTGAAGTGGAGTGGAAGCTGTGGTAGGGGTCTGTGACTGAGTCCTAAGACCTCAGGCAGCGTCTTCACCTAGACAGGAAGCAGGTAGGAGAGGTCTTAGGAGAGAAAACAGGCAGAGCAAGGCAAACAGTTGCATGTGTGTGTGTGGGGGGGGGGGGTGAGGAGCGAATCCAGGCAGTTATCATTTTATGGACTAAGAATGAGGTTGTTGTTGTTTCAGAGAGAGATGCAGTACCTGGAATACAGAGTTTTGGAAAACGATGGCCAGTTTGCCTTGGAACCAAACACAAGGCTTTCTGGGTGTGGATAATATGTGATGATACAGAATTTTAGGAGCCATGTATGGAGGAGAGGAAACTAGAAAGCCCAAGAAACAAAGGGAAGGGCAGCAGGGGTGGGCAGGGAGAGATAAGGAGTCCGGTGATGATGGCAGGCAGGGGTTGGTCAAGTGGCAAGCAGAGCTGCAGGGGGGAGGGTGGGAGGTCCATCAGAGCCAAGGAAGGAAGGAACAATAAGGAGGGATCAGCCATTGGGAGAGTCACACACAGGGGACACCTTGACACAGAAGAGGCCACTGGATGGTGAACGGCCAGGGAGTTGCTGTGTTGGAAAGGTATGAGGGTGAGTTTGCTCCTGCTACTGATTGTAAAATGGTACTGTCTGGATGGAGTGAGTGGATCCAGGAATGCTAGACATGCTCTATTGTCCGGGACTACTGAACTATCTCACACCTGGTGGGACTCCCCTGTCCCAGAGCCCCACAGTTAGTTCATGCGGGTGAAAACCTATGTTAAATTTTCTCAGCCTATACTGTTTTACACTTAAATGTAAAGTTTTTCTTTTTTCACATGTTTTTAATATACACTGACTTTTCCTGGAGTACAGCAACTTGGATGATGAAATCTTTTGTGGAATTGGAGCTACCAGCACAGTTCACCTTATGGCTGCCCCCTTCCCCCAGGTTATTCTAACACGTGGACACAAAGATCTACTGCACCAGCACTTATTTCTCCTACCTGATGGTAACTTAACATCTAGGATGGTGAGTGGGTTGTCGACTGGATCTGGACTCAATGCCTGTGAGGGTGTGTCAAGGAATGGCTAAGTAGGGTGAGACTCTCCCAGTGCACAGCAGCGCCTGCCAGGCGGCCCAGATACAAAGAATTCTGGAGCGAAGACAGCACAGCTTGCCTGCCCTGGCTTCTCCCTGGTGTGGAGGGATCTGTCCCTGATGTCACTGTCTTTCACGGACACCAGACTCTAGCTTTGTGATGTGGACTGAAGATCAGCAACTCACTAAGAATGTCAGATGCCTAGTGCTAGACTGGGATTATGGATGCACTCAGCCTCACAGACTGCTTGGTTCTCGGCCTGCCCAGCATGCATAGAGCCACTGCTGGACTCCTAAGCCCTGTCACCTAAACCATCCCAATGCGTCCTCCCTGTTTCCATCCCATCAGTTCTGCGCTGTAGAGAACCTGGATTGATGCAGCACCCATCCACCTGCCTTTCCTCCTTCCTGCTTCCCACTTCATCTCCCCAGCACCTGCCAAGCACTGCTCTGTGGATGTCTGATGAAATTGCAAGGATGCCAGTGATGATTACTAGGAGGAAGGGTGAGGATGACCCTGGAGCTGGGGACAGGTGACAGGGTTTGTAGGCATCACAAGGACGTTGCTTTCATTCGGAAGTGGGCAGCTGTTGGAGAGTTCTGAGCAGATGAGTAAGACAAGACAACCGAGCATATTTTTAAAGGATGATTTTGGCTACTCTGTCAAGGATACATCATAGGGAACAAATTTGGAGAGAGACTAATCAAATCACTGCAGGAATTCAGGCACGTTGCAGTAGTCTTGAACCAGAGTGGTAGCAATGAGGGTTACTGTCAAGATTGTGCAATGCCCTTGCAGAGGGTTTGGTTCCTGGCATCTGTAGCAGATGGCCTGCAACCACTTGTAACATAGCTCCAGGCATGTCTCTGTTTCCCAAAGATACCTCCCAAGACATGGCATGTATACATAATTTTTAAAAATAAAACATTGGTGCTGGAGAGATAGCTCAGCTGTCAAGAACACTTGCTCTTAGCTGGTGTTGGTGGCTCACGTCTTTAATCCCAGCACTCAGGAGGCAGATGCAGGCAGATCTTTGTGAGTTCGAGGCCAGTCTGGTCTGCAGAGCTAATTCCAGGACAGGCTCCAAAGCAATTCCAAAACAATATAGAGAAATCCTGTCTCAAAAACAACAAAAACAAAACACTTGTTCTTCTAAAGGACCTGGGTTCAATTTCCAGCCCCCTTTAGTTTCTGGGGAATGAACATTTTCTTCTGGCCTATACCAATAAAAGAAATCTTAAAGGAGAATGATAGATTAGGTGTGGGAGAAAAACCTAAGAACTTCTGAGCACACAGAAAATTCAAGATGGAAGAAAAATGTAGACAATGTGAGGGGAATGAAACTTTGGGAATGACCCCCCCAACAAGACTGACATGATGGGGTAATGATGTCATCAGAGAAATCAATACAGTAGCATTGAGTTTGTGGATGTGGGGAGAAAGGATATATGTGTGGATTCTACCACCCTGTAGAAGGAAAGGAAGAAGGCTAAGTGATTCTTTGTCCATATATGAATGTCGTGAGCCTAGGGTGGGAAGCAGGGAAGCATCTGGAACAGTATTCATGCATGACGTCTTTCAGGAGTGAGGCAGACACAATCGGAATGCATCCTTCCCACTTGCTGAGATTATCTCCTCCTGGAGATACCAAGAAAGACAGGGCTTCTGACCTTTCTGATAGTCAGTCCTCCAGTGGAATTGTTCCCAGGCCCCAGAGCACAACACTGCTGAGATTTGGGGATACAGATGTGTATGGGGGAACTGAGCTCAGGGTCAAAATTGCAAACTCTTTTTAGCTAAAGGCTGGTCAGAGATCTGTTTTCTGGTGGTGGTTAACACACACAAAATTCATTTCGCAACCTTTAGCATTTTGGTGCAGACATTTTAAAGGCGGCAAGGGACAAACTAGGGATGTGCCCTCGAGTTGTTAGGATTTTCAGTATTGGAGTTTTATGAGCCAAATCTGAGACCTTGCAGAGAATGGGGCGCAGATGAGTTTGGTGGAATTTGGTAAAGGAGAAAATTGTCATTAGTTAGCTGTTGCTGTGTAACAAACTACCCCTAAATGGAGTAGCTTCACATAACATTTATTATCTCATATTCCCTGTGAATAGAGACTTTTGAACTGGGCCCCAGTCTTAGCAGAAGGCTCAACTTAGGGAGAATCAACTTTCAATCAACCTCTCTAGGTGGTGGTGGGTTTACATTCTCTGTGGCCTTCAGTTTCTTGCCACTTAGGCTCCGAAGAGGAGGTAGGTAGCAACATGGCAATTGGCTTATCAAAAAAAAAAAAAAAAAAAACGCACCTGAGAAATGTTGGAGTCAAAATAAAACAGGAATTACAATCTTTCATGGGCCAATTCCATAAATGTGGTTCACAGTCCCTTGGTCAGAGGCAAGAATTTAGGTTGCAACCTATCGAGAAGGCAAGGATACTGGGGGCTACTGGAAGCTATTTTAGAAGGCCTCCCATCACACTGATAGTTTTGAGTCCATCAAGTGTCATGTCTCATCTAAATTATATCCTTACATTAATCAAGAGATGGTACAAGATGACTCCACCCCTTTTGATTAGTAGAGCAAATGGCAATCTTCTAGTCTATTACCACCAAAATATTTTTCTTTATATTATGCAAGTTTTCAGTATTACAAATTACTCCTAATTTTATGAATTAAATGCCAGTTATTTAACTGTATGTTATTAAACTCTTAAAGTTGTTCACAACCCATCATTTTGTGCTTCATGACTTTTTGATTCCTAAATTTGTTGCTGTAACTCCTGTGCTTGTTTTCTTGACATTTCCTTGGTGGAGTTTTCAGAAGTTCATGAATGCTGTGGTTATTGAGTTCTTGCTTATGTGAGCATCACTTTCATTGCCACTACATGGGAGAGACAGATTAGGCATGGCATGCTTTCCCCTTCAATATTCCTTAACCGCTGCTCTGGTTTCTCCCAACACGTAATATTGCTTAAAATATAGTTCTTTGATTATGAAGAGTTTTCAGTCTCTGTTCAGATAACCATAGAAACTTCTAAGATCCTCACAGTCTTAGGCTTGAGTTTCCATTAGATTTTCCTGGAATATGATCATAGCTCTTTTCAGAACAAAAATTGAAGACCACCTGCCTTTCATAAAGCTCCTTTACTACATTTCCATTTGTTCATCTACATCTTTAAAAATAGCAAGCATTCTTCAGCGTTGGAGATCCAAGCCTTTCATCTTCTTTGTGATCATTTTCATTCCATGTCATCCCCCCCTAAAGTTAAAGGAGAATTGATTATGTATTTATTTATTTTTACATTTAGGGAGACAGGAGGGGAAAGGATATGGAGGGGAGAAAGTTAGTGAGAACATGCACATAGAGGTCATAGGACAACTTGCTGGGGTCAGTTCTCTCCCCACATGACATAGTTCCATGTAAAAACAATTGCTTCAAAACCTTGTCATCCAGGTTGGCCTCTTCAGGAGGTAAATGTTCAGATTCTAAGGAGTGGAACTTCATCTCACGTCAAAGGAAGTGCAAGATGGGTTGAATATATGCCTCAGCTATTGGCTGAGCTTTCATAATTAATAAGAAGTCTCCGTGTGGTTATTTGGGAGTGTCTTGTGGGACACTCTGTGTGTGTGTGTGTGTCTGTGTGTGTTTGTGTCTGTGTGTGTGTTTGTGTCTGTGTGTGTGTGTGTGTGTGTGTGTGTGCCTGTGTGTCTGTGTCTGTGTTTATTTGGGAGTTTGAGGGATTGAATTTAAACACATATTTTAGACATGTATCTACTGAGCCACATGTGCAGCCCCTGTTTCTTTTTAATGGCTTCTTTCCCATCTTATGAGGTATTCACTCCTGTTTCTTGGTGCTGTTAATATACTTTTTTAGTGACCTTGTTTGTTTTTCTCTGCTTTTCCAGGTGTCTTCTATGGATACTTCTATATCGATTCTGTGTTATTTTTCTCACCACCCCCATCATTGAAGGAACTAGACATACTTGATTTTCTCAAGGATAAAGTATATGAACCCCATTCTCCTCTACATTGTTCAAGTTTCCCACATACTCTGTCCTCTTTTGTTTCTCATGATTGACAGGATATGGAATAACAAAAAATCGGCTGTGAGTGAGAGAAAATCGGAAAGCCATTCTCCTACTTACTGCCAGCTCCCTCCTATCCCCAACGGAGACTTAGGAGTTATTTGCAATAAGAACCAATTTTAAAAACTGTTTAACACCAGAATGAAAATAAAACATTAACACTGGAAGTTAAGGAAAATACACACATATGTGGTTATGGCACCATGCAAAGTTATTAAAATTAACGAATCACTAAATTCTTAAGCTTCCTGACAAAAATAAGAAACATGTAATTAGACATATGATTTTCATCAACTCTAAAATAAAACCTTCAAGTTATTCAGGGGAATGGTTTAAAAAAAAAACCCACTTGGTTCAGGGGAAAAAAATAACCAAATGGGTGAAGTTTTTAATCACAGGATTAGTCTAAGGAACAGTGACATTCATTAAGCTTCTATTTATAGTAATGCTTAGTGAAAGCTGAAAACATCACATCAAAATATGGTTCAGAGATTGAAAATTCCTGTTCCTGAAATGGTATGAGGTGTGATTCAAACCTATTTGGAAGACTGAAATCTTCCATATTACCATAGAATATGACCTTTCTTGGAAACTGTTATTACAGGTGTAATTAGTTCAGAGAAAAACCATTGGTGGTCAAGCTAACCCAGTATTGCTTGTAAAAAGCAGAAGGAAATGAAGAGGAAGGCCAGAATCCATGATGACAAAGAGCTACACAAGTAGGGGTTGAGGTTGATGATAAGCTGCCACAGTCAGGGAATGCCAACACCAGCAAGAACCTGCTAGGTAGAGGCAGCCAGGATAGACCAACTCCAGAGAAGTCAGAAGGAGTGTAACTTTGTCAGTACCTGATTTCAGGTGGTGAGTGGTGTAAGTGTTGTTTTAAGGAAACCAGGCTGTGACACTATCAATAAAGGAGCTGTCCTGGCTAGTTTTGTGTCAGCTTTGCACAGCTATAGTCATCAGAAGGTGCCTCATTGAGAAAATGCCTTCACAAGATCTGGTTACAGGCAAGCCTGTTGAGCATTTTCTAAATTAGGCATCACTGGGGGAGAGTCTGGACCATTGTGGGTGGTGTCATCCTGGGCTGATGCTCCTCAGTTCTAGAAGAAAGCAGGCTGGGCAAGCCAGTAAGCAGCACTGCTCCAAAGCCTCTGCATTTGGTTCCTGGCTCCAGGATCCTACCCTGTTTGACTTCCTATTCTGACTCCCTTTGATGATAAATAGTCCTGTGGAACTGTAAGCTCAATAAACTCTTTCCTCCCCAAGTTTCTTTGATGGTGGTGTTTCACAATGGCAATAGTAACCCCAACTAAGACAGCAGCCTTTGGAAACGAATGAAGTTTGTTCAACCATGTTTCTTAAATGTTAGTCCTTCCAAGAACTGTGTACCAGACAACAGAGTTTCATATGGTAAAATTAAGTTTTGGGTGCTGAATTGAAAATGGATCGACACTTCCAGTTAAAAAGAACTTGCCTATGTGGGTGTAGCTAACATCCCTTCCAGAATTGCAATACCCAAGGTTCTTAGAATGCTATTCACCACGCCACATGTGGGGAAGATTTGCTATCTGAAAAAAATAAAATCCAGTGTGGAATATGTTTTTCACATGAGATAGATGAGCACTGCTGAGCTGATTCAGTCTGGGATGTTTACAAAATCAGGAATGCCCACACTTTACTGGAAGGGTTGGAAAGATGTGTGACTGTTAGCCACAAGTCAGTGAGGAATGCAGGATAATTTTAGAATAACTGATGAGCCAAGATTTAGCAGTGAGAGAGAGCAGACTGAGTTCTCTATTGAAACTACTCACCACTGAAACACAGGCTATCTCCCCTCGTGATCTCTGTAGGGTCAGTACGTGCATCCACATTTTTTTCCAAAAACATCCCAAGTCTCTATTTTTTCCTGTTGGTCCCAGGAAGATGGCATTAAGAAACAAAAGTTTTTACTTTTTTGTTTTGTTTTGGTTTTTCAAGAAAGGGTTTCTCTGTATTGCTTTGGCGCCTGTCCTGGAATTTGCTCTGTAGAGCAGGCTGGCCTCGAACTCACAGAGATCCATTTGCCTCTGTCTCCCCAGTGCTGGGATTAAAGGCATGCACCACCAATGCCTAGTGGTTTTTACAGTTTGTCTCTCTTACCCAAAGGTCAAACTTACTGATTTTCCCCAAAAATATATCAGCAGTCTAGTGTGGTGATATATGTTTATGACCTAATAAAGCAACTGGAGATCAAAATGCAAATCCAGCCACAGCCATAGAGACAGGCAGTGGTGGCTACACCTTTAATCCCAGGACTCAGGAGAACGAGGCAGACAGATCTCTGTTAGTTGAAGACCACACAGGCTACATGAAATTGATCTAGTCTAAAAGAGAAACAGCTCACACAAACGTGATCTCAGCACTTGGGAGTGATATGGCTGGGCAGAGAAAGGAATATAAGGCAGGAGGAGACAGGAACTCAGAGCATTTTGCCTCTGAGGAATCTTAGAGACAGGATCAGCCATTTTGGTCTGAGGTGGCAGTAAGAGCTAGTGGCTGGCTGCTTTGCTTCTCTGATCTTCAGCTTGAACCAATATCTGTCTCTGGGTTTTTATTATTTTTGCTATGTCTAAAGGTATGGAAAAGAAGGGGAAAGACTCAGACAGGTAAAAAATAATTACAAAGTCTTTTAATTAAAATCATGGAGTTTGTAGTAGAAAGGTGTATGATTGGAACAAATATCTTTGTCAGGAGAAAGACACAGAGACAAGAATTGGACTCTGATGCTATCACAGTGGAATGATACAGGTTTGCTTATAAATTGGTCATGGGTTTTAAGTAGTGAACACAAGGTTCCTTATAGCTAATTGTAAAGGATAGGAATATAATAAAAACAAAGGATGGTACCTACTCTGAAGCATTTAAACATATCTCTGAAATGTCAGGGTGTATCTAAAACTAAAATCTATACAATTTCAGTATTAAAATAAACTTTATTGAAAGTGTAAATTTAAGGGAGGAAAAAGACCCTACAAAGTTCCATCATAATGTCAGTAACTTACATAAACCAGGCACAGAGAGACAAGCTCACACGGCCTCCCTGACACACAGACTTTAAACAAGCTGAGCTCTCAGAATCTGGAGTAGAATGGTGGTCATGAGCAGCTGGACAGATGGAAGAGGGGCAGGTAGCAGCTGACTGACAGTTACTGAGTTACATTAGATAGGAGCAGGAAGCCATTGCATGCTATTGCATAGAAAGGTAACTGCAGATAACAGGGATGTACTGTGCATTTCCAAAGAGAGTTCACCGCAAGGACATGATCTTTGAGGAAAAAGAAATAGTTGACCTACACAGGATAGTGTAGTGAGATGTCCACCTTGCCTGCACCTGTTGCACTGGCCACGCCCATTGGGGCATAGGCATAGGTACGGGCATGACTCGGGGGAACTAGGTCTGGTGTCCCAGACCCCAGCTTGCTCTCTTCCTGGTCAGAGACAGCATCCGGAGGCATCCTTGGGATGGGAACCTGAGGCAGTCATCTGTTTCTGGTGTAAGTGATTTCTCCACGAATAAGCATCTATCAGCCTATCATTTCCCAGATTCTTATTTACCACATTATAGGATAACAACATGATACTCTAATAACATGTATAATTGTCTTGTCAGTTAAAAAATTAATAAATTAATAAAAATAGGAAAGCTGAAAAGGGGCAAAATAATATTTCTAGAAGTGAAACAATAGAGAGATGGCTCTCAATCCAGAAAAGATAGTATTTGAGGTGACAGAGATGTTAATTACTATGATCTGATCATCACACATTGTTTACAGATAGTTATGTAGCATTGTGCCTCATAAACAAGTACAGATATTATGTTTCAGTTAAGACTAAAAGTAAAACATCTCTTAAAGATACAGGCATTAAAAACAGGCTGCTCCTGAAGAGGAAGGGCGAAGGTGGTAGCATGTGGAGTGGAATACTTTATACAGATGCCACACTGGGTGTCATGGGGTGGAAAATTCAGTAGAGAGTGTAGAGGCTGCCGAGGATGCAGTTAGATAAGTTACTTACAATTTCAAGTAGAACGCCCAAGCGGAAATGATCAGGGTGATGGTAAATGAGGCATTTGAAAATCTGATGAAAGAAACTAAAGATCCACAAACTCCTACTAATCTTCAATAAGAAACTGAAAGAGACACACCTTCACACATTAAAGGTCTACGAAATGCCAGAGACAATGATGATACAACAAGACCAGCTAACGAGGAGATGGAGAGATGATTCAACAGTTCCCTAGGTGCTCTTCCAGAGGACTGAGGTTCAGTTGATGGCACCTACTTGATGACTCACAGCCATGTGTAAACCGGTTTCAGTGAATCTAATGTCCTCCCCAGGCCTCAGTGTACACTAGGCGGGCACTTGGTGCACAAACACCCACGTAAGCAAACCAACCCTACACATGAAGTTAAAAACAAGCAAACAAAAGGCATACTAGCCTCGAACTCACCAAGGCCTTCTTGCCTCAGGCTCTGAGTGCTGAAACTATGCACATATGCCACCACACCCTGCTCAGTCTGGTGGAATAGCTCACAGCAGAGAAATCAATCAACTCCACGTGCTTGCACAAGCATGAGCCAGTGACATACAAGGTATCATTTGATGGGAGTTCAAAAGACTAAAGGCTAGACTTGCTGCTTAAAGAGACATAACAGGTAGTGTGTAAATAAGAGAGTAAGAATGATTAAAACTAAGTTCTGCTGGTGGCTGACTCTGGTGCAGAGACGGGACGTGCAGCTCAATGAGCAGGGCTCAGGGACCTTTATGACATTAGCCATGCTCCAGAATTATGACTTCTCTGGGTCTGTGTGTGTGTGTGTGTGTGTGTGTGTGTGTGTGTGTGTGTGTGTGTACATGCACGCGCGGTGTATTGCTATTACAGTTTGGGAGGTATCTACTGTTTCAAATTTTAAGAAATAGATAAAGATAAAACTAGATGTGATCAGAATGAGAATATGACTTAGTTTTATGGAACTTAAAATAAGCAGCTGAGCGCTATAGGGCATAACAATCAGTGCTAACACTGAAGTAAGTATTAAGAATGCAGTTTCACACAATCTTGGGAGCAGGGTTCCCATACACCTGCGCGGCTTTCCTGAGTTTGGATTCTTGCTCAATGGAGTGGAAGCCAAGAGGACAGTAAAGATGTTTTTCTGGCATGTGTCAGAGGACAGGCAGCCGTCCCTGCACCTCCCCCCATGCTGCCAGCCCTGGTGAGTGACCTCACTCACTGCCTAGACTAGGTCCTCAGCTCTCCAGACACACATGGAAATGTACCTTTCTCCAAGTCCACACAGCCAGGACTAGCATGGCATTTATTTGTACAGACAATATGTGCCCGGAGTTCCCGTTCTCAACCATCACCCTATATCACGTTTCAGATATTTAAGTTGCTCAGCTGTAGAGTGAGAGAGGTTTATACTGAAGTATTGATATAAAACGTAGGAAATTTTGACATGATGGGTTGGCTTGAAAGTTGGTTTTCATTTACCGTGTGCATGCGTACATTTCCCCAAACTCAAAAACACATCTTGCCCAGCCCACATCATGGTAGCTGAATGTTTCAGTTTTCAGGGCTGACTATTTGGTATTGGATAAGCAGTTCATGTGCCATTCCCTAGGGACGACTATTTTCCCCTCACTCTCTGCTTTCCCTTACTTATTTGCCTGCTGGAACTTTTAACTCTCTTGATCTTGTGAGGTTAACCACAGATGCTGTGAACTCATGTGTGTAACAGCGATGATGCTATGTCCAAAGGCCAAACTCCCGCAGCTCTCCTCCCCATCCTGCTGGCCTTATACCCTTCTGTCTCCTCTTCCCCCATGTTACTGAGCACTGGGGGACGGGACATAGTGTACACATAGTGGTATGTTTAGAACTAAGCTGCAGTGAAGCCACTCAATGGGGCCTGGGCAAGCATTAAGCATCTCCTCCAATTCATTCAAAAATTTTATTTTGTATTAAGTTTTGGTCATTATCCTCTTAGAAACATTTTATTGTGCCAAGTTTTTGTTGTTGCTGTTCATGCAACACTCACACATTTGTTGTTGGGACCCATAGTTTAAGATGTTTCCCTGTGTATCTTCTCCACTGATGTGATGTATCCACCCTTCAAATTTGGAACTTCATTTTACTCTGTCCTAACACTGAGCAGGAAAGCCTCCCTCCTTCCTTAATCCCTGTGCTTTCTTATACCATGGCACTGACTGCAGAGCACTGTGATCTTCAGTGTTCTCCTGTCTTTCCCCCTGGTAGTCATTAATTAAAACAACAAATCCTCCTTGTCCTAGGCAGATACATGCATGCAGCTTAGACAGCTAGATCACACACGCAGATCTGAAATTTTATCTTATCGACTTTGCAAGACCCTGCCTGTCATTCACCAGACTGTCTGAATGTAGATGAGTGGAAAGCCTGGGATAAAAGCAATCTTACTTTAAGTGTGTGGTGGGGGGCAGCCAGAGTTTGAATTCAGATTATATACTTGTGCTGGAGTTCTACCTCTCACTCTAATTAGCTGCCAAGACAGGGGAGTTCCCAGAGAGAAAAGCATGTCCAGGAGTGATGAGTGTGGAGAAGGGACCTCCACAGTAGGAGATGACGTCAGGAACCGAGGTTGCAGATCAACCGATGGTGTGGAAAGATTCTTAACGCAGAGGCAGTATGCCTGCCAGCATACGCTGCTCTGTGGCTGGGTGGTTGTCATGCAGTGTGCATCTTAGTCCCTCAGATGGGAAGGTGGTGGTTTGTTATCTCCGTGAGCAGCTGGGACCACAGAGCTTGATGTGGGCCTCAGTCTCAGATCAAATGCCTGCTCACTGCTGTCAAAATAGACCTCATTCCGGCTCTGGTCAGTCCATTTTCATCTCGCTTCCTCTCTGGCCCATCAGTGCTACACAATCAGTTTGTCATGATTGCTAGCCTTATATGTATGTATGTGAGATACACACACACACACACACACACACACACACACACACACACACACAAATATAATTTTGAAATTTGCACATTTTTGAAGACATTTAAATTTTCTTATCAATTCCAGAAGCTGGTGTGTGAAGAGATATTTCTATGTTACTCTCTGATCTAGAAAGTCACCGGGCCTCTGTTACTCAGAGTTCTGTAACACCAGTCTACTCATCTACCTCCTTAGAGCCCAGTCCTCCTCACAGTGGAGTGAGGTCCTGCTGGGAGCACCTTTCACCTGCGCGGTTTGTAGTCACCCTGTACTTTCTTCCTAGAAACCCATCTCCTTGAATAGTTTGCTTGCTTGTTTGTTTTTTGAGACAGGGTTTCTCCATGTAGCTTTGGAGCCTGTCTGGAACTTGCTCTTGTAGATCAGGCTGGTCTCAAATCCAGAGCTCTGCCTGCCTCTGCCTCCTGAGTGCTGGGATTAAAAGCATGTGCCACCACCCCAGCATCTATCTGTCTGTCTGTCTGTCTATCTATCTATCTATCTATCTATCTATCTATCTATCTATCTATTTTTGAGGGGATTCAAGACAGGGTTTCTGTGTGTAACAGCCCTGGCTGTTCTGGAACTCACTCTGTAGACCAGGCTGAACTCAAACTCACAGAGATGCACCTGCCTCTGCCTCCTGAGTGCTGGGATTAAAGGCGTGCCACCACCACCACCCAACTTAGCTTTTTTTATTTTAACTACATTTTTCATAAAATATATTTTGTTCATACCCCTTCCCTTCCCCAGCTCCTCCTAGATCCTCCCCACCTCTCTACCTAACAAACTTCATTCACACACACACACACACACACACACACACACACACACACACACTATTTCTCTGTCTCTATCACACAAAAAGTCAAAACAGACAGAAAGACAGAAAGGAAGAAAGAAGGAAAGAAAGAGAGATAGATCAAAAGAAAAGAACAGAGTCCATTTTGTTTTGGCCAGCTGCTATGGAATATAAGTTTAAGGTGTATTATATTTGCTTATGCTGTTGAACACTTGTTTAATGATTCAAAGATGTGTCTAAAACACTTGATTGGTCTAATAAAGAGCTGAACAGCCAATAGCTAGACGGGAGAGAGGAGAAGCAGGACTTCCAGGCAGAGAGACTAAATAGGAGGAGAAATGTAGGCTTCAAAGAAGAGAGGAGAGTGAGGAGCGAGAGAAGGCAGAGAGGAGGGTGCTGCGGCCCAGCCACCCAACCACACAGCCAGTCACAGAGTACAAAGGAAAGAAAGTCATACAGAATAAAGGAAGGGAAAAGCCCAGCGGCACAATGCAGTTAAAGCGGAAATGGATAATTTAAGTTAGAAAAACTGGCTAGAAACAAGCCAAGCTGAGGCTGGGCATTTAAGTAAGAATAAGTCTCCACATATTTATTTGAGAGCTGGTTGGCAGTCTCCCAAAGCGTAAAAAAACAAACAAACGACTGCAGTCAGTACTCCTGGTCATGGTGCCTGTCCTGGAGTGTGGTTGATTTACCCAGTGTCACGCCATCGAAGAAAAGCGGGCTTCCGTTTCCCAGAAAGCATCAATTACAAAATGCTTCTTGGTTAGGGTTGGGGCTTTGTGTCCGTTTCCTCTTCCCGGTGCTGGGAGATTGTCTTGATTGAATCTATACAAGCCGTGTGCGTGCTGCCATACAGCCGTGTGTGTGCGTGCTGCCATACAGCCGTGTGTGTGCGTGCTCCCATACAGCCGTGTGCGTGCTGCCATACAGCCGTGTGCGTGTTGCTATACAGCTGTGTGTGTGCGTGCTGCCATACAGCCGTGTGCATGCTGCTATATGAGCCGTGTTCGTGCTACTATACAAGCCGTGTGCATGCTGCCATACAGCCATGTGTGTGCGTGCTGCCATACAGCCATGTGCGTGTGCTGCCACAGACTGGGAGTTCCTATGCGCATCAGTCCCATTGTGTCTGGAAGATGTGGTATCCTTGGAGTCGCCATTACCTCTGGCTCTTACAAACTTTCTAGCCTTGCTTCCCTGTGCATCCCTAAGCCATGAAGGAAGGGGCCTAATAAAGATCCCATTCAGGACCAGTGCTCCAAAGCCTCTCACTCCCTCCCTGCACATCGAGTTGTGGGTCTCTATTCCCATACACTCCAAGAGGAAAGTTCTCTGATGAGGGCTGAGCTGTGCTCTGATCTGAGTCTGAGCCTATGAGTGGCTTTGGTTTGAGCAACGGTTCAGATAATGGAGCTTCTCTGTTTCCTGAGTAGCCAGAAGTAGTAATATCAGCCTTGCTCTGCACTCGGGCTAGCTGGTTCTTATCAGTCACTCTCTACAGAGAGACCAGAACAGAATCCTCATCCAACCACTACCAACCCATGATGTTTACACACTAATATTTGATTTTTGGTCTTTTTTGATTGACTGGTTAAATTCTGGGTATTTCTGCCACTATATGGGTTTAGATATGTTGGTGATGTTTGGTAGATGGCGTCAGAGGAAGTAGACCATGGCGGGCAGATGCTTGGATCTCTCTGATTTCTACCACTGTGGTATTCTGTCTCGTGACAGGGCAAATGCCACCAGAGCCATAAATGCTTATTAAGACAACAAAAGTCTTAGCGGCATAATTTACCACATATGAAATCTCTTTGGTTGTGCATAAGTTAAGTCTCTCTTTCTCACTGACTCGATGTCTAGGACAGTATGGCATTGGTTGGCTCAGCAGTGGCGATTTTTCCGTCTTGGACTTCCCTCTTTATACCAACAAGAAAATTAGGGAGGTGTGCCAAATGTCCCAAGTATTTATTAGCCAATCACTCACTCTTCTTAATACCTATAGATTTTTAGTAAGAACGTTTGGCGGCAAGTTATAATAACCCCTCTCTTGGTACTTCAGACAAACTATGAATTTCACTGGTTCACAGAGTGATCGTGGAAAGAGTGGCCCATGGCTCCAATATTGTCTGCCCTTCTCCTTCGTTTCTCAGCACTGCTGATAATGCTCGGTCTCCTTCTTGCCTACAGCAAAGCAAGCTCATCTCAGAAAGTAGGGGCACAAAGGGTCAACCCTGCAGGTAGCTTCTCTTTAACCCTAAAGTAGTTATCTCGGTTTGGTGGCTCACTGCCCTCAGCTTGTTCCTAAGGCAGAGCCAGAATCTTTCTGGTATGGAACATGGAAGTCAAGAACCCAAAGAACCCTATTCTAGTGCAGATCCCCATACATACAAATGGCAAGTATTCTTTAGAGAGTGGGGCTTGGTCACATCTTGAAGTCCACTTGATGGCAGTGTCTCCTTTTACCTACAATGGTCCTTGAGGATCTCAGAGGATCAAAAAGATAAATGCAAAAACAAAACAGCAACAAAACCAACCCAGAAAACACACACAAAGCCCCAAATCCAAAGCCTCAAACAAAAGACTATTATGTTTAGACACACCAATTGATGACAGAAAATTAAGTTAGAGGAAAATACCCAGTAGAGGCAAGAGCAATAAATTTACCTAGGTAAGACTGATATAATCTTCTTTGTAGAAACTTTAAAATCTAGAGGTCAGACGAATGAAACACTTGAAAGTTTATAAGAAAAATATTCAACTGCAATTCTGTATTGCATCATATAATATTTCAAATCTTAATCAGAAACAAAACTTTCCCAATCTGAAAGTTGAAGAAAATTATTTTCACTATAAATGGCTTACAAGAAATATTTATGAAGTTGTTTAATAAAAAGAATAGCATAAATTACAAACACATATACATATATATGTATATATACATCACAGAAGGAATAAATTAAAGTCAAATATATCTTATTCTTTGTATTTTTAATTGAACTAACAGACTACAGGTTGCTAAAATAAATTTAGCAACAATTATTAATCCAACTATATTAGTAGTTATTTTGGACATCAACAATCTAAATGTACTGTACTATTAAACATATTATCAGAGTGGCTCAAAACAAGGTGTAGCTGTATTATCTGTAAAAATAAGAAACCTACTAAATACAAAGACATATAGATCCTATAATAGTGCTATAACAATTAAATGGATGGAGAAATATAAGCCGTGTCAATATTAATCCACATAAAGTAGAATTAGCTACATCAATTTTAAATAGATCAGACTTCATGGCAAGGGAAAATACAAGATATAAAGAGTTATTACAAAATAAAAAGTAGTAGCCTTGAATCACAAGACACAAATCTGAGCCAGGTGGAGCTGCAAGGCCAAAGAGCTGAAGCCAATACTGTGGTGGGGTGTCCATCTCTTCCCATGACAGAGCCAGCAGGTAGAAAGTCAGTCAAGATGGACCTGATCTCAGTGCCACAGCCATTAACTGGACACACGTACTGAGTATTTTATCCAGCAACTACACAATGTGTGTGCATCTCAAGCTCACCTGAAACATTCTTCAAGACTTACCACATCCTGAGCATCCAACACATTAACAGTGAAGGTAATTTAAAATTTACTATTAAAATTATAAATTAAAACTCAACAAAATTGGGTTAGAACTCAGAATTAGAAAGGCAGCTAAGAGAAAAAGGAGTCTATGAATGGCACAAAGGGCAAAAGTAAAGCGATCTTAAGAAAAAAACTTTAATCTATTTTTCAAATTTAATGAGAATGCAAATACAACATCAATTTTTTTTCCTGGAGTAGAGTTGAGATGGGAATTAGAGGAAAATCTTTAACACTGAATGTATATTGCAAAGAATGAGATGCAAAGCCAGTCGTCTAATCATCTACTCAATAAATACACAAATGAATAAATAAATGAGTAAAGTCAACCTGAAGTAAGCTGGCGAAAAAACAAACAACAGAGCAGACATCAATGAGTGAAAGCAGAGAAGTGACAGAAATCAAGCCATGCAAAAGCCACTTTTATAAAAATGATTGATAAAAATAAATATCTTCCTGACCATATTAACTGAGCAGAAGTGATAGACGTGCAAGCTGCCACTGGCAAGGACAAAGGAGAGATATCCCCACAAATCTCAGCCCCACTGAAGCGTCAGGAAAGACAAAACTATGGCTACAAAGTCAGTAGCCTAGAAGCCCAAACCAATCCTTTGAAACCTACAACCTGTTTAAGAAGTTGAGGGAGGGAGGGAGAGGGACCTGGGATCGATATGTAAACTAAAAAAATTAAATTAAAAAAGAACAAACAAACAAACAAAAACCACAAAATAACAAAAAAAAAGAAAGAAAGAAAAACAAATTTTACGAGTCTTTTCTAGCAGAAATAAAACTTATTTTGAAATACGAAAAAAAGAAGAAGTTGAATAAGTCACTCATAACCACCAAGGTGGAAAGCACCAGGGTGAGTTTACAGACAGTCATGGAAGAAATTACACAATTATCTATACAGTTGTTTTAAAGACAGAAGCAGGGACCACCTTCTAAGTTGTTCCACGATGCCTGCATTTTCTACAACCAAACACATGCAGGGGTATTACAGAACCAAAATTCCACAGACCGATAGTTCTTGTAAACATAGAAACAAAATCCTCAATGAAATATTAGTAAAGTAAATCCAAAAATGCATAAAAGTATTATATATAAAGTAGTATTTATTTCAGATATGAAAAACTAATAAAAATTAATTAATACTGACCTACAGATACAGCTCAGTTGATAAAATACTTACCTACCATGCATAAAACCCTAGGTTAAGTCACTAGTACCTAGTATCTAGTACCTAAGACATAAATTGCACATGGTGACACACACCTGTATTCCCAACATCATGGAGATGGGAACAGGAGGACTAGTAGTTTAATGTCATCTTCAGCTGGAGCTACATGAGAGCATGTCTCAAATAATGAATGTACATAATGAATATATATATATATATATACATATATATATATACATATATATTCATGTTTTTTTCAAACTCTCTTGTAGCTCCTGTTTCCTCTCCATCTCCCCTGGCATCTCTCCCATGCCTAGATTCATCTCTATTTTCTCTTTTTACCCAGAAGTCCCACATCATATCTTCCTCCCTACCTATTGGACAGTCATCTTTATATTAAACCAATCAGAAGGCGCCTTGGCAAAGACACATCTTCACAGTGTCCAAAAAGATTATTCCACAACATTGCCCCATTTTATCTAATAAAAAGAAAGGTTTTAACTCTAACACAGTAAAACTATATACAATGAAAAATATTGCAGAATATGCCTTTACACTGTGTGAAGTTATGTCAATTATGATTGATTAATAAAGAGCTGGATGGCTAATTGCTAGGCAAGAAGAGGTTAGGTGGGACATCTGGGGACAGTGAGCTCTCAGAGAAGAAGAAACGCAGAGTTATCAGCCTGATGTTCTGCAGGACATGCAGGAGGACAGGAAAAAGTCACAAGCCACAGTACGTGTATTAATAAAAATAGGTTAATTAAAGTTATAAGAGCTAGTTAGAAACAAGCCTAAGTTAAGCTAAGGCCAAACTTTCATAATTAGTAAGATGTCTCTATGTCACTATTTGGGAGCTATCAGCCAATGAACAAGCTTACTACAAACGAACTAATACAATCCATCATATCAACAATGTAATAAACAAAAATTACTCTTATCACCAAAGAATGCAGAGAAAGAACTTGAAAAAGCCCAGTGTCCAAATATGATAAAAATACATCTGCTTCTATCCTCAGTAGGATAGAAGATACATGTAAGAACTTACAGCTAACATCACGGTTAATGATGAGGAACCTGAAGCTGTCCCACGAGATTTGGGACAAGGCAACATTTCCCATTTGCCACTGGCTTTCAACAGTGAAATAAAACTTTGAGGAAATGTAACAAGACACAAAGAGAGAAGACTGAGAAGGGAATAATAAAGCTACACTTGTTTGCACATGACATGAAGTGTTGCATCACTGAATAAACTGTTCGAAAATATCTCTTGTAACTAGTAAACAATTATGGTAAAATACTAGACCTCAAGGACAGTATACAAAAGCCACCTGTTTGTCACTGATGGAGAATTTGAAAGCAAAAGACAGCACCTTTGTATTAGCACTGAAGAGTGAGGTAGGTACAAGCTTAGCAAGCTACATATACAGGAATCTCCAGTACTGACATAAGTCAAAGAGGAGCTAGGTAAATTGAGAGGGAAACTGAGGGCACTAAGTCCTCTACTCAGGGATAAGCACTAGAGAAACCAGGGCTGCCACACTCAGGGGTTTCTCTTCAGCGGAGTGACATACACCTACTTTTCATCCAGCAGACCAGGAGTGGACCTAGTTAGTAACCTGGGGGCCTTTGCTGGCTGTGGTTTCAGGCTTCAGCAGAATCCCCCAGGGTATTTATCCCAGATCCTTCCTCCTTAAACCTTTATCTTTGCTTCTGAGCGCTGTGGAACAATGTTTCTGTTCACTGTGAGCATGTGTTTCTCTCATTGGTTGACAAAGAGCAGACTGTCCAATAGCCAGGCAGGAAAAGGTTAGGCAGGACTTGCAGATGGGAATGCAGGGTAAAAAAAAAGGCAGAGGCACCAGGAGACACCGAGAGATGCAAGATGAACATGCCATGCTGAAAAGAAGGTACCACCACGAGGTAAAGCGTAGATAAGAAATGTGAGCTAATTTAAGTCGTAAGAGCTAGTTAGTAACAAGCCTACACTATTGACCAAGCAGTTACAATTTTCTTCCTTTTTTATTTATATTTCAAACAAGGTTGTTTTACATGTCAATCCCAGTTCCCTCACCCTCCCATCCTCCCCTATCTCCCCCACCAAACCCCAGCCCACGCCCTTTCTGCTCCCCAGGGCGGGTGAGGCCTTCCATGGGGAGTCTTCAAAGTGTGTCATATCAATTGGGGCAGGGCCTAGGCCCTCCCTCATGTGTCTAGGCTAAGAAAGCATCCCTCTATGTGGGATGGGCTCCCAAAGTCCATTCCTATACTAGGGATAAATACTGATCCACTATCAGAGATTGTAAGGAGTAATGTTTTTCCTCTCGCCGTTGGTCTTGGCCCACTGCCGTGCCAGCCCCAAAGAACACACAGAGACTCTGTATTTGATATAATTCTTTTGGCTAGTTACTTGTTTCTTATCAGCTAGCTCTGTTTTAAGTATTAACCCATTTCTGTTAATCTACATATCTACATATTTCCATGTGCTTTCATCTTACCTGGGAATGGGCTGCCATTGTGCCCTCTCCGGTCTCTCCATCCTGACCCCTCCTTCCTACTTCCTCTTCCCTCCTTGTCTCCTAGTCCCTCCTATCTTACTTTCCTATTGGCCAACAGTGCTTTATTCATTGACCAGTATGAGAAACATATACAGAATGACATCTCCCATCAAGAGATCCCATAGACTGCCCAATCCCCCTAACTAACATCCATATTCAGGGGATCTGGGCCAGTCCTATGCTGGTTTCCTACATGTCAGACTGGAGGACTGGGGTCCATGAGCTGCCCTTCTTCAGACCAGCTGATTCTGTGGTTTTTTCTAGCTTGGTCTTGACTCCTTTTCTCATCACTCTTTCCTCTCTATAACTGGACTGCAGGAGTTCAGCTAGTGTCTAGCTGTGGGTGTCTGCTTCTGCTTCCATCAGCTACTAGATGAAGGCTCTAGTATGGCATATAAGGTAGTCATCAATCTCATTATTTTGGAAGGGCATTAATATTAAATCTCTGCTTGTTTATTTGGGAAGTGGCCGGCAGTCCCAACAAAAAAGTCTGCTTACATGTTAGTCAGTAGAACCCATCCTTAGGGGGCTGTCACATGTACTTTATATCTGGTGACCTCTGTTCTGTCTGTATGACAGAGACCACACCAGATCCAAGGCCCTTAGGCTTTATGGAAGAGGTCACAATACTTTGCAAAAGTGTTTCAATATAGCTATGCCTTAAGCTTTATTGTGCAATGCAATTGAGATAATAGTTACCAAAAAAATTGTTTTCAAAATTGTACTACATGCATGTCTACCCTGTATATATGTACTCAGATATGTCTAAAATAAACTGTCTAGTCCCAGAATCTAGAGGTTTGAACCAGCAACAGTTCTCTGTGTCACGTTGGATTGGATTTCCTTCTTATGTCATGAAACTTGTTCCTCTGTTGGCCATAGCATTTACAGGGACCCCCATAGAAAACTTAATTATTTTCTCAAATACGCTTCTCTACTTGGTGTATAGATTCAAGGCAATCCCATTCAAAACATACAATCTATTTTGTAATCTCAGCAACTCCGTTGTAGGGTTCAAATGAAAAGCCCAAGTCCTGAACCAAGGCCGGAGGAAAAAGCTGGGGAACAGGCACTATTTCACTTCAAGACTCACTGTAAAACTTGATCTGTCAAGCCCGTGGGGCTGTCAATGATGGGCAAATTGATCAAAAGAATAGCAGACAGAGCCTAGACATACAAAAGCAGAACAACGAACATAATCTTCCCGCAAAATGAGGCATCCATTTGCAAAAAGATGAATCTAGACACAGACTTTGTTTCTTTCTCAAAAATTAGCTCAAGACAGATAAACAACCTGACATAAGACATAAAACTATGAATGTCATAGGAGGTAATATTAGAAAAACTTAGATGATTATGGGCATCTATGGTAACTTTAAATTCTATATTCTACGAAGGAAATGGTTCACTAGTAGATTTCATTAAAAAATTTTTTTTGTTTTGTTTTGTAGAAGATAGTTTCAGGATAAGGGTAAAGTAAGCCAAAACACTGAGATAAAATATTAGTCAAAACTTTTCCTGAGGATGGACTATCTCTAAAATACGAAAACAATTCTTAAACCTCAAGAACAAGCAAGCAGCCCAATTAAAATGTGGACAAAGACCCTCATGGATGCCTTGCCTTACAAGATGTCCGGATAGAAAATAAGCAGACCAAGAGGTGCTGTGCATAACATATCGCTAGGGAGTGTGAACAAAGCAGCAGTGGATACCACTGTTAGAATGGCGAAATCTGAAACACTGACCAAAACGGCTGTAAGTAAGTATGGCCACAGGAACTCATTGCTGGGGAGAGTGAAAAACGCCGCCGCCACTTTGAGAGACAATTAAGAAAACATGCATCCTAAGATGCTGCAATCCCTCTTCCTTGTTACTTACACAAAGGAGTTAAAACTTAAGTCCAGAAAATATAGTCATGGCTGTTTTTAAGCGTTTTATTAAAAAAAAAAAAAAAAAAAAAAAAAAAAAAAAAAAAGCTGCTCTGCCTTGGAAAGGACTACGATGTCCTCCAGTAAATGGACAGGCGAACTGTGGTCCATCCAGATAGCAGAGTCTACTCTACTAACGAGGAATGAGTCATCAACCCCCTGGTGGTGGAGAATTGCACAGTGCATACTGGCAAGTGAAAGCAGCTGTGCTCGAAGGGCAACATACTGACAGGTCCCAACTGTGCAGAACCCCCTCTTGTGGAAAAGGCAAAGCTAAGGAAGACACAGATGAATGGCTAACGGAGGTGAGGAGGAAGGAAAGGCATGCATGGAACACGGAGGGATTTTAGGGTGGTGAATTTCTGTGTGGTCCTGTAATCACGTCTCCTTGTCATTATAAAGTTGTCCAAACCCGAAGACTGCATGGCACCAAGACCAAACCTTCATATAAAATATGGACTTTGCATGATAATAATGTGTCAATGTAGATTTATCTACATTGTGCAAACAGGGCCAAGAATTTATAGGAAATTGGTATCTTCTGCTCAGTTTTACTGTAAACCAAACCAAACCAAACAACAACAACAAAAACCCAAAAAAAATAAAACTTAAAAAAAAACTAGCTTGAAAAATAAAGTTTTATTTTAAAAGAAAGCAATACACCTGGTTTTATGATCAGCCAGGTTGGGAAGGGCAAACATAAACCTTCCAGCAAAGTCCTTTGCTATTCTAAAGAGCAGTGCCGGGGTAGGTGTGGGCTGCTTTTCCTGTAATGTAAATGACTGGCCCTGGTCAGATGTGTTACAGACAGGTGTGTCTAAGCCTTTCACACCCTTTTATACCAAGCCAGTTATTTTTATTCCTAGGACAGAGCTGGGCTGGAATGTTCTTCCTAGTTGTGGGAGCTTCCAGGTTTCAGTGTTATTGATGATTTTACAATGGGGAATTCCTCCTCAAGGGAAAGGAAATCAAAGTATGGTTACAAAATTAGGCTCAGAGGCCCATAAAGAGGCATCCTACAGCACTCACCTTTATACAGATAGATATATCTCTGCACAGCAAATCAGAAGAACTCTGTAACCCTGAATGTCCACATTTTCAGGACATATGAGACAAACTGAGTTTGTAAACAAACAAACAAACAAACAAACACAGGAAGAAGTCCCTGTGACTGAGAACCACACAGATTCTTAGAATGAAAGAAGCTCTGCACTGTGAGAACTGACCATATTTTGCTTTTAGCAATGTGAGAACCGAGGTTATGTACACACACACACACACACACACACACACACACACACACACACACATCCCAGGATGTATGCTTGCCTCCAATTGGACAAAGACTGTAAGTACATCCTGTTGGTTTTCCTTTATAAGCACCTGGCCAATATAGCTTATGACAATTTTCTGGGTTTCCTGGAATAGACCTGGTCAGAGTTCATTATCCTGGCAAGTATCTCATTAAAGCTTGCTTTAAATTTGGCTCAAAATTGTTGTCGTGGACTTATTCTCACCTGGAGAGATTAGCAGCAGCCCAAGCCTTTTCCCTGGTAATTGTCAACACCTTGTAAAGTTATTAGGAAAAGATCAACCCTTTATCCTACTTTTCTGCTTAAAATGTTTGTGATTAGGACTTTTTTCCCAGTCTCTCTGATACAAACATGCAGGGCAGAGTCCTAACTTCTGTGTCTGGATCTGGCGAACACCATTGGCTTAGCCATGTTGATACTAACCAGCACTGTAACTGTGTTGGTTTAGAAGAAAATGGCCTTCAAAGGGAGTAGCATTATAGGAGGTATGGCCTTGTTGTATTAGGTGTGACCTTGTTGCAGGAAGTGCGTCACTGTGAGGTCTCCTGTGCTCAAGCTACACCCAGTGAGACAGATCACTTCCTGTTGCTTTCAGGCTCAGGATGTAGCAGCTTTTTCTCTAGCACTATGTCTGCCTGCAAGCTGCCATGCTCCCCTCCGTGGTGGTAATGAACTGAAAGTCTGAACTGCAAACTACCATTTCAATGACATGGTTTCCTTTATAAGAGCTGTGGTGTGCATGGTATCTCTTCACAGCAGCAGACACCCTACGGCAGTAACCTTCACTACTCTGATGTCACTGAGTCCCCCCCCCCACACCCACTCCTATTCTGTCATCTCTTCAGTCTCTCTTCTCAATGGCCATCTGCACAGGGCTCAGCCCTTCCCCCGCATCCAGTAGTTACTTAATAAAATGTTGGCTTAAAGATTTTTCAAATATTCATTTTATTTAAAAATTATGTGTGTTTGTACATGCATCTTTGTGTAACTATATGCCCATGACTGTACATGTCTGCAGAGGTCAGAGGAGGGAACCCGATCCCTTGGAGCTGAAGGTGGAGGCTGTGTGAGCTTCTGACATGGTACTGGGATCTGAACTTGAGTCCCATGCAAAAGAAACTCATGCTTTTAACCACTGAAGCATGTCACCTCTCTAGCACCATGAATCAATGAGAACATATGTTTCTAAGTTAGTTATGTTCTGCATTTCTACCAGACAAGAGCTGATCCACAGCTTCCAGATCCTCTCTAAAATCCCCTTATCTTGTCTTCACCTCATTCATGTTCTTGCCCACTTCATTTCAGTAACTTTGACCCCTCGCTATTCCTCAAGCATACATGCCCAACAAGTGTGCACTTGACTCAGGACATTTGCAATTGCTAGTTCTGCTCATGGAAAACCTTCCATCCAGTGATCTGGATGCTCCTTTACCTTCTCTGGACTCCATTCAAACCTTACTTTCTCATGGATGACTTCTCTGAGAAGCTTGCTGAAAACTGCATTCCTTATCAACCTCTGTTTACACATCCCTGGGCACCTTGCTTTGTGTATGTGTGCGTGTGTGCGTGTGTGCGTGTGTATGTGTGTGTGTGTGTGTGTGTGTGTGTGTGTGTGTGTGTGTGATAGAGCTCAGAGCAGGATGTCAGGTGTCTTCCTATTTTTCTCTCTGTTTCTCAGGACCCACTAGTTACCGCTCCCCAGTGCTGTGTTATAGACACACAGTCATGCTAAACCTTTTATGTAGTTGCTGGGGATTCAAACTCAGGTCCTCATGCCTGTAGAACAAATGTTCTTACCCACTGAGCCATCTTCTTAATCTTCAACGCCATTGGTTCACATTTCCCCATAGCATTCATCATCAAGCTTGCTGTGTACTTTTGTAGTTTGTTTTGTTTGTTGTTTAATTTCTACTCTAAACCCATAAGAGCAGGATGCTTTGTTTATAAATTTAATCTCAACACCTGCATCATTATGTGTAATGTGCCAGGTGCACAGTAAATACTTGTTGAACATAATTTTGAATGACTCTCAAATACTTGTTTATATAGATTAAGATGCTCAGGGTCTCAGAATATGTGGCTTTTCCAAAATGTTGAATGAACTAGAGACAGAGTGATCGTGCCCTCAGTAGGACTAGGTGTGAGTGACCACAAAGTCAGGGGTCACCGGTTGGAGCCCAGCACTTCACTCTTGCCTGTATTTCCTCATCAGATGATGCCCACATGTAAGAACCTAGTTTAAGCTTTTCCCTTAAGGAAAGAAGGCCTAGCTCAGAGAAGTCCACCCAGTCACACTCAGGAAGACCTACAACATTCTTTCTTGTTCCAAAAAGGCGACTTTTGAAATTTTTACTCTTATTCAGGACTTCTGTGTCTGTCCAGATCTAAGAAAAGGGGTTACATTTTATCAGGAAGCAATTATATTCAATTATAAAATGAAATAGAGTTTTGCACCACCTGAAGATGATTCTGTAAGTGATATATCATGGCGGTGTCCCCATGAGCTCATAATACCTAGTAATATAAACCTTTAGGTGTGGCTAGTACCCAATGTGACGAATCCATAACAATGAAATCATAGGAAAACACCCTGTCATCCTGACAATGTGACTAGCTTTAAGGCATAGCTTGGATGATTTAAATTGTTTCATTTATCCAACTGATCAGTTTTCATGAGTACTGGCATATGCCAAATATTTCCTTCAATGGCGTGGCTTTCAAGGAGCTAACAGTGGTATCTGTGGGCTTTGTTTAGGGAGGGAAAGGCAACAAATAAAAAGAGGGTGTTTGGGTTTTCTATTCTTAGTAGGACAAACTGTCACCAATTTAGCAGTGTATACAAACACCTATGTTTTTTCTTTTCTTTTCTTTTCTCTTTTCGGTTTTGGAAACCAGAAATCCAAAATAGGGCTTATTTGACTAAATCGTATACCAGGAAGCTGTATTCCTTCTGCTGGCTCTGCAGGACCATCCACTTTCTCCTTGTTTTAATTTCTTCTGGCCATCTACATTCTCAGCTTATACACCCTTCTCTACCTTCAACACTGCGTCTGCAGCCTTCTCGTCCTCTGCCTCTTCCTGCGGTGGTGACACTGAACTCAACCAGGCCATACAGGATAAGCTCCTCTTTGAAAGATCCTCAACCTAATCACATCACAAAGTCCCTTCTGCCATATAAAGTGTCTACTGCAGGACCTTGACTCGGGCTGCCTCACAGGGCAATGAGGCAAATGTCACAGTTGGAAGTGGTGTCAGGTGTTATGTGAACACAGGGATAAGCTAGAGGGGTGTGGAACAGACGCCGTGTGAAGGCTTGCATGGTGCCAGTGGCCGGTAGGGATGTACGATTCATGGTGTCATTATTTCCTGATCAAACGATTCTGGTAATGTGTGTTTGAGATCTCACAGTATCTGACAGTCATGGATCCAAGAGCCTTAACCAGGTGATTGGACATTATGGACTTTGTGAAGCCACAATCAAGTTCTGTGTTCAGTTACGACATCCAGCTCTTGTTTCTTATTACAGGGACCTCTCCACACATTCCCTGAGCAAGCAGGGAGGCTGAGAGAAAGGAAGGAGGGAGGGAGAGACAGATAGAAGATAGATAGAAGATAGATAGATAGAAGATAGATAGAAGATAGATAAATAGATAGATGATAGAAGATAGAAGATAGATAGGTAGAAGATAAATAGATGATAGATGATAGATAGAATGGTAGATAGATAGAAGATAGATAGATGATAGATAGATAGATCCCTTCAAAGAAACAAGCCATTTAAAACCTAACCTCAGAAATGACATACTCTCATTTCTGCCATTGTATTAGTCACAGAGGGGAACCACACAAAGAGGTGAGCACTAGGGGCATTAATCACTGTAACTTCTTGTAAGTTGCTTGTTGCTGTCAGTGCAGAGCTAATATGACAGACAGGTAAGCATAAAGTTGGCTTGAGAAGGGAAAGCTAGAGAAAGTGACAGCTACACTTTGGCCCAAGGAATCTAGACATAATCTGTTTATAGACCGGGAGGTATTGCTGAGGCTTAGTCATGGGTATGCATGATTTAAGGACATTGGAGTACTGCAGTGGGCAGGAAGTAGGTTTCAGTTCAAGACAATAGTGTGAGGACAATTCAGTGGATGGAATGGTTGGAGAGATGGGCGTGGGGGAGACCCTGGGATACTGGTTTGAGAGGAACGGAGAGCATTACGGAATTCAGAAAGCAGTGCGTAAATGGCATGCGAGTGAACAAGAGTATGCTCTGTTTCTAGAACCCTCAAGTACAGTGATTACTACTGGAGTTGAGGCTGCTTTGGGGAAGGACATCGTGGTGTCTGTCCACAGGATCTGTGTGACATCACAGAGAATTCTCACCCTTTTGTGTTGGTTTTATGTCCCAGCCTATGCTGAATGATATTTTCTGGTTAGTGGTTTCTTTGTTTGTTTTTGTAGTACCACTATCCCTGTAACTATTGTTGACTACATACCTCTTGTTGACCACAGCTTCTTACACCATGGGACACAACTCCAGGGGAGATCATATAAATGAATGTGAGGGTCACGAAAGCTTAGGAAAATGGAAATGTCTGTGAACATGTAACATTCAAAAGAAACATGCAATGATCCTGTGTTGTATACTGGAGCCTCACTACAGTGTTGCTTTTGATTCTCACATGTACCCTTAGCTCCATACAACATGTCAGGCCAATGAACAGCCGTGAACATACCACATGGAACATCTCAGCTCAAACTGGAGACTGTAGTATGCTATGGATTGCACTGTACATGCCAAGTTCTCTGCTCTTGTGGAAACAATGGTTTAATTATGGAATGCAACATTTTTAAAAATATATTTTCTAATGTCATGCTTTAGCTTGTATCGAATTACTGTGTCTTTGGATTGTATTGAGTTGAATGATTTCTAAAATTGTCTCAATTGCTGAGTTGAGTTGCATAAAGAACTAATAAATGAGTTTTGGCTTTGGATTAAGACAGAATTTCCAACGATTTTTGAAATGGCCATAAACATATGTTTGCCATCTTCTTCTATTTATGTGAAATGGGAATCCTCAGCATTGACAACTGTAAAATCAAAATAGCAATTAATGCTTCCTGTCTTGCAGTGTATGTCAAATATTCACTAAACAGTCAAGTCTTTGTGTAAAAGTAAATAAGCATATACATCTCTTCATTAGAATGTAAACTTCTGATTTCTGATTTAGTAAGTGTAAAACTGTATATCAATTGAAGAACTGTTTTCAAATAAGTGTCTTATAATTTATAGTGTTTGATTTGCATACCTGTTTTATTTATTTAATTGTTATTTTTTATTCTCTCCCCCCCTTAGGTCACACAGTATGGAAGAACCCAGTTACTTTATTGTTTGTTTTTTTTTTTTTTTTACCATTTTCATCTTTATTTTTACATATTTATTATTTTTTTCTTATTTTATATACCAACCCCAGTCCCTCTCCTTCACATCCTCCTGCTCCCCCCATTTTTCCCCACCGCACCCCATCCACTCTTCAGAGATGGTGAGGCCTCTTACGGGGAATCAGCAAAGTCTGTCAGCTCACTTGAGGCAGGAACAAGGCCCTCTCCACTGTATCTAGGCTGAGCAGGGCATCCGTCCATAAGGAAAAGCTGACCCCACCAAGTGGGAGCTCACCGACTCTGGACCGGCTCTGGAACACCTGTATAAGAGCGAACTAGGCCTTCTGAATGTGGGTGGCAGCTTGGGCAGTTTGTGGGACCATCAACGGTGGATTTTTACATCATGCATCCCGATCCCACTCATCTCCCCATCGCTTCATATCCACCCTCTGCCCTTGCAACCTCCCCCACCGAAAAAATAAAATAAAAAGACAAACACAAACAAACAAACAAAAAAATCTCACCATGGAAGCTGGAGGGTGTCCGTGAGTCTTTAGTCCACGCATCTTTACTTACAAATTCACTGGGCTGAGTCACTGGTCCGGTTGGAGGACTCTGGCTTCTGCTATACCATCTTACTGGGCCTTCACTGGGACTCCTCCTCAGTATCCTATTGCTGCCTTGGGTCGTGGGGGTCCTTTGGATCTGCAGGGCCCGCCCCATCATGCTCCAGCAGTTCATAGATGGGTGGATGATGGGGTGGGTCAACTCACAGCTCTGAATCTGGGCCTGAACCGTAGCTGAATTGGTGACCGGGCCAGCTCTCCTCTATTCTCACCAGCTGGGAGAGGTCGGCAGCAGTGCCCCGCCTAGCTCACCCGGTGTTACAGGCAGCAATGGATGGGCCAGTTCTCCCTCTCATATGCACCCTTGGAGCTGCTGATCTGCACCCATGCCACGAGGGTCATCCCTATGGTGCTTGCCAGGCAAGGGGCAGTGCATGTTCTCCCGGGCGCAGCCAGTGAGGGGTGGGTCAAACCCTGTGCCGCCTCGGATATCAACATGGTCCCAGGCGGTAGTCCGGAACAGGGACATCCACAGGGCTTTACTGGTGGCATGGGCCACGGGTATCAACGCGGATCCCTGCTGCTGTATGGCGGTGGATCCATACCCGGCCCTGCAGCTTCACTGCACTGAGTCTAACGTCCACCAGAGATTTATTTTCATTGGAAGCTTTTGTAAGGCGAACGGTTTTTCCTCCCGCCTCCTGGTCTTGTCCTGCTGTCGCGCCAGCCCCAATTAACACAGAGAGACTCTATATTAGATATTATACTATTGGCCAGGTACTAGTTTCTTATCGGCTAGCTCTGCCTTTAATTATTAACCCATTTCTGCTGATCTATGTATTTCTCTTACAGGGGAGCCCTTTCTTCAGACTCTCCATCTTGACTCCTCCTTCCTACTTCCTATGTCCTCCTTGTCTCCTAGTCCCTCCTATCTTCCTTTCCTATTGGCCAACAGTGCTTTATTATTAACCAGTATGAGAAACATATACAGAATGACATCTCCCATCAAGCTTTGAGTTGGACAAACACCTGAAGACACTGTGAGGCCCCGCCCACCCTTAGGCAGAGTGGGCAGAAATAAGAGACCCCACCCAGTGTGTGGTCCACCAAAAACTCAAGCCATGATGTGTGAGTATGGGGTTTCAAGTATGTATAAGAGATGGGCTGGGACTTCACCGTGTCCTCCGGTGGCTTCAGAGGCTGCTCACATCAGGCTGCTCCTCTCCACCCCTGCATCTCTAATCCACCCTGTTCCGCTCCTCCTTCTCTCCTATCTCCCCACCCCCTGTAGAAAGCTCTTCACTACATACTGTGCAGTATTTACCTCAGTTCCCATTCTAACAATCACGCTGGTGATGCGGTGTTTTCAGTGTTCTTATATAGACAAAGCAAAACGTCCCCCTTCACAGATAGTGTCGCAATTACCCAGTAAGCAGCGATGGAGGAAGTTCTCAGCTCCAAGTCTTATCTGGAACCTCGTGTCCACTAGACAGCCACCTGTGTGATATACAGCAGGAGGGATACTTCCCTACTGGGTCTGTGGTTTATAAGCTGATACGTGTAAGAGAGGGAGAGCAAACACACAAAACAAGAGCACAGGCATGAATCCTTACATGTAGTACCTGGAAGAGTCAAATGCACTCTTCCCAACATGCTCGCGCAAGCACGCATGCTCTCACATACACATGCGCACACACGTGCGCACGCGCGCACACACACACACACACACACACACACACACACACACACACACAATACTTAAATATGCTGCCACCTTTAGAATTCTGTTTTTCCTGTTTCTGAAGAAAATGTAAGGAACTGCTTTTATTTTCTTAAAGGCTGTCAAATTGTTCATTTTCCTGTCAAAGGAAAGCATTCTGCAGTAGCCAGCCATCCCTACAGGTGTAGGATTCTTGCAAAGCGAGTTTTCCCACAGCAGCCTTTTTTTCTTTAAGTTAGAAGAAAAGAGAGTGGGTGGATGAGAGCTGTCAGAGACAGGCATGCCTTGTTCTTGGGGAAGGTTCTCACAATGGCAGTATATTAGTGGAACTCAAACTGTAAAGGGTTCGCCTATCTGAGGGTATGCAGACAAAGGGAACCGCAGACATGACCACACTCATCTACAGCTCCCAGGCGGTTCATCGTCCCAAAGAACCTGACCTTCAAAGAGCAGCTTCTGATAGGTCCAGAGGCCGAGAGCACAGGGTACTGCAGAGGCAAGAGGAACTTCACAGCCTCTCCCAGGTTGTCTGAAAAATTTTCAAAGGAAGCAAAAAGATGTGGATAAATATAGACTTTCACCTTGAAACGCCATAAAAGCAATAAAAGCAGGGCATAGTAGGTTAGGACCGGGTTGTTTGCAATGCTTACCCTTCATGTTTTATGTGAGTTTCCAAGCAACAGAGCTGCGCAAATCTAGAGAAGAAAGGAAGTGAGTGACAGGCCCAGCAGAGTCAGGTGCTGGCCGTACTGACACCCCAATACAGCTCTGCGCACAGCACGCTGCTTGCTCCAACCACAGTTCTGTTTTCTTTTCCAGCCAACCCCACTTCCCCTTCCCATGGTCTTGCCAGCTAACCATCCCTTTCACCTCCTCCTCACTGTGCTCAGGACCTTGTGATGTTCCCGTGAATCTTATTTGTCCAACCTGGGCGCTTTCTCTGTCTTCTCTGAGGCAGGGACACTCGTAACACCTGTCTTAGTCTGCTCTGTAGTTAGTTGTTACTATAATTGAATACCCCAAGCTGTGTGACTTGTAAAGAAGAAGTTTACTTGGATAATGATTCTAGAGTCTGGGACGCCATAAGTTAAAAGGCCACAGTTGATGTGGAACTTCTTGTGTTTTTTTCTTTAATTGGTAATAATTTGTTTTATTCACAATTCTGTGGACTGGGAATTTTGGTGCCCCACTACAGTGAGTCAACACCAGTATATTATGGCTGAATTTTCATATCTGTCAGCTTATGTATTGGCTGGAGATGCTCTTTAAATATACTTTTGAGATTATAATTTAATTACAATGTTTCCGTTTTTGCATTCCCCCCTCCAAACTTCCCCACATATCCTTCCCGGTTCTCCTTCAAATTCATGGGCTATTTTTCGTTAATTGTTCAGTTGCTGGATGCATTTGTGCATTTGGGCATGCATATATATTAATGAATATAGCCGGTTGAGTTCCTATAATATTACTTGCATGTATGTTTCCAGGGCTGACCGTTTGGCACCAGACAACCAGTTGGCATGCTCCTCCCTGGGGAGGACTTGCTTCCCCTGCTCACAGCTTTCTCTGTTGTCTGCAGTTGTTTGTGCGGGGCTGAAGCCTCGTGGGCTTTTCCCCTGTCCATGTCCATTTGTGCTCTCTTGGTTCAGCTCAGGTTTTATGGTCCTGTTGGTGAGACTTGTGAGTACAGCTTCTATTACTAGGAGATACAGTGTCCCAGCAGAGCCGGATACATTGCCTTTTGCAATCCTTCCTCCTCCTCTTACACAGTGTTCCCTGAGCCCTAGCTGTTGCCAGTGTTTTATAGATGTGTCCACTAGGGCTGGGCTCTGCTGTGGGCTTTTCTTGTTGATGAGGACTCTCTGCAAAACCCTGAGATACAGAACATGGCAGAGAAAGCTCGATGTATTTTATTCTTTATTTTTGTATATGTATATGTATACATACATACATACATACATACATACATACAGAGGGGAGGTGAATGCAATCTATTTTGATCATACTACCCTCCATACCTCTTTTCCAATGCTTCCTTGGCATACCACGCTATTCTCCCACCCCCCCACTTATATTAAAAAGATAGTTTTATAAACTACTGAGTCAAATTGTTGTTTCCTGTGTGTGCCTCATCCACCAGGGGCAAAGGGAGCCTACCAGAGGCCACAGAACTGAATAAAAACACCCTTACCACCCAGCAGCCATGGGACTGCCAATAGCTCCTTAGCTAGGGGTAGACCTGGTGAGTCTCCCATGGCCCTAGCCATGCTGGAATGCTAACTGGCTCGATCCTGTGCTGGCTTTGTACAGGTAACCACAGCTTCTGTGAGGTGGCTCACAGGTGGATTGGCTGTCAGAACCAAAAGATCATTTTGTTCATTTGCTTCCAGTGGTCCTCATCTACTTTTGCATCTTTAAAAATTTCTGCTTCCTATTCTATGATAATCCCCAAGTATGCATGAATGCATATTCTCTCTCTCTCTCTGTCTCTGTGTGTGTCTGTATGTATGTGTGTATGTCTCTCTCTGTGTCTCTCTGTCTCTCTCTGTGTGTATGTGTGTGTCTCTGTGTGTCTCTCTCTGTGTATGTGTATGTATGTGTGTGTGCATCTATCTCTCTCTCTCCCCCTCTGTGTGTGTGTGTGTGTGTGTGTGTGTGTGTGATGTACATATCCCATTTAGAGTTGAGCACCCCACAGGCACTTTTTGTCTGAAGTTTGAACATTTGTGTGTCTGGATTAACCATCACCTACTGTAAACAGTAGCTTGTCTGATGAAGGCTGAGAGTTTCACTAATCTATGGGAATAGAAGTAAGCGCTTATAAGGGAGTCTAACATTATGGCCTTTATCAAAATAATAGGAATAGGTTCTCCCTCACGACCTACAAAATTCCTAGCCATGGATTCTTAGTTGTGGTTTATAGTGCCAGGCACAAGTTCCATCTTGTTGAACAGGCCTTAAAGCCAGCCAGAAAATGGTTGGTTACTCCCAAAATATTCATGCCACAATTGCATTAGTAGGCATGTCTTGCTAGGTCATTATTACAGCTTGCCTTAGTACACAGCTAAGTAGGACTGACTGTTGATGACTTTTCTCCCCCAGTACCCTGCATGGCATCTTCTGACTCCATGAAAGCTAGAGAGTAGGTTGGAAACTTCCAGATCAAAGCCACCTTGACTTTTCTGTGTCCAGTAACAAAAATGCATTTCACCTTAGTGATAGGGTCGTACTATCATGTTCTGGTGGGCAACCAAGAGCAATGGCAAAGTCCTGTATTATTCTGGCACTCTTTGGGATCCCTCTGACCAATAATTTAGGCAGAGATATCCCACATCTGACACTGGAATTTTTGTGTGGTAATCTATGGCTTTCAGGAGGAGCACAATCCCAACCCTTCCCAAATGTAATGTAACTTTATTTAAACTCTTAAAAAATATTTCCTACTGAACCTAAAGAAATGTCCAGAGACCTACAAGACTGAATCCAACTAACAATTTGAACAACAGTGGAAAGGCTATCATAAATGCCCTTCCCTGATAATAAGATCAACGACTAACTTATCCACCATCATGGAGCCCTCATCTAGTAGCTGATGGAAACAGAAGCAGACACCCACAACTAAACACTGAGCTGAACTAGAATCCAGATGCAGAGGGAGAGGACAAGACCAGGCTGCAGAAACACATAGAAACAACTGACCTGAACAAGGGGGAGCTAATGGGCCCCCAGACCGATAGCTTGGAATCCAGCATGGAACTGCCTCAGACCCCCTGAACATGGGTCTCAGTTAGAAGGGACCTCAGACAGTGGTATTCCTGGTGCACAAAAGGACCTTGCGGGCACATCCCCCAAGGAGGGATACTCCCTTAACCTAGAGCAGGAGAGAAGTCCTAGTCCCTACTTCAAATGACTTGACAGATTTAGATGACCCTCCTGGAGGGCATCACCCTACATGTGGAGTAGGGGGGATGGGAGAGGAGGGTGGTCGGGGTGCATGTGAGGGTGGAGAGAGGGAAAGAGGGATGGAGGGACAGGGAACTGGGATCGATATGTAAAATAAAAATAAAATAAAAAAAATACTTCCTAGGAAGCTTATGAAAGAGGTTCCTTAGGGATTTTTCAATTCTTTTTTGTTGCGTATCTCTTCCTTTTCTACACATCTCTCTTTCTCCTCACTTTCAAGTCCTTTCCTCACATAAACCTTCCCATCACATTATTTTCCTTCATTCCTTCATAGAATCTAGGTCCTCCTGTCCCCCTCCCTTAAGAACATCCTCTTCCTCTAAAGGCTCTTTTCTAGTTCCTGGCTTCCACAGGTCTTCCAAGCTAATCCACAATAAGTGAATATTCACTAAAATCAAATTAGCACTTATGCATGAATGCATGCATTTCTACTTGCCTGAGTACGTAGAGTCAAAAGACAACTTGAGGAAGTTGCATCTCTCCAACCCTGTGAGCCCCAGGGATCTCAAGTAGGTCATTAGAGTTGGAATCAATCGCTTTTACCCCCTGAGCTATCTTGCTAGCCCAAAACAATGACCCATGGATTCATTAATCTTATTAAATTTGAGAGCAGATGTCTTCATGGCCCAAACATCTCCCAAAAGCCTTACTAAAAATACTGCTAATAAATGACCTTGAGGATTAAGGTTGTTTTGATTACCCAGCTGTCATATAACTTAGGAGGGGAAAGTAGGCTGCATCCTAACCTCCTTTGCCATGTGTTACCCAGGTTAATGAAGCAGGTAAGGGGACTCTGAGGATGGGGCATCATTCAGCTTGGGAGACAAAAAGTTCTTTGCCATTTAAAGCATGAACCTTAACATAATTAGTAGTTCTTGTTTGGGGGTTCAAAATATAAGGACTTAGTTGAAATTGATTTAATTCAGACTCACCAACTAAGCTTCCTTTCTCAACTAATTTTAACACGTAGTTCTTTTAATTGCTCTAAGTTTTCAACCAGATGAAATGTAAACCAAATGAAAGAAGCTTATGAAACTTCTCATCTGACTGTAGTCAGTAGGTGTCTGTTGGTATACCAGTTAGCGCTAAGGCAGAAACACACAGCTTCATTGCTGCTTGCTTCTCGTGCTGTGATAAACATCACAACAAAAAGCAACTTGGAAGGAAAGGGCTTGTTTTGTCTTATATCTCCCAGATCACAGCCATCATTTAGGGAAGTCAGGAAAGTAACTCGTCAGAAACCCGGAGGCGGGAAATAGAGCAGAGACCACGGGGCAGTGCTGCTTACCATCAGATGAAAGCAAAACCCAAATCCAATACTGTAAGCAGCTCAGTGTCCAATGTCTGCACTCACTCCTGATTTTCTGGGCTTCAAAAGGCTTGGGCAGCCCCACCTACTCCATGTGCAGCACACTCCACGACTTGTCTTGTAGTCTTAGGTCTACCGATAGAATAAAGATAACAGAAACTGTGAAAATGATTAACTGGAAATTAATCCTCATTTCAGAAAGCAGAAGGTCAGCAGTATACAATCCCAGGAAGCAATCCGCACAGATTCAACTACTAATTCAACCACGGCAAACCAGCCGAGGGCCAGAAGGAAGTTGGTGGGCAAAACCAGCTTCATTTTGAAACTCACTGATCTGCCATAATCACGGAATTCCTTCTTCCAATCTCTCAATGGCCAGCACTTCCTAGTCCTCACCAAATGTTGACTTAGCAATCTTAGGAACAATTTTCTATTTGCTAAACTTGTCCATATTTTGACTGCTTAAAATTATTTTGATGACATTAGTGAATAAGATATTTTCTGAAAGGGTTTCAGAGAACTGAGGTTATATAAATGCATTTCAGGGTAGAATCTGTGGAATGTTTGTTATTTTTCCTCTATGTAGGGACACAACTAGCCCTGGAGTGAATGCTTTGCTACACTCATAGATGGCAGGAATATTTATTAGCTGACACTCTATGCTCAGAGGCCCAAATGGAAGTGGCCACAGAAATCTAGAATTCACTCTTATTCCTCCAGTCTGGCTCCAGTGTTCCCCCTCAGCTGGCAGATTTGTTGGTTTTCCTGTGTAGAACTCTATTCTGAAAATAGGCTCTATCTTCTATGTTGCCTCTCTGCTTTAGCTTCCATTCTTCGATCTGGTTGCTTGTTCAAAAACCAGTCTTGACAAGTGGCCTGTAATCCACCCTCACCTCAGCAAAGTGCCTATGGGAGCCCTGCTGCCCTTGTGTGAACCATCCAACGATGCAGGGAGTCCTTAGCACTACCTGAAGGAACCCGTGACACTTCTGATTATGAGGTGCTAGATGAGACACAGGATAGATGATCAGTGGAAGGTCTCCTGACTACAGAGGCCCAGGAGAGCACATCTATAAAGGCAGATCTTTGCTTAGAAAATAGAACCTGCTAACTGAGACAATGCAAGGCCAATTTTGATTGTTCTACAGTCCTATGCTATTTTTCAAGGGAACACAAAAATTTGACTATTTGTTGATTATTTTGACCTCAAATATAGATATTTTACATACACATTACTTGGATTTTAAATTGCTACTAACTGATTTCTAAGGGGTTGTAATTTAGTTTTGCTGGTCTCTTTGAATAGGAGATTTTAAAACTTGGCACCATAGTCTGTTTCTTTCCCTTTTTTTTTTTTATTTTTATTTTTATTTTTTATTTTTTGAGACAGGGTTTTTCTGGGTAGCTTTGGAGCCTGTCCTGGCACTCACTCTATAGATCAGGCTGGCCTAGAACTCACAGAGATCTGCCTGCCTCTGCCTCCCGAGTGCTGGGAGTAAAGGCCTGAGCCACTACCACCTGGCCATAATTTATTTCTTAATTTGGTCTTTTCCTGTTGAGTTGATTCAGAGATCCATTTTGTTGTTGTAGTTGTTGTTTAAAGATTCTTTAAAAAAAATCAACTTTTAAATTCTTTCCCAGATATTACTCATCAGAAGTTTAACATTTAAGAAAATACTGTAGTGGGAAAACACCAGGGGAAGTCCATTCACTCAGTGTTCCGGTAGCTCTTTCTCAAGGACTTCCAGTCTCCACCCAGCAAACAAGACAGCGAGGAGGAGAAAGACCGAACAACGGGCATTTGCATTGTGCCTTCACCACGAGGCTCTTCCAAGTCCCTTTTCCCACCCTTTACCAAAGCCAAATGCAAGGTCTGGCGTGTACTTATTCAGGGAGCAAATGACATATTTGGCTTCATTTAAGGGAGGGCCTCCCACGGTGGTAGGGGACTGGAGGGAACTTGTCATCCATGGGGAGATGCTGAAACCTTTTCTTTGCCTTACTGCACAACATTCACCAAAAAACATTCCTTTGTAGGACACCTGCTGATGGATTTCTAACAGGAGGAGAAGATAGCAGATGCAGATGTGAAATACTCAGCTAGCTAAAGATAGCGGTTGACCCTGGGACTGATCTCCTCCAGTTCTGCCCGGAAATGGCCTTCAAGCAGCCTCCCTGGAAGGGTCTGAGGTGATTTCTGCCGCTTGAGCTGTATTGCCATACCTAGTGACTGCTGAGAACTCAGTTTCTTCCCTACAAAATAGGAAAAAGAACATCACCCTGGAAGGGCTTATGACAGGAGTAACTAAGGTCTTTGTTGTTGTTGTTTTAAGTGAGACTGCTTTTTTGCAGCAGCGCTGCTGAAGCCCCGTTTTTCCAGGTTGTCAGTTGTAGGGACAAGGAAGAGTGTGGGTGGTGTTTGCAATGGAATTGAGTCTGAGCCTCTTGTGTCATGATGAGACTCTGAGCTCCTCCGAGTCTTGCCCTTTGAAGTTTAACGACATTTTTCCTCCTCTGTAACCCCTGACCTCCACTGGGCTGCTTAAGTGTCTCCTTCTGTGTCTTCAGTGTGCCCCAAAACAGGCAGTGAAGAACTGAGCCAGGAGGACCCTATCCTTTGTGATCCACGGTGAGCTCAGACTTATTTTTCAATGTTTCTAGGCTCAGAGCTGGTGCAGGCACTGTCCCGAGTGGTGTCCAGGCCCACGTATTTGAGTGTGAGTATGGGGTCTTTAAAGCAGAGAAACATTCACACAGACTTTGGTGGTACATTTGAGGACCTCTAGGAATCTTTAGGTCTTACTTAGAGTAATGGTTGTCATTCTACAACTATACTAAGGGGTTTCATGAAATAAAAGAGCCTTACAGCAAAGCCTTGTGGTCACTGTGGGCACATTTGTCAACATCTTAAATGTCCTCATCCTTCTTTGTAACATAGGAGTCAAGATACCCATTTATCAATGACATGAAAGCACTAAGTGGATTGTCAAAAGTAACATGCCCCTATTCCACAGGAACCCACAGAACACATGGAGATATCTGCAAGCAACTGGGCTAAAGAATGTTGGCCAGAGGCACAGCCTACATTTTCTTCATTATTAAAGTGCCACAGAGCAGGCATTCTTACATCACCAACGGATGAAATGGACAGGCATTGTCACCTAAACCTTCTCTCAAAGAGACCTACTCTTTATTCCTCTTCAACACCTCTTCTGGGAACCTTCCAAGTCCATGCACAAAACTGCCTGATTGCAAAGCCAACAGAGAGGAGAGACAGAGAAGAAAGGAAGGGAGGGAAGGATAGGATGAGAGACACAAACAGAGAATCTCAATTGCTTCTGCTAGAGGCAGCCATGGCTGAAGGTTTTCAGATGCATGGGTCGACCAGTTCTCTTTTTCTCTTTGGCCTGGTTGGTTTTTATGTCATTCACAACTAAGGAGGATAAAATTCATACCGACACCTGGATATTTATATGCCATCAGAATATATATGATACATATATGTATTCGATATATTTATATGATATGCATAAATATATGGTATTAGGTCATAACGAAAGGACTATGCCTGTGTGGTGTGTCGCCAGAGCGAAGAAGAGCTTGGTAATGTTTATTGATGAATCCCACGCGGGCTTGTTGTTGATTACATTGCCTCACCTCACCATGGTCTTTGTTCTTTTACTGTTATTGTTTTGTTTTGTGTTTCAGGTTTCTTCCTTTCTTGGAAAAGGTAATTGCTCAATTCTTTTTAATCCTGAAAATAGAAACACGCAAATGACAACATTAAAAAAAAAATCTTTCTTCATTATGCCGGTTGTTTCTAGCTTCTTGACCTACTTTTTCATCTTGTCTGAGATTTTCTAAGGTGTTTCATTAACCCACTGCAGCCTGGCTTCTCTTGCAGCTCTTTGGGCCTTGTTCTAGCAGTTGTGATGTAAGCGGTGTGAGGGCATGCAGCAAGCTTTGGCAGCTACTCTTCTTGCTTCCCCCATGGCCAATGGACCCCTTCCTTCCCCCTAGGCAGCAGGGGGGAAGATCTCAGCCTGTCAGATCTTAGTTCCACGCTCTTTTGTGTGTCTGAAAGTTCAGCATAGGATCCCAGTCACATGGTAACAAAATTGGAGTGTTTTTACTTGCTCTGAACCATGGTTGCACTATCTATGTTCTTTGTCCTTGGCCTCAGTGATTAGTCTGAAGTCCCCAAACACACCAGTCCTCCTTCACACATTATGTCCAGGGCCCAGGAGATCATTATCATGACTTATGGTTGAATTATGGTTGCTGACTCAGCCTTTTCCCTTGACTGGTGCCAGCTAGTATCAGAGGCCAGGCTCAGAGGTTAGCTCAGAGCTGTGGACATTATCGGCAGTAGCCACAATTAGAAGAGAGATGCATTTCATTTAACCTAGGCTTGTGGACCACTTCTCGGTAGTTTTGGGAGAACTATGAAAGCAGGTGTTTTGTCACACTGATTCAAGAATCCCTCTGGATATTAATCCTTCTGGTTCTGTTGATCTGAGAGGCCACAGAAGGTTCCAGACATCTAAGTGGGGCTCCAGTTGTATGACAAAGGAATGTGCATGAAGAACTCTCATTATTTAATTTGCAGAGGCTTAAATTAATCTGCTCATTCTGCCAGTGATAGGAAACATTATAGTTCCCCAGTGGCAATGTCCATTTAGTCTATCTAGCCAGAAAATATTTAGCAAGCACCTCCATACCAGAGTCTGTTATCACATAGAGGCAAAAGAGGCATGCCTATAAATAGTTTTAATAGAAAAACCAAATGGAGTTTCTCTTGTGAAATAGCTCCATGGAGCCTTAACACTAAGAGTTAAGGCAACAGGTATGAAGTGTGCATTTAACTCATAAATCACAATGCCATTTTGTTCACTAATGACCAAACTTGGCTGCATATCAGAGTCTTGTGCAGTAGTTTTGTGTGACCTTTGGGAACTCATACTTTGCAATGATGTGTCCTTGGTTTGATAGTTGATACTACTACAATTTCTTTTCATAACTGGATGTGAAAAAGAATCACTGTCTACTGAGGACATTAGGAAGGTGGTGGTGGCTTCATAGGTAAAGAGTTTGCTAGCAAGATTGAGGACCTGAATTCAATCTCCAGAACTCGTGAAAATCAGCTGGGTGTGGTGGCATATGCTTGTATTTCCAGGGCTGGGGAAGGAGAGTCAAAGGGATCCCTAAGACTCATGGACTATCCATTTTAGTATCATCAGCAATTTCCAGTCCCATGAGAAATCTTGTCTCAAAAACAAGGTAGACAGCTCTTGAGGAAAGACACTGGAGAATGTTGACCTCTTGTTTCTATTTGAATAAATCACACACACACACACACACACACACACACACACACACACACACACACATATCTGAGGTTATCTTTAATCTACTTGGCTGTTCTCAATCTCTTCTCCTGTTCTATACGTTTTCTTTGAGTGCTGAAACAAAAATTAAGGTGATGGGCAGACCTCTGTCCTGTGGGCTCCAGGGGAATCACTACCAGTCTCAGGGAAGGCCTGGCTCTCCTCTACTTCCATAGTAATCGCTGGTCAGATATTTCTCACAACATATTGGTCTCACAATGCTTCTGAGTCCATCTTTCATGGGTTCCCTTTTCCTGTCTTCCTCTGCCACTTTAAAACATTCTTTTGCTCCTGTATTTTCAAAGACAGCGACATTAGGCCAAGGCCTCCCAGGCTGTGTCAGTCTTATCTTCCTCTTCTATCAGCGTCTTCCATAGTTCAACAATGGGAGATACGTTGGGTTCACTTGGGGAAACACAGACCCTTTATTTTAAGGGCAGGTGATAAACAAGTTTAACTTTCCGTCCGCTTTCTTTCACTTCATCGTTCATCTGCATCCCAGGTTCCAGGAATTCCACATGGGCATCCTTGGGAGCCAGTTCTGTTTTACCGTCCTTTCTTCCCTGCCCTCTCACTGTAAACTCAGGCTGCTTGGGGACAGAGGGACAGGAGAGTGAGGCAGGAGGGACAACAGAAGTGCAGGGAGGCGCTGGAGGGCTCCTTAAAGGGGCAGCGGTGGGTCAAGCCCATCTGAAGCTGTAGTGCTAGGCTAGGAACCCAGTCTCCCCAGACCTTTCTCTTTCAGGGAAGCAAGGACTTCAATTTTTCATTCTTTTTACTACCTCTTTCAACTTTAAAACCTTAACAATGGCCTTGAATGTATCAAAGCACCATCTAAGCCAATCCATGTGCATCTGCTTCTACATCTGGCCTTAGGAAGTCCATGTATAACCTCTCCTCTTCTGTTCCCTGGAAATGATCTCATCATGGCCAAGGATTCAACTGTTCACATGTACTATGCCTGGCAACCTGCAAGGCTGTCTTCTGACCAGATAGATGTCTGTGATAAGCTGACAATGTCCCCAGCTGCTTGTGGGACAGCTCTGTCAATCCAGATCTGCTTCCTGAGCTGAACGGAGTACTCCTTCATTCCTTCCTTCCTTCACTCCCTCCCTCCCTGTCTCCTCCCCTCCCTCCCTTCCTCCCTCTCTCCCTTCCTTCCTTTAGGCAGCCCTGAAGTCATTCACCCCTGCATACTTGCTTCCAGTCTGAATTATCTCTTACTAGATTGTTACAGCCTTCTTAGAGCATCTCTTAGGATCCATGCTACTACCTGATTTTAGGCTGCTCCTACAAGATGTTATGGACAACAGCAGCAACAACAACAACAACAACACACACACACACACACACACACACACACACACACACAAATCAAGAAAACAAAACCCAACATACAAACCAACCAAAGGAGGATTTCTTACTTTTGATTATGGAGGCCAGGTGTCTGTTGTACTATGGCATAGTTGAGGAGATCAAAGGACAACTTTTGTGAATTGGTTCTCTCCCTCTACCGTGTGCATTCCTGGGACTGAACTCTGGTTGTCAGGTTGTAGGCATCACCCTTTACCTACTGAGCCATCTTTGAAGCATTTGCGCGTCTTTTTCTGTTTAACACCCTCCAATGGTTTGCAACCACCTATAGAACGAAGCCCACAGCTATTATTATATCTTCTGCTGGCTGGCTCTCATGATAGGATTCTGAATATCCCTCCCATCTCAGTTCTTACCACTCCTTCATGGCTCCAAGCACGGGCAGAACATTATTAACCATAGCAATGGTGCCGACCACTCTCTCTACAACTGGACTGCCCTTCCCCATTGAAATTGGAGTCCTCTGCACCCTTAAAGCAAGGCAGAAGGTGCCTGTGTGCTGTGCAATTGCCTCTGGGTGTGCACCTGTGCTTTTCCAATGCAGGTCTGAGCTTTCCTGATGTGATTTTCACTTGATTTATTTTCTTACACCTCTGTCTCATATGCTTTTATTTGTTGTCAGCTTTACTTTGTATCAATTTTGGGTCACAACTTCTCAGCATAGAACACACACATAATAATATCTCCAAATGAACAAACGAATGAACACCGAGCCATCCAGGCAGACGGTATCTATCCTATTTACAATCAAAATTACTCCCAAGGAGGTGTCATTCTTTGACGTGTTTCTTATCCCTCTATCCAAGTCAACTGCTGCCTTCTGCCAGCTGCAGAGCTCCTTGAATGAGTTCAGATGTGGGATTTAAAATTGGCTGCCAATTTTCAATCTTTCCAGGGTAATGTGTTTTTCCTGTGACCCAAGGAAAGCACCAGTCCTGGCTAAGGGGATTTTTTTTTTTCCAAGGGCAGAGGGGAGTTAACAGGAAGGAACTTGAAGTTCGCTTATTCCCTTGGTGTTCCACAGGTGCTCCCAAGCAGCTCCCTTTTTCAGAGTGCACAGCCAACAGGCACTCGGTGTCAGGCTTTTAATTACTCAGTGCCAGGAAGTGCCTGTCAAAGCTGCAGGCTTCTGCAATATTATCTCAGATCTAGACATGGGACACAGATTACAAAGCGTTGCACTCTTATACTGAGGGCAGACTGGTCATCATTCTAAAGACAGGAGGGCCAGCACAAAGGGATACTTGTCTTCACAGGGAGCCAAGCCCACAAACCAGCACACAAGCTAGGAGAGCAGAGTCGGTTCATTGTATTGACCAGAGGGCAGGCAAACATCTGGTAAATAAAACAAAAACCCAAACAAACAAACAAACAATCCAATGTTCCTGGATCCAATTATCAGATGGAATATTTGTAAAACATTCGAGCTTTCCTCTCATTTTCATAGGTATATTATCTATACATTCTTCTGGAAGAGAAGGATGAAACATCCAATCTTGAACCATGACGTACATTTGATACTTCAGCTGCTTCGAAAAAGAAACATCCTGAAATAGGACTTGTAGCTTTTTATAAGAGGGGAGGCAGAGATCAACAATCCCAGCCACTTACTCAACTTGATAGCATTAGTAGAAGGTACGGTCAAGACTTTAATTCTGGGTAGATACGACTTCCAAGTCTATCTCTTTATATTTTTGATGCTTCTGATGCAGCAAATGGCTGTGAATTCACAGTTTGTGTTCATGTATAATCAATAGCTTCTTTTTAGCTCAACTACTCAACACCTCATTGGGCCAATATGTCCAGAGTATTCTCAGCCTAACAATTGAGCAATCAATCAACAAATTAGGGGATGGTACTGGCAGGCTGATACAAGGAGGCCCAAGATCAGCCTCTACGTGCCAGGACCACCCTCTGTTTAATGGGACGAAGTCAGGGAGGAGACACACACAGCAACACAGCAGCTGACTTGGGCAATCAGATCAGCAATGCCTTCTGCCTGGCATGACTCACATGATGGGACTGATCTTGTGTGTGATGCACACCCCTGGGTATCTGAGTTCAGAGGCATCGCTGTTTGCCCACTTACAACAATGTTTTAGAGTGTAAGTGATTGGGACACTGTTGCTAAAGGCACCACTCAAATCTGCTGCAATGTTAAATCAAAATACATCCATCAGGATCTTTAATGTCTGAATTATTTGCAACTAAATACCAGCTGCTACCATGATAACAGATGATACCACACCCACGTGTTCATGGCTGAGAATCACTGCATGGGACAGAAAGAAGCTTAGTGAGGACAACGTTGTGAGGAAAGGGGAGACTGGAGGCTAGGGTGTGGAAGGCTGGTGTGTCTTATGCAGAAAAGTGATGCCTAGACCGAGGTCTACCCTAACATGATACCTGCCACAGTGGAAGTGAATATAGAAATGTGAAGCATGCTAAGGCCTCGTGCCAAAGAGCTGTGGGCCACTCCCTGCCTAAGTCTAGTCACCCTTTCCTTGATGCAATAAGGACATGGTGGCAGCTCCAGCCCCTCTTTATCTTGTTTCGGTTTTATGGATGATCTCTGAGAAACTGTTTCCTAAGTACCTTCAGTCTATCAGAGTGGATTGTGGTTGAACACGAATAGCCTAAAAGCAAACTATTTCTTCCCTTGGCTAAACAGTTGGGAGTATTTGGAGGCAGAGGAAAGATTAATAAAGGGTAGACTACATTTTCTCTGTCCGGAGTCTGGTATGAGGCATGGCTAAGTTCCTTCAGGATTCCGTAGGCTGAAGGTCAGCAGCTCTCGAGGAATCCTCCAGAACTGCATCACCTGACTGGGACTGGTGAGACCGCTAGTGCCGTGGACTGAAGAGTTACTGTCAGGGGACGCCTATGTCTTCAGACTCAAGCCTGCAGCCTCTCTAACAAGCCTCTCCGTCTCCGTCTCTCTCTCTACCTCCCTCAGTTCTGTTCCTTTGCAGAACCATAAGTAATGCCATATAAGATAAATTTTGTCACTCATTTGTATTTTGAGTCTTTATATATTATTATTTCCTCTCATAATCCTTTCTCCTAAGAGTTTGATGATTTCCCAGAAGAAAAGAGGGAAGAAAAACCATAAAGCTCCAAAGAAGGATTTAGGAGGAGTGAACCTTCCTTTGATTCTCTTGTCCATATGCTGCTTGAAATAATTAATGAAAAGATATCTCTTTAGTTTGAAATTAGGTAAAATCACAATCTTTCCCTAGAACATATTTATTTCTGTACAAAATTATTATTTTGAGATGGGATTTGCCTTGCAGCCTAGGCTACCTTGGGATGGAGTACATAGGCCAGGCTGTCTTGGAAATCGAAATTGGGATTATAGACAGGTCCTCACTGTACCAACCTCAGATTGATTGGTCTGTCACTGGCCAGTGAGAGGTCTGGACTACCACCAACTCCCTAAATATTGAAACAAGACTCTATAGAGTCCCCTTATTTTCAGCAAAAATTATAAGGAATGCAAATAATCTAGCCAAGTTTGAAGGAGAAACTATCAAATAGCCTCAGATTTCAGATCATCAGTAACCTTGCTGCAGCCTTTCCTTTGAACACATAGAGAGTGGGCTGAAGAGAAAGCTTGAGGAATAAGCAGGGGGTAGCAATTCTACAAACTGTATGTGTTGGAAAGTATATTAGAAAGAATTCAACTTCCTTCTATGTATCCTATATGTAAACCAATTCTATGAAAGACAGTTTGCCAGAAGAAGCTGAAATGACACTTGTGGCGGAATTTTAAAGGGAATTTGTGTATTGTGTGTGTGTGCGGGAGAGGGACACACACACGTGGAGGTCAGAAGTCAACACAGGGTTGGTCCTCTTCCCACTGTGTGGGTCGTGGGGACTGAACTCATCAACAAAGTATCTTTATTCACAGAGCCTTCTTGCTAGCACTGCAACTGAGTTTATCACAAGTAAAAAGCTGAAGTGAGAATCAAAAGGATAAAGTTCCCTTCCCACAAAAGATTTACAAAATCATAACACAAACCTGTGGGGTTAGAGCCATTTCAAAATTACTGTCAGCTGCCTGCGTCCTTCCACAGTAAGAGAGGAACCAGATGACTTTTACCATTTCTCATTTTCTCCCTGTGTGACCTTCAAGGCTTGATTTTGTTGTTTGTTGTTGTCATGTTAGTCTGTTTGCTAGGGTCTGAAACACACTGGCTCTGAGTGACCACAGCTGCTTTAATGGGCGCTTCATGTTCTCAGGTTCACGTGGACCTTGGCCTTTGTCACTGCTTCTGCTATCAGGTTTTTATTTATGCCCACTTGGATATGAAGGAAGGGCCTGAGGGATTTTTCATTGCTAACTTAAAGGAGCCTGGCTTCTACCTTTAAATGCAGTGCACCTTGGCTGGGTATAATACTCTTGGCTCATATATTTTTGTCCTGTACCTTTGCGGCCTTTGCACAATTTGGGAGTCCATGAAAAAAGGCATGGGGAGCTACAGCCTTGTCTTGGAGTAGGGCATAGCTTGACTGCTGTTTTGTTTGTATGCACAGTCTTCTACATCGCAGGCTGGCCATGAACTAACTTACTATGTAACTGTGGAGAACCTTCAACATATGATCCTTCTCTTCCCGCTGCTTGAGTGCAGGAGATACAGTTGTGTCCCACTATGAGGGGTCAAACTTAGGGCTTCTGGAGTGCTAGGAAGCCCTCTACCAACTGAGCTGTGTTCCTGGCTTCAGTGGATTGACTGTTATGCACAAAACTTTAATTGTCAAAATTAAAAATCTTCCTCAAGATATGTCTTAGTGTCAGAAGGTCTGAAAATCTACTCTGACAAAAAGAGAGTGCTATTTAAATATATACATTTAGTTCTTTCGTTTTAGAGAAACACTTCTACAATACATTTGGATACCTTTTCTATTTCCATTCATCAGTTTCTCAGTTAAGGAATGTCAACAGTAGATTATCTTTATTCTCTGTATCATTTGCCATTTCCGTTATCTGCCATCCTTTCCTTCTGTTTACTGTAAGGACCTCGGTGTAGTTAGAACAGTTTCTATGTGTCAGTCAGTCTGTCCTTCAGCTCTCGTCTGGGAAGATGTTTATCTTGCTTTCATTGTGATTTATGTGCATAAAAATTTTAAAACATGCTCTGTCATTGCCCTGTGCCTTGGGAGAGACATTGGGAGGAAACAAGAAAAGGTTTGAATAACTTCACAGGTTCGCCCAACATGCATTCTCCTGTAGGTCTGGAAAGCCGTTCTGTGTCTATCTCATGCCCCAGTCCCAATGGACATATAAACATACCTGGGGTTTTCTCTATCTCTTTTTGTTTTCCATTCGTAATTTTCAGAGACTCCTTTTCCTGAAAGATGGTGGTAGGTCTCTAATAAAGGTCTGTTCACAGAAATCTTTCACCTGGAGCAGTAATTCTTTTTTTTATTAAACCATAAGTTCTCCCTTCATGACGACGACTGGTCATCAAGTACAGTGTATGAAGGCACCATAAGGACAACTGCCAGGGTCCAGTCAGGAAAACACAAGTCACACCAGCCATGTAGCAGAACAGATTTATGCATGGAAGAGACCGATTACACAGCCAAACAACAGTCCTTTATATGACAAAAGAGTACAAGCACCTAAGAAGGTGGCTTAGAAAGCCTGCTAAAATCAGACATGGCAGATAGAGAACTAGGCACCAGCAGGGCATTCTGTGGGTTAGGAGAAAAGAGGAGGCAGGGGCTGCAGAACTGAGGCTGAGCCACACAGTAAAGAGCAGGCCATGAGTTGGACAGTGGATAATATCCACAATGGATAATATCCACAAGATGTTGCAGAAACAGAGGGAGAGGATGGCAGGAAGAACCTTAGGTTACCTTTCCCTGTTCTTTAGTCTTTTATCATCATTCCACCAGTCAGGTCTATCTGGACCACGGAGGGCTAGCCACCTAGGTCTTTCCACACCTGCTAATCAAACAGTGGTCACCTAGGTAAAAAAAAAAAAAAAAAAAAAAAAAAAAAAAAATTGGGTTTTAATAAAAAGCCTTCTGGTGTCTTGGGTTAGTAAGAAATCACTCATTTGAGAATCATCTAATGACTTTGTTGCAGGAATCCTGGTTTTTGCTCTGTTTGGAAGTTTACAGGTCTGATTTATATTGGATTCAGAGTTGAGACTTTATCTTGAGAGTGTTTCTTCTGTAAGTTCATTATTGCCACTGTTTCTGTCCCCTCCTTTAGAACAATTAGATAATTATGTCCTATGGTGAAATTCCCATATTTATTCATATTTTCCATATGAAGTATTCATCCTAGGGGGCTGGAGAGATTACCTGTCAGTTAAGAGTACTTGCTGCTCTTGCAAAGGACTCAAATTTGCTTCCAAGCTCTCAGATGGTGGCCACCAACCACCTGTAACTCCAGTTCCGTGGGACCCAGTGCCTTCTGTGACCTCCACAGGCACACTAGACACAAAAGTAAACTTAAAACAATAAAAAAGAAAAACCTTTAAAGGTTGACTCTGCTTTTCTAGATGTACCCCTTTAAAGGTAATTAAGGCGGGGGATGGACTTAAGGATACTTACTCATCAGTTGGTTTGAGGATGGCATGAGCTCAGGTTAGCTAGATGGACCTCAGGTGATCAAAGCAGTGTTCTCCCTTGGTGCTAGAGACCAAACCTTGGGCCTTGTACACACAGGAAAGAACATCTCTGAGCTGTCCCACCAGCCCTATCACAGGAGCCTTTACAGGTGAAGACAGGGGATAGACAGGTCCAGTCATGTACTGTGAGGACATGACCCAAGGTTGCTGGTTTTGAAGACAAGAGAAATGGTCTTTCAAGTCAAGGGAAGTAGTTGCCTATGGGAAGCAGTGGAGAAAGGCCAGGAAACGAAATCCCGCTGAGGCCCCAGAAAGAAAGTCAGCCTTGCTTCTATCCCAGCTTAGCCCAATGAACTTCACTGTGGATGTTAGGCATGCGTAGTTACGAGGTAATATTACACCTCTTCACTTAAGCCACTCAACTTAGGAAGATTTGTTAGAGCAGTAACAGGAAGCAAATACCATAAGGTCATCACCCATTGAGCCCTTCTCCCGAAGAAAACAGGCAAGGATGATCCAGTCAGAGTTACTGCCAACATCACTGTTAATGAGTGAGCCAACTCTCAAGTTTGGGCAGAATGAACTTCCTGTACCTTTCCATGTACAATTTGAACTGCTCTAAGAGAGTAGCTTAATGCTCAGAGAAAATCTGTGTGGGAGTGAGTAGTGACTTGAGTGAGCCACGTTTTTTCCAACTCTCAGAGTCCCCAGTAGCTGTCTGTATTCCAACAGAAGAGAGGGTACCTAGAGCTTCATGAGTACAATGAATCTCTCTCCAACTTTTAAAAACATCGGTTCAACTGTGGCCAAGTGCCGAGCATCTGGGAGGCCAACACAGACCTCTCAGAATGTGGGCACGTGAAGTTCTGCGAGTGCTTTAATTTCTGGTCCCTCCCAATAGAGCACTGTTGGCTTACACCTCTTGCAGTTCCGGAGCCTTGAAGTCCAAGATCAAGATCTGGCGGAACTGACTTCAGTAGAGATGTCTCTGTGGCTCATAGTGCTGTCTTCTGCCCACACTATCTTCATCTCATCTTCTTTTGATGTTACTGTCCTAATTTCTCAGAAAGCCACAAGTCCTACTGGACTGGGCACTGTCCATCCAAACTAGTTTTTACATTAATCACCCCAAAAACCTTTTTTCCAGCTATAATTATATGGTGAGATACTGGGAATCAGGATCATATATGTAATAGATGAACACACACATACCATATTTTTCTTTTTGGTGGGGGGAGATGAGGCCTCTCTTTCATAGCCCAGCCTATGATGCTCTTGTTCCAGCCTCTTGAATGCTGGGATTTCATGTGTGCATCACCATACTTGGATGGCACGTCAATTTTGTTTATGGCAAAATTTGAATTGAGCCCCTCTAAGCACAAAGACTATCAAGTACATATTCAGGAAAGCTAAAATGAAAACAAATATTTATCTTCACACCCAACACTGTGTATGTGAAATTTTATTGTTAATTGGAACTCAAATTATAATAGTTATAGGATAAAGACATGCCCAGAGTTTTATAAGAAAATGAGAAAACTAGGATTTATATTAAGCCCGGATAATGACTAAAAAAATTAGCACTAGAAACAGAAAGAATGTTAGAAAATGCATTATCTTTGTAAATGTTTGCAAAGACCATCAAACAAAATTGCAAGGTATTAAAATAATTACCTAAAACTGATGATTTGCCAAGGCCAGCTGCCGTTGTAGCCACATACACGGAATGGACTAACAGTAAAGGTAGAGGTGAGCTCCAAAGGGGACCCTGAAGAAAAAAGTACACTCTCCTAGCTCACTGCACGTGAGCATGAGGGTCTAGCAGCATGCATTTTCATTGTTAGGAGAGATCTGGAGCAAAATGAGGAAGTAGGAACACTTCTTAACAAACCTGGGTTACACCCAGCAGTGTTGCAGTCAAGGTCTCATTTGAATAGAATCATTGATAGTCATCCTTTCATTGCTCAGCTCTCAGCCCTAAACATCACTTCAACTACCCGGAAGTCAGAAATCCTAACCATCAGCAGAAAAAAAGTCCAAGACGAAGGACTTAGGGTGAAATTCAAAACTCAACAGTTTTTACCTTTTAAAGATACTTTAATTTTGCGGTTATTGATGGATTAAAAAACACATTTTCAGCATTTCCTAGCTATAGTAGTGCATAGGAAATCTGGCTCTAAACAGAGAATTAATGAAATAACAACACACCTTACATCTTACACCGAAAGCTTACAGTTTACAAGGTGCTTTTACATACATTATTTCATTGGATTCTTACAACAAGCAGAAGGAAAGAAAAGCCAGTCGGTGGGAAAGGATAATCGTCTAGTTTTGGGCTTACAATGAGCACTTTTTTTTTTTTTTTTTTCAGACCAAGGGGCAATCAGTACGGGAACATACCAAGAACAAGACCGCAATACCCATGAGCCATGGTATCTTTTAGGTAGGTTGACAGTTTGATATCAAGTGTATATTTAGCATCAGTGAGGGAGTATGGAATGGGACAGACAAGGGTCTTATGATAGTCAAAGGATTTTCAGGCATTTTAAGAGGTAAGAGGAAGGATGCACAGAAGTGTATCACTGTACAGAAACCTACTTCAGAGTATGGTGTCCCTTAAGCGTATCAGATAGAGGGGACCTTGGGCTCACACGGGGAATCGAAAGGGAACCCAAAACGTGCCTGTCCAGCTCTCCTGCTGTTTGCAACTACATCACTGCAGTAAGTTTCACCATCAATCCAGGCTCCTTCCTGAACAATGCTATTTTCCCTTCCTTCCTTCCTTCCTTCCTTCCTTCCTTCCTTCCTTCCTTCCTTCCTTCCTTCCTTCCATTTTCTGGGCAAAAACATTTCTTCTGTTTTGTGTAATATAATTCGAGTAAAATACTGGTTTTTGCCACTGACTTATTTCAAGTTTTAAAGGAAATCCTTTTGGCTACACTGTGGCTAAAAATGGGAACTTTTGGTATGTTAAATATATTCTGATTTAGTGTACTTGATTAGTCAGAAACAGACCGACCCCTTAGACACATCTGACAGCTTGCTCACGTACTTCAAACAGACAGTGAAATGGATGGCCGAGAAGCCGCAGAAACCAATGTATGTCTAGGGGCCATCTACCTGGGCAGACTCTAGCTGGGTACTAATGATTTCATAGAAAAAAATATTTTTAGGATTCATAGAAATCTGTTCAATTTTGAAAACTAAAGTATAATAATCAAATTGTCATCCCCATGATTTATTGAAATAATTTTACAATAATATACAACAATGCTACCAGAGAATTTGTAGCATACATAAAACACAATGATTAGCATGTTCTTGGGTTTAAATGAAACACAAAAAAAAAACTAAATATTTTATACAAATGATGCTTTTAAGTTATTAACACAATGACATATCTTTGTTACATAAGACTTGCTACAGCAGAATATTTCAATTTTTCTTGCACATTTTAAATACAGGTGGACCAACTGAAATCATTATTTGTCTTTGTGGGACATTACCATGCAAAAACACTTGACAACCAAAAGACATGCAGATAGGTGGAGAGAAGGTCTCAGGTAGGACTTCTCAATGTCTTCAAGGGTTTAGTGAGGGCGGGTGCATATGAACAGGACTGGTGTCAATGACCTACCTGCACCAGTAAGGAAGCAGATTGAGGTTTATTTTTATATATATATATATATATATGTATGTATGTATATATATACACATTAGGGCTTGTTTGACTTAAAACAACCTTATATGCTTGCTCACAAAATGGAACATTTTAAACCATTTGAGTGAGTTGATAATTTAAGGTAGGCCACTGATACAGAGAGAAAATGAGATGGGAAAATTAAAAGCAAAGAAAAAATAGTAAAAAAAAAAAAAAAAAAAAGTTAACCCATTTATTCACAAGGGAACACTGAACTAGGTGTGCAAGAGTGCTTGAAATTTCCTCATGACGGCAACATTGTGAAGTCAATTGGCAAAGTATAAAAAAAACTAAGGAAACACAAATATCAAAACTGTATCTGCATGATCAAATACTCTGTCTACACAGAAAAAAAAAAAAGAGGTTAGAAATTCTAATGTATCTAAAGATATCACGCCTCAAAATTAAAATACAAACGTGGCAGTCTCTTAAGCTGTGCCTCCTCCCCCACTGCCTAGGCAGGGGATAAAAGTCGAAGTTTCCACAGTGTCCTCATTTTAATACGTCACAACAGTAAGCAACAGCAACTTCTTTTCTTCTTACCTGTTATGAACTGAAGCAAACAGACAACTTCCCTGAAAGGGCAGTACCTCTATGCTGTAAGTAGGGATCAAGGCTTTCACTGGCTTAGTATTTATCCAAATCCATGTTCCCTTTAGTTTTCTCGTTTCCCTTAAGAAACCGCCCATGAGACTATCTGAGAAATTTCACAATGTGTGACTTTAGCAGTCATGCTCTCCTAAAATACTGGCTAAAACCCTCATGGAAGAGTGAAGGCTTAGAAACCTCTGAACACTCTTCTAACCCACAGAGATGTTGGTACTCGAGAGATGGCCGGGCAAGGTGCCGCGTCCGTCCCCAGGTCTCTTGACTGAAGCATCTGTCTGGTCACTTAATTTCTCACAGAGAGAAGAATATTAAAAGGCAAAGGGAAATGAAGCGTCTGGTCCAGGAATCCAAACTGCTAGGCTAGCCACTCTGAATTTATTGCCACATCAGTGACTCCTGAAAAGTTATTATCTTTACTTATGCATATTCCCTTGGTGATAAGACATTCTATCTTCAAAAATTCTAAGAGTTTTGGCAAAACTGAGTCCGAGCTACTCAAAATAAAAATAACCGTTAGAGAGTTTATCTTCAAGCCACTGGTCAGCAAAAATATCGCTCAAAACTACAAAAAGCAACACGTAGCTTTCCTTTTAAATACCACACAGCCATAACACTGCCACCCGAAACACCGAGAAAATATAAAGTGGAGTACTGGTCAGAAAAGTTAATGGAAAGGATGCAGGGGGGTGGAGGAGAACAACCCAACAGTAGGAAAGTGGTGCACACTGTTATGGCACGGACGATGCTTGCGGAGCGGTGCCTTGGTCACAGGTGGTTGCACAGTGCACACTGATGATGCAATACGGACCTCACTCAGTGGCTGGAATGAAGGAACTTGGTAACTGCTTCAATGAGCAGGGCTCGGCTCCACCTTCCACCTCCACAGCGTGCAAAGACTAGTGTGAGCTCGAGGCCATCTTTCCCCTCCCTAAAATTCACAAAATTCTTTCCCACATTTTTCTGTTATAGAGACACGGATTTCTTCTTCTTCATAGTCATCGAAGTTGCTGGTGTCTCCAGAGCCTCTGAACTTTGGTATGAATGGGGCCTCAACCTACAATTGACATCAAGAGGAAACAGAAAGAGAACAGCTCCTCAGAGACTTGCAAGCACCGAGGACAATGAACCCCGCCCGCCTCATGCACTCACTCTGCATCTTTAAATGAGTCCTTGACGTGCAATGCACTAGAAGTTAGCTAGCATCTCACATTTTCATTTGAGAACTGCAACAAAATACTAATGAGGCTTCCAGGTTAATTAATCAGTGACCAGCATCAAAATTCTGGGTATATGTTTAGAACACTCTTTAGCATTTTATTTTATTTTTTGTCAATTTATTTCCAAAGTCTTTACTATTTTATTGTTCAAATTCCTTTCTACCAAGATTAGCCAATACATTTTATACATTTAAACTTTTCTAATTCCCAAGTGTACTTAAAGCCTCTGAATGTCAAAAGTCTAAGTAGAAATGACCTCACAGAATCACAGAACTGTCAAATTCCAACATTTCATTTCGACTCTGAAAATAAAATGTCTTTCCATATAATCTTATGGTGTACTAAATATGTGTGAGGATAAATTGAAAAGCTGAAATGATTGCTGCAATTTACATAGCAGATATTGGATTTATAATCACACACACTTGTTCCATCCTCCACCTCCACTTTAACAGACTGCAAGAAAAGCATCCCCATTACCACTTAAAATATTACAAAAGGGAGCTAACCAAATTCATGCCACTAGTGACTGAAGCCGGCATCAAACTGCCTAGGGATCTTTCTTCTTTGTGCAGCAGTTGCCTCGTTAACAATTTCCACTGCACCTCATTACTACATGTACAGCTATTTACTCATAAATTATTCCCATGAGTGACTATATCAACACATCATTGCTTATAGATAAAATATATACGTGAAAAATATAAAGATACTTGAAAAGAACAAGGTAAGAAATAAGTGTAAGTGGAAATTGTAATATCTTCTGTTTCCCAGTTAGCTCCCTGGCATGCTGTGCTTGGGACAGCATTTTATTGTATACAGAATGAGCCAAGCAGACAATTACTTCATTTCTAGGCAAATGGTGCTTTAGAATCAGACCATCTCTGGAGATTATTGTGAAGTATGTGTTGTCCAGTCCACTTCTTCAACACACGCACAGGCACATACACATGCACATGTGCGTGTGTGTGCGCGCGCGTGTGAATTTGGCTATTTCATTGTTCATAAACACTAGCCAGGGAACAAAAGGCTGTGAGCTATTGAAATTTACTGTCTTATTTTTGCACTGCTAAATGTGCAACTGAAAAGATATTGAAACTAATGCCTACGTTAAGGTGCTGATTATTCTTTGTAATTGCCGCCACTCCTCACCCCTGCATCTCTGATAAGGGAGACTCAGCTGTCCATCAAAGTGCTTCACCGTGCCCTGGCCTGTCAGCATGCTCCACCTCTGCTCTGGGTACTTAGCAGTTTACTATTCGGGATGACGGGATGAGTCAAGCTCTCTCTGAAACACATGAAGTCTAGACGGGCAGCAGCAATTCAGTTCCACGATTTTAGAAAGAGTACTAACTCCCGTGCAACATGAACACATTAGCATGTGTTTACTGAGTATTAGCACAAAACTACTATTTGTTTTTTTTTTTTGGTTTTGTTTTTCAAAACACGTTTTCTGTATGTAGCCCTGGCTGTCAACCAGGCTGGCCTTGAACTCAGGGATCTGCCTGCCTCTGCCTCCCAGGTGCTAGGGTTAAGGACATGTACCACCATGGCTGCTTTACACTTCAGAACTCTTTGAAATACTAACAAATCACAAACACATCCCAGAAATACATACAATTACAACAACGACTAACCATAAACACAATAGCAGAGACGATAGGAACAGTAATGGTAAGCAGTTGGCTGGAGAAAGTAAAGAAGGGCTTCTTCTGACATTTACAAGGAAGAAATACAGATAAATTCTGTATAAGAAAGTTCCAGTTATATGGGGAGCTTAAACAATTGCTGAGTGCCAGTAAATGGCTGAATAAACGTGGAAGCGTGTTCTGTTCAGAAACAGTCAAGTGTATAATAGTTTAGGACTAGTAAGGGCCTAGTCAAGGTCCCTCAACAATGCTACCACAGAAACAGGCTAATTACTGTACAACAATAAACAAGGAATTCTAGCTCTGACAGCTGGAAGGAGACGGTATCAACAGACCCTTGCAATGGCTCCGTGATGGGGCAGTGGGGTCGCCCACTGCAATGTGTACTAGCAGCACTTGTGAAAGAAGACTGAAGCTGGGATCTACGGCCACAGAAGAGACACAGTGACGAGGGACAAGGAACAGAGTGGGAAGACACCCAGTGTCAAAGAAGTCATGTCTGGGAGAGGAGGACTCAACATTTGTCTACACACCTAATTACCAGAGTATAAAAGGAGCCTGAACTAACTCTTCTAGTCTTTCTCAACACACTGAGCTTCCTGTTGTATTCTCTATCTTAACCTGCGCTTTTAAGAGTGATAAAGCTCATGTTTACATAGTTGAGACTATGTGCTTAAGATCATGCTGTCCTGGGCAGTTGCCTGACTCAGGCTCACATCTTCCTAGGAAGAGTTCAGCTCCCTCCACCACCCCTATCTCCTCCCACCCTCCCTCTCTCCTTCCTGTTGAATCAGCCTTCCCCCCTTCTCATAAAGATTCAAAGTTACAAATTAAACAGGTGATGTGCAATATCCGAATGTTTTATGAAACAATGTGTTGTTGTTCAACACCCTGTGTCTTCCTTTTAATAATAATGTTAGGAAAGAGCCCATTCCCCATGGAGGGAAACTCCCTTAGCCTAGAGACACTAGGCCCTACCCCAAATGACTTGACCGATTTTGATGACCCCTCATGGAAGGCCTCACCCTCCCTGGGGAGTGCTGGGGATGGGATGGGGGGTTGGTGGGGAGCATGGGAGATTGGGAGGGAAAGAGAATTGAGATCGATTTGTAAAAAAAAAAAAAAAAAAAATTAAAAGGGGGAAAATAAAATTCTCAAATAAGATGAAAAAAAAAAATAATGTTAGAAGGGATTTAAAAAGCCTGTACTGTGGTTCATACCTATAATCCCAGCACGGGGAAGCCATGTCCAGAGCATAGTTCCAAACCCTTGAGTTAGAGTGAGACTCTATCTCAAACAAACAAACAAACAAACACACAAAGAAACACACACACAAACACCATACAAAACCCAGGAAGAGGAGGCAGGCAGATTTTAAAGTAGTAGCGTGCTCAGATGTGAACCGGGTGAATCTGGGTTCAAACCCAGGAGCTAGAGCGAGCGCGGACCTTAAGGCAGCTATCTCAGTCAAATGAGAAACCGTAACAACAACAACAAACCCGCAAACCCAAAACACATTAATCCCACTTTTCATGGGCAAACTTCAAACTGGCGAGAGCCCGCTTAATAACTGCAAAGAACGGTGTAGAGGAGGCACAGAGCAGGTTTAAGGAGCTGGGGAGTCTACTTTCATCACCAGGGTCCTTATTTGTGACTACATAACAGGTGCTGAGCTACAGATGCCCAGAGCCGAGCTCCCTGGGACTGGCTCTGAGCTCTGGTACCCTGTGGGGCACAGCCGCTACACTGCCCTCACAATTTCAGCCTTGCTACGTTTTCTATTAGTTGAATCTTAGAATTCTTCCATAGCTTCATTTTGATAATCTTTGGAAATGTTAATGAATTAGGAAAACTGCTTTCAATATGAAACAGAGGATTAAATTCTCTCCCCTCAGGAAATGTGCTGTGGTTGCTCCTCATGAACTGCGGCAAACGTCAGAAACATCAGAAGCTGTGGGTTTTCTGGGGCTGGGGAGGGGAGAGCTAAATATATACATCTCGTGCAAGCTATTTTTAACTCAGCATTTAAGAGCGATGGAGTTAACAGAGCAAAATCTTCTCCTACGTTCCTCAATTTATTAGCACAGAGTAGCGCTGCTACTGTGGCTGCTAACTGGCTACCTGGGAAATAAAGCTAGTCTCTTTTGAATACACCGTCGGCCGGCTAGAGCTGCCCTCTATTTAATCGTGTGCCACACTAGTGCTACGTGGAGGGATGCTAACTACGTCAGCAATTCCTGAGTAGAATTTAGTCTCCCCCAATGAAGTCTTCAAATGGACAAGGGACAGCTGTATCTGGCCACACGCGGGCTACATGGGTCAGTGGCTCTTGCCAGAGACACGATATAAAACAAGGAAGATAAAGTTCCTGTTCTCACGAAATAGTCTAAAATGAGAGCAAGTGTATAAAATGCCAAGGAAGCACATGCTTCAGGGCAAACGGAACAGTGAGACGATAACGTAACTTTGAAGGATTGATTGTGTGGGGAGCTGAGAGGCCGACGTGAAGAGGGCTTAATGTGTGAGCCGGCGGCCAGGTCTGCCCGTGAAGACAGGAACAGTGGCAACCCTAGCAATGCCCACAGCAAGGCCAGGGTAAAACTGACAACATCCCATGGCTGAGGCCGACTCAGTGTCTGTCTGGTCATGTCCAGATTCTGGACTGTACTCGGTTATACGCCGTCTTTTAATGTGACGTTTAGCAGCTTTGAAATGCAAACCTGTAGAATATTGTCTAGAACCCAATTTCCACAGTATTGTCAAGAGTCAGCACAGGCTGGGAAAACTCGGGAAGTTTCTCTTTTACAGAGGAGAAGGAAAGAAGGCATTTGGAGAGAGATCCCGCAGAGGACTTGTTTAAAAGATAAAACCATTTTAACTGCTGAAGTTGAAAGCATCACAGCTCCAGGACCACCTCCTCAAAGGCTTCCGATTAAGAACAGAGGCTCACCTTTCTCTGGTAAATAGCAATCCAGTCCGTCGTGGCGAACCACTTGTGGGTTTTTATGTCACTCACGCCGTTCTTCAGGTTTCCGAATCGCTTGGTCAGATCCACCTGGAGCAAGTTCCGGAGAAGGTCCTTGAGGTCAGAACTGAAGTGGGATGGGAATCGGACCTGCACAGATACAGCATGTGGTGAAGAACATTCCAAATGGCTGGCGTCTGTTTTGATTTCATACAGGCTTTACAAGTGAGAGATCATCACACCAACAAAGAAGACAGAAGTGACATCCAAATGCTCTTTATGGCATGCCACAGTCTTAAAGGATGAAATCCATTTAGGTAAAGACCTGGAGTTCTCTGAGGGCCTTGTTTCAGTGGTGAACTCCCTTTAAGAACACAGAGCAGTGTCTAGACACTGAACACTTTCAGAAGGCTCATCTGTCTTCAGGAGGGAAGCCCTGCACCTCATAAACCTCTCAACTTAAACTTGTGATCTAAGTGGAGTAAGTGAAAACTCTCAGTAAGTGCATTCGGAGAGGAGGTCTACCAAGGAAGACTCTGAAAAGGGCCATAAACACTCACACTGCCTTTTCCGGCATAGGGATCCATTACATTTGTTAGAGAACCCTTTTAAGCAGAATTCTGCTATTGAGAAATAACACAGAAATGCCAGGAATAACTCAGAAGATGAAATATTAAAATGCAGATTTGGGGGGCTTGGGTGTGCTGCAGGCCCAGTTCCCAGGCATGGGAGAGGCAACTGAGATGTATGGTAATCAAATGGCTTGCTGAAGATGCACAGCGAGGAGGCAGAGTTGCAGTTCCAAACAGACATGTGGATCTCAGCACACACCCTGCTCATTGCTCTAACGCTCCCATGACTAGCAGACTAAAAACAGTATCTAAAAAGGTTAAAACTTCTCTGTAACTTTCATCTTCCTTACTAGAAACCACTGCTGCAAAATAAGGAACATCTACTCTCCACGTTTTAAAATGGGTTCATGGAAGAAACAACTTCTCACAGGAAACACAAAGGGAAAGGGTGGCAGTCCTGAAAAAAACAGATGCTGATGAGGATGGCAAGCAGAGGGAACCCTCACTTGCCATGGGTGGGAATGTAAATTAGCCAGCCACTATAGAACCAATCAAGAGGTTCCACACCACAAACAAAAACCACTGTTCAGCCCAGCATTATCACTCTTGGGTATTTGACCAGAAGAGCTCAAGTCAAGGTGTCACTGAGATCCCCGAGCATCCGTATATGCTGAGCACTCATGTCCATCAGCAGATGGCACATAAACTACACATATGTAAGTGTATATGAGATGAGAGAATTGACCCTGAGGCTAGGAAGGAGACCGAGAAAGACAAAGGTACGAGGGTGTGCACATGGGTAGAGAGCAAGATACTTGTTTGTTCGAAGCCCATCACATGGTACAAATAATATTTGTTATAAAAATAATGGCATTTTCTCCCCATGGTTACACTGGATCAGATTTTCCAGCACTGCATCTAAACATGCTTAGATTCAAAGAATGACTTATTTCAAGTGGCTGTGACTGGGCTTAGAGTGGAATTTGCATGACGTGTACAGAGGTAAAGTGCCAGTGATGCTGTCCATGATGCTCACAATTGCAGACAGCAATGCACTGCACACAAATGATTTCCTGAATTCGGCCAATGTACAATAGAATGCAAGCATCCAAACAAAGTAGTTCTTTATTCTGCAGCTCGAACAGAGTGGTAGTCCTGATTAGTCGACATGGGCAAATGTGTGTGTGTATTCATGTTTCAGAACAGTGGCTCTCAAATGGGCAGTGGTGGTGGTCTGAGAAACTGAGCCATATTTAATTGGGAACTTTCCCCATTGTAGATATACTCCCATTGCCAAATCACATCCTCTTCTCTAAAGATGTTTACAGGTAGCCCATATCTTCCATGGTCCATGCTAATCGTGGCACAATAACCTGGATTCAACAATAGTTTCTATGAACAGGAAGAATGACTAACTTTTCCTTCAAAAACTGTATCAAAAGGAGAATGACTTCTGTCATTATCATCAAATAAAAACACTTTAGTACGTGGAACACTGGAGAGTATTTATGACCTTTCTGACAGTGTGCAACAGGGTAGACAATGCTGACGTAGCTGTACAGAAGCAGATGCTGAAATGGAGAAGTCTAAATCCAGCAGTCTATCGAAGCTGGGATGAGGTTACTGGAAACCGGCCTGGAAAAGGCATCTGCTATGTGACATATGCCTCCCTGAGGGCTTGCTTCTATTTTCCTTAATTTACCTTCCTGTGATTCCTTCCCAACCTTGAGACCATGTTAATTATGCGTTTCCTCGTCATGCACTGCTCAGGTAAACTACGGATCTGTAGAGTAAGCTCACCGTAGATTATGAGCATCAGAATTGTCTGCAACGTTGAAATGCACAGAGGACCTATTCAGTGCCCTTAGGGTGAGGCAGCAAAGATGGAAACCACAGCATTCGTGCAGAGATCACAACTGATAGGCTGTATCCAACATACAAACCTGGCCTGACCATCTACACTGACCTTAATAAGTGGATGAATTTGAATCCACTCTTAATGTAAATCTACTATGTGCTAGGCAGTGATGTGCTTGGGACATACAGGAAACAAAGTAAAACAGAGACCTGCCTTCATGGAAATTTTATTCTGAGAAAGACATGATAAATAATGAGTGCAATTAGAATGATCTAAAAATGTGACATCATTCCTCACGTAGCAACATTGTTTATCACTGAAGAATATGGAGAAAACCAATGGAAAGCTTTTATAGATTTAAGAAATCATTTTTTGTTGCTTTTTGTTTATTTGTTTGTTTTTATTTCTGGAGATTGAGCCTCAAGCATGCTGAGCCTGAGTGTAGCCACTCACTGCAGCCTCAGCCATCCATCTCAAGGTTCTGTAGGAGTGGCGGATGGGGCTTATTCAGGAACCACTCTAGTGACTCAGGTGATGGCAGTTGGCTGGCCATGGAGACAGTGAAAAGCATCTTCAAAGGCAGAGCCAACATGTTTTCCCTGTGTGTTGGACGCGGGACCTCAATCTCTCGAGGCTCAAGGATGACAGGACACCTACCACCACACCTGATCAAACCTCCTCAGCAGAAATAGCTTCCAACTTCCAGCCTCCACTTGATTAATGCATACTCTGTGACCTATGGAAGACCATTTTCAATCTCAATTTACCCACTTAGAATATGAGGGAATATATTTTACTTGACAGTATGAAAGTTTACATAACATTTATGAAAATGTTTTGGCTTTTATCTTATTATAGTGTTGCATTTCCCATCTTTTCAGTCTTTCTATTAGAATACCATTTCAATATTCTTGGCTGAAAGAATTTTAATCAAGGAAGCAGCTTAAGATAGGAAGTCTATAATCTGTTTCTAAAATATCTTAGTCTATGTTGAAAGTTTGACAGAATGGATGACTCTAGCATTGTTTTAGAGGAACTGTGCATACAGCTAATATCATAAACGACTTTATCATATTACATTATATAACATGTGAAACTCAGTCTGAGCTGGGCAGAGTGATAAATCACACTGCTTTCAGCACCAGTTACAGGCTCATGCATTTCAATTTTCGGATAACTTATTTTCTACAAATTTAAACGTATGCATTTATTTCTCAAAAATGAAGCCACATCCAAAAAAGTAAACCAATGTACATTGTTATGGCATCCATGATTTAAATTCACTAACTCGCTTTCCTGCCACTCCCCTCATTTAGCAATAAAATAAGACAATTTGTCTCCACTGAGCTTAATTACAGAAGTTATAAAACTGATTTCTGGCTGATGGAGGGAAACTCTTGTTAATATTCTTCAGTTATTGGCATGGGGGAAATAGTATATAACTAGTAACAATTTTTATGTACTGGAATAAACTCACCAGGTTCAAATTGATTCAAAAAGAGTTTGAATATTATGTCAAGTGGTACTCTATTAACTTCTGGTCACAGCATACTGGAATACATTTTAAGAAACCATTTTTCTAAGAGAACTATTACATTTTCAGTAAAGGAATTTCCTAGCCAAAAGAAAATGCTGTACATTAATTATATTTTCTAAAGATAAAACATTTTCATTCAGTAGGCCTTCTATAAATTGTCAACATTCACACTAGTTCTCAGGGGAACACTCATCAGCCTGCATTCCATAAGTGAAAAGAGAGCTGAGGCATTAAAATACATTTATAAGAACTGTCTCTAAGGGAAACATAACAAATCCAGATGGGTGCCGAGTTCTACATTCACTGTGTTCCCAGCAGTGGTAGAATCATCTGCTCAACAAGCCAAGTAAGACTCATCTGGAAGCAGGTGTCCATATGATTACTAAATCACCAGCACAAAATGTTAAAAATGGCCCCAGGTTTTATGAAAATAGCACAACTGCTTTTGTATTTCATGAACACGACATTTATTGGCTTGGGGACACAGCTCAGTTGGCCAAGTTCTTGTCTACAATGCACGAAGCCCTAGGTCTCATCCTAGCGCCTCAGTATAAAACTGGTCTTCCTGGCACAAACACTCAGGAGGCAGAGACTCAGGAGGATTAGAATTTCAAAATCTTGTTTACCTACACGGTGAGCTTGAGGCCAGCCTTCAACACATGAGATCCAGTAAAAAGAAACATGTGAATACTTCTAGGTCAATTTAACTATAGCTAAAGCCAAGCAGAAAATGACATTTTAATTTCCTAAAAGAGCAGTAACAAAGATAGCTTAGACAAACACGTAGTGGTGTATTTATATATGTGTTTATTGTTTAGGATGCAGGATGAATGCAGAAAAGACAGCATAGTAGGCCTGAGAACACTGGCCTTACAGATGGCTGCTTCCAAGGTCCATGTCTGTCAGAGATCTGAACCTTGAGTGATGTGCCGGTTCCTTACACTATGTGAAACTTTCCCTGAACAAGTGTGGCTCACCATGTACAGATCTATAGCTCACATGGTTTATCTGAATGTGTGCTTACATTGTGAGAGGTCAGGACTTTGCTCTGTGGTAAGTAGATGGTGTGTGGATGATGAGCTGGCAATAAAAACACTGGGCACTGAGTCTTTCAAGGCTGTCACTGGCATGTAACATTCTCTACATGTGCCTTTTAGTGACTTGATGCTGGGGTAGTTAAATTCCTTCCCTGCAGCACTCCAGAGAGGCTCCTGAATCTGTGCCTCATCTCTGGCCATGTCTGGACTGCCTTTGCCCTTTGCTTATCTGGCTCTGCAGTCTATTGCTGTTAGAAATTGAAGCCCAATTACCAGTATATCCTGGGCTTCTGTGTCTTCACAGGCACCAAACCAGGATACAGACTGTGATCATGACTCAGAAGGGAATGACCTTTGTGCTATTCATCAATTACCCTTCATGGGGAAGTCTATTTCTCTTCATCAAATTAGTGAACTCTTTGATCAGTGTCTAGTGAGGTTCATGCCCTATATTTCCTGCAGTATCCTCTTGCTGTTCATTGAGAGTGGAATAATATTTATATTATATATAGTGAAGTTAACACTCCTTTTCAAATTATTTAAGTCAAAGACTATATTGTGTTTTCTGTAACAGCTGTTACTTGATTACTGCTTTCGCATAGCATTTTTTAACACAATATTGATTTTTATATTCCCATGAGTAACACAGTCAGATAGAGTTGCTATGGAAACCATACCTGGATTGTGTTTTAGACTACTGGCACTCAGACATAAAATGCAAAGGCTGTATACAGGAACACAGTGCATGTATCACTAGGGTGGGTACAGTGACTGCAGGACTGCAAATCCTTTCTGCCACTGCACATTTCCAAACCTAAACCTAACAGTCATGAACAATCTGACATTTAAATGCCACCTCCTCTGTTTTATCAAAAGCAAAATATGTGCTGAAGAGTCTAAAAGCTGACTGATCATCTCTATGTGCATTTAAAATACCAGTTTGGGTTAAAATACTGTAGTAGAGAAATTACTTAACAATCTAATGTTTAAATGAATGTACTTAAGTGAATTAATTACAAAATAACTTTTGTTTTAACTTTGACATTGCAACTATTTTATACCAGGGTTTCAGAACAGAGGCAACATGAAATACTATTTGTATTATGGACTATGTTTTGAGAAGATCAGACAAAGCTATTCCTTTTTGTTAAAATGGTTCCTCGGAGACCAGTTTGGTCCTGAACTCATAAAGCTCTTCCCTCCACCTCCCATGTGCTAAGAGTACAGGGATGCACCACCTTTCCCAGAAGGGGGAAAAAAAGCCTTGAATGAAAACAATTGAAAACTACAAATATAGATTCCCCAAATATAAGATTAAATTGGATTTTAGTGACATAAACTATTAAAACATTAAAAACGAGTTAACTTCCAACTTGGTTTTATCTAAAAAGGGAGGCAGTAAGAATCTTGCAATAAGGACCTAACCCTAACCCAGACTCCCCTGCCAGGATCTGAATGCTAAAACTACTTTATGGGTGAATTGGTGAATGTGACTTATATTTCACATAACACAGATTTTAGAGATGATGCAAATTAACAAAATCAGAAATGAAAAGGGGGACATAACAATGGACACAGAAGAAATCTAGAAAATTTTCTGGTCATACTTTGAAAACCTGTATGCCACAAAATTTGAAAATTCAAAGGAAATGGACAAATTTCTGGATAAGTATCACCAAAATTAAATCAAGAACAGATAAGCAATTTAAATAGACCTATAACCCCTAACGAAATAGAAGCAGTCTCCGAAAGCCTTCCAACCAAAAAACGCCCAGGGCCAGATGGCTTTAGTGTAGAATTCTACCGGACATTTAAGGAAGAACTAATACCAATACTCCTCAAATTGTTCCACACAATAGAAACAGAAGGTTCATTACCAAACTCTTTTTATGAGGTCACAATCACCTTGGTACCCAAGCCACACAAAGACACAACTAAGAAAGAAAACTACAGACCTGGATGAACATTGTTGCAAAAATAATAAAATACTGGCAAACCGAATCCAAGAATACATCAGAGAAATCATCCACCATGACCAAGTAGGCTTCATCCCTGGGTTGCAGGGATGGTTTAACATATCAAAATCTATCAACGTGATCCACCATATAAACAAACTGAACAAGAAAAACCACATGATCATCTCATTAGATGCTGAAAAAGCCTTAGACAAAATTCAACATCCTTTCATGATAAAGGTCTTAGAGAGATCAGGGATAACAGGAACATACCTAAACATAATAAGAGCAATATACAGTAAACCAACAGCCACCATCAAACTGAATGGACAGAAGCTTAAGATGATTCCTCTAAAATCAGGAACAAGACAAGGCTGCCCTCTCTCTCCACATCTCTTCAATATTGTACTTGAAGTTCTAGCTAAAGCAATAAGACAACAAAAGAAGATTAAGTGTATACAAATTGGAAAGGAAGAAGTCTAACTGTCTCTATTTGCAAATGATATGGTAGTTTACATAAGCGACCCAAAAAACTCTACCAAGGAACTCCTACAGCTGATAAACACCTTCAGCAAACTAGCAGGATACAAGATAAACTCAAAAAAATCAGTAGCCCTAATTTATTCAGACGACAAAGGGGCTGAGAAAGAAATCAGAGAAACATCACCCTTTACAATAGCCACAAACAACATAAAGTATCTTGGGGTAATGCTTACCAAACAAGTGAGAGACCTATATATTAAGAACTTCGTGTCTTTAAAGAAAGACATTAAAGAAGATACCAGGAAATGGAAAGATCTCCCATGCTCTTGGATAGGTAGGATAAAATGGCAATCTTGCCGAAAGCAAGGTATATATTCAATGCAATCCCCATTAAAATCCCAGCACAATTCTTCACTGACCTTGAAAGGATAATAATCAATTTCATACAGAAAAACAAAAGACCCAGGATAGCAAAAATAACCCTGTACAATAAAAGAATTTCAGAAGGCATCACCATCCCTGACTTTAAGCTCTTCTACAGGGCTATAGTTCTGAAAACAACCTGGTATTGGGACAAAAGTAGACAGGTAGACCAATGGAATCGTATCGAAAATCCTGATATTAACTCACACACCTATGAACACCTGATTTTTGACAAAACAGCTAAAAGTATACAATGGAAAGAGGAAAGCATCTTCAACAAATGGTGGTGGCACAACTGGATGATAGTGTGTAGAAGACTGCAGATAGACCATGTCTATCACTATGCACAAATCTCAAGTCTAAATGGACATAAATCTAGCCACACTGAACCTCTTAGAAGAGAAAGTGGGAGTTCTCTTGAACAAATTGGTATAGGAGACCGCTTCCTGAACATAACTGCAGTAGCACAGACACTGAGATCAACAATTAATAAATGGGACCTCCTCAAACTTAGAAGTTTCTGTAAGGCAAAGGACGCAGTTGACAAGACCAAATGGCAGCCCACCAACTGGGAAGATTATTACCAATTCTACATATGACAGATCTCCAAAATTTACAAAGAACACAAGAAACTAGTCACCAAAAAAAAAAAAAAAAAAAAAAAAAAAAAAAAAAAAACACAAATAACCCTATTAAAACATGGGGTACAGAACTAAAGAGAGAATTCTCAATAGAGGAAATTAAAAAGTCTGAAAGACATTTAAGAAAGTGCTCAATATCCTTAGCTATCAGGAAAAAGCAAATCAAAACAACTTTGAGATACCATCTTACTCCTGCCAGAATGGCTAAAATTACAAACACCAATGACAACTTATGCTGGAGAGGATGTGGAGAAAGGGGGAACACTCCTCCACTGCTGGTGGGAGCTCAAACTTGTATAGCCATTTTGGAGATCAATATAGTGATTCCTCAGGAAAATGGGAATTAGTTTACCACAGGACCCAGCAAACCCCATCTTAGGCATATACCTAAATGATCCACATCCATGCAACAAAGACATGTGCTCAATTATGTTCGAAGCAACATTATTTGTAATAGCAAGAACCTGGAAGCAACCTAGATGCCCCTCAAGTGAAGAATGGATAAAGAAGATATGGCACATCTATACAATGAAATACTACTCTGTGGGGGGGCAATGGAATCTTGAAATTTGCAGGCAAGTGGATAGCACTTGAAGAAACCATCCTCAGTGAGATAACCCAGTCACAAAAAGAGCAACATGGTGTGTACTCGCTCATATATGGAGTTTAGACATAGAGCAAAGGATCATCAGCCTATAATTCACACCACTAGAGGAACTAGGATACAAGGTGTATTCTAAGAGATTCATATAAAGTCCCTCACAGAAGGGGGAAGGGACAAGTTCTCCACAGCACATGTGGAGTGGGAGGGGGCAGTGTGTGTAGAGGGAGCTAGGAGAAAGAGAAGGGGAGGAGAGGAAAGCATGTGGGACTAGGAAGATTGAGTCAGGGGAGAAATAGAAGAGAGAAAAGAGAGATAGGGAGAAAGAGAGGAAGAGAGAGAGAGAGAGAGAGAGAGAGAGAGAGAGAGAGAGAGAGATAGAAAGAACATAAAAGAGGGAAGCATTATAGGATTGAGGAGAAAACTGAACCTGATGAAATGTTCAGAGAGCTACAAGACTGACTCCAACAAACAATTTGAGCAACAGTGGAAAGGCTACCATAAGTGCCCTTCCCTGATAATAATATCAACTAACTTATCCACCATCATGGAGCTCTCATCTAGTACCTGTTGGAAACAGAAGCAGATACCCACAACTAAACACTGAGTCGACTTAGAACCCAGATACAGATGGAGAGGACAAGACCACACCGCAGAATCACACAGAGACAGCTGACCTGAACAAAGAGGAGCTAACAGGCCCCCAGACTGACAGCTGGGAATCCAGCATGGGACTGACTCAGACACCCTGAACATGTGTCCCAGCCAGAAGGACTGAGCAGTCTAAGGGTCCTCACACAGTGGAACCAGGATGTATCCCTGGTGCACAAAAGGATTTTGGGGGCACATCCCCCATGGGGGGGATATTCCCTAAACCTAGAGACAGGAGAGAGGGTCTAGTCCCTACTCCAAATGACTTGACAGATTTATATGACCCTTCCTATAGGGCATAACCCTACATGTGGAGTGGGGGGGGGATGGGAGGGGAGGGTGGTTGGGGTGCATGGGAGGGGATAGAGAGGGAAAGAGGGATGGAGGGAGAGGGAACTGGGATCGATATGTAAAATAAAAATAAAATAATAAAAAAATGAAAACCATTCCCATTGTGGTGTGATATAGTTCATGCTTTTAAAACAGTGTGATCATATTTTAAATGGTTATAGCTTTAGAAGATATTAAGTTATTGGATACAAAATATTAAATTGGACATGAAGTTAAAAACATTCACAAACAGCTGAAAAAATGTTGCCCAAGTCAAGCTGAGGCTATTCATACCAGGAGAGATGCACTTATTTTAACTAAAGCCGTTATCCTAAGTAAACATAAATTTAGCTTATGCAGCATCTTCATTATAATTTGATTTCTTTTATGAAGAGGTATAAAAGTAGTATGGAAAAGGCTCAGGAGCTTTCTAGTTACTTCTAGTTAAATTATTTGAAACATTCCTTTAATTTCTACATTTCTACTTTGCATTAAAAAATATTCTCCTGTTACAGCTTTAATATATTTTCTTGTTATGTCTCATATGACCTTTGGTTCTTATTCTCTTTTAAAATTTAAGTATTCACTTCTTACTTTCTTTTTAAAATTTACTATTTATTGATTATTTTTATGAATGTGTGTGTGTGTGTGTCTGCATGAGTTTATGTGTATCATGTGAGTACAGAAGCCTGTGGAGGCCAGGGGAGCAGATCCCCACAGAACTTGAGTTTCCAGATGCTGTAAGCTGCCATGTGGATGCTGGAACCAAACCCTGGACCTTAGCAAGAGCATCAAGCCAGCTCTCCAGGCCATGTTCTTAAAAACAAAATTACCGCCACTACTAAATTTTTGTGCCATGGTTTATTTTATGCATATCCATAGTTCTTGTTATAAATTATGCTAGGGAAAACAATCACAAAGGTAAGAAACCTGAAGTACAGATCTACAATGTAACGAGAACAGCAGAGATTTTTCTCACTAGGAATAAAGACTGCATTCCATTCTCCTGTATGCCCTTCCCAGTGTCCACCCTCAGACATCATGTCAGTTCATTTATAAGCAGGAGGTGTTTGCTTTTCACCTGTCACAAATTTAATGTCTATGGCTAGCCCTCTAATTTGTGAATATTAATCTAATATCAAAGCCTCCCCAGAAAATGTAATAAAATATAAGGAACAAAATCTCAAGACCTTCCTACAAGGCACATACATTGTGAGATTTGGAGTAACACTGCCACGTGGACCAGGAACCCTCAATGGATGGACAGACAGTTACTAATAAGTGTCTTTTCGAGCAGCCTCATGGTAGAACATCTACAATTTAAATCTGGATCCTAGCATCAAGGTTAAATTATTATGTTATTGGCTATCCATGGTAAGTTGTGAATATTTAACACTATAAAATTTAAATTCATGGATACTGAGCTCAGCTTAACAAGCATTCAGAGTATGAATCTGGTTGAGGTAGAAATAAATGGAGACCTCACTTCTCTACCTAAGATTTATCTTTACCTAAGAAGGTCATAAAGTACAACAACCAAAAAGGGAAGTGCACCTGTCTCAGGGAAATGCTACTTAAGTCCATTCCTTGGTGGCACTCTTCACAAAACACAAAGGACAAGTTAAAGGGTGTGGTATATATCATCAATGAGAGCAAGAAGTGTGGCTCAGAGGACAGTCTGCAGGAGCTGGGAGAGTGTGCAGGAGCTGGGACAGCCTGCAGGAGCTGGCTTCGCCTTTCGCTTAGAGAAGACACCTTTACCTTGGGAGCACTCTCTCCAGCCCCAAAGCTCCAAAAGCCGTGCTTTCCTTCCCAATGACACCACTACATCTCAGAAAAGAGTACAACATGAGCTAAGGCAGGAGACTGGCGTTCAGAGACTAAAAGTGCAAAAGCAGAGTTAATGGGATAATTTACCAGTGTCACACGCTCAGTTCACTCACGGTCAAGGATAATTGTTATTTCCTGTTTGCTAAAATTCGGCACCAATTATAACTGCATTAAACATAAGCAATTCTGTTAAAATCAATTCTGTAAATTCTTCTCAGAAAAGGCCCATCTACTTTATTTTCACTTTTGATGTAATTCAAAAAGAACAGTTACATAAAAGCAGTCCCTAAAACTGTTCCCCAAGCACAAATCCATGAGATCAAAATTGTGATTTATAGGATTACTGTGAATAGTTACAATCTTTACTCAACAAACCAAAACCCTGAAAGTGGAAGCTGCCTTAGTACCCTGTTGACATGTTTGAGCAACAGCTCTCTACCTAAAGATGTCAACACAGAGGGGAGCAGCTCATGCCCGACAAGGGTTCTATCTGCCAACTTTAACCCACACCAGACGAAGGGGAAGAAAGGACTAACCGGGCGCATCACTCACCTTGCCAGAGACGATCTTCTCATAAATCTGGATTGGCTGGTCTGCAAAGAAGGGGGGGTAGCCAGCGGCCATCTCGTAGATCAGCACCCCCAGTGCCCACCAGTCCACTGCCTTATTGTAGCCCTGAAACAAAGGAGCAGCAGTGCTGATCACCAGGCAAGTTACTCAGGAAAATGACAATCTCAAAATGATCCGGAAATGTATGAACACAACCACAGCGCTTAGCTGTGAAAAAAGGAATATGGGAAGCTAACAAAGCCTATCAGGGCAGGTTTAATTAAATGAAGCAATTTCCAGATACCGGAGTTTGATTTTGGGAAGGACTGTTAAATCATGTTCCTCAAATCACTGAGACTAACACTGAGCGTGAAACCTCTTCCGTTTCAGTGGGAGACTTTTGCTGCTAGTCAATGGCAGAAATCACCTCTGGAGGCCCATCCTAAGCCATTACCTATGCATTATGTTTGCAACAGCATAGCTAGAAAGCAAAACAAAATTGCATTACTGGAACAACACATGATGAACTGACTTCGGAACAGCCCATATTCTCGGACCTGGGAAGGTGAAAATACTCAAGATAATCATGTCTATTTCAGTATCTTTTGAAAAGTAAAGCTGAAGTGTCCTCTGACCACTATTACCCTCCATGCACGATGTTTGCTCTTTGTGTTCAGTGTCTCATCCCCTGAAGGCACAGGAAGGAGAGCTCATGCATAAGGTTTTGTGAATACCATATCAAAAGAAAGGCATGTTTAAAAAATACACTGGAGCCAAATACAAGCCAGGTTCTCATCTATTTCATCTGGCATATTTTTTTTTTTTTTTTATAACAAGCTTACTAAAATACACATGCAGAACACTTTGTAAGAGGATACCTATTGATAATGTTTATATTAATACATTTACATTAAGTTTGCTATCAGTCATGATCTGTATCAACTAAGACTATGTGGGAAAAAAACAACAATCTCACATTCCACCTTTTTGTCAAGATGTTAGCTTTACTAATCATTTAGCTTTCTAACCACCAGGTAAAATACAATACAATACGGAGATTTCCTTCTTTCCTGATTATATGTTTTAAAGGAGGTTTGTAATAAGCAGAACGACATCTTACTAATAGGAATGGGATCAAGTGCTCACTTTAACGTATGTTTTACATTCTGTGGAGTGTTTAAACAGAGATTTTAAAAAATCATTAATAAAAACACTATACATAGATAGCAAAGGACATATACTCAGAATTCGATTTATATATACATATAAAGAAAAACTAAGTGGTAATTACATATTTGAAAATATAACTCATAATCAAATATAGCAATGAGATACCATTTACTGTCTTTTAAATGAACAGTCTTAAGCCTGGAAAGGATGGAGTAAAATAACACACACTCCTGGTTAAGTGGTAAAACGCTGCAATCTTATTAGACAGCAACTTGGTAATTTATATCAAGGGCCTTAAACACATTCCACTTCTGAAAATATAGGAAAACTTTACTATATATAAAATATCAGAAACAACAAACAACAGAACAACAGGACAATGTAAACAGCCAACAACAGAAGCGTGACTAACTACTTTATGGTACATTTGCACACATGCATTAGCAACACACACGTGCACAGCCATGTGTGCAGGAATGTTAGCATTAAAAACCCATACACAAAGTATACATTCACCATGATTTCATCTTAAACTCATATTAGAAAAACGTATAAAATGTCTTTTCTTAAAAACTGTCTTTGGGGTGCTAGGACTCCAGGATTTTTGGTTTCTTCACTTTTCTACAATCTCCAAATTTTGTGCAATGAGCATTCGTGTACTCTAGTGTGTACACGTGTACAGGTTTCCATTCTTATTTTGTGGTCACATTATAAGTGCAGGAAAGGGAGAAATGTGTAACGTTTCCAACAATGATGCTTATGAATTTTTAAAGATTGGTTAGTCAGACTGTAAGGCTGAGAAGCTAACTTAGGAAGTCTACAGCGCATTAGGCCGTGTCTCTTCTCCTCAGTTGCTCCTCTGAGCTCGGCCTTTTCACTTCCCCTTCCTGCTTTTGCCATCCAGAGAAGAAAGGGAAAATGTAAACATCCTTTTAGGTGTGGCTACATTTGTTATATTAAATGTAAATGTACTAGCACCTCACTCTACCATTTGCAATGTAGTTCAGGCTTCAGCAAGGCTAAAAACATTTAGTTGCTGTATTATTGCTATGAAACTAAGATTAAAAATAACTTTCAGACATCCCCTTCACTTAGGTGGTGACTTGGAACAGAAGAGAGAACTGACCCCCCCCCCTTGTCACCAGAAAAGGCCTCCTGCACTGGCCAGCCAGGGAAGAATCCTGACAGGGGCTTTGTGGGCGGCAGCCCGTACCTTGCTGAGGATGATCTCTGGGGCCAGGTACTCCGGAGTGCCGCACAGTGTCCAAGTCCTGCCCTTCACTCTCTTGGCGAACCCAAAGTCTGTGACCTGTGAAAGGGATGGAAGCGTCGCTCACTTCACAGAGAACATTCAAAGCTAAAATTCAGGATGACAATGAAATCCATGGGGGGAAAAGGAGCCAATGTGATTGAGAGTAATTCACGCAGGCAACTATTTAGTGAATGAAGATCAGAACAGCAAGGCTACAAAACTCTTCTCCAAACAGTAAATAAATGTAGGGTGACAGGTGACAGATGTAAGTAATTAAAAAGTGAAAAAGGAAGGTACTGTGGAGTAAGCGCTGAGGAAAATACCCCTCAAGCCCAACGTCTCTGGCGTAAAGTGTATCACCAGGAAAAGGCTCTGTGGACCTGTCTCTGCCAAGAAGGCCACGGAAAGCCACGGCCCTGTGCTATTAACAGAACTGGAGGGGACACAGCCACCAACTGCAGTCTGAAGTTAGGTCTCATCCGCCACATATTTGAGGGGTAAAGTGCCTGGACTCGGGGACTAGACTGTCTGGGTTAAAATTCTAATTCTTCCACTCCTGACTGTGACCGAGTCTTATCAGCTTTAAAATGGTGACAAGAAGAATATTTACAATTCACAAGGTTGTTAATATTAAGAGACAATGCAGGCTGAGTACCCCATATCCAAAATACTTGGAACCAAAGGGTTTGCTTTTACCATGTTTTTTCCCATCTATCTATCTATCTATCTATCTATCTATCTATCTATCTATCTATCTATCTATCTATCTATCTATCAATCAATCAAATGCACAGGGAGAGACCCTGGTGAGAGTCCAGACACAAAATCTCACGCTTCTTAGGCTCCTTTCAGCCACAGCCGGGAGGAATTGCAAAGATGTCTTCAGGGCACACCCCCTTGAGAGTGCCGTGAAGCCGCATCCAGTCACCGGAGGGGCTTTTCACTTTGGTGTCCTATCAGCACACCAAAGGGCTTCGCACTGGAATCTTTCATGTGGATTTTCTGACTGAGGGCTGCTCAGCCTGCACACTCGGGGGTTCCTGGCATTCATCACTACTCCCCGTTTAGCTAAACTGCTCCTTTTGCAGGAGTCCATCTCTAGGAGAAAGACACAGGTCCCTCCTTGACGTGATGCTTACTGCTCTGTAGCGGCAGACCTATGAACCCACTCTGAGCCTTCTGGATAGAGACAACTTTTTCCCTTGGACAACAAAACTAGTGAAGCCCGTCATAACAGTTGAGGTGAAATGTGTGAAGATATTCCTCAGGACATCCATGCAGCGTTCCAGTCCTACCTGGATGTAACCCTGGTGGTCAATTAAGAGGTTCTCAGGCTTGAGATCTCTGTAGATGAGGTCCAGGGAGTGGAGGTACTCAAACGTTAGCACAATCTGAGCTGCGTAGAAGCGAGCGTGGGGTTCACTGCAAAAGAGAAGATGGGTCTGGGGTGAGATATTTTCACTCAAATTCAGGAGAAGAACTCATCATTATACAAATATCTACTGCCTTCAAATAACACTGCTGGACATTTATGGGACATATTTCCTTTATATAATTGTAAATATAAGATGCACTCAGGACCTTAATTCATACTGAGGAAAACATAATTTTAAAATGGTCATCTTATTGCAAATTATCACTGCCCACATTGGAAGTCAGTAATGCCTTTATAATTACAGCTGGCCTGAGAAGGATGGAAAAGTAAATGTGTCCACTCTGTAGTCTCTAAGAGCCACCAGTACAGCTCCCAGTTCATAGGCGTAAAGGGTTTCACTGTACAGAATCTTATCTGTGGTCATCTGAAGATGAAATCTGTACCCCTACTCTGAAGTAGTTCATGCTGCACAAACGGCTGGGACACACTCATCGGAGAAAAGGTATGATGGAAAGTATGGATAAGAGAGAGGTTTCTTGGTTTTGCTTCAATGAGATGATGGGACAGACTTAGTAGACTCCCTAGGGGAGAACTTACTCTCTCTGAGGAGCAGAGGAGAGGTGGGGGGGGGCAGGGGTGGGGAGGAAGGAGGAGGAACTAGATTGGAATGTAAAAAATAAATTAATAAAATTTTAAAAAAGAAGAGTGCACACAGCCCGTCTAAAATCCACAGGCATCCTTCTCATGTGAATTTCCAAATCTCATACTAGGTATGTTTATAGTTACACACACACACACACACACACACACACACACACACACACACACTCACTGAATGTTTGTAAAACCCAGGTGAGCTTCTTATGCATAGGGCACATATGCAACTTTGATATATTAGTGTAATTTTCGTGCTACAATTTTAGTGTTATTTGAAAATGGTGTACCAAATTTCTAGTTCATTTTCTAGTACATTCATTGAATGTTTGCCAATTTGCCTGACTTTAATGACTTTCAGATTTGTGTCTTTTATGAACAACCTCAATTGTTACTATGATTTTCCTCAGGGGATGGCACCAGAACGAGAAATTTCTACAAAGAATTTGACACATGCTGCTCTCTATACACACTGACACACTCCCAAGTCCTTGCCTTACTCAGGTACTCCGTAAATACCGGCTGACTCAGGAATGTGATAACACTTTGAGCAGCAGTATTTTTATCATACCCCTCCAGTTTCAGCCAGGTCCAAACACCGTAGTAAAGAATGAGGGAGGCTCTGGAGTAGATACTGGGAGACTCCTTCCTGGTTTGGGGGCATGCGACCTCGGAATCTATGAGAATTTCATATGGAAGCCCCTTTATACTTTTTCTCCATGTGTGCGTGTGAGTGTGTGCCGGTGCGTGCATGTGTGTGTGTGTGTGTGTGTGTATGAGATCTGCTTAGTATCCTATTTATTTGTTTATACAAGCTGATGTTGGTAGAAGAAACATGGAGGGTATGTAGCTCTGTAGTCTACAACTTAAAGCAGCTTTAATTGGAGACAGGAGAGTACGTCAGGATTTGATGAGTGACCAGACAGATGGAGTCACACTGAGCAATCACTTAGATCCTCTGGGTTTCCCTGGGTGAGCGCAGTTCCTAGAGCTCACACAGCAAATGTCAGAATTCAGCAAAGACAGCATCCCGCTGACTTATTTCAACCCGCTTGCTTTTTTCACAGCACTATGTGGGGTGTTAAAGAAACACATGTGGGTAGCTCCAAAGCAAAGACATAAAGTGGTTGCAGAAAAGGAGGCACCGTGTTTTAGGACAGGGTTGGGTGTGGCATTTCAGTGTAAGCAAGGGACAACTACAGAGGAACATGAGGACTCTGGGCCTACATAGACATGGAGACAGGAAAGAGGGGAAACAGGGAGTAAAAGGAAATTATCAAAAATAGAAGCCACTTTTCATTACACAGTTTCCACACATAGTAGGTTCCCTACTCTAAAGGTCAATAGATGAGATCTTTGCCTAGGCCCTAGGCAACTCAAATAATGACGCCCAGTGGCCTATCTGTTACTCTTGTGATTACCCAACTCTATGATCACCCTATTGTGAGTCACCAGTCTCAGAGGAACTCACACTCCGTTTAACTGAAACTCTCCTTAGGTTTTTACTGATTTCTGAATATTGAGTGAAACTGGTTGTGGTTTTAATTTTAAATTAACTTCTTGAATGATTGCTAATTTACAGTAATAGCTATAACTCTTGTACACAGATAAAACTACGAGAAAAGCTAGGAAGTGTTAGAGATAACCTAGTATGCTGCAAATCCCTTAAGTTGTGTACTTATTCAAGAAACTGAAGGTAACAAAGACTTTAATTAAACTGTAGAAGACTTTGTAATATAATTTCGCCACAATATAACATTTATTTATTTAGCTTTTTGAGGCAGGGTTTCTCTGTGCAGCCCTAGCTGTCCTGGAACTCACTCTGTAGACCAGTCTGGCCTTCAACTCACAGAGATCCACCTGCTTCTTCCTCCCGAGTGCTGTATCACTATTATTTTTATATCTCTTTTCTTATATTCACTTACATCCAAATTTCTACCATAAATGCTATTGCCATTAAATATTATAAGTTGCATAGCATATATTATCATATGTCTCAAATGCTATTATTTACTCAGTACATGTTGGTATTTTAAAATTTAATTTTTGTATTTTTTTGTTGGAAACTCTTCAAGCCATCTCATAATACTTAGCAATGGTAGAATATTTAAATTGATTTCACTGCATTCTGATTTGGATTTTAAAGCTCATATATGGCATGGCCTTCTATCGAAGTTTCTACCTAATACTTTTCTATGGATAAAATACGGGTTAATAAATTCCAGGGTATTCTGGTTTAAAGTAAACACAAACATGGAAAGAAGTCAGGAGCAACAGTTACCTGAACCTTCCAATTCTTCTTAGATGAGAAAACATTTCGCCGCCAGGAACATACTCCATAACCATGTATAAATTAGAATTATCCTATGAACAAATAACAAACAAGTACCAACTATAAAGTCTAGTAAGAAACATTTTAGGATGACACCATGTTAAATTAGAAAGGAAAAAGTAAAATCCATTTGACAGATCAAAAATTTGAGGGGGAAAGATATTACTAAAAAGTGTTCTGGCCTCTCCACACTCATCTCCACTCCCTTAGTATCCCAGAAGAAGCCTGGGACTTTTGCTGTTCTGTTGTTGCAGGGGACATTTAACTTCAAAACAATGAAACACTGGAGCAATGGCACAGTAGCACAGCTCATGCAAAGGAGTAACAAAGTTAAAAAACAATTTGGAAACGCTAATAAGAATATTTTCATCTTATGCTTTCAAGATGGATGGCTTTAATATTTAAGTATATAAGGCTTTATTGGATTTAAAGAACAAAGAACTAAGCACAGGCAAATACTGCCCATGATTCAGCAGGGCCAACCCTCCCCAATTCATCTGAGTCATGAGCACAGCACAGAGGTGGCTCTCCTGGTGCAAAATAACAACAGCGAAAACCCAAACCACAAAAAGCCAGATACAAATTACTACATGAAGCGTCCAGGTCCAGGTCACAACAGGAAGGGTTTAAACCATGTAGAAAGTGTGTTCAGCATCTACATTTACACGGAGCGTAAGACCTCCTAGGGTGTCTGCATCACTGTAATACTTGGTTTTGTGTTGCCTTCCGTGAAAAGCACACAGGTCCTCATCAACAGCTACTCCAGGGTGAAGCAGAACTCCCCGCCCCCATCACCCCAATCCCCAGAGTTGATAGGCATGGCGAGCACGTGGCCACCATCGTGGTTTACCACTTCACTGGAACCCTGTCACCATTACGTCAACAGCACATCTAGACAGCAGAGCAACTGACCTTAAAAGAATACTCCAGTCGGACAAGGAAGGGAAACTCCACTGCCTGTAGTATTCTTTTCTCATTCAAAGTATGCTCTATTTGCTTCAGCTTAACCACCTGTAAGTGGAAAACAGATTTAAAAGACATTATCATTTTAAAGAGAAAGGTTTCCATACAATAATCCCAATGGATAAGCAGAATTACTAGGCTTCAATAAAAAGAAAATAATCAACCAGAGTGCTAAGCTTCTACTTTTGACAGCCTAACAGAGAATTCCAGCCTTGGTCTTCAGCTGTGGTGATGCAGGTCACTTATCCCAACACTAAGACTACTGTAAGTTCAAGGCTAGCCTAGGCTACACAGTGTGAGACTGGCTCCCCTACCCCAAAGTCAGCTATAAATCAAGTTAAGAAAAACTTAAGTGGGAACAAAAAATAGATCTATAAGATTGCTGTAAAAGTTATTATGTGAAGATATTTGCTGCTAATGACATGACCAAATCACTTATCAGTAAACAGAATGAAATTAAGGATGAAGGAAAAGCCAAAAGAGTGGGCAAAAGTGAGTAAGCTGTTCAAACTGTACTTGAAGAAATACAGTTAAAATCTAAAAATTCAATTTACATAGCCACAGAGCAGAACATGGAAGAAATACAATCTTTCTATCAAACATTCCGGATTGGGCACACAACAGTAACAGCTCGGAAGCAGACATCTGTTAGTTTAATTTGTCTAAAGAGGTGAGGGGTGGGCTGAGTTTAAAAGACGGACCGATAATAAAGGCTCAGAAGAGATGGAAGGGAAAGCTGGGTAGAGGCTAAACCCCAAAACCAGTCCTAAAGGGGGAAACACACAGAGGCAAGAGCCCTGGTTTCATTTAGCTATGGTTAAGGGATGCTCCCTTAGCCTAGAGGCAGGAGGGAGGGCCTAGGCCCTACTCCAAATGACTTGACAAATTTAGGTGACCCCTCCTGGAAGGCACCACCCTACATGTGGATTGGGGGAGGGGGATGGGAGGGTGGAAGAGAGGGAGGGAGGGATGGAAAGGGAACTGGGGTCGATATGTAAAATAAGAAAAATAAGTAAATAATAAAAAAAAAAAGATAGCACTTCTGAAAACTTGGTAAAGAATGTGGCAGAGATAATTTTACAAATATCCTTTGGGATACAGTTCATATTTTATCTTGAAAATTCACTTAAAGTTTATATTCACATTTAATATGATGATGCCAGCTTAAATACCCTGGTATGAGAGGACTGCCAGATCACCAGCTGGTTCTTTCAAGTAAAACAAAAGTTATTAATAAACGAGACAAGCTGAACAGCAGTCCCTCCCCCAGAAAATCCCAGAACCCTTTTGTGTATCAGCTTTCAAGCCAGAGAAGCAGATACAGACCATGCACAGACAGCATGGGGTAAGAGGCTCCGGTGGATTTTGGGAAGCAATTATGGCATGTTAGGAAGTAGGAGGAATAAGATGAACTCTGTCTTCGTTTAATAAATGTCAGAAACTTTCCGATGAGTCAGAGAAATGCGATGAGATCGTAAGGAAGCATTTGGTCAGAGAGGAAGAAAAGTAGAAGTAAAAAGTCTGGGATTTTGGGAATCGTGGTGCTACTAAAGTCAACTGGTCATCAGAGAAGGGGCTGGAAGAAAGGATCCTGGAGATAAGGTGCATTTTGAAGGGAAAATTAAGGAGGAATAAGGCACAGAAATCAGATAAACCTTGGCTAACACATGGGTTTAACTCTCTAGCTGTCACACACTGAAGAAATTGAGAGGTGGTTAGCTTAAAAGGGAGACCAATCAATGCGCACGCATTTGTGAAGACTCACCGATACCACAGGCGCGCATACATTACAAGTGTGTATATGTGCAGACCCATATATTTGCACATGTGTATGTATGTGTTTGTCTCTGCCCACATGTGTAATAGCCTAGTAATATTGGACACATTGTAGTAATGGGATCTCTTTAATCTTGGTATTGATTCCCCCTTGTACACTAAAATTGGAGAAGTTAAGATTACCTAACTGAATTATTTGTATGAACTTACTGACAGAGTTATTATGGCCTGTTATTTTATTACCTCATACAAATTAAATAAACAGAAGTAAGGATATAACATCTTTCATGTTAATTTATGTCAAGATTCAACAGTCTGCACTAACAGAAATTACATGAAATTCTAGTTATTCTCCTGAAAAATATCCATTACCATGACTTATCCATGAGGTAGCCACTTAGGTATTTGCTCAATATGTTTCTAGAAGCTAAAAATATCTTTCCAAATATTTTAAGATGGTAAATACCACTATCTTCTCAATATTTTTGAAGTGAAGCATTTCATAATTCTTTAAGAAAGATGACATACCCTTAGAAGCTATCTTGAGAACATGTAATAAATACTGTAATAGCAGGTTTACAAATACAAGATGAAATAAAAGTCTCTTGTCTTTTTGTCACCAGCACGAGATCCGTTAATGTCATCCACAGAACCAAGACAGGAATTAAATGACCTGCAAAAGCTGCCTGCTCAGACTGCACAGCATAGGAACAAAATCCCAGGAAGGGTGGAAGTTGCTGGATAAGAATATATGTGGAAAAATGTGAAATAACCAAATGTGTGTGTGTGTGTGTGTGTGTGTGTGTATGAGTGTGAGTGTGTGTATGAGTGTATGAGTATGTGTATTAGTGTGTGTATGTGTGTATATGAGTGTGTTTGTGTGTGTATGAGTGTGTGTATTAGTGTGAGTGTGTCTGTGTATGTGTTTGAGTGTGTGAGTGTGTATGAGTGTGTTGGTGTGTATGAGTTTGTATATGAGTAATGTGTGTGTATGTGTGTGTATGAGTGTGTGTATGAGTGTATGTATGTGTGTATGAGTATGTGTATTAGTGTGTATATGAGTGTTTGTGTGTGTATGAGTGTGTGTATTAGTGTGAGTGTGTCTGTGTATGTGTTTGAGTGTGTGAGTGTGTATGAGTTTGTATATGAGTAATGTGTGTGTATGTGTGTGTGTATATGAGTGTGTGTGTGTGTGTATGTATGTGTGTATGAGTATGTGTATGTGTGTATATGAGTGTGTTTGTGTGTGTATGAGTGTGTGTATTAGTGTGAATGTGTCTGTGTATGTGTTTGAGTGTGTGAGTGTGTTTGAGTGTGTGAGTGTGTATGAGTGTGTTGGTGTGTATGAGTTTGTATATGAGTAATGTGTGTGTATGTGTGTGTGTATATGAGTGTGTGTGTGTGTGTGTGTGTGTAAACACAATGAAATGGGAAAGGTACAAAAGGAAGACCAGAGAAGCAGGGGGTCAGGAGAATGCTATTTCCATGGGCTGGGGCAGGGCCGTGTTAGGAGGAAAGGCTATTGCAGTCATATGCAAACAGAGAGAGGAAAAGGCACATGGGAGGAGCAGCATGCCCTGGCGCTGGTGGTTTGGGCATGGGTGTGGTGGTCCTTGACAGAGCCCTGCAGTGAGTGCAGTGAGAGGCAGGGGATGGATGGGCAGGGTGAGAGCCAACAAGAGGTGAGTTAGTGAGACCACTGCTCCAAGAAGAACAGTTAGAAAATCTGTGAGTGAGAGCGGCTGCCAAAGATGTTCAGATAAATGTATGTACCGCATCTTTAATTTTAGAGGCACTTAGGTCATTATTCCCTGTTCATGTGAAAGATGAATCTGGTTTCCAATAAAATGAAGGTTGGAACAGTCTGATGCGATGGTGGTTATTCAACATTTAAAATGTGGCTAATCAAAATGTAAAATACACAATAGATTTTGAAGACTTGGTATGAACCCCAGTTAAGCACTACACACTGGGCTATTAATTACATCAGATTTTATTTCTTAAAGTGTGGCTACTAGGTAATGTAGAGCCACAAGTACAGCTTCTTTATACTGCCATATTGGCAAGGACCAAGTTCCCTTGCCACATCTGTCCCCTGGCATTATATCCCCATAGGACAGTTTCTCCATCACGTCTGTCCCCTGGCTACTTCCCCACTATGATGCCACCAGATTTCTACCTGGATCCCAACAGACCAAGAAGTCAGTCTCTGTCAGGTAACACCTGAGTAAGATAGCAATATTTACCCATGTCTGTCCCTAAACTGTTAGCTAGGAATCCAAAAACAATGCTCACTATTTAAGGTATTAAATACTTCAGATGTCCTGGTTTATCATATTGAAATAGAGACAATTAAAAGTTGTTTTATGTATAATACAGGTTTTACAGTTTTCCATAACTTAATTGATATTTTAAATAGACCAAACTCAGTTATATCAAGCATAGAAGTTTCGGCTATAAATTAATGTAACAGTAACTAATGTCACTAAGTTTGTGTTCATCAGTCCGTGTACGCAGTATAATTGGGGCTTGCTCTGCACAGATGGAACTCTGCATTTTGTTAGTGTGCACAGACATATGTTATCAACAAGCATCGCAATGACCTACATCAGCCACACATTACAGCCACAATGAACTGCTTTAAAGAAGAGGGAGTAGGGTACCAGGACACCCACCTTCTGCTTGTCTAAGATCTTCATGGCGTAGTACTGTTCAGTGGCTTTATGCTTTACAAGCATGACTCTTCCAAAAGAACCCGTTCCAAGGGTTTTTTTCCTTTCAAAATCTTCGAGCCCAGCATTGCTCTATACAAGTATTTAGAAAATAATAATACAACAAACTTTTAAATTAGAAATTCCCACAGGACTACAATTATCATCATTCAGTGTTATATATCATAGTGAGAAATTTAAATGTAGCTTATCCGTGTAGAAACAACACATATAGACTCTTCATATTTCAGGTTATTTTCATCCTATATTCTCCATTGAGTAACAAAAGTTCAATAATAGGGGATAATTTTATAAAATGGAGTATAAAACACTGAAGGAAATAAAAGCCTTGGCAAAAACATTAATGGTCATATTTCAACTGCACTGTGAATTCCTAACACAGCTAATGAACTATGTGTACATTTTAAGAATTACAAACTCACAGTCAAATGATGTATATGGACACAGAACACCTGTAAATAACTGTACAAAATGAAAAGTGAGAGATCAGCTTTCATGCCTCCGAGGAAAGTGGGGTTCTATGTGTCTTTGTATGTAGTTACAGAACTAGATGACAGGCAAAGAACCAGCCATCAGCCACAGAAGTAAGAAGAGCCATAGAACTGTACAGACCTGTAAAACTAGATAACGGCCTTAGCACTTGGGAACAGCCAGAACTAGGCAATGTCCTCAAAACGGTGCAGTCCCAGGCATTCTCCTTGGTGACATAATAACCTAGCATTACCTAAAACAGGAAGGAGCGGAGTCTTCTTCCCACAAAGAACCGAAGCTGAAGTCTCAGAACAATAGTCAGATTCTTTCCCCCCTTGAATAGCTGTTTTGTTATAAGCACACATCTTTGTTTGGCTTTGACTAATGCATAGGACCGAAGAATTAGAGGCATCAATCCACTCAATGTGTTGCTGCCATCACAACAAGAAAATTACTGGGAACAAATTAGGTACTAGCAACAAGTAGTAATTGCTGACCCATCTGTTTAATAGGTTTTATTATGAAGATACTCATGAAAACATCAGAAAAATATTTTCAAGGCTCAATCTGCAGTGTGCAGCTTGAGCAAAACCCAGTATGGTCATGGTTCCTCTATACGTGACAGATCAGACAGCTTCAGTACACACAGCAACTTAATCTCCACAGTAAAGTAATGCTGCTTCAGAGACACACCCTGGTGTCTTACTGCATCATTACAGAGGAAAGCAGTATGACATTTTGCTTATAAAACTGTATGATATTGGTCATTTCACATTTGTGGGATGACCAAAGGAGAAAAGTCTTTACAATGCTGATTGAATTAACTTTATAGCTTTACATCTAATTTCTGACTTCACTGACACAGGGGGTTGCAAAGGTTAATATAGTCACCTTCAAGCAGTAAGACCAAAAAGTGTGCCACAGGACACCTCTTTATGTTTGACCATTGCTCTTCTTCATATAATAGAAGAATGCCCCCTTCCTTGTGCTCTTTCTAGTATGTCACGTGACAACTTGGATAACTGGAAATTAGTACTTCAGAAAACACTGCGCTTCCGTCACAGCGATTTGGAATTAGTATCAACATTTACAGACAATCATGACACAGAGCGTGGTGTAGAGAATTTGCCTAGGATATGTGAGACCCTACATTCAATTCACAGGACTGTGCCAAGAAACAAAATAACAACCACCACTTCTCTGCCCTTTAGGGATTCTATGACAAGCTGGTTGCTTCTTCAATGGAGGTGTCTATAAGATTTTCAATTAACCCATGACATCACAGCATTAGGGTAGAATTCCCACAATAGACAGTATAATATGTTTACTGATAACACTTAAAAACTAAACTTTCTAGAGTAACAATAAGATAAGCAAGAATTGTGAATTGTTTAACAGAGGCATCTCCAGTGGTGGGAAACATACAGATTCCTTACCGGGGGAGGGTTCTCCCATTTCCTCAGGAAGTCTTCTTTGGCTTTGGCTAGAAATTCTTTCACTGGAAAAGAGGAAAACAGATGGTGTCTGGTAAGGATGCTTACTTCATGTTGAAGGAGAGCATGCTATGTGGCGCTATGGACATAGGTGCCCTTGCCAGGACAAGTGTGCCCACCATGTGACATCACAGGGAGTTACTGAGCGCCTCCAATAACTTCAAGCCTAGTAACAATGTCCCAGAAAACATATTTTAAAGTCTTGTAAAAGACATCAATCAAGGACAAAATTGTGACTTCTAATAAGCTGGAAATGGTATTACAGAGTCTGAAACACAGGCTGAGGGTATTTGTATGTCTTGGTATGGAGTTTTGAGAACAATAGGCTTTGGTAAAGGGAAGTCCCAGGTAGAGGATTTGTGCTTTAGACCTGTGGTCTCTACCAGCGGAGAGCAAAGGAGAAACCACAGACTAACAGCTACAGGATCCACAAACCAATAAAACCCAAATGGAACAAAACACCACTAACAATACACACTACTTTAAAAACAAGCTTTGAACTTGTTGCGAAAATTAATGTCTAATTTAAAATTTACATTAAAATAAAGCCAAACAAAAGCCAGTGTTAACATAATGGCTAATAACAGCTGTATTTTTACGGAGCTGTGGTTTATATTGTTAGATTTGTTACAAAAGATGAGTTATTTTAGAGCATGCCCTGTTTACACACTCTTCCCACAAATTTACTAACAAGGGCTTCTGTTTTTAAAACAAATTTTGATATTTTAGAAACAAATAATGGTAAACATTTTTTTTAAGAATTTTGATATAGTTGTATGTTTTGTATGAAAAGTGAAAATACAATTGGATTATACAAGATTCCTTTACTATTTCTCTTTTGCTCAGCAGATTCCTGACACTTCCCTGTCTGGCTCTATGGAGGACTATGGATAGAGTAGGACTGGAAGCCATGGCAACAGTCGGATGATGGGGAAGACTTGAGAAACAATGAGTGGCCTGGACTAAAGCAACACTTATGCTGGACATGGTTATCGGGTCTATAATCCCAGCATAACGAAGGCTGGGGCAGGTGCACTGTGGTATGTTCAGACTAAGCCTGGGCTACACTGTGAGTCCCAGGCAAATCTAGTCTACAGGGAGAGGGTTCTGTCTCAAGCAAACAACAACAAAACTACCACAACAAAAACCAAAATAGAACAAAACAGAGGTCTGGAATGGGAACCCAAATTAGTCTTTCATGTTTTCTACAGTATACCTTTGGCCCAGCACAAACCAAAATGGCGCTTGACATTCTAACCGTTTTTGACATTTCAATATGATGATGACATACATCAGTGGTAGAGACTTGTATTAAAAGAACACTGGTTTATACATTTCTAGGAATATAATCTTACTATTTTCTAAGAACTATATTATACAGTATTTCCAAAACATCTATTATAAAACATAAACAATTAACTTCCAAAGTTAGGATCCTCATGTACCACAACCGTAAATGAATTGTTGCACCTAATTCAATCTAGGACTGGAAAAGTCAAGAGGTTTTGAATTATAGTATATTGGAAAGTGAGTATACTAGTTGCAGCTGAAGAGGTTTGATTTGTTTTGTTCAAGCTCCAGATCTCCAACCCAGGAACACATAATTGGCAGGTACTCTACTAATGAGCTTCATCCTAGGTTCAAGAAAGCTGGTTTTATTTGATTTTTTTTTTCATGGAATAGCAATGTCTGCATATGGCCATGACTTGGAAATGATGGCTGTAAGTTAAATTAAATACAAAGTATGTTGGAACATACAACTGTGGCTTCTCAGAGACCACACTTGGAGATTCTGAAAATTTGATTTTTTCTCATGTATATATACAAGTTGTTGTGCATGACTTCAGACAGAGTGGGGAGGGACCCTTGAGTGTCCTGCTGCAGCTCCTGTCATGCCAACTGTGAGCAGATCTGAAGGAAAGGAAAGTGACTGGTAGGCAGTGGGAGTGTATGACAAAGGTTTCTGCTCAAAGACAAGTTTCCTCTTCTGGTGATGAGCTGTGAGAAAGACTTCTGATGCTCCTCAATATTCTTCAGTAATCTGATCTTTGAAATATTCTCCGCACTCAACAGTATTCTGAGTTCACTGACAAGTCATACTGGAAGGAGCAAACAGCTCAGAAAAGTTTCATGGGAAAACTATTACCAATAGGTGCAGATAAAAATATTAAGTTTCAGTAACATTTAAACATAGAAAGGCATTTCCCTTTAGAATTAAGGATGCATTAGTTATATCATCATCAAATAATACCATGAAGAAAACTCTGTTCCCGAAACATGCTTTTGTCATATTCAATCTGTAAAAACATGTAATCTCTAGGATGCATGTGCACTATTTAGAAGCAAAGACAAATATAGTCAGCTCTCAATAAAGTAGTTGCTATGTATGTATGTATATCTATATCTATATAACTAAAATATTTTATATATTTAAAGAACAGACAATGCAGAACCACATGTATTTGCCATGGATTTTATTATTTTCAGATATGGGTGGATTTAACTTCTGTTTTTCTGTAGGTGTTGTGATTTAAGAGAAAGATGCCATGCGACAGGGTTCAAGCAGAGGTTTTTATTTTTTTAAAATAGGGAAAAAGATCATAAAAGGGGGAAGGGGAGGGGAAATCAGTCTCTGGAGATAGAAGAGAGGAAGGAAGGGGAAGAGAGAGAGACAGAAAGAGAGAGAGAATGATGGGAGGTAGGCAGGGCCCTTTGAAAAGGGAACATAGTGACTGCACAGACCGTGCTCCTAATGGCTACAGCTGAGGGTGTATCCTGTCAGAACCCCAAGGACAGGCCAGCACAGATGCCTAATACTAACAATAGGTATTTTCAAATTGTTCCCTCTGACATATTAATAGGAAACAAAATGAGAGTTGGGGAAGATAGGTAGACCCACACACTGTTCCTCATTCAATTCAAGGTAATAGAGCAAGCACAGTGAGGGTCTCAATGTTCAGTTTTCTTCTGTTCTAATATATGATCCTTGTAGACAGTAGCCCTTTGAACCAGTGTGACAGGCTGATACAATGTGGGAACCTGGTACACAATAGCAATAGCTCTCTAGCTGTGTGATCACAGGAATCTTCAGCAAAACCTCAAACAATGTCTACCTACTACTCTTAGGAATAACACTTCAAGGAAGGGTTTTCTGCAAGTGTATTTTGTTCTGTATTGTTTAATAATGGAGCAAACCATGTACAAAAAAGGGCACACCAAACCTCAATTTACACACAATTTTACTTATTATCCACATTAAATGATTTTCTCTTTGGCTTTTGTCATTTCTAGAGTCTATCACGTTGCAGTCTAAAAGAGCATACCAAAGGAATCTCTATATTCATCCAGGGTTTGTTCTCTTTATTCATTACTAGCCAAGGGATGAAGGAAGGTGCAACAAGAGACAGGTTTCATGCATTTCCACAAAAAACAGAAAAAATATGAAAATATACTCATTTCTTACCACTCTTCCTCCCCCCCAATACTGGTGCTTTTACATATTACTTGAAAGCAAGCCACAACTTCAAAGTCAGATTAAAGCTCATTTTAAACAGAAAACTTCAAGTACGGCATAATTTTACCCATGCAATCATGTAGCTCTACAACGAACAAGAATGTTTCAAGGGTGACACTGAGCAAATCCACAAGGCGTTGTTAGATGAACTTGATGGATGCTTATCTATCATGACACAATGTGAGTCACACTGTGCCAAGGCCTAACGGTTAGATGCTATCATGGGCATCTCATGTGCAGAGTGTGTAGATTTATTAGAGTCTCTAAGGGGAAGCACTTCATCTCCCCCATTGCACAGTGAAAGGACCACTTTCAGTCCAAGGACATTAGAAGACAGAAGCAACAGACTACAAGCTTCCTGGGTCAAATGTGCAACTACAGTACTAAATTACTAAATTATATCATTATATCTTTTCAAAAGCCACCCATCAACCTGCATAATCCTAAGCGACATACATTCACGTGTCTTCTGTCCTCTATCTACTACAACCTTCCATTTCATGGTGTTATATTTATTATCTGTAAATTATCACAGAGACTGTAATACCTGTATGGTGATCTTACAAAATTCCAAACAAATTAAACAAATCATCTCCTTCATTACAAAGATATTTTATTAAACCAAAATAATAAAATCAAACTATGAGAATAATAAAAATTTGCAAATTACTGAGTAGAAAGTTTTAAAGTAAATACTTGTTTTATTAAAAAAAAAAAAAAAAGAGTTGCCTACCAGATATTTCTGAAGAAGAGGAAGCTTGTATACAAAAACAAAATAATGATGATTAAAATACACTCATAAAGTGGCATGTTAGAATAAAGTCACTTATACATTTTCTAGAATAATATTTGTAGAGATAAAATGTTAATATAAAAACCCATGTATTTGACTGCTTATATTCAAATAATATACTTTAAAGTATCAAGAAATAAAACTAACAATTGCTGTTTGATGCCAAAATTTGTTTAATAATTATTTTCCTTAAAATAACAAGAGGTGGCTGGGCATGGGGGTGCACTCCTTTGATCCCAGCATTTGGGAGGCAGAGGTAGGCAGATCTCTGTGAGTTCAAAGCCATCCTAGTCTACAAAGTGAGTTCCAGGACAGCCAGGACTGTTACACAGAGAATCCCTGTCTTGAAAAAAATAACAGAAGTTCTGTTAGAGTTGGCCGGAGCTCCTGGAGAGTTGGGTGAAGCACATGGGGACTGGCACACATCTGCACAGAATCTCCAAGGTTATAGCGAAAGGTGGGAGAGTGGACATGCCGGGTCGAGGTGATCTTGTGTAAGAGGCATGAACTCATTTGTTCAAACTCAGTCACTGAGAGAAATCGAGGAGAATGAACAAGGAGCATTCTTTCTGCAGTGAGGAACAGAGGAAAGATGCCCACCCCACGCTTCTCTACACCACTGCACTGTTAGCTACAGTAACCACGAGACAAGGAAAAGGTTAAGGCCCAAAGTGTCATGATCCACATGACATGATCCACATGTACAGTTGTCCACACACAAAGTCAAGACACTCTACCATTATGATCTCAGAATGCACAATCTGGCAACTGCTGGACACAACATCATTCTGTAAACATCTACACAGTGATGAGCTGAATTCAGGATTTCTTTCTTATTCTCTGGAAGTCTCCATATTGGACTAAACATTTGAAGTTTTAATCTAGGTTTGTCCTATTTGGAGAGGGCCTCACTCTATGCCCATGGCTAGACTTCTATATGCTATGCTTCAAACAGGCTTAAACAGAGGCCAATCCTCCTGTCTCGGCCTCCTGTAATTCCAGTGTTGGGATTGCAAACATACACTCCCAGGCTCAGCTTGAATAAGTGAGAATAATTTTCATCTGTTCTTTAAAATTGCTTCCCATCAGCTTAATGCTTTGGCTGGCTCTTGGGAATCTATTTCTCAAACTGGATTGCCTTGCACAGCTTAAATACAAGGGGAGGTGCTTAGTCATAACCACAACTTGATACACCATGCTTTGTTAATACCCATGGGAGGCCTGCCCCTTTCTGAACTGAAACAGAGGAGGAGTGGATTGAGAGGGGATGGAGGGGAGCGGGTAGGAGGAGAGAAGGGAAGGGAAACTTCAGTTGGGACATAAGATAAGTAACTAAATAAAAAATGTTGCTCTTCTCTATACTTTCTCTTCTGCACCTGCCCCTCACATCTGTGCTCTTCACCTGTGTGTACTTTCACAAACACATTTGTTTGTGTAGCGCTTTTCTTCAACACTTCACAATCTATGTTAACGTATCTCACATTCTATTTTAGCTCCACTCCAAAAACTTCAACATATAGTTGAATTTTAATTTATATAAATTCTTGGCCCAAGAATTATTGACATTTTGTAAATCTATAAACTAACATATTTGTGTTTGTGAATGAGTCTTTATTGACTGAACTCAATTATTCCACGTCCAAGACTGGAAGTAAATAAATGTAATCTCATGTGTTCAGAATTTGTTGAATATGTTTAATTATAGAATTGATTCTATAACTATTCTTTATATTTGTTTATTCTGTGATTACTAGGTCAGTTTTGTTTTGTGCATTTTGAGACTCAGGCCTTTGTGGTTTTCATTTCTTCTTGTTATTGATGTTAAATGCTAACCCACATAATGACTCCAATCTCTGAGATACTACTATGTGATTCTCTTGGGAAGGCCCAGACCCTCACAAGTGTGGGTGTTTTGTTTTAGGGTGGTGAATAAAAGCTTGAATGATGCATTGCCTGTAGAAAATGTGAAGGGCTTTTCCTAGCAGAGACTGAACTGGTTTCTACTGGCACTAGTGTGTTACCAGCCTGGCTCTCTCCCAACAGAGTATATATTAGCAGCTCCTTATACCACAAAATTAATATATATTAATCCCAAAACCTGCTTGAGGGGAAGCGGCTGCTGATGGCTTCCCAGAAGAGGCATCCCACATGAATGAGTACACATCTCATCCTTGACCCAGGCACTCAAGCCCAGAGATGAGAGTAGAGTCGGGTTTCCTGACCCACATTGCACTGGGAACATCTTTCCAGGGTCCTGACTGCATAATCCCAGGCTGCATGATGGAAGGGTGTGGATTCTCTTTGTGAGGACATTTAACAGGAAAGCCCTCAACTGGCCACAGGAGGGGCACACACCTTTAATTCCTGCACCCAGGAGGTGGATCTCTGTGAGCTTGAAGCCAGCTTGGACCACATAGTGAGTTCTAGGACAGCCAGACCTACCTAATGAGGCTCTGTGTCACCACCCCTGCCTACCCCCCCCCACAAAAAAAAAGAAGAAGAAGAAGAAGAAGAAGAAGAAGAAGAAGAAGAAGAAGAAGAAGAAGAAGAAGAAGAAGGAAGAAGGAAGGAGAGAGAGAAGGACAAAAGCCCTTCAGACAACAAATTCTGAAACTCTAAGGCTTGTTTCCACTTCCCACCTGCTTTTCTACACCCTGGGAATTTCTTCTAATTCTTGTGAATTTAGAGTTGACATAAGGGACGCTTGCTAAGAGTCTTCAGCATTCCAAGGCACTGGATCTTCGCTTTGTTTCCCTCTCTCTTAGAAGGACTTCTAAGTTATGTGGCCTCCAATTCTAGGTGTTTTGTTTGTTTGTTTTTCCTGATTGGAAGAGTTTCACATGAGATTTTAAGATGTAAAGAGACCTAGATATTTGAGGATTGTTTTGTTTCTCTTAAAGTTTAAAGCTGCCACCAGAAAGTACATGGTGTCTACATCTTTGTTAATTCTGTCAAAACACAATGACTCCTGCTGATTGGCAGACTCTGGCTTCTCTTGAAGACGTCTGCTCATGTGATCTTCTCATGTATTAGGTGTGTAGCATGGTGACAGTACATGCTGTAGGCCCCTGCCACCAAAACAAAAAACTTGTTTTCCTCATTTTTAAAACAAACATCAACAACAAAACTGATCTTCCCACTGCTCCTACTGTCCTATGTGAAGACTGCTCAATGAATTTGTAGAATGGCCTGCTTTTATATACCATGGCATTCACTTCGTAGGCATTCCTTTTACTTTCTGAGACAGGACCTCAGTTTTGCTGAACCAGTTCTGTTCTGTATATTTTGAAGCAGTATCTGGCTGTAGAGCCAAGAATGTTGGCAAACTCCCGAGTCTAGGTTGCAGACTGCACCGCCACACCTGGGTCCGATTTCACTTACTTATATTTATTTGTGGGGTGTGTGTGTGTGTGTGTGTGTGTGTGTGTGTGTGTATGTGTGTGAGTGTGAGTCTGCACCCCACCATATCTATTACCCTGAGAAAGTCCCTCTGAACCACAAGGAAGCTGTTTTGGCTATAATGGCTGGCCACCTGTCTCTGCCTTCAGTGTTGGGGTTACAGGCACCTGAAGCCATGCAGTAGTGAGATATCCACCCCGCCTGAAACTGTTGCACTGACCATGCCAAGGGCGTGGTCACAGGTGAGGACATGGCATGATAGGGGTGGTCCTGAGACCCAGTTCAATCTCTCTTGGTTCCAGGGTCGGAGAGCAGCCTGGGCATGGATCCTTGGAGCAGGAACTTGAGGGTCATTGGTCTTTCGTGTAAGTGACTTCTCCCCAAATAAAATGATAATCCATATTATAACCTCATCCCGTGTATCTTAATCTGTGCATCCATAGCCATGCCTAGCTTTTATGTGGGTCCTGGGATCCAAGCTCACACCCTCAAGCTTACCCATGGAGCCACCTACCCTGCCTGTATATTGAAAATTTTATCTTGCTCATTTCCTTCCTATCCTAGAAGGGCTTATCAGGTTAGTCTATTTACTCTCCCACCATGGCCTGTTCTGGGATCCCCTGATCTGATGCAGCCTTCCCTTATCACAATGGGCTTCTACACTATTCTTCCTGGTTTTCAGCCCCTTCTTCCCATCGTAGTCTTTTGTTGTTTTCTTAAAGATTCACTTCATTTATGAATGTGCATGCAAGTGTCCATGTGTATGTGTGAATTTACATACACATAAGTGTGCTTTGGGAGCTGGAGTCACAGGTAAAGTCATATGCTCCCTGATGTGGATGTGCTGGGACTTGAACTCAGGAACTTACAATTGAGTAGCAAAGGCTGAGCCATCTCTCCAGCCTCTCTGGGTTTATTTCATTTCCTCTGTCCTAATTTGAATCCCTTGAAATGTTAAGCAGTCCAGATGTTCTCCACAGGTTTTTTTGTTTTTTTTTTTTTTAAATATGTTCATCCTTTTATCTTGAAGGCCCTGGTTTTATCCTTTAATCGTGTATAGCCTTTTTTTTTTTTTTATAGGCTCCACATTGTTGTTTTGCTTCTTGATCCATAACCAATGGGAAGTTTTTAAAATCTTCACATATAAGGTAGTTGATTTTTCTTTTGACATATCACCTCCTATTGTAGGTACTATTAGAATTAAGTGCATAGATATTTTTGTCTGTATGTACATACATTATTTTAAAAAAAAACAGCAACTTTCAGTGATCGTAGGAGCTGGAGAGCTAACTCAAGAATTAAGAGCACCAGCTGCTCTTGCAGAGGACCCAGGTTCAGTTCTCAGCACCCACATGGAGGCTCACAGCCATCTGAAACTCCAGTTCTAGGGGATCCAATGCTTTCTTTCCTCTGTCTCTGGTTCACTGTACACACAGGGAGTACATACATAAGGCAAAAACAGTCATACAACAACATAAAGGAAATGTGCAAATATTCAGGACTACAGGGGACCTGCTGGTATTGATGCTAGGCACATCAAGGGAGAAGGCTGTCATACCAGGAAAACAAAGGCTGACTTTTGAATTTGCAATGACCTAATGAATTCTTGGCTGTCCCAACAGAGGTGCTGGAATGCAAAAGCAAAGGGTAGCCTTCCTCAGGAGCCTCACCCTGGGAAGTCAGTACAGGTGAATAGTTGTTTCTCTTTCTTGAAGGCAAACAATTCAGAATAAAACAGAGTGTAGCGGGCGGTCATTCTCTGGTCTAGTTCATTCCCAGGAAAATGCCCTTCCTCAGCTGGAGGACTGCTGCACTGCATGGCCTTCTCAATGTTGTGCTTATGTTTTCAGTCAAACATAAGAAAGGGAAACTAACCAGCTGCTTATTCTTGTTCAGGTCCGCAGCATTTCTGGGAGCCATAGAAGATTCAGTTGTCTTCTTCACATTCACCCTCAGTTACGCTGGACCAAGAGGCAAGCTCACTTAGAACATTTCTAAATTGACACATAAAATGTGTCCATATTTACAGTGTGCCATATGATGTTTCTGGGGATGTATTATATGGTCAAGTCAGCATGAGCTCATCTGTTTCCTCAATGCCTTATTTTTGCTGTGAGAACATAAGAAATCTTCTCCCATTGAACTAGCAGAATGCAGAATCCTCACATCTTGTCAGAGAGGCAGAAGCATGCACAGACACAGTGTTTTCAGGCTGCTGAGCTATTGAGTTCCTAGGCAAAGGTGGACCTAAGCTTGGACAAAGACTAGCACTGGGACTGGTAAAGGAACCTGAAATCATAACACCCTTCTTGGCTTTCCTTTCTAAGATAAAATGACTTTCATTTTCTCTGTGTCGTACTGTCAACACAGCATGCAGCTTAGGTTTCTGTGCCGTTTGTGCAAGATGGAGCTTAGTCACCATACACATTCAGTTACCATGCACTCCTGGCTCACACATCTTTCAATAGAACCTGCATCACTGCATCAAAATCCTACCTGAAGAACAGGAGAGGGTGGCATGCAGGAACGACAGTCAACAGGTGCTTGGTCACAGCTAGAAAGGGAAGCAAGAGCTATTCTGTTCATGGAGGCTGCTATGTCTTCTAGTCAAGGGGCTTTATGGAACTCAACAGAATTTTGTGACAACTCCTTCACAAAACTTGCTTAAAAAGAGAAAAATCCTCACCAAATGAAAACCACCCAGAAGGGACAGGAAAGACTCTTGCATAAGCAATTTTTAAATCTGGAAAGACGGGAGAGGAGAAGAGTACTATTTAGCTTCTTCATCACTTTGGTCTTTGTGTTTCAAGAGGGACATGTGACTACAGTATTTTCTGGGACAGTTCACTGAGCTGATATGGTTCACTGGTTATATTACTTGGTCACTCACTTAGCCTTTAACTGAACTTCCCTGCTTCACTTGGGATACTGGAATAATTGCTACAAGCATACATATGGCCAAAGGAAGGCTTTCACCCAGGAGCCCCAGAGCTAACGCTTAGGAATTCACAGTAAATATATGTTTTCCTTTTAATAAAATACTGTTACATGTCATACATGTGTTTGGAAGGTACAGAAACATCACCTTCAGCGTTTGTATGGAAGTCCTGAAAGCTGTGGCGATTCTCACAATTTTTCACAATTCTCCCAGATTTATATTCCTTACTCATTACTTATTCATTACTCATACCTGATGCACAGATTAGGAAGGCTGTGGATATCTCCCGGCTTGTTGAGGAGTTTAGTCTTTATTTGTGTGGCAATTACAGAATTTCAAGTTTCACAATGGGTGAAGAAAAAAACTTATTTTAATTTAAAAAATCAGTGTGGAAAGTCATCTGAAGAGATAGGACACTGGGAGCTTGGGAGTCAGAAAATGGTGCTGACCGGAGACTGAGTGTCAGCTCCAAAGGCATTCCTGATGATACTAGATCTGGAGAAAACTCCCGATGTACAATCAATGCAACTAAATGATCAAATACACAACTGGGTCGACAAGTTGTAAATAAGATTCTGGCCTTCATTGCTCATATGGCCTGTGGGTCATTAACAGAAGTGTGGACCCTGGATAAAGGAACAGATAGATGTTAAGAGAGAGGAAGAAAACTGGCTCTGGAAATGGATGCTTCAGGTAGTGACTGAGGCGTGGGCATGGATGAGATCACTCGGAAGACGAAGCACTGAGAGGGCCAAAGACAGACTTCCAGAGATGAATATCTAATTATCAGGATGCAGGAGGGAATGGCTTCACAGCTATGTCCACAAACATAGCTGTGCGTGTACCACACACATAAACACCACACTGTAATTTCAGACTCAGGTAAAAAGGCCTAATATTTGATTATTTTTACTAGTGAAGCCACATTCTCTTATAATTTTCCATATTTAGAAATGGCTAGAGCATTCGGTCACACAATATGTGAAATTATTTGAGACTGAATATTCTTGAAAAAGCCAATATCTATTTGTTATTACCACACTTAGTGAGGCAGAAAAGGCTGTAAGGGAAGGCAACTACGACCAAGGGCATGATGTACTATCTTTAACCCATAGCTTTCTTGAAAGAAAACTAAAACAATCAAGCAGCAATGTTTTCAGTTAAACACATCAGACTATAAGATCCTCACAACACTACAGTGGTTGCTGAAGATTCCAAGGTTATTGCAAGTTCTCAAAGGAAACACAGCTTTACTCAACCAAATAAAAAGAAAGATAACCAGGTCTATGCAGTTTCATATCTGTGAAAATCCAAAGAAATGTCAACATATGGATTTCACAGTATCAGCCCAAATTTCAAGGGCTAGATCGGAAATATGGCCTCTGGAAACAAGAACATAATTGCCCAGGCAATTGTTAACACTGTGCATGTACACAGCCCCTTGTGTAGGGAATGCCACTCTATAACGTGAAGAGCGAGCGTTACTGCAGCAGGACATGGAGGAGTTCCTGCTAATAATGAAGTCATCACTACGTATGGAAGGAAGGCTCTTTGGCTCTGAATTTCTTCACTATTCCACAAAATCCCAAGTCTTTCTGACCAAATGTCTCAAGTGTGACCCCTTAGCACAGGGTCAGGGCCACACAGCGCTCCCCACTCCCCAGTGAGTGGCACCTGGACCAGCCCTTTCCGCCTCAGCAGAGATGGAGCAAGCTCTCACTCTGACAGCAGCATGTCTATTTTTAGCTGCAGGTTTGCTTGAAGTGAACAGCTCCTGCTCTCTGATAAGCTGCAGTACATACTATGGCAGATTTTCTCAAAAAATAAATTAAAGCACTTGTAGACATGCTTAGAAAAATGAATAATCACAGCAAAAGATTAATTTTCACAAATGTACTTAGTCTCGTTTCCACAAAATCATTTAAACAAAGCCTCCAAAGCCAAACACATATATTTATTTCATCCTTAATTCATTATTTCACACCAGTTATAATTAAAAGCCACCAAAAAGAAAAATCAATAAAATTTTGGCAGCATCTTATTTTTAGGGTTAGTGTTTTAAAAATAGATCCCAAAAGAAGCCAACAAAAAAATACTGTTTGGATGACAAAACTAATTAAAGTCAAGTTAAATATGATTACCTTGAGCACCATTTACTAAAATAAACCCTCTTTGTAGTGTATGGTCTTCTAGTCATTAATATACAACACAGTCAACAACAACACTGCTAGTGAATACAAGAAGTCAAACCATAAAGAAAGCCACAAAAGGGATGCTGGTTCCATCAGCACTGTTATTGTTTATAGTTCTTAATGGCTTTAAAGGCACTTTATAATAATGCCTACTTTACAAGCATCAAAACACGCGTTATGTACCACAGCTCTGGCCTTTATAACTACCTCGACATAAATATCTTTTCCTTCTGCAGTTAAGTATTTTTAAAAAAACATATACAGCGGAAGAGTCTCCGAGACCATACTCACCATTCATGATGACAGCCAACCTCTCCAGAGCATATTGCTCAGAACAACAGCCCACAGCAAAGGGAGTTATGCTAATCTCTGGAGGCAGAGCAGAGCTGATGGTGTAAACACATAGGCTGGAGCAGGCAGCCAAACAGCAGCGCTCTCTCTTTTGTTTTAAAAAGCAAAGCCCCCAGAAGCAAAGGATGACTGCCCAGTAGGAGGAACCCAGATAACAGGATAATGCCAAAGAATTTTTATGTAACCAGGTTTATTTTCTTCCCCCCAAGCTAGCCTAGCTTCCTTCATATACCTCCAGAATAACTCAAAATGGCAGAGAGAAAATGCGAGCCAGGATGTATAAGATATTCTCAATTGTAAAAGCACAAGTTGTTACCACGGCAACATTAGACCAGCATTATCGGTTTCCTTCTTATCCAAGAGGTAGCTTTCCTAAAGCTTTACTGAAGCAAAGCAAAATGCCTTTTTATTTTAGGGCAACATGATCTTCAAATTAAGACATTCTAAACATTTAAGCGACAAACTACCCTTTTTATACATCTTTCCAAGATACTTTTAAGATGCCCTTTCCGTCAAATACTCACACAATCCCATGCTGGATCCAGTCAGGAAGGAAGAGCAGAATGATTGCTCCTAAACGCTTTTCATTCCAGCAGCCCCCGCTGCCAGCTGCGGACCTCACGGAGACTAAAGTGCTGTGAGCCGCGGCTAGTGACTATTGGCAATGAATCTTATTGCCCAGATCGCTGACAGCTTTCATTTTTCATGAGCCAAAAGCTATACTGCAGCACAAAATGTTAACCATTTAAACATTCTGTATGGTGGGAGAGACACCTGCTCGTGTAAGGGGAAATCAGGGAATAACACTTGTAAATTTCCATTACATTCAGCATTAAGCGTCTGATACTACCCAGGTATTATCTAAAAAACAAAGCAAAACAAAAAAACAAAACCAAAACAAACCACAATCATTATTTCAGTGTGACATTCCTCCCATTCAACAGGACTCCAGGACAGAGTGTAGGGCACAGTGGGAAGGCTGGGGAGCATGAGTGGGTTACTGTCATCTCACAGACCCAAGACTTGTCCCAGGAATGATACAAATGGCCTAGAGAGCCAAGTCTGTGAGGCAGTGTTAGCAGGTGAGTCTGCCCCTTTAAAGCCAGGAGAGGCAGGACTTGTGGTGATGCACATTCAGTCAGGAACCTTCCCCAAGAAACAACCAGCAAGCTGGACAGGATTGCTGGACAGGAGGTTCACTGCTCTGGTACAGATAACCACAGACAGGTTGAAGGCACCATGGGGCTCTGGGTGAGAACACCGAAATCGGTGCTCTTCATGTGCACTCAGATCCCCTAGTTAGGTCTGAAAGGCGTGGGGGCAGCACTGTCAGAGGAAGGCCTGAAGCTCCACAATGCAATACTACTAGTAAAAAGACAAACTGTAAGGAATTAGTGGGGGCAATGCCTGCTCCCTTAGCTTAGTGCCCTGGCAGGGAGGGGCAGCAGACTGGAGGTCTAGCAAAAGGTTTGGGGAGCAAATGGCAGCAAGACAGAGAGGAGCTCAGCTCTCTACACTTTTGCATGCACAGGACACAGTGGCCTCCATTCCAGACCCAAAGTTCAGTGCTGCCATGGCCCGAGCGTGTGCACAGTCCCAGCAGCACGAACTCCGATAGTGTACATCAACTGAGTCCTGGGACAGAATTGAGACATAAGCAGCACAAACCATGAAGGCCACGTAATCTCCAAACTGGACGAAGGATGTTTAAGTAAAAACACCAATTCCTGGAGGAAAAAGTTAAGCCAAATACTGAGTTGCTACAAATACATCATTTTAAGGACTCGACTTTGCCCAAACCCATGGTTCATACTGAGAAGACTAAGCAGTCAACAGAGAGCATCCCATAAAGTGAATTTACGTACAATTTAGAAAATATTTGCAAACATTTAGTAAAATATTGGACGGAATGAAGGGGAACAGTTGAAAGACTTGATGAGAATGATACAACAGATGTAAATCTCACTACAGATAGAGAACTATGAAAAACAGAGAACAGAGATCAATATAAAAATGCAAACTCACTATAATACTAATAGCACATTTCAGAGGGAGTGAAGCTAACCTGCAAATGTTTGCTGAAGATAGACTGTAACTACGAACAATACCAAGAACAGTGAACAGTCTAAAAGTGTATTTAATACTGAGGGCCCAACACACAACTAATAGGAACCAGGACCAAGAGTGGAAAATGTCTGAAGAAATAATGACTAAAAATGCCCTAACTTGAAAAAAAAATCCATACTCCATTCCAAGTGAAGCAAACAATTAAGCTAATGCTAACTAGGACAAACAGAAAGACTCACATCTAGACACTTTACATTCAAGTGTAAAATAAAGAAAAAGTAAAAAAATTAAAAGCACGAAGAGAAAAATCAGTGCTCATGTACAAGGGCAAAGCAATACAGTGAATGTTAACTTTTCTTTAGAAATAAGAGTGACCAGGAAGCAGTGAAATGATACATAGAAAATGGCAGTCTTCAGATGACAAGAAATGCTACTATTGGGTAAGCTGATAGGACGAAACAAAGAGTACAGTGTATGGCAAATCAATGAGGAAATATGTATATACACATATAATGATTATGCCTGGTGTGACATACGTGAGTGTGTGGTGCTGAGTATCAAATCTTAAACCTGTTGGGTATGAGTTTTCAAAATGAACAAATGCAATATATATGAAAATAACATCATACTTAGGAAATAAATTTATTATATTAGTGCAAAGATCTATTTTACTATAAATTATGTCAATTATACCCTGAAGTAGATTGTTACCAGATAAAATAATTAAAATCCAGTAAATCTATTAAGAAAAAATGTTTTAACGTTACAAAAAATCAACAGAGGCTTTCAAATGGTGTGATCTGTGTTTGCTCAATAAAAATGGAGGCATTACTAAGGGGAAATAGGATTAACAATAAGAACAAAATCAATGAAACAGAAAACAATAAAGCAAGATATAAACCCACCGAGTCAACAATTAATGTAATGAAAGAACACAAGTGAAGAGCAGTAATTATCAACCTGATTAAAAGGCAACGTCCAAACAGATGCCATCTGCAAGAGACACTTTAAATCTGAGAACAGAAGCAGGAAGGAGAGGGGGAAAGGCATCCCACCCCAACAATAGCCAGGAGACACTGGGTGTCTACACACACTGACACTGAGCAAAACACTTCACTCATAAACAGTATGAGCTTTCATTGTGAAACCAACCCAACCAGGGGAGTAAGTACTTAGTGCGTCTGTACTGAACAGAAGCCCTTACAATACGACAACAGACCGGACAGAACTGGAAGGAGAATTGGGTAGTTGTAGTAACTATCCACTTGTGACCTGTTTACAGAAGGGAGACCGTAGACAGAACGTGTCTGCAAGCCATTCTGTTGTGCAAACATCAGAGGGAACCATACACCTAGACAGCGGACTCTGACCCCCAACATACCTAAGGCTCTGGTGCAGCCTACTGCTCTGCCAGAGCTGCTCTCCAGATGTCTGGAAGCAGTTTCCCTCCACAACTGGCTTACTGTGGGTCCCCTAATGCTTCAGCTGTCTTCATGTCTATACCATAGCCTGCTCACTTTTAATAATCACGTAAACACGCAGAGTCGGTAGAAAAATCTCAATCATTGTAAAATCCCTTCCTACATTGCAAATGTACCGAGAGGGAAATATAAGGGAGATGTTTCATTGCTGTCAGTGAAGCACATCCTTTCCAGATCAGTCACAGCAGAATGGAGCACATCCAACAAACCAGCAGTGGGCTCACTGACTTCCACCTATGCAGTCCTCGGTGGCTCCCTCAGGTCAGTTGATGAGGTCTCTCACTGGCAGGATGAGCACAACGATATGAGTTTAATCAAACACAAGAGAAAATGATGCAGCGGATGCAGCACAGAAATGCAATGTGAGCTGCATGCGGCTGCTGCTCACATAACCTGGTACCCTGCTTCAGAAGATAAACAGTTTATCCCCCAAAACACAAAACCAGAACAAATCTGTTTATTCTCATTACCAGGGATTATGTAAGTCTATACATAATTCATGTGCTGCACCTTTATACAATTGTCAGAGCTGGAGATTTGTTGATGGCACTATTTCTACAAACACATGAACAATACACTGAACTATGGAATTAGGACAGCCGCAGCATCCCTACGCAACACAAATGTTTCAGCTCCATTACAATGGAGCTGCTACCACAGAGGTGGTTCACCATTCACCAAAACTCAGCAACTCAAAGCATGGCTACAGTTGGTGATCTCAAAACCCTTTTCTTAATAAATCACAGAAAAACTTGTCAGGCAGTGAGCAAGGATAAATTAAATTTGCACAATGCCTTAAACAATCCATAACATACAGCACCCAAAGTCAGCAGAACGGGATTCTTTTACAATGTAGATGGAAATGCTCTGTATTCATATGTATGGCAATATAGTAAGTGAATTAATTCAAAAGGCTTAGTCAATCTTTTCGAATATAACTATGGGCCCACAAGATAACAGAGTGGGTAAGACATCCAGCGCCAAGCCTGAGGAGCTGAGTTCCATCCCCAAGCTCCATGAGGCAGACAGAAAGAACCAACTCCCTGTAAGTGGTTGGCCCTCCAGCTTCCATTCCCGTGCCCCCCCCACACACACACGCGCGCACCATAAAAAGATGATGCAGTCAGTAATCTTTAAAAGCATAATTAAAGAATCAACAACAGAAAGATTTTGGAAATCCTCAACTCCTGGAACACTGAATCACAAAGGAAACACTCTGCTCAGCAAAGAAACAAGGGATAGCCATTTCTCGGATGCTCCTGGGAATCCATGCTGGCCAAATGCATCCTATTCCTAGGAGGTCCCATAACCTCACAGGACTGTGGGGCCAACTGTGAACCAACTAAAATACAAGATCATGGGCGACTAACAGGTTTCCAAGTGATAATTTCTTCCATTTTGTTGATTGCTTAAGGGGGAAACTTAAAAAAAAAAATGGAAGAAATGATCAATAAAATTGAAAATACAAAAGTGATTGAAAACTGCAAGTTGGACCAATAATATGGAACTACAGTAATACTATATGGAGGGACACTTAAATATGACAAAAATAATAATTACTGAATTAAAGAATAAAAATGGTATTATCACAAAGGCTAGAGAAACAAGGTTATAAAGACAAAACAAAACCACTATTGGCAATTTTACTATGGTGGTTTAAAAGAAAATGGCTCCCAACTGAGTGGAACTATTAGGAGGCGTGGCTTTGTTAGAGTAGGCACGGCCTTGTTGGAAGAAGTGTGTCACTTGGCGGTCTCATACATGCTCAAGGTATGCCCAGTGTCTCAGACTGCTTATCAAGACATGCAACTCTCAGCTTCTCCAGCACGTGCCTGCCTGCACGCCACCATGCCCCACCATGATGACAATGGACTGAACCTCTGGAATGGTAAGCCGCCCCAATAAATGTCTTTTTTTTTTTTTTTTACAAGAGTTGTCATAGTCATGGTGTCTCTTCAAAGGGACAGAAACCCTAAGACACATGCCAAGCATATAAGATGACTTAGATAAATTAGTCAAAAACACAAAATCCCAGAACTAAGTTAAATGAAATGAATAAATTATTTAAAAGTTACAAATCACCAAAAACTAATCCAGAAAGGAGAAATCATGAATACACACAAAAACATTAAAATAATTAAGTTTTATACCATAACCGAACGCTTAAACCAAATGGCTTCATAATGAGTACTATGGCGTTATCAAATATTATACTAATTTTAACAAGCACAGGGTATTCAGAATTATACAGAATTCCAAGCAAAGCACCCTTGTGGCTCATCTTATGAGGGCTGAAAGCAAAGCTGGACAAAGACCTAAACAAAACGACAGATCAGTATATCCACTAATGCAAAGGTCTCTACCCATATGCCTGCAGTCTGCTGCTGAAGGAATGATACTCCATGGCTATGCAGGCTCATCTCAGGAAACTAGCTAGTTCCACACTGAAAATCGGTGAATAAAATACCACATGACCACCAGCAGCAGCATTCCATAAACTCCAACAGACATAAAACCCTCTCAACAACAAGACTAGAAGGGGCTTTCTCTGACGATGATGGAGAGAAGAGTCCAGCGGATCACATCCACTTGACAGGGAAAGTAGGGGTGTTTTTCTATAAGACTAGGCACAAAACACTCATCCTCATAAACTCTGTATAGCCAAAGGAATGATGGGAAACACCTACAGAAGCTAAAAACAATTACAAAAAAAAAAAAAAAAAAAAAAAAAAAAAGCAAAAAACAGGAAAGAATTCAAAAGTGATATTAACAAATAGCATTAGTAGAAATAAAGTGCTTAGCTATGAATTCACAGAGACATGTGTATCAAGAAGGAAAAGACCATTGACAGAGATGGAGAGGCATGTCACTATTAGGATGGCAATTTCTCACAAATTAACCTATAGATTTCACACTGTTATCTACAGGAACTTTAGCAGACTTTTCTTTAGAAATTGACAAGCTGATCCAGAAATTTATATGGAAGACAAAGTCCCTGAATAGCTAAAATAATTTTGGTACAAGAACAAAATTAGGGGAATTGTACTACTTGATTTGAAAACTTGCTTTAAATTCAGTGACCAAATCAATGCAGCTGGCATTAAAACAAACAAACATAGCCCCCTGGTCCAGAACTAAGGGTTCACAGATGAAATGTACTTTGAGAATGAATGACTTTTGACAAAGGAATTAAGATAGTTTAATGAACTAAGGAAAGTTTTTGTAAAAAGTGAAGTAATAAAAGACAGACAGACAGACACACACACACACACACACACACACACACACACAATCCACACTTCACAGCAAATATAAAACTGAACAGACAGATATTACTAGGGGCTGGAGAGATGGCTCGATGACTAAGAGCAGAAACTACCTTTTTCCAGAGGACCCCAGTTCAATTCTCAGCACCTACATCATGGCTCACAACATCTGTAACTCCAGTCCCAAGAAATCTAATGTCCTCTTCTGGTCTCCATGGGCACTGCACACATGGTGAACAGACACTCAGACAAAATGCCCATACACATAAAATATGATACATAAAAACTTAAAAAATATGAGTGACTTTGGTAAAACAAAGACTGCATAGGGCCTGGCACAAAAGGTACACTACACAAAGGAAAGGGAGAGATAAAACTGATTTCATTAGCGTGACAAACTTTCTCTCCTCAAAGTTACCATTTTAAGAAATGATGAGACACGTCAGAAGCTGAGAGAAAATGTTTGCAAATTACAAGTCTTCAGAAGAATCTGGATTCAGAATATAAAATGGATTCTTAAGACATAAGAAGTATAATTTTGAAAGTGAACAAAATATTTAAATATACAAATATCCAAACCAGATACACAAATGTCTTCTGAGATAAACCAATACCACTAGCTGTTATGGACACAGAAACTGAAACCATCCTGTGAAATACCAATTCAAACCTCAAACTGGCTATATTCCAAGAGACTGATGCTACCAAGTCCGGATGAGCATATGAGGCAATGGCCTCTCCTGACATTACACGTGAAGTTTGAAAGAGTACAGCTACTTAGGGAAAACATGCTGGCCAGTTCTCAGGAAATATAAATACAGAGCACTGTCATTTCCTTCCCAGTCTCCTACTATATATCTACTGAAAAAAAAAAAAAGAACTATCTACACAGACTTGATTTTAAATAAATTTGCTCTACTCACACAACACAATTGTTCTGAAACAAACAGCAAGCAACTATTGATATATTCTGCCACACAGATGAAAGATGTCAGAAAAAGTACATTCTATATCATATAAATCCAGTGATGCAAAACATCTAGGCAAAGACATGAACAGAAAGAGGAAGTAGTCAAGTATTTATGAGTTTAGGTATGAGTGGGAGATCAGCTCCACTCAGATACAAAGAGATGTTATGGAAATAAAATTGTTGATTACCTGAATTCTTATGAAAATCACAAAAAATGTACAGAAAGTGTAAAGTGCCTGGCCTCTGTAGCACAGTATCTGCTAAGGTTGGGTGAGTATTTTTAGTAAATACCTCAAAAATTTTCAAAGACACTGCAAAAACCATAATAGGATAAGTTAGAAAGAATCTATAAGCATAAGTATAAAGATATACGATGTCAAGATAACAAACAAAGCATTTACTGAGAACAGGGTAGCAATATCAGAATGAACTCAAACTTTTTATGCTTCCAGGGAGTTAAAAATCAAACTGTACAGACAAACATACTGTAAGGATTAACAGACACACAACTCCAACTCTGTAAGTGTTCCTAAAAGTGAGTAGAGGATGATGAAGAGAACATACAGAAATCGTATATTCTAAAAAGAATGAGAGATGGAGGAATAGGGGGCCCTGGCAGTCTTGTTAAGAGCTGTTATCTAAAAGAAACATTAACTATGAACAAAGCTTACCAGAAGAAACTCCAAAAAGAAATTCCTATCAGAGTACTGTGAACAAATACTATTGAGGGACAGGTGGGGAGGAGGGAGGGAGGAAGGGGAGGGAGGAGGGAGGGGGAGGGAGGGGAGAGGGGGAAGAAGGGAGAGAGGAGGGAGGGAGGGGAGGGAGGGGGAGGGGGGAAGGGGAGGGAGGGAGGGAGGAGTAGGGAGGGAGGGAGGGAGATTCACTATTCACTTATCTGGCTATTACTCGCCATAGTTTTAAAAGTGTTGGCCTGAATTAAAGACCAAGCACAAAATGAAAAGTATGCTAGCTATATGCACTTTCTTGTAAAGAATAAGCAAATTAACTTATTCCAAATGGCATGTTTCAAATTTTTGGGGGCTCTTCTATCTAAGGTATGTTATAATTTTCCATAGAAATAATGTTAATGGGCTGGAAATATTGCTTGTTTACCCACCGTGCTCAATTCCCTGAGTTATATGCACAGCATCATACACACAGACTTGGGTAGTGGTGGTGAGAAATAGACTCCATATTGGCTTTCTACTATTACAGCCCAAAATTCTGCATTAGTGTGCTTTAAATATTACTTTGTTTCTTACTCTTGTTTCTGAGGGTAACATAATCTAAACTTCCCCAAATCCATCCTGAGTGAGGTAATTCAGTCACAGAAAGATGAATATAGTATGTACTCACTCATAAGTGGGTACCAGACAATAAGCAAAAGATACCTAGCCTACAATCCACAAACCCAGACAAGCTAGAACCCTCTTCCAGATACAGATGGAAGCAGATGCAGAAATCCACAACTAATCATGGGGCCAAGCTCCTGGAGTACAATTGAAGTGAGGGAGGAACAATAATATGAACAAAGGAGTCGAGACCATAATGGAGAAACCCACAGAATTAGCTGGCCTGAGCTAGCAAGAGATCACTGACTTGGGTCTCACAAATGTGGACTCTGCATAACACTGAACTAGAATCCCTTAATACAGGGGACCATGGCGTGGCTGGGACAATACATGAGGCCACTGGCAGTGGGTCCAAAATCTAACACTAACGCACAAACTGACTTAGTGGAGCCCATTCTATATAGAGAGATACCTTGCTCAGCCGAGACACAGAGGTGCGGGGGGTGGAGAGGTGCCTTGGTCTTGATTCAATGAGATGGGACTTAGTAGACTTCCTAGGGGAGGCCTTACCCTCTCCAAGGAGTAGATGGGAAGTGGGGAGGGAAGTGGGGAAGGCAGGAGGAGAGGAGGGGGGAGAAATGGTATTGGAATGAAAAAATAGATTAATAAATAAAATAAAAATGATTTTAATATTATGTGTATGAATGTTTTCTCACACATGTATGTATACATGCCATATGTGTGCCTGGTACCTAAGAAGGCCAGAAGAGGTCTCTGGATCTCGTGGAACTGGAATTACAAGCAGTTGTGAGCGCTCATGTGGGTGCTGGGTACCGAAGCAAGTCCTCTGCAAGAACAGCAAGTGCTCTTAACCCTGAGCAATATCTGTGGCCCCTGTAACAATGGCTTAGAAACTATGGCATAATAAATAAATTCAAAACGGTTTTTAAATGCGTAGAAATTGATTATAGTCAGTCAGCTCATAAAAGAGTTGCTGAATGAAGGAGCGACAAAAAAAATGATTTAGAGGTTACAATTACACAAATTCAAGGGACTAACAAATGGGGTTCAAAGAGCTTTAGAGGGGTAAGAGTGATAAATTAAGTCAATTACAGCACTTGAGCTGTAAGATATGAGGAAGCTCATATCTTAATCATGTACTTTTTCACTACAGTATTTAAATACACCCTTGACTAAAATGAACTTGTATCTGCCACAGAAACTGACAAGCATTTCTCGGGAAGGAAGGACAGGTAACAGGGTGGATGGTATCAATACATTTGCTGTTTAAAATGTTTCAGTTTAGACAGTGTTAGGTGTGGAAATCAATGGCTCACAACAGGCAAATCCTCAATTGCTTTCAGTTTTATATAATTGCAATTACAATAAAAATGATTTAAAGGAAAAATACAATAAATTTTCTAGGAAGACAAATCAACGAATGTCAATAACCTGTTTACTCTGAGTCAGTACAAAAAACAGAATTCCTCTGTGTTGTTACTTTGAACATGATGTACTCAAGTGTGCATGGAAATAACTCTTAAATTACCATTTAGGAATTACTGTTAATTTGGTAGTTAGAACTGAAACCCATACAAATGACTCTGTAGCCCATTTTCTATATTTATTCCTACAAATAGTGTCCCTGGAGAAGAAAGAAAGTCTGATTAAAGCTTATCATATTTCATATCTGCCATTTAATGAAAGGGACATAGCTGTTATCCTCAGGCTGAAGCTGGAGGACCACAGCACATTTGAGGCCAGCCTGAGCTACATAGTGAGTTCAAAGTCAACCTGAGCCAAACAAAACAAACAAATAACAAAAACAACAACAAAAAACTGTTTCAAAAACCAAAACCATGTTTGCCTAAATTAGCCTTCAATCCTTATTCAACAGTCCAAGAGCCTTGGTTGCTTCTTTCAATAGCACGTTGGGGTGAGGCTCGCCTGGTATTTTGGGAGACCCAAAATGAACTCCCAGAAGAGCTTCCTGCAGTGCTTTCTACCAACGGCTCCCGCTTGGCCAGGCGAGATGGCTCAAAGTGGGAAGGTATTTATTTGTCCCTGAACCTGGTGACCTGAGTCCAGTCTCAAGACCCACACAATGGAAGGAAAGAACTAACTCCTGAAAGCTGTTCTCTGACTTCGGCACTTAATCATTTCCATCCACACCCCCAAAGAAATACGTTTTTTGAAAAAGCTCTTTGTTAGCACAATCACAAATGAATAAAACACATTTCCATCACACAAAATAAATAAATGCAGAGTACAGAAATGGCAGGGTTGTAGTTTCTATTTTCTGCATATTTTCATCTACACTGACAGACAAGAGTGCATGCTGACTGTGTCTCTCCTTACATATAAACTCACGGTGCCTACTAGAACATTTTGGGGATATGAAAAGGAGAAGAGGGTGGAGGAACATGTACTGAACTTCAGTTGCTCATTAACCATTTCTTACCCAAGCTCATTATTCTCAGAGCTACAACATTTGGTCATGATTGTATTTTTATGCCATGATCTTATTGCCTTATTTTTTTTTCATTTTAATAGAGGATAAAGCCCAGCATTTTTTAGCCTATTTTTCTAAAAGAAATTATATGTCTATCACAATACTGTACACTACCACTGAATTTAAAAATGTTACAGAAAGTGTACAGGTCTTACACACTTACAGCCCTTTCAGTCAAGTTCAAACATAACTTTCAATGATTAAATTCCATTCACTCCAAAAGCAGAAAACCAATTCTGTCTTTTTTTCCTTGTTTGAAATAAAAAATACCTCTAAAGAACACAAAATATCTACAAACTAGTTTATAAGGTTGGAATTCAGAGCAGGCAGCAGAACCATGAAGATTTTATCACAAAGCAGGTGTAACCTTGCGCTGCTATTCCAGTTCTCAACAGTTCATGAACTTAGACACACAGAAGACACGTCACCTCTTAACTTCCTGTGTAGTGAAGAATGAAGGTGCGGGCCTATAATCATAACACTCAGGAAGCTGAGGCAGGAGACCTTGTGTGAAACACACCCATACACCCCACACCCACAGAGAGACAGACACACACACACCCAGACACACAGAGACAGAAAGACAGACAGATACAAGCCCAGACACATACAGACAGACAGACACAGACACAGACACACACACACACACACACACACACTGAGACACACACACACACCCAGACACACAGAGACAGAAAGACAGACAGATACAAACCCAGACACATACAGACAGACACAGACACACACACACACACACACACACACACACACACACACACACACACACACACACTGAGACACACACACACACCCAGACACACAGAGACAGAAAGACAGACATACACACCCAGACACAGAGACAGACAGACATACACACACATACACTGAGAGAATATGTTGAATTACACTGAAGATGGTTTTGTACAAAAACACACTCTTTTTCCTTTTCTTCCTAGAGTAGCTTCAAGGAGTTAAAAACAAAATCAAGTCTGGTATAGTAAAACACACCCTAAGCTTCTGTAGAGCCATCCACATGTACACTTATTTTTGAAATGAGTTTTCTTCCTTAACTGCTTTGGAATCCATGGATACAAAGGGGCAAGTTCTACTTCTATCTGATGACAGCAGAAAATGGTTATGGACTCCTTGGGAGGGGTCCTAGCTGAAGTAGGGAATGGAGTTACCAGTGCTGTTCATATGTGAAACTCAGCCTGTAAACTTCATGCCATCGACGCTACTAAGTCATTTCGGCAAAGCAGTAGTATGTCTGAACATTTTAACAGACCCCAAAGAAACGTACTACAATGCACAAGTAGTTTAACCTACAGTCATATTTATGCAGGATATGAATGCAAATAAGAAAGGTTTGATGTCTATTATGTAACAAATGCAAACTTTTACATAGATTAATAATCTGCTTTTATTTTAAAGACTTTTCTGTAACAACTGAAATAACTTTCACATATGTATTAAACAGGTGACAAACCCAATAAAATGTTAACTGTAAACATAAACACATGTTTCTTGTCACATTCAAACTATAAAATTAGTTACAGATAAAAGAAATTTAAAAATGATCAGATCACTGTTTACATTTATATTTTTTTTTACCTTAGAAGAAAAAGTAAAAAATACAGTGATATATATTAGAAATTATATAAATATATCACTGACAATTTTGTCACTGATGTTTGACTGAGGTAGTCATGTAAATTTTTTTTAATGAACTACATACACATGATTCAGTTCAACTTTATGAAATTTCTCACCATCTTGAAAAATGTCCTTCTGCAAGTCATAAAACAGTTGACAAAACTGGGTTCTTTGTGTTTGCTCCTGAAACTCAAGTGCTACCAATTACAATGTATCTGTTAAAACAAACAAACAAAACTTACTTGATCTGTCCCATGAGGCAGTGTGCTCAGAGACCCGAAGGCTGTCATTTTCCAGAGCTGCCCTCTGGTCATGTGCGGTGCCTTTGGAGTGCCTGTGAAACAGCCGGCTGGCGAAACCTTCCAGCTTCTGGAGGGCCGTGGACGTGCCCGTGTGCTGGCCACAGGACAGGTCTTTGTAAGCTGCCATTCACGTGCAGTTACACTTTAAATAACTGCAAATGTTTCCAGAAGGAGCTCAACTTCCTATCAAGAAGCTAAGAGCTATGCATGTGTTAAAACTTCCTGTCTGCAGGGTTTGCAAACCACTACTGCTGCTGTTTCCTGTTAATATAAAACAGCACGTTACGAGCCTTCCTTTGTGAAACTCATCTCAGCTGGAGATGTACACGTTAAAACTTGCAATATCTGCTAAAAGGTTCCAAGTTTTTACTATTATGACAGTAACATGCATGGGGATGAACACAGTAAATATAAAGTTTCACATATAGAGCAAAGGTAAATGGTCTCATTCAAACTATGGGAAACTAGTTAAACATGTATTTCAACCCCATGTAACAAGAGGCCAAATATTAACATGCTAGAATTAGCTTACAGGAAGTCAGCTGACATACAGATTCTATGAATCTTTATAAGCAGCAAACTTTCCATGAAAATTGGTGTGAATAGATGTGACAAGACTCTTTCAAAAAATAGCTAATACATATGTCATAACTAAGAAAAAAAAACCTGAACTAATTTCAAAGAGTTCAAAGTTGCTAACTCACTCACTCAAGTTTAATACAGAAATTTAGCATACCCATTTTGCTTATCAAATTTATTTATAAATAGTACATTTCAAAACACGCTAACATTTGGAAAAAAATAAAACAGGAAAAATCCAATTTAAATTATGGAAGACAACCATAAGTTGTAATTTTATAGGCTGTTAGCCATACCATGCAATTTTCATTCAGGGAAAAAGTATTCCTTCCAAGTGGTTGAACTCGGAATAGAAAAGACTGCTGCTTCCCCGATCTTCTGTTTAATGACATCTTAGAAACATTACCTACAACAAATAAAATTTACCACCTATAGTCTGCAGGGTAAAAGGTAATTGATGGCACTTAGTAAGTTTTGAATTTTTGCCTTTTGATATTATATGTGTCAGGAATGACCCTCCCACCCCCACCCCGTAAGTTCAAATACAGGAAAAGGAAAACGAAGGGAAGACTTTAAAAAAATCTTTCTGGAAAATAACTAAGACCATATGTCCCATTAGCTGCTTTAATACACTAAGTAGGAACCAAAATGGTAAATAAAATGTGCATGGACAATAATGTAAGCACACCAGGCTCACACCTGCAGAATCACAAGCAGTTCTGCCAGGGAGACACCGAGCTGTGAACCCTGCCATGTAAAGCGTGGGCTACAAAGGGGATAGCCGGGTAAGCAACAGGACCTACACGACTAACCGTAAAAACGTGCAGCTGCCTCTAAAATCAACTGTGGCTGGTCAGTGATGTATTAACACCTGCAGGCAATGTATCACACAAAACAGAGAGACTGGGAGCCTGCAGGGTTTGTGTCCAGAGCAGAGTGACCAGCAGGCAAGGAAAAAACAGACTTCCAGTCAGTACCAGGCTCGGCACCAATGTCACCTTGTCGGCACAGCATTCCCACACAAGTCTTAGGAAGCAAACTGTTCTCCTGCGTCCACTGCCCTTATCACGGCATGCTAATATTGGCTATTTATGGAGCTGAGTCCCTGTGTCTTACCTGAATAAGTGAAGTATTCATTGTTAGCACTCTAAAGTTCGAAGAAAAATCCCCAGATACTAGAAAACATTGCGTTTATAACAGGACTATATTTGTAAATGAACTAGCAAGCACTAAGTAATTTATGTTAGATAATAATGGAAGTGATATTATCAGACTTTCCAGTTTTCGACAATCAAAGTTTATCTCCCCTCTTCTAAAGTGCAAACACAAATTTTCAACCCACTTCTTTTGCCCCTGATTTCGATCAGGGACCTCTCCACATACTACACCCATGGTGTTTCCTTGTCAAACACAACTAAGTGTCCGTGACATTGCAGCCCTGCAGTGTTCACTGTTAACAGACATCTAGCCAGACTTAGTTTGATGCTGCTTAAACACAGCAGTCCCACGCTTCAGACAGGAAATGAGATTCATTTTATTAAAACACATAAGATATAAAATTATTATAGCAAACAAGCAAAATTCACAAACTGAGTATTTGAAAATGCTTGTTTGAAAGCTTCTCTTTTCCTTTTCTTATTTAAATAAAGCTCTTTCCTTTTGTTTGGAAGATCATGCAGAATGTAGAATATTTCATTTTTGAACTATTTCTCTATGATAATGTGACCAGGAAGCTGTTGCTATGGAGTTCAGAGAATTTGCTTTTTATTTAAAAAGAACTCTACTGGCATCTACTGCCTGAAAGAAACAACTGCAGCTCCAACAAAGATGGAATTACAAGAAACAACAGCAGTTTTTCAGAAGTGATCTTGCTCTGACTGCTGTATGCAGTATGTATGCAACACATACATACATGTTTCTTAATTTGATGTAAAATTATGTTAATTATGATGTAATTATATAAATTATGTAAAATTATGATGTTAATGATACATTTACTACACACTTTGCCATATACAAGAAGATATTGTGTGATTAAGGCTCACAAACTCTTTATGAGTATCAGGATCAATATCAAGTGATTCCCCCCAACTGGGGTCTCACCCATTCTAAACAAGCACTGAACTAACTGAGATATGTTCTCAGATATTTCAAAAACTGTATTTTGAGGCAGGGTCTTGCTACGTTGCTCAAGCTGGTCTGGAAATTGAGTTTCCCTTATCTTAGACTCGCTGAGCTGAGCACTGGTACTGCAGAACTATGGCTCCCCGCTCAGCTAACCACACCCATTTCAAGATGGAAACACACTTAAAAACCTCGGTGACTTGCCCAGAGTCACCAGGTGTTCTACACTCCACAGCAGGGCTCTGCACAAAGTTTCTCCTGTTGGGAAGTGACAGTGAGAGCCTTGGGCATGACTGGCTGCTGGATCTTCTCTCCGGGATTCGAGACTGCCATGGGTATGGGTGACCTTCAGAAGGTCACCTTGTAGCCTGTCCATTTTGTTGCCCATACCTATGTTTACAACCACGCTGGGGCCAAGCAAAATTATGTACAGAAGTTTGAAGGTTAAGGGAGACATGGAATCATATTTAATTTGTAATGATGTTGCCTTCACATGGAGGACAAATAGCATGACCTTATTAACTCAAATAAAAGTTTATAGTGTTGCCTCTTCTACAATGTTATCTAAGTGATTTCACATACAACATGTCAAATTCATTTTAGCTAGCATAGTAACTGATACTTATCCATGTAGTCTGAATGTTCACCTTTAATGAGTAAGTATTCCACTGTATGGATTTACCACAATTTACACAACCCCTAAGAAACTGCATTTGCACCTGTCAAAAATGAAGTGGCTGTATCTGTGTATATCTACTCCTGGGGCCTGGTCTCTTACTTCATCCACCTGTGTCAGTCACTGCATCTCTACCATACTGACTTTGGAGGCTGCGAATTGCTATTCACCCTAAAATCTTAGTGTAAATCTTCTAACTCCCACCCCATCATTTTCCTGATTCTCCCTTCTCCCCGTGTATGTGTGTGTGTGTGTGTGTGTATGATGGAAGTTAAACCCAGAGTAAATCAATTTAGTTATCTTTATAAAAGTAATCATGTAGCCAGGCAGTGGTGGTATCCACGCCCTTAATCCCAGCACTCTAGAGTCAGAGACAGGAGGATCTCTGTGAGTTCGAGGACAGCCTGGTCTACAAAATGAGTTCCAGGACAACCAAGGCTACACAGAGAAACTCTGCCTCAAAAACAAAACAAAACAAAAAAGCAAAAACAAACAAACAAAAAACCAAAACCAAAACAAACAAACAAAAAGTAATCATGTTAGGGTTTTATTGGGATTTTGCTCATTGTGAGAAATAACATCTTAACCCTGTACAATCAATCCATGACCCTAGAGTCTCTTGGGCTTTATTGGGATTTTGCTCATTGAGATTTAACATCTTCACTTTACACAATCATTCCATAACCCTAGAGTTTCCTAGCACTAACCTGGGTGTACAATTTCATTTTGAAAAAAATCAGTCGTCTACAGTTTTCAGTGTGGAAAACTTATACATAATTTGGTAAATATAGACTCAAGCCTTTTTTAAGGTTTAAATTGGCTTTTAACTGATGCATAAAAACATGGAATTATATATACTATGGTGTATTGAAACAGAACACAATATACCAATTTTGAATGTTTTTTTATTTTCAAATATTTTATAATTGTTCACTGCTGGTGTTTATATATTGATACTGAATAGTCTACCCATGATAACCTTGCCGGTTCCTTTTTTTGTAGATTTCTTGGGATTTTTAATATAGATTTAGTCATTTTTGGCCTCCATTCCCCTAAGACTTCTGCTTCCTTTGATTTCCTTGCCATACATTTTGAATGTCTATGACTTCCACTGCAATGCTCAACAAGAGAAGAGAGGATAGGATTGTCTTATTTTATGTCTTAGGAAGAAAGTCTTTCTTCATTTACTATGATAACTGTAGACACAATTTTGGTAACTATCCTTATTGGATCTAATAAATTTCTTCCTGTTTTGGTGATAACTTGCAGATACATTGTTGCATCACATGGTTTCAATTCTTTTGTCTGAACCAGCTTGGAGGAACACCTGCCATTCTTTTCATATAGTGCTGGATTTAATTTACTAATAATGCTATAGGGATTTTTTGTGCCTATATTTAGATTAGACACTGTTTTAACACTTTTATTTTCAGATTTTGCCTATGTTTTTGGAAGCAGGATAAGATGACTTCATAAAAATAAGATGAAATGTATGTCTTCCATTTTCAAGAAAAGATTCTGAAAGGGATACTCGTTTTTTTTTTTTGTGTGTGTGTGTGTGTGTGTGTGTGTGTTTTCGTTTAAAGTTTGGGGAAACTTGCCAATGAAATTATATGGGAAAGGAAGGTTTTGTTTTCATTGAGAGATTACAAATACTAACAGTTTCTTCAATAGATACAGTACAACTGAACTGTCTGTTTCTCTGTGTATGTGCACACACGGATTAAGAGATGTCTAGTACTACTGAAGCTCCCTTGTGCATCTGTGAAGGCATTTCTACTGAACTGATGTGGAAGAGTGTCTGAGAGGACACTCTGCTAGCTATGAGCGGTGCCTTCCCACAAGCTGACAGCCAGATGAGAAAGGAGAGCACAGGCCAGTAAGGTCCCTTGAGCCCACCTACTGTGCTCACATCAGGTACCTGCTTCTGCAGCCATTTAGTGTGGACTCAACAGCCCTGACTTCAGGGAGCTTCCAGCTTCCAGCACTGGAGTGGGATGGCTGAGACCTATGTGTAGCATGAGTAATATAAACCCTGAGTCAGACAATGGGCTTCAGGTTGAAGATCAGCGAAGCAAAGCAGCCAGCCAGCAGCTCTTGCCTCTTCCAAGGCTGGAATGGAGATCCTGTCTTCCCTGTGACTGGACACTAAATTTGACATGAGACACTTTGCTTCTTCCTTGCATACCTCTCTAGTGCTGGGATTAAACGAGTGAGTTCTGTTACTATTACTGTTTTAGACTGATACACTCGTGTGTATCCCAGGGTGGTCTTGAACTCACAGAGATCCATCTGCCTCTGTCTCCCCGAGTCCTGGGAGTAACAGACTGCCTAGCTTCTACAGCTAACTAGTGTGGCTGGCTTTGCATTCTGATCCACAGGCAAACTTCATTAAATCATGAACAATATATCACCACACCTACGGCTTTCTGGACAGTGACCCTGGCTCTGTTTCTTGTCAGTGCAGATGGCTGTTAACTGAGTTTTGTGTAAGCCAACCAAACACATACCCTTTAAAGTACACACACATTATATTGGCTCTGTCCTTCTAGGAGCTCTAATGAAACAGTGCTGTTTACTATCTTCTATAGTCTGGGCTTTGTTTAATTACTGTGCTTGTTTTAAACTTGAAATTGATCAGCATGTCTGGTATTAGATGAAACGTGTTCTCCTGGCTCTCTTCCCCTCCTCTACACCCCACCCCATCTTTTATGCGTCCTTTCCCTTTCACCTCCATGTTTCCATGAACATTTTCTCCTTGATCACTTTCTCCACACTTCCAGGCTCCTCTCAGGTTTCACAGCCTATGCCCCACTCACCGCTACTTACAAACAGACACAGGGTAAAGTAGGACCCTTACGACAAAGGACAGACAATGACTGTCTGAGACCAACATACCCCTTGATATAATAGTTTGAAGATGTATATATTTTTCCACATTTTTCATTGTTTTATAGCTGAAATAAATTCCAGCATGTAGATATTCTCCTAGGGATCATTTTAGCTATTCCCTGGCTATGCTTCACACAAATTTTAAAATTATTTTTCCTAGTTTTGTGAAGAATGTCATTACATAGAATCAATTAGAACCTCCCTCAAAAATACAAGAAGAGGTTTGTTACCTAGGTAATGCCAGACTCTGGTGAATTATGATTAACAATAACAGTGTTTGCATTTATATTCTCCCTGGTTCTCCTCATTTTAAACAAACTTCTTCAAATTATTTAATGGAGAAGAAAACAGCATATTGCTGGATCTTGTATGGGCCAGTTACATTTAATGTAATTATTGGCATAACTAGGTTTAGATCTGGTTATGTTTCTCTTCTGTTTTACTCCTTAAATTTCAATGAATAGAACTGACATGCTGGAAAGTACATGTCTTTGGGGTTAGTGCAGTAGTTTCAATTGTCTCGATATACAAATAAAACAGTGAGATCACACCCACAATGGAGAGGGTGGATGTAACCATACCTCCATAACTTCCTCACACTTCCTTACTCTCTCTTGTCTCATGTTAACAATAAGACAACCTGCATTCCATAGACCTTTACATAAATAGGATTCCATTCTTAACGTTTTTGTCTTATAACTGATTGAAATGCATAGTGTTGCATAAATTCTCACTCTCCAGTTTTACTGACATCTTGCTTGTATGTAGTGGATTTTTATAATTAATCCATCAAACACACTAGGATAACCAGCTCCTTGGTTTTGCATAGCATCTTTTTCTGCTCCAGGACTACCCCCCCCCCCAGGATGCCACAGTACTACTGCGGTAAATAAGGATCAGGATAAACAAATAGGCCGAATAGATGTTTAATCAGGGAGAAATAACTTACAACCTAGACAGATGAACACCAGGAAATTCAACCCGATCCTCTCCTGTCCGAGTCACACCAGAATAAGAGAGCCTTTCCTGGCCCCCTCCGACCTCCTTCCACAGGTCACTTCCGCCCATGGCTCCACCCCCAATGGGCGTGGTCAGTGCTACAGAAGGACTACCTCACTACAACAGTACATTAAGTCTCTTTGTGTTTTTCTTGGCTGTGACATCTGTAGATTTTTCTTTCATTTTCCCCCTCAGAACTTTAGGAAGCACTGATCACCAACACTGTAAAATGTCCCTCACCAGAATGTTCTTGTTTTCCTGATTAATGATAGGTATGATGCTCAGCTATTTATATCATGTTATTATCAAGTTTATATATCAATGTAACTTATTACCGCAGAAGCTCTGATCATCGGATATAGTTAGAATACACTCTATCTCCCTGGGGACTGAGCACAATTCTTCAGCATGGGTGATGTGGTCTTTGCCCCTATTAATAATGTACTGCTGTTAACTTGTTTACTCAGATTTGGGCCTCTAATCCAACACCGTACTATTTATTCATACTCTGGCCACTGGATGCTCTTTAGCTTCACCTGTGTCCCTGTGATATGTGCACACATCTCCTCACTTTCTCACACACCCAGATGCTCCATCTCTGTCCAAGTCCTAGGTTCAGCACTTTCTCCAAGGCCCATGTTTCCCTTTCATTGGTAATTTGAAACCAAGATCAGGGAATCAGGTATGCCCATTATTACCGGGGTGATCAGGGAATCAGATATACCCATTATTACCGGGGTGATCAGGGAATCAGGTATGCCCATTATTACTGGGGTTTGCTCTGCAGGTTCCACATATTTAGAGGCTTTCTAGTATTGATTTCTAATGTCCACTGTAGTGTGAGGAAATAGTTTATGAAACCTTTGTTTTTAGTTTGCTAAACTGTGGTTTCTGGGCTAGAATGTGGTCTTTGGTGAACATTCTGCATAGTGGGTTGGGGAGGGAGGGCTGACACTCTGTTGTGGAATAGAACAGCCCACACATGTCACCTGAGTAGAGCTGACTGCCATCACTGTTCAGGTGATCAATACATGGGGTGATTTCAGCGTGCCTGGTGGGGTTTTAAAGGAGCAGTGCTGGAGCCCCTGGCTGTGAGCATGGGCTTGTGCTTCTCCTTCCAGGTGACTGGCGGCAAGTATGTAACACCCGCTCTGCAAGTATGTAACACCCGCTCTGTGCCCGGCCCTTCCCAGCCCTTCCCAGCTGCGCTCTGAGGTCAGTGTCTGAGGCTAAGGCAGCTATTCCCACGTCCTTATGTTAGTGACTGCAAGGCGGGCTTCTGTCCTCCCCACCCATCTGTTCGTATTCAGTGTGGGTTTCCAAGATAAAACACACAGTGGGATTTTGTTTATGCTTTTGTATCTGAGTCTCATCTTAATCTACCCTGACAATGACCTGTCCTGTAATTGGTGTACTGACATCCTTTGAAGTGACCCTTGACAAAGACTCATATTTGCTGTTTGTACTCTTTTTGTTTTAACTTAAATTTCACTCATTACCCTCTCATCAAAACTGCTCTGATTTCGAGACACATGCTATACTGGCTGACTTGGAATTCTCAATTTACATCTTTAAGTAACCTAAGTTCAGTTTCAAGAAAGCACCCTATTGCTCCCTTTTAGTAAAATACTGTGTTCCATCACTAAACATGTTAAAAATGACCAGATATAAAGAGGTCTCAGAACCCATGGTGATTACTGAGATAAGCAATTAAAGGAACAGTGTGTGTGTATACGATGTATGTATGTATGCGGAATATATTCTATAAAAAAGGAACACATACAGATTCATGGCTTCAGAGGGGTTCAATTATAGACATCTGCTTTTATGCCTGAGGTCAGGGGGAACATGTAGGTGGGGACATGGTAGAGCAAAGCCATCTTATGCTATCCAGGAAGCAGAGAAAGATGCGAGGGATGCTCTGGGGCAAGGAAAGTTATAACCTTTAAAGGCAATCCCCTAATTTCTTACTTCCTAAAGCACCACTCCTGAAGTTTCCATCACTTCCCAACAGTCTGTTATCCCCATACGGTGACACAAAGAACATGCCTTTAACACGTGAACTTAAAAGGGCGTACACTTCAGATCTTAACCAGAAGTATGAACAGCACAAACATGGACTTTCAGCCATCTTCCCTTGCAGACCCTGACCCCCCAAGCATATGTTACAACTTTTTACATTGAATCATAGGCTCTTAAGAGTCTCTCCCCCATTGCTGGCAATAACAAATGCCCCCTCGGCTACTGCACTGAATCCCGTGGAATCCCCATTCTCTCTGTTTTTACACACTTGTGCACTGCTACTTGAGACACAAGTTTCAGTCACATGTTTCAGTGCACACCTGGCTTGAGGTGGGGTCAGGAGAAAAGGACCACCCAAACTTCACTCACTGGCTCCTTCCTGCAGGGAACTCCCTTCCTACTGGAGCCTAGAGTATAGACTGAAAGGGGTGGGGTGTGGATTTTAAAACCATGAATTCACCCTTCTCTTTCCAGGGTTTGGCTTCCCTGCCCAAACTGCTTGCTGTCATTTACCCTTCAAAGTGTTTCCATAGCAACTGTAAGTATTCTGGTAGGAGAACCAGGATAATGTGAGCTTACTTCCTCTCATTAGTCAACACTAGAAGCCAATCTCACCTTTTTTATTTTAGTAAACTGGTAACTGATTGAGAAATTAAGATTTCTCAACTTGCAGTATGGTTTCAGTGTAAAGTTAACAAACACACTTTTCTAAATAAATCCAACCAAACTGCAGCGCTTTTGTCACAGAACTGTGAACAGGAAGTCATGCACGTGGCTTGGAGGTGGCAAGTGGTTAAGCACATGTGCAAAGGACCCAGGTTTGGCTCCTAGAACCCAAGGGCAGCTCACAAATGTCCGTAACACTGACGCCCTCTTCTGGCCACCAGGCACACGTGACATACATGCATGCATGCAGACTGACATTCATACACCAGGCACACGTGATATACATGCATGCATGCAGACTGACATTCATACACCAGGCACACGTGACATACATGCATGCATGCAGACTGACATTCATACACATAAAAGAGAATCTCTTTTTTAAAGTTACACAAATATATTCCTTTCAAAATGTAATTTTTATATAAAATATATGGCAACCACTCAGAATAAAGGTGATGTGTTACTAGTGAGGAATTACTATTTAACACTCAAGAAACTTTACAAGTAAACAAATTCTTGTGATCACTCTCCATAATTTTCAGCTTTGGGTCTCCTTAATGCCTAGCTAACAGACGATAAATCTCGAAGCACAATGTTCTAAGGCAGTATCCAGTCTTGTTTAATATTCTCTCATTCACAGGAAACTCACGTGACTTCCAATGGCCTCCGGAATCCGAAGTAACCGAGCACTATCACCAACCTTTAGTAGGCCTCCTATTTCTGCACATGTCCTTCCTAACCCATGTCTATAAACTCAGGTTCTTGCTCTGATCCAAAGCCACACTTGGGATTTAAAGAGCACATTCTGGAAGGCAGGATGCTCTGTTCTTCCCACTAGTTCCAACAACCCACAAACAAATTTTGGCAAAAGCTTTTGCAGGTGGAATTAAGGTGACTGATACCAAAACAGACGGATTATTCAGGTGCCCTGAGATAAACCTATTGGCTTTTAACTAGAAAATGTTCTTGAGTTGGAAGCCAAAGAGCAATTACATGGCAAGAAGTCATTACATTCCAAGCCTGACAGCAACCAGAAGTGCAATAAAGTGAAAGGAATTGGGAAGACGACTCTGTGGATCAGAACAATAAAGTATGGAAGTCTGAAACTCCAGATCAAGGTGGACACAGGATTCTCTTCACCAAACATTTTGAAACCCTTCCTGTTGGTGAGACACTTGTCTTTCATTTATTACTCAACAGCCAGGACCATGGCCAGACAGCCAGTCTACATCACCCTGGAGGGGTTCTCTAGGTTCCCTACACAGAAGTGAAAACCCCAAGCCCCTGTGTTTCACCTAGAATAGGAGCAGGGGAGAGTTCCTGGCAATGTGCCTACAGGTGAACTGTAGACTCAGGCATCTGACAGAGAGTGCAAGTTCGTGTGAGTGTGCACATGTGTACATGGACATGTGATGGCCACGAAATAACCTCCAGCATCATTCTTAGGAATGTCTTTCAGTGGTCTGGAACTGTCCAAGCAGGATAGGCTGATTGGCCAGTCAGTAAATCCTGGGGATCCATCGGTTTCTCCAGGGCTAGGATTACAAGCACATGCCACCATACCTTGCTTTTTGTTTTGTTTTGCTTTCTGTATTCATTCTGGAGATTGAAATCATGTCCTCAACATTGATAGAGTGAATTATCTGCTCAGCTCCTAAAGGGCATTTATTAGTCCTCAGTATAGTATATATATTTTCAACTACAGCATTTTCAAACAGCATTTTGTTTGTTTTGTTTTGTTTGGGCTGGAGACTGAGGACTGAATCCATGTCCATCCACTTGCTATGTTAGTGCTCTAACCACAAAGCTAAGCCCCAGACTTTCTTTGCACAAATGTTTTAGTAACTTGTTAATACTCTGGAAATGTGAAAACACATCAAGGTGCCACAACACCAAAGATAAAAAGCACTAAGATTTTCTGATTTTATTTTCATTCTATTTTAAAGTACCAACAAGAAACAACCACATCCAATACTAGTTTCTCTATGAGAAGGCTGCAATCACTTCACTAACTTTCATTTCTTTATCTTTCTTTCTTTTTTGTTTTTGTTTTCTTTTTCATTCTTTGGCACAGGATTTCTCTGTATTGCTTTGGAGCCTGTCCTGGAACTAGCTCTGTAGACCAGGCTGGCCTCAAGCTCACAAAGATCCAGCTGCCTCTGCCTCCCGAGTGCTGAGATTAAAGTTGTGCGCCACCAACGTCTGGCCTAACTTTCATTTCTATACTACCTTACAAGTTATATTCTTATTGAGACTCTGATAAATGGCTAACAAACTTGACCCAGTTTTAATATCAGGTGACACCTGAAGAAACGTTGGGATTCTGGGAACATCAAAAGTAGTTATGAGTACATACTATACTACACTGTATAAACAGCCCCATGTGTCACATTTCCCACCAAGAAATAAGTGCATCTGGGGCTTTCAGGTTTACAGTGAGAACTAGGTTATAGCTTAAACTGACCCCACCTGAAGTATCTCAGCCCCCAAATAGAAAATCTGGTACCATGATAGGAATAAATAGATGACACTGAACTCACAGCAGTATAGGAAACACAGTCAACCAGAAGGTGGCAGAATGGAGCTATGTACAATGGAAATTAAAATCTACAGAATTCTTTTGTCATTTCTGCAGGTTTGGACAGCAGAAGAAAAGTACAGTTTTGGACCCTCATCCAGAGGATGTGCTAGGAATGTACAGGAAGATATTTCACGTGCCGTGCACAGACTAGGTTATAAAACTCTCACACAGACCGTCCTAACAGAAGACTGGTCCCCATTGTCCTGTTCCCAGAAACACATTTATAAACTGCTAAGAAAAATAAGGCCCTCCACACCCTATGTACCATTCCAATATTGCGTCTGAATTCACTGAACTCCTTGGAGAATCACTACAAATGTTATGCCATTTAACATATTTTATTTGATAAGGCTGGTAGCAGTTACGGGCAACAGCAAAGTGAAATCCTTTATAAAATTCATAATGCTATTAAGAAAAGTTGCTTTTATATTGGGTGTTTAATAAGGTTAGCTATATTTTTCTTAAATACCACTTGCTTGTTTACAACAGATGTGTTTGTCTTTGCATTGGTGATCACTACTACTAGGCCCATAATACATAAACCACTACAAGTTTTTGCTCAATAGGATACAACTCAAGGTGAAAACTAAGACTGAAAACCACTGAACAGATACCTATGAGCTTATGGGACCCCATGAGCCCATAGGGAGTGGCACTATCAGGAGGTGTGACTCTGTTGGAGTAGGTGTGGTCTTGTGGGAGGAAGTGTGTCACTGTGGAGGGGGGCTTTGAGGTCTCCTATGCTCAAGCCACACCCAGTGTTTCAGACCACTTCCTGTCCCTGTGGGATCAACACGTAGAACTCTCAGCTCCTTCTCCAGCACCATGTCTGCCTGCACGCTGCCATTTCCCACCATGACAATAATGGACTAAACCTCTGAACTGTAAGCCACCACCATTAAATGTTTTCCTTTATAAGAGTAGCCATGGTCATGAGTATACTTTCACAGCAACAGAAACCGTAACTAACGGGGGTGGTTGTGAGGTCTACAGCAGTATCTACGGGAGCAGGTGCTTCATCAGGTCTCACACGAGGGCTCCAAAGGGCAGTGGTGATCTCCAAAGCCACAGGAACCTGGGCCTGTTTTAGGGGATTCTCCAAATCTATTAGACATAAGTACTACATGGAGGACAAAGCAACTCTACCCAGTGGTGGAGTCAAAGAGCTGGGAGGGAGCGGCCCACCAGGAGTCATGGGAGTGACTGGTGTGTGGGAGGGCAGCCAGAGGAGAGGCTGCCTCGCAGAAGAAGCCAGAAACACTGGTGCGGAGCAGACTAAACAAGGAACTTCAGGTCTAACTCTAGCTCTGTGTTCAATGGAAGTTTCCGGTAGCACAGGATCCTTTTCCTGTACTCCCTCTTCTTCACACTGCCCATTCGTTCAGATGCAAAGGGGGTAGCTAAAGCATTCTGTAGGGAACCGATGGAAGACACCATTCTGTAGGGAATCGATGGAAGAGGCCATTTCGTCTCTAACAGAGAAAACGCTGTTACTGCTGATGAAAAGTCAAAATTACCAATGCCTACTTTGAATATATATGAATTAATTTACATACCAAATACTCAAAGTTTAAATTAAAATCACAATTAGAAATCACAGATTAATAAAGATGAGCCACAGATCAATAAGCCACCAATATAATTACATAGAAAAGCTAATCATAAGAAGTTTGCAGATCATAGCAAAGTATTCAGTAGGGCAAAATTCCAAACAGAATACATATTTGGTTAAATAGTCTATTTTAGAAAAATAATATGACTGTGTTAGAGAAAATCGTTATGTCTTTTGATAACAGACACAGATGATTAACAGAGACAAAGACACACTAACATCAGTGGTCAGCAGGAGAACAACAAATATAAGGGATCGATAAAACACTGTAATTCAAAATTAAAACTAGTTATTACCAAGAAAGTCTGACATGCTCTGAAATGTTAAAGCTCAAATAAGAAAGAAACTCACTAAGAACTGGGAAGTAGTGCTTTTTCTTCAACTGCAAAAATCTATCTGGGGACTACAGAGATAGAAAGGGCAGACCTCACAACTTACCACTAAAGTTAAGACGAATTTCTAATAATTATCATTACTTCATTACTGCCAAGAGAAAAATTCTAATGACAACCATTGCATACTTTATTAATTAAAATTTTATAGTCATTTACTGAGAACTCCTTAGACTTTGATATAACTTTTCATGCTGCTCCTGAACACATACACAATGAAAAAAACATTAAACAAAAAATACTAAAGAATTCCCAACCCTTCCATTTGGGATCTAATTTCTGAGTCATTCTGGGACTCAGTCTTTTCTGAGTTTTACGTCACTATTACAGACATTCAATGCCGAAGTGTTTCCTGCTTGGCTTTATCCCCACTTCCTCTGATTTGTTTCCTAGATGTGGATACTGATTAAGAGTCTGCGTATACAACAGTACAAGTCTGTTGCTGCTGCTGCCTGGTTGATCCTAACTATAAACCGTAAGGTTTAGAAAGCAGTCTAGTATCAAACCCTATGTAAAAAATTATTCATGTTAGACACCTTGGAATGCAGTACCCAGTTTACTTATCCACTGGGAAAAAGTATCTTTTCTGCTCTGTACTTCTGGGCTCTGCCGGAACAGATGGCTTCTATCACAGAGACATAATAAATTCCTTGACACACAGTTGAGAGTGCCACCTGGGTGTTCTGGATGCACCACTTCACTGAAACGTAGGCGAGGGGAGTCCCTGTCTTTGCATGACTCAGCAGCGAGGCACCGTCTCCTGCCATAAGATGCAGGAGATGCACAGCACACTGTAGACACATGCAATCTTGAGAGTATCATCCGGTGATTTCCATAGTAATGACAACAGATAGAATTTGCCAATCCACTATGATAACCCTTGATTTATCGAGGTACAAATTATAGGGGTATAAAAGTAACACATACTTGGTAGAAACTGTATTTTAAATTTAGAATTTTCATCTTTTCCCAGGCTGGCAATATGAATTAAGCTATGTTTTTGAGATGCCGGGCACTGGAAGTGAGGTGAGGCTCCCAATTGACATGATAGTCTTACTTGCTATGATGCTAAGCCATCATGGTGCTCAACACATTCTTCTTTAAAGTATTTTCAGCTTGGCTTATCAGAGTAGTCACCAATAACTGTCTGAACTACTCCCATGACAAAGCACCCATCCTATCTTATACAGTGTTGGTGGGAACGTGGGGTCAATGATAAAGGTATAACAGCAATTTCCAAACAGGATGACTATATTGGCTACCCATAAATAGTACCTTCTCGGATTTATGTGTGTGTATGTATTGCTTGTTTACATAAATACCTAGTTCCTTTTCTGCTTTCCTCAATAATTAGATGTTATGATTATGGAAATTTTAACTTTATAATTTAGCACCTGAACCGCAAGAACAACTAAACTATTTGAACAAGGTCATCATGTCTGAGGCGGAGCATATGGTGAATGCCCTTGCTGGGGACCAACAGTAGAAAGAGGTAAATAGGTAGGTGAGGAACAGACATGCTGGAGGCCACAGAGGGGCTTACCTCACACCGTTCCCTTTCCCTGTGCTGATGGAGGAGGGGGCGCTAGAAATGGACTCGCTATTGCTGAAGTCTGGGAAACAAACCAAGCCTCCTGCTATGAGCACTCCCTTACTGTGCGTGCGAAGCTCCACTTTCCGAGTAACAGCAAAGGTCACATTGGTGTTTAAGACAAAGGTGGTACAAAGTCATACATAGAATAATTACAGTATTTGAGACCCCGAATATTGTGATGCCTAACTACTTTTGCTTTCAAATTACTGAAAATTGTTTTTCCTTCTTTTGAGACAAGATCATATTATGTAACTTAAATGGGCCTTGAACTTGTGGTCCACCTGCATCTGGTCTCCCTAGTGACAGGGTTACATGTGTTTCCAGCACAGGCTGTTTCCGTCTTCTCAGTTAGGCTTTGGATCTTGAAATGAAAAAAAAAAAAACCTAACCAAACAAAACAAAACAAGAATAATTTAGAATATTCTACCTTTATATGTAGTAACTGTTTTCTGTTTATAAACTTATTTTTATGAGAAAAAAAAAATCTACCTCACTTTCATCAGTAAAAGAAATGTGTACTGTGGATGGTATGAAATCACTCATGAGCAAAGTTAACCAACAGATCGTGTGAATAAGAAACAAAAGAGGGCGGCAAATGTCAAAAATGGCCACGAGATAGTCCAACTATTAGACAACACCACTGACATTACACACCGCTGATAAAATGTGATGATCCCTAAGATCTGTGTCCAGTGCCGGAGCCCCTCCCGCTGAAGCCAGGGACCCTGACAGGCAGCTGCTGCTCTGGAAACAGGCCTTAGCGACCAATGGATGTTATGATAAGGCTTTATCCTCAGTATCCAAATAATTAATGGCAAAGAATAACCATAATAATGATGGAATTCTAACTATACATAGAATTAAAATACATTTCAATACAGCTAGGATTAAGGCAGTGGGTGACCAATAGTATGACATGGCTCTTAACACTCACTGGAATTTATAAGGTAATAATCTCATATTACAGTGTATTAAGTCATGGACAAATACAATGTTTAGGGAAACCGAGAAAAGTAGAACTTAAAACTAACAAGTGAACAATAAGTGTTGATCAGGAAGATCTGAAAGAGTGAAGAAAGGAGTCGGGTGACAAACACCACAGGAAACAAGTGACAAGCGCTAATCCAAATATAGTAGCAAATACCTCAGTCTATAAAGAGATTATATCAGAAAATACAAATAGTTAGAGTCGACTAGTAAAACCTCAATTATTGTAGCAGAGCCCTTACATATAAGCACTGAGAAGCTTAAAGATACTAAGAAAATTATGTCATGAATATGCTAGTAAGATTAAAGGATGAACAAAACTAATGCCTGACAAACTAAAGAAAGACATATTATAAAGACAGGAAGTAATTTAAAAGAAAAAATTATAAAATCATTTAAAATGAAATTTGGCAGCCTGGAAGGAAACACACAGATGCAGTGAGGTACTTTAAATATTTGCCTATAACTAACAGACTAAAAGATAATCAATAAAAATAAATAATCCTGACTCACATAATGACCGAATTTGTCTAAAACTGTACGATGGTGTTTGAGGATTGGGAGAACACTGTTAGCAGCAACTACAGCAGATATACCCTTCAAAAGCAACAGGATGTTTTACCAACAGGATTTTTTACCAGAAATAATTATACCCTACATAGTGGTTCATATATCAAGTCCCAAAATTTTAAGACTGAAAGTCTTTCCAAATACAGTCTTGTCCCAATGAAATTAAACTAAAAAAATTCAAACATTTGAAAACAAAACATTAGAGGACATTAATCAAAGAAAATGTCATTAAAAAATCTAAATATGTAGGGAAGCTTTAACAAACTAAACTCACCCTCTACATAAAAAATACAGAATGATATTTCCCAACTAAGCTGAGCTTTTTCTAGATGTACAATATTGGTTTAACATTCAAAACTGGTATCTGTAAAGTGACATTTACTAGATTACCCATTGTTTTAATTTGTTTTCTGTTGCTGCGATAAATGCTGTGAACAAAAGTAACCTGGAAACGAGCTTACAGGATTACACTTGCAGGTCAGTCAGTCATTGAGGGACAGGAGGAGAGGAGCTCCAGGCATAGCACCAGTGGCAAGAATCACGAGGAACACTGCCTGTGGGTGTGCTCTCTGCCTGTGCGCAGCTAGCTTTCTTACAGCACAGATCCACCTGCTTAGGGACGTTGGTACCTTCAGTGGGCTGGATCCTCACATGTCAATCAGCCATCTATCAAGACAATCTTTCACAAATAAGCCACAGGTCAATCGGATATGGGCAATCCCCCAATGACTCTGGGCTGTGTCAAGCTGACAGCTGAAGCCAGCTAGGATACCCATTGTCTATTATATATGTACAGATTCTTACACACATAATAATGATATTGTATACTCACAAATGTATATGAGGTTATATACTACATGTGCATATATATATACATAATATATAATTTGTGTGTGTCAGACAAAGAGTAGACCTTCTTTAATCATATAAAGGTGTCATTAAAGGGACACTCTTGAAAGGACACTGAGATCCAGAGCCTCCCTATAGCCATCTGCTTTCTGGCTTCCACAAGGTGAAGTTTTGCCCTACCACCACATCTGTCATCAAGAGTCAAAACAAATCCTCCCGTCTTGTAAGATCTCAGGTATTCTGTCACAGCAACAGTAACAATAAAAAGAATCCAGTACTACACACACATGCACACACCTTATAATTAATAAAATTACCAAGATTCCTAGATAGGTCAATATAAAAGACCTCAGAACTACAAGCCGAAGATGAAACATTCTCCCCTTTGAATATATGTGACTTCCCATCTGCTATCTCATTTTCTCCATGACATATGAGACAAGATTATCACTAGCAGAAGAAGACAGCGGAAAAGCCAGACAGAAGAATGAAACAGAATTCATGAAGAATGGAAGTTGTTCAGAGAAATGTAATAAAACTGCCATGACGCTGACAGCCCATTGAAGGTGACAATGAATTTATAGCACCCTTCCACATGGCTTTCCCCAAGTGTTCATGACTGACAGCATGAGGAGGGGTAGCTGAGTCTCCCAGAGTTGGGTTTTATCAAGCAGATATGGTAAAAAGAATTGCAAAGGGTTTTGGGTACCATATCATCTCAACTGGTTAAAAAAAGGAGGATGAAGTGAGAGGCCCAGTGGAGGAGTGGATATGAGCCTTTTAAAGACACTGTATTCAGAGAACGACAGCCACACTGGGCAATCACGGGAACAGTTCATGGATATGACAGGTTCTTGATGAGATGAGATATCCAAATATGACAGAGAAGGAGGTTACAGATAGCAAGGCCAGGTTTCTGAGACCCAGTGATGATGGATGGTTCACCACACAGAATTTGAAACCACTCAAAATGAATGCAGGCCTTAAGACCTCAAAGAGATTGCCCATGTTTTTGGTGACTAAGAAGCTAGCATGACACAGATGGAAATCATAGCAATAAAAGGTAGCTGTAGTGCAGATGAGCCACAGATGCCTCAAAAGAGGGAGTTTTCAAAAGGAAAACATTTTTCTTAATCCAGTATCTACTACCTCCCTGAGAACAATTTTCTTCTCCCAATTAAAGTATTGTAAGTTGAGGGCTGGACAGATCATTCAGTGCTTAAAAGCTTGTATGAGTTAGGTTCCCAGCATCCATTTCAGGAACTCAAGACTCCCTGTAACTCCAGCTCCAGATGGATCTGACATTTCTAGGTTTCAGAGGTACTTGCATGTACACACACACACACACACACACACACACACACACACACACACACACACACACACACACACACACTCACTTTAAAAGAAGTGATATTTCTTTGAAATATTAAACTGTTCTTTACTAAAGAAAGGCAACACTATCAGGTAAAGTAGCTATTATCCCCAAATGGTCAATGCATTAAAGTACTCTCCAAAGGGGGGGGGGTGTCATGTGGGGGTTAAAAACATTTCCAAAATAGAATTTAATTTAAAAATGTTTATCTACATGGATGTTTTGCATGCATGAATGTCTGTGCATGCCCAGTGCCTGTTGAGGCTAGATGAGGATAACAGACTCTGGAAATGGAGTTACAGATGTTTGTGAGGCACCATGTGGGTGCTAGGAACTGAAGCCATGACCTTTGCAAGAGCACACATGCTCTTAACCACTGAGCAATCTCTAACGTATCTAAACCCAATAACCATTCATGATTTTAGTTTCCACCACAACATGAACCAACAACCCTGGCACACCCTGGAGTGAAAACATTGAACAAGCTCTCTGCTTTCCATACATGTAAAAGTGTCATAGGCCATATTTCTGGACCTGCAGCCATACCATGTCATTCCTGCCATGATGGACTCCATCCCTCTGCACCCTTAGGCACAGCTTCTAGTTCATCACCCATGTACTCCCAGAGGAGTTCAATGAAGCATGAAGTAGTCAAGGTCGAGCTACTATTTAATAATGACAATCTCCCCACAAAAGGCACAATGCCCAGTATAACATGGGTCAGTTAATACCTATGAAGACAGAGGGAAATGCAGAGCTGGTGATGGGAGATGTCATTCTGTATATGTTTCTCATACTGGTTAATAAATAAAGCACTGTTGGCCAATAGGACAGGAAGATAGGAGGGACTAGGAGACAAGGAGGAAGAGGAAGTACTAAGGAGAGCCAAGATGGAGAGTCTGGAGAAAGCAATATGCCAGCCGGCTCCCCGGTAACAGAAATACATAGATCAGCAGAAATGGGTTAATAATTAAGGCAGAGCTAGCCGATAAGAAATAAGTAACCAGGCCAAAAGATTATATCGAATACAGAGTCTCTGTGTGTTATTTGGGGCTGGTGTGGCGGCGGGACAAGACCAGCAGCGGCAGGCGGAAAAACCGTACTCCTTACAAGCGGGCTTTGATGAGACCACAATGATGAGTACAATCTCAAAAGTTTTATGCCCTGAAACAAAACTTCAACTTTGTTCACTTATAGAAAGAAGCAAGTGACCTTCCCCAGCCAGAGGATGTAGATGGAGGCTTGATGTCTCAGGCAGGATTTGTGACAGCTTCAAGAGCCATGTGAAAGATTTATGTCAATGGCTCCTGTACTATTTATGCTAAAATGAAGACAGGCTACAGACTATTGTTCAGTGTAAAAGCTTCTGGACTGTTTTTTGGAGGTCAAAGTGGAAGTTCATCATAATCACACTACCTGGAGCTGAGGTAGCTGGATCCTCGTTCATAACCATGAAGATGGTAGTCCTCGTTCATAACCATGAAGATGGTAGTTTTAGTCATAAAGGGGTATGGGATTCAGTAAGTGATTTTAATGAAGTCCAAACCACCTAGGAGCTTTTAAAATCATACAGTGCAGAAAGCTGACTATGTAGGCATCTCCAATATGTAAAAAGAAGAGGATTCAACATCACATGATCTTACAAAGAATAGAAGACTTATGAACAAAGATTGACAGGTCCAGGTCTCCTAGGACTCAGCTGCCTTCCCCTTGAGTCTCCTTGTTGCCAATGCTCTGTGCCCAACCCCTTCTCTACAGCAGCCTTCTGCAGGCCGTTTGCACCAAGGAAAAGTCCTATGTACATCCACTATCCAGAAGTCCCTCTTTCAATGCCTTTGCTGATGCAGGTAAGGGAGATGACCTGCTTCCTGCTGGCACCGAGGATTGTGTCCATGTAAGAATTCAACAGAGAAACATCAGGAACACCAAGGAATTGTTGATGACTGCAACAGAAAAAAACTAGTGAAGGCATTTAAGAAATTTGTCTGTGATGGTGCTGTAATTGAGCATCTCCATACATGTAAATCAACCTCAGGGGGACCAGCATAAGAACATATGTCAGCTGCTGATAGATTGGGCAGGCTAAGGATGCCCAGCTGGAAGTACATGGTTTTCAGTGTTGCAGTACTCTGGAGCTTGTGAGGATTTTCTTATAATGAGTAGATTTTCCCTTCTGTCACTTGTCACAGGTTTAAAACTCTCACAGCTTGCATAAAGTAACCATTTGGGAATCTACATTTAACATGGACTAGTCTAACTCTATCATACAATAAATTGAAACGAGCCATTTTAAAAAAAAAAAAAACATCTAGCTTGTGGGATAGATGCTGTTGAAAACTACAGTAAAGTCTTGATTTTGTATGTGCTCTCTCTCTGCCTTGTAATTTTGTTATCACTATATGTGATAAATATGTATAAATATTTAAAATTCTGCTACACTTAATGCTAAATCAATATACTAGGTTATTTTACTGTTTAGAAAATTTCCTGGCCAAGAAGTCCTGTTACCGTTTTGTACACATATTGTTTGGCACCCTTCGGCGCTTTTGATATTTCAATGGCTTGTCCTGATCTATCAGCTGCTAAAGAACTGTGGTTTGTATAGTAGGCCATGCTCTTCTTTCTCCCTCTAAGTATTTACAGCAGCAGTTTCAACCTGTGGGTCCTGACCCCCTTGGGGCTGCACACCAGATATTTACATTATGATTCTTCACAGAAACAAATACAGTTATGAAGGAGCAATGAAATACATTTTCTGATTGGGTCAACACAACATGAGAAACTGTATTAAAAAATCACAGCACTAGGAAGGTTGGGAACTACTGGTTTATAGTATCCCTTATCTGGAATTTTCAGATATTTATGTCAGGGCTTTTGGGGTCTATATTGGGATGCAAAGTAGGTTTCCTAGGAATTCCATGGCAGCAGCTCCTCTGGGGTCTTGTTTTCAAATCTAATGGTTTGAACCACATCCCTACATGTGAACATTTGATTATTTTCATTCCATCACTGTCTCTTCCCACCTAGTTCCATTGCGGCCACAAGAGTTTTGACCATTTGTGTTTCTACTTAATATTCAAAATGTGGATTGAAGGGATGGATATCTGTGCTTTGATGTTCTCTGGCAGGGTTGCTCTATAAGCAGAGGGATCAAACAGGTATGCACTCACAAAGCTGAAATGAACCAAGGTGAAAGGGAGATTCCTGGCCAGTGTCTTTTACTGTAACTTGGTCATTTAGCAGATGCTAGTTTTTCTTCTAAACTGCTGTAATACTTGTTCCAAATTACTCTTCCTCCATCAACCTGCCTGGCAGGGACTCATGTGTAACTGAGTTACAGCAACCTTCCCAGGTATATTGTTAGGTATGTGTGTGACGTCAGAATGTGCAGGCAGTATGGTATGACCTGTAACAACCCAGCAACAGTGGGTCTATTGACACTGCTTACACTGCTATTATAGGTCTCCAGGAAGGTCAGTTCTGCTTTGTTTTAAGCAGTTTCTTTCTTCTTGCCCTCACATATAAATCAAAGCAGAATAGAGTCTTGCTTCAGCTTTGTTTTTGCGCAGCAATTGAGTCAAGTAGTCTGTTTGGAAGGAAAAGCTGTGTAAGCATTTTTATATAAAATAAAATAGATGTGTATTAAAAACACACATGCTGATAGGCAGTGTTTCTGCCTCACAGATCACATTGTCCAGCAAAGAAAACAAAGCAGCTGGAGTGCCACAAACACAGTTGGAGCATTTTAAGCAGAACTCAACAGGCAACTGCAGACAACTTGGGAATTTTGCACCCTTCGCTATAGAAATTCCCATGCTCCATTTCCTCCCGGTACCAAATCCAGGCCCATGTGCCCTATGCCTTACCACAGAGTTGTGAGCAGCTATCTTCCAGCTTGAGGACAAGAGTCAAGCCTCACTTTTATTTGCAACTATACTTCGTACAGTGTCCGGTGGGAGGCAGACAGTAAGTACTGACTAAGAATGATCAAAGGACTGAATGAATGACAAATACATGAATTTTTTTTTTTTTGTTTAAGTCTAATTTACAGGATGATTTATCTTGGAACTGAAGGTGAACATGAAACATAATCTCCCTTATGAACATAAATGACTCCTGTTCTCCCTGGAAGCTGAACTAGTACACAAGGAGCTGTTTCAGCAGAAGTATATTTTCTTATATTTATTACTAAGTACCAGCAAAAGGAATTTCAGGCAACTTCATGAGTATATGTAGATTACTAAACTAAAATTTGTTCACCAACTTTATAAATTGTTACTTAGAAGAAATGTTGACAGTTTTGAGAAAACATAAAGCTGGAATTTTGTTTCTCTAAATACACTCGTGATTACCAAATTACCAAAATTACAGAAAGAAGGGATAGCGTTTTTATTAAATGTAAAGACAGCTCTGTCAAAAACATGCGCTGCCAATACACCAAACACCCATTAGACAGGCAAAAGGTAAAATGTCAGCTCTTGATGGCAGCAGCAGCATTTTGAGTTCTCAGTAGCTCCATCTGGGTAGAAGCTTCTTCACTTAGCAGTATAAGTGGAGAGCATGTCTATCACCAAAGGAGCTGGGTTATATGGAACTATGTGGAAGTACAGGAAGATGCAAAATTCTCAACACATTAACAATAGCAATATAAGTTCAAGCAACGTTTTGGCTTGCTAAGATAAGGCACATATTTAGAAATGAGTAACAAACAAACATACAGCAATGGAGGATCTAAGGGTGTAAAGTTACCTACGGTTAATTTAGTATTTTTACGACATTAAATAAATACCTGCAAGGTACCTTAGCCTTTTGTTTCACAGGTCATGATATGAATTCAGAGAATGGGACAGGAAAGACAATTACTCTTATTTCAGACAGAATATCTAAATAAAGCCATTACTGAAAGCAACCACAGTGTAATACAACTGGTCAACTGAAACAAATTGTGCACTATTCTGTGGGCCCTGAAGTTGACTTTGCACTGGATACTCCGACTGCTCAGCATAATCCATTGGGATCCCAGGTTCTGAGATCAGCTTGCCTGAGTTCAAATGTCACTCCTTGATTAGCTACCATTCAATCTTAAGCAAGTTACACATCACGTTACCAGATTTTGAAAGTGAGGCACCATTAGAAGCACTCCATAGGATTTGAAGAGATAGGCAGGGCAGTGCATAGCGCCTAGAGAAGTAGGCACACACTGGTTCTCAAAATCTGTTAAGAATCTTGTTTGCATTTGTTGAACCTGTTGTACTGATGACTTCCTCTGATCAATTTCAATGGACTCTAAAGATCTTTTTTCTTCTTCCTTTTTCTTTTGAGGCAATGTCACTATTGCTCACCTAAACTTGCTATACAGAACAAGCTGGCCTTGAACTCGGAGATCAACCTGCCTCTGCCTCTCCAGTGCTGAGATCAACAGCGTGTACCACTGTCAAGGTCATTTCCAAAAATGATCGTTACGATACAGGGTGGCTTTCCTACTTCTAATCATGGGAGAATTAACAACCAAATTTCAAGCAAGTTTCACCCACAGACCTGAACATGCTTATCATGCACAGCCCCATAGGTACCTTATAGTTGTTATTTATTTTTTAAAAAATAAAAATACTTCCCATATTTGTATTAGTAAGGCTATGTGAATAACAAACTTAATTCAAATTAAACAGATGTGAATTACAAGGACTGAAAACCTCTGAGACTCTTGGATTCCTGTTTCTAAAAGTTTATGGGTATATTAACTAATGTTTAAATAAGTACACTCAAATTTTGAAAGGCATTTATTTCAAAAATAATTTTTAAAACACACAGGAGAAGTATAAATGGCAAAGGTTGTTCCTTGAAACACCCCAATTCTCTAAGGAACTCAAATTAATTTCTCTCTAGAAACTGTGGCAAACAGAATAGAGTCCTTTATATTTGTGAGTACAGGGGAAGAGTTTAATGAGCCCAACACAAGCCCCAGATAGTCAAACATAACTAAAGACAAACAAACAAAAAAGCCAACAAAACAAAACACCAAAAACCCTTCTCATTTATCTTTATGCCCAGCTTCATCCTTTAGGAGTATTTTTAGAACTAAGCTCTAGAATTACCTGTCTGTGGGAGGCTTATTCCTCGTCAAACCAAAAATCTTACCTTCATATCTTTAATTAGCTCTTCAAATCAAACACTTCCCTACTGATAATTTTCTGAGTTCTAATTTTACTTTCAGAATGTTAGCATTTACATTTTACCTTTCAGGTGGCACTAAATAGTAAAATTTTAATATTTTGTCTACAGGGTATAAAACTAAACCCAAAGCACTTGGTAAATATTCTGAAAAAAGATGGATTGATTACTTAGTGATGCAGGATGCAAACAGAACACGAGAGCTGCCCTTTACTATTGTTAAAAACATGACCTCAAACCCAGCTTCCTCAGTGGTCTGGCACTTGAGAAGGGATGAATGCATAGACTGAGCTCTTAATGTATGTTTATAAAAGCATGTTCTGTGTATCAAGGGAAATTTAAATAATTACATTCAAATTTTGAGCCACAAAATTTCAAGAGTAATACAGAACAGTTAGGTGTGTAACGATATGACATTAAAGCATAATGCAAGGTCTCTGCTTACAGAAGGACCTCAACACACACCAGCTAACGTTGCTTCCAATGAAGCCACAGAGCTGAACCACAAATGACTCATTTGACTTACCCATGAGATAACACTTGCTATCTTCCTCTGGTACTTCACAACATTTTTTCAAACTATTACAATGATCTTAATTTCTACAAATAAATTTACACAAGATTCTGTCGTAGCTACCAATTTCAATTAACACTGTCAAGGAGAAAACTGGTTTGGAAGCTTAGTAGCAGAAATATACGGATTACAGGAGAGTGGACGGCCATTAAATACATAAGAACTGTGCAAGTACTTGCTAAGAAATTCACTGAGCTGATTCAACTGCCAAGCACGTGTTCATAACACAATTAACACCCACATTGTACAAGAGGAATGGGAAACAGCAATGTCAAGAGGGTATAAAACCTTGTCATCCTTCATCCTTTGTGGCTCTGGACAACAGTCACTACTACATTTGCACAATTAATAGAAGAACATAGAAGTTCTACTTCTACATTGGCTTTTCAAAGTCTCCTAACAGCTTTTAGGCTGTTCGTGTAAGTTTCTGGAACAAATCTTACTGATGAAACATACACCATAAAATCTGACTTTGTTGTTTACATTACACAAAACGTATAGCTAAGAGACCTCTTCAGTCAATTCAGTTTTGCTTTGTTCATACAGGACCAAATTATCAGGTTAGCTTCATCTCTTAGAAACACAGACACAAACGGGGAGACATTATTTACATAAATATGAACAATTGCCAGGCTTACTTCAAGCGCTGAGGCACAGTTTACCTACGGTAATGTAACAAACAGCAAGTACCTTTTACTTACTCTGAATCATAAACTCCAATATGAATAATATGAACGCTATAACGGCACACAATTTTTCCTTCACAACCTGTTACACTACTATACGTGTATATGCATGAGCTTAAATATAAAACCAGATTGCCAGACATAAATTCAATTTCCACGGCCCCTTTTTGTCTTGAGATCTGGTGTAAAGTCCTGAATGCGTGCACTCTCAGGTCTCAGAAGGAACCAACCGACAGTGTCTGGAAGCAGCGCACTCCAACTGAGAATGAAGGACCTTTAAGTTTCTACAGGCACCCTGACACATTCCTGGATGTCTAGAGTAAAAGCAAACCTGTCTCACATTTCTTTTTTCCCTCGAATGGACAAAGTTGCTGCTTGTGTTTACGTTTGCCATCTCTAATCTTGGGGTGAAAGAAAGATCCTTCCACGCCAGGGGTTGACGCCACCTTTGGAGACCCGCAGGGGAGCTCACCTTACGCTAAGATCGGAATGGATTCGGGGGATGGAGGAAAAAAAGAGTCAACTCAACCCCGAAGCACTACCTGTAGCTCCCTACCAGAGGGTCAGGGTGCTGGGGGCGCCGGGAGAAGGGAGGGGAGCGCAGGGCGCGATCACAAAAGGGACTTCTTTTCGAGGACCATATTTGGGGAAGCCTTCCAGACCGCGGCGGTCCTCCTCGCCGCAGGGCGAAAGGGAATCACCGCGGGGACCGCTGGGCAGCGCCCGCCCGCCCGCTCCCTGCGCTCGGCCTGGCCCTCACCCCCGAGGCCCGAGTGGGGGAGGGACCGAGAGCGAGGCGGCCGCGCTCCGGGGCCCCGGGACTGCGAGGGGGGCGGCGCTGCGAGGCCGCGGGGCTGCACTCACCGCTCTCCACCTCGCTGCCTTTCTTGGCGATCGCGGTGTTCCCCATGGCCCGGGCGGCGGCGGTGGCGGCGGTGGCGGCGGAGGGAGGGAGGGAGGGGCCGGGCCGTCCCGCCGGCCGCAGTGCAGCAGCTCCCGCTCTGGCTCGGCCCCGGGTGCGCGGAGCGGCCGGGTGCGGGGCGCAGAGCGAGGCGGCGAGCTCCGGGGCGGCGCGGCGGCGGCGGCGGCGGCGGCCACTCCCCCTCCCCGAGCCCGCCCTCCAGGCGCGCCCCCGGCCCCGCGCGTCCCCGCCCTCCAGGCGCGCCCCCCGGCCCCGCGCGTCCCCGGCCTCCAGGCGCGCCCCCGGCCCCGCGCGTCCCCGGCCGCCAGCCGCGCCCCCGGGGCGGAGCGCGACCTCGGCCGGAGCGCCTCCCGGAAGTGACGTGCGCAAGCCCCCTCCCGCGCGGAGTCTCTCTCCGTCCGTCCGTCTGTCTGTGCGCGGCCGGGGCGGCGATGCCTCGTTCTCCGCCGCGGTTGTTCAAGTTGCGCTCGGAGGCCAGTTCCGAGGTAGCGGAGGGACGTGGAAACCGTTAGCTTCGAAGAACCGCGAAGCCTTCCTCGGCGTGGCATCCGGTGCCCTAGGGCCCGGCGGGGGGCACAGTGCCGGGGCTCGGTCTGCTCCAGCTTCCGGGCCGCGTGGGTTCCGCATGCACTCGCTGCTCCCACGCGAGGGAGACCCGTCTGCAGGAGCCCCTGGGCGTCCTGCGGACCCAGCATCAGCCAGGGATGCCCGCGCTCTGCTCCTAACTGTCACTGGAGCTTCTAACCTTTGCTCTTCTCCCAACACACCGGGCCCATCACCTACTTCTTGATAGGTTATTCCTTCCCGAGTTCGCACGCCCTGGTCCCACCGGTTTCCTAAGGGGAAACGTTACTAATTTTGCAGCAGGTCTGTTGGGTGCATCATCGCAGTTACCAACTTCATGCGCAGATTTCAAAATAAACACATTCCCAATTGTATGTTGCGCTTGTATGCATCTTAAGAGTGCTAGGATTTTCAGTTAAGCCTACTAGGAAATTACACGTTCCTCTAGTAGTTTTTGTTCAGTATTCTTTTGAGCTTTTCTATGTGAGCACACATTCCAAATTTAGAACAGAAAGATTAACTTCTGAAAGGGCAGAGACCATGGAAATGTACTTTTTGCCTTTGGAGCACCAACTGCAGTTGCCGTTTAATAGGTGGGTGGCTGTTGACTTGAAAGTAATACCAGGAGGTTTTTCAGTATGATTTTTAAGTTTTGTTACTGGAAAAAAAAAAAAGGCAGTGGTGACTGTGAAAGATTATAAACAACTTCATCCTATTTCTTACTGTCAATTAAGTAAATTACCAAACATGTTCACCCGGTATATTGCATTCTAAGAGTTATACAAATAGTAACTAGCTTATCCTAATAGGATCCCTTTCAAAAATGTAACATTACCATAATTGTTTTCTTAACATCCATCTGGGGCAAAGACATAGCACCTCACAAAAGTCAGATTGCTGTATGATTGTTTCAATTTAAAACAAATTGAAGAGTTATAACTTCAGAACGCTTACGAAACAAGTGAAAGACCTATATAATAAGAACTTTGTGTCTTTAAAGAAAGAAATTAAACAAGATACGAGAAAATGGAAAGATCTCCCATGCTCTTGGATAGGTAGGATAAACATAGTAAAAATGGCTATCTACAGATTCATTGCAATCCGGTCAAAATCCCAGCACAATTCTTCACCGACCTTGAAAGGATAATAATCAACTTATTTATGGAAAAACAAAAGACCCAGAACAGCCAGAACCACCCTGTAAAATGAAGGAACTTCAGGATGCATCACCATCCCTGACTTCAAGCTCTACTATAGAGCTATAGTCCTGAAAACAGCTTGGTATTGACACAAAAATAGACAGGTAGACCAATGGAAATGAATTGAAAATTCTGATATTAACCCACACACCTATGAATACCTGCTTATTGACAAAACAACTAAAATTATACAATGGAAGGAGGAAAGACTCTTCAACAAATGGTGCTGGCACAACTGGATGATGGTGTGTAGAAGACTGCAGACAGACCCATGTCTATTATCATGCACGAACTTAAGTCCAAATGGATCATAGACCTCAACATAAATTCAGCCACACTGAACCTCTCAGAAGAGAAAATGGGAGGTTCCCTTGAACAAACTGGTATAGGAGACCGCTTCCTGAACATAATACCAGTAGCACAGACACTGAGATCAACAGTTAATAAATTAATAAATGGGACCCCCTGAAACTGAGAAGCTTCTGTAAGGCAAAGGACACAATTGAAAAGACCAAACAGCAGCCCACAGATTGGGTAAAGATCTTCACCAACCCCACATCTGGCAGAAGGTTGATCTCCAAAGTATAAAAAGAACTCAAGAAACTAGTTACCCAAACACCAAAAAAAAGGGGGAGTACAGAACTGAATAGAGAACTCTCAATAGAGGAATCCAAAATGGTCGAAAGACACTTAAGAAAGTGCTCAGTATCCTTAGCCACCAGGGAAAAGCAAATCAAAACAACTCTGAGATACCATCTTACTCCCATCAGAATGGTTAAAATTAGAAACATGAGTAACAGCTTATGCTGGAGAGGATGTGGAGAAGGGAACACTCCTCAAGCTAGCAGATAGAACATTGTTTCTGGAAGGCAGTTTACATGCCATTCAGATAATATCTAAGGATGAGAAGATTAAAAACATGGAATCATTTGTAGTTGTAGAAAGTAAGAAACTGACTGATGCAATGAAGTCTCTAGAAAGTTATTTGATTCAAGAAGTTCAGACACTCAAAGAAACAATGGTGAATAGATTTCAGGCTTTAGAAGACCTTCAGTCGGATACATCAGAAGAAGAACTACAGGTTACAGGGCATGAAAAAGACTTAAAATTTTCCACACCATTTAGGGTCAGGGGAGCTTTCCCTGTATCCATTAATGAAAAACCAGCAAAAAAAAAAAAAAAAAAAACCACCCAAAAGGTGTCAATGCATATCAGTATACCAGTGGGAACCAATATGTATGAAAGATTTAAAAGGTATAAAGGAAGCAGTAGTCTCTTATGGCTTGCACTCACCTTATGTGAAGCAATTAGTAGAATCATGGGCAAGGAATAACAAGGTAACCCCTAAGTTTTGGGATCAATTAATATCAGCTGTCCTTGAAAACTCCTCTCAATTAGAATGGAGAGCTTTATGGAGAGAGGAAGCAAAAGCTCTTGAACTTCAGGGCTTAAAGAAAGGTTATAAAGCTCCCCAAGATAAAATTCTTGGTGAGGGACTTTATGCTGACCCAGGAACCCAAGCTGCCTATGATGAACATATCTTGTCTCTATGCAGTACAGCAGCTCTGAATGCTTGGGATAAGGTTCATGAATTAGGGGAGAGGATAGAATCCTATACCAAGATAAGGCAAGGACCTAGAGAACGCATTAGTGTGTTTCTAGAAAGATTATCTAGGGCAGTACAATTAGAGGTAGCAGACATAGATGCTAGGCGAATACTCATAGAATCTTTAGCTTATACGAATGCAAATCCTCAATGCAAACAGGTGCTTTGGCCTTTAAAAATGCGATCAGCACCCTTGGATGAATGGGTCCTATGTACAGGCAACATTGAGTATAATGACAATAAGACTGAAGCATGGGTAGGAGAAGCCATATCTAAAGGTCAGAGAAGATATCAAGATAACAGAGTTCCTTACTATGGTGACTTAGAAGCTTGGATAGGAGAAGCCATCCCCAAAGGTTTGAAGAGATATCAACATGTCAGATGTTATAACTGTGGTAAGATAGGACATCTAAAAAGAAATTGTAGGCAAAGCTTCCCTAGAAATAACACTCCCAGGAATAAATCAAACAGAAGGCCTCAGCCTCCTGGGTTATGTAGAAGGTGTGGCAAAGGCAGACACTGGACAAATGAGTGTAGATCGACAAGAGACAAGCAAGGAAACCCTTTACCATCGGGAAACTCCTTGGGGGGCCTCTCGAAGGCCCCCAAGTCACAGGTGGTTCAAACATTCCCAGTCACAGTGGAAGACAATCTCCCACAGGACAATTAGAAAATTCTGGGCCTATTATAAAAATTCATACTGCTCTGGATGACAAACTAGTGACGGAAATTGAATCAAACATGACAGAAGGAAATAAAAATTGTATATTTTGGTAAACCTCTATAAATAATCAAAGGCCTAGACTGATAGTTTAGATGAATAACAGAGTGTTTGACGGGATAATTGACACAGGGGCAGATGTAACTGTCATAACTAATAAATCTTGATCTCGAATGCTTATTTTTGCCTTTCCCTTATGCATACCTTAAAACTTGAAAATTTTACTTTAATATTGATGTTTAAGTTTTCCACAAGAAATAATAACAATGCCTAACAGCAGTCTTTGAACTCTCTGGAAAGAAGAAGGAGTTCCACGTCATCGTTTCCACTTGACTCAACCTGAGGCATCTGGACTACAAACATCACTCTAAAATCAGTTTGAGACTGTTTTGCTGGAGACAACTCATGACTAGCTAGCTGTAATGGTGCACCTTCTTATTACACCCTGGCCAGAGTTTCAAATAGAACTACAGTCAAGCATTTTCTGCCACACAGTGACTAGCTACATATGTCACAGCCAGTTTTGTTGAGAAATTTGGTTGCTAAAATTTTCTTCCTACAGGATCCCATGGAGCAATCATCATCCCATTTCAGCAGGAAGTAACCTTAAGATAACGACGCCCCCTTCCCATACCCATATTTTGGGATAATAGTCATCTTCTTTGGCTTGGTTTTAGTTATTTAGGGTTGGGTATGGAAGGTGATGCTTACACTCAGGTTTATCTTTTAGACAGGAATAGAGTATGGTTGGGAAAGGTGTGGTTTAGATGGGATATAAATAGATTAGCATATTTTCTTGTGAATTTGAGTAAGAGTGAGATAATAGTATTTTACAGCTTACATTGTTATATATTCTTATATGTGGTAAGCTATGTAAAATTAAGTTTATATTTTGTTATATTGTGTGAAATCTTTCCACTTATGCTGTTTTATGCACATTATTTTTTACCATATTCTATGTATGTATACTTTTCTTGTATTCAAGACATTTTGTGTATTGATACAATTTGGAATATTTATCATGCTGCCCTTTATAGTTCTACCTCTTGTCTTGACATTTCTACTTTACCTCTATTTTAGGGATTTATATGTATATATATGTACAAGTTACATTGTTTGGGTATTTGTTCCTGCTTTACTCAGGGAAGTTTCAATCAGTTTTTTTAGCCAAGTTCCTGAGTATTACAGATTATCTTTACTCATGTTTTCTTTACCTATGAGATTAGTCAGACATATATGCTTAATCTTCAATCACTTCATAGACAGGCACAACATGGCATTTAAATGTTTTAATATTAGTACTCCGTTGACATGAGACAATATTGCTCCTGACAGCACCGTGCACTTTCCAGAAAATATGTTGGACCCTGTTGTTGCTCCTGCTGGAGTTCATTCTCGCCTCAGCTATTGGCCTGTTGGGCAAAGAACTGCCCCCTCCTTGACCACTGATTTGGACATGCAGTCCTATGTGCTTGCAGGAGACAAATATAGAAGACTGCTGGACCTTGCCAAGTCAGGGTAAGACAGCCATTCTACCTCCCTGCTGTTGTTGTGGTCTGTCAAGTTCTCTTGGCCTTAGCCAAAACTGGGCGTACCAACGTTGCTATGAGACCTAGGGTGACTGTTCAGGTGGCTTGCTGTTTCTGTCCTTACTGCACCTTTTGGAAGTTGTCCATCCGCACTTCCTGTCTACCCTATATCATTATTTTCCTTCTCAGGTATTGATGAGGTTAAAGATTAAACTATCACAACTATTATTCTCTCTTCCTAGTACCTATATATTAGGTACTAGACTTACATTTTCCAGCTTAGGACAACTCTATTGTAAACTCCGTTATGCCTTCACCCTAGGACTACATATGAAGGTCATTTTGTTCTCGATTTTCCTTTTCTTAGAGCACAGTTGTTATTCACTGTTTTGTATATAGTTTTGTATCAAGCCTAAATCTTTTCTTTAGACTAAAATGGGAATTGTAGTGACATAGTCCTTCTGTGGCACTGACCACGCCCATTGGGGGGAGGAGCCATGGGCAGAAGTAACCTGTGGAAAGAGGTCTGAGGAAGAGCCAGGGAATGCTCTCTTGCTGGCAGGACTCCGACAGGAGAGCATCCAGTGGAACTTGCTGGTGTTCATCTGTCTAGGTTGTAAGTTATTTCTCTCTGAATAAACATCTATTAGGCCTATTTGTCTATCCTGATCCTTATGTAACTTAAATACTGGTGGGAGTGCAAACTCATACAGCCATTTTGGAGATCAGTATGGTGGTTCCTCAGGAAAATGGGAATTAGTCTACCACAGGACCTGGCAATTCCACTCTTAGTCATAGACCTAAAATAATCCACATCCACGCAACAAAGACATCTGTTTAACTATGTTTATAGCAGCATTATTTGTAATAGCAGGTACCTGGAAGCAACCTAGATGCCCCTCAACTGACGAATGGATAAAGAAGATATGGTACATTTACACAATGGAATACTGCTCAGTAGAAAAGAACAATGGAATCTTGAAATTCACGGGCAAATGGATAGAACTTGAAGAAACCATCCTGAGTAAGGTAACCCAGGCACAAAAAGAGGAACATGGTATCTACTCACTAATATATGGATTTTAGACATAGAGCAAAGGATCACCACCCTATAATTTTATCACATCCCCAAAGAAACTAGGATACAAGGAGGAACCTAAGAGATTTGTGATGGGAGATGTCATTCTGTAAATATGTTTCTCATACTGGTTAATGAATAAAGCACTGTTGACCAATAGGAAAGCAAGATAGGCAGAACTAGGAGACAAGGAGGAAAGAGGAAGTAGTAAAGAGGGTCAGTATGTAGAGACTGGGGAGACCAGATGCCGGCCCCATTCCCTGGTAAGATGGGACCACGTGGAAATACTTAGATTAATAGAAATGGGTTAATACTTAAGACAGAGCTAGCCAATAAGAAACAAGTAACTGGCCAAAATAGCATAATATCAAATACAGAGTCAGTCTCAGTGTGTTAATTGGGGGCTGGTGCCTTGGTGTGTCCTGGCGGTAGGAAAAACCTACTTGTACACAGTCCCTCACAGAAGGGGAAAGGAACAAGCTCTCCTGAGCACATTGGGGGTGGGGGGCAGTGAGTGGAGAGGAAGTTAGGAGAAAGAGAAGGGGAGGAGAAGAGTAGGACATGTGGGACCAGGAAGATTTAGTCAAGGGACAAATAAGAGCAAAAAAAAAAAAAAAAAAAAAAAAAAAAAAAAGAGCTACCTTAATAGAGAGACCCATAGTAGCTTTGGAGAGAAAACTGACTCTAGAGGCATGTCCAGGCACCTACAAGGATGACCCCAACTAGCAATCTGAGCAACAGTGGAAAGGCTACCTTAATGCCCTTCCCTGATAATGAGATTGACAACTAATTTATATGTCATCATAGAACCCTCATCTAGTAGCTGATGGAAACAGAAGCAGATACTGAGCCAAAAGTTGCAGAGAGGGAGGAGTGATAAGAAAAGGGATCAAGACCAGGCTACAGAAACCCACAGAGACAGCTGACCTGAACAAGGGTGAACTAATGGACCCCCCCCCAGACTGATAGCTGAGAAACCAGCATAGGACTGACTTAGACCCTCTGAAAGTGGGTCTCAGTTAGAAGGCCTGGACAGTCTAAGGGACCTCAGACAGTGGAACCAGGATGCATCCCTGGTGCATGAAAGGACTTTGGGAGCACATTCCCCATGGGGGGACACTCCCTTAACCTAGAGGCAGGAGGGATGGCCTAGTCCCTACTCCAAATGACTTGACAGATTTAGATGACCCCTCCTGGAAGGCATCACCCTCCCTGTGGAGTGGGGGTGGGTGGGATGGGAGGGTGGTCGGAGGGCATGGGAGGGAGTGAGGGAGGCAGAAGGAACTGGGATCAAAATGTAAAATAAGAAAAAAATAATAAATATATATAAAATTAAAAGAACAAGTATGGTGATTTGTTAGTTAATATTAATGATCACTTATAATCGCATACATATTGCTTTTGATTATTAGAAAATCATTCTGTATTGGGATACATTATTCATTGTGTACTATCTAAAAGACTATGTTATAATCAGATTTTTACGAATTGTACAACTGGCAAAAATCTTTAGCTGTACAGCTGTTGTTGGATGATTGAAGAATGGAACAATTTCTGCGTTTGGCCACCAATCACATTGCTATGCCACGGGCAAGCATGGGGTAAACCTGCGCTGTGCTCCTCTGTGAGCTGTCACAGTAGGAAACGGCTGTACAGAGAGAGACTGTTTCCTTCCACATCGTATTTTACCAACCTGTGAGCCTGCAGTGCTGCGTAGTAGGAAAACCAGTGGGAACTGCTTTGGGAATTGTTTTCCTTGTTTTTAAAAAATTATTTGTAAAATCATTTTTTGTCATTTTTATCTGATTGTCACAGCACAACCTACCAAAGCTAAGAAGCTTATATATAAAACAAATATACAATACAGTGAATGTTACTTGCATTGTTTCCAAATAAATAGATGCTGAAAATATTAAGTAACTTGGCGAAGGCCACTCAAGTCATAAGTGCTGAAACAGCAACTCTGCATTGTACAAAGCAACCGTGAGTTCAATCCTAATGCAGTTAAGATTTTATTGTCTTTTTACAGAAGAGAAATGAGGCTTAGGAGTAGTGAGAGGCCCAACTGTCTTATGCTTCCACTTCCCATTAACTCGGGGGTGAGAAAAGATGGAAAAAGTAGTTGCATATTTATATTCTAGTTTTTACTTATAATGCCAACTTCTTATGTTGTTTATTTGATTGCTAAGAATTTTTGAAATATAGAACCCTCCAACATGACGTATACAAAGGAAAAAACACTTTTTTCTTCTTTTACCAGGTCAGTTAAACAAATGGATTATTCTTTGTACACCCAAGCTATTTTGCTTTTGTATCATTTTATATCAGATAGATATAATCAGGGAGTTATATAGCCACCAAAGATTTATAGTTATTATGAACACTTAAATCACATAATGTAATATTTCATTATTGTGTAGTTATGCCCTAAACCAAAAGGATATCAAATTGAATATCAGGTAAAAGGCATAATGACGTTTCACAAACAAGTCATTTTATAATAAGTTAGAAACATGAAAATTGCTCAGGTAATTCCAATATGCTGTAAAGTTTTCTTGTTAGGCAGGGTTAGACTACCATTGCTCAAGATTAATTTATTATCAAAGGTGTATTATTCATCTTTTACAAGAAAGGAAGTTAAAACAGCTGGTCGTGATCAAGAGACTTGCTCAAAGAAAAATAAAACAACAGTTAAAGTCCAAATGGAATTATGGCGTCATTTTAGCAGAGGGACTGGAACACAAACTCAGAATGTTGATAAAAATAAGAAAAGCCAGAGGGAGATGCGGAACCAACAGCACATTTGTCGTGTCCCGTGTGTAGCATGCACAGAAAAAAGTTCTGTTTACCTGGATGTTCTGCTTTCACTAGTGTATCTGGAAAAGAGGGCACATAAGATTGTTGCGCTGTGTGTTTTTCAGCTCCTGTTGCCAGAACAAATATAGCACCTAAATTTGCGAACCTTTTGTTGTTCTGTGGAATCACCAAACTTAAAGTAAGGCCTATCATGAATTCTCAGTTTTTCTGTTTGGAGCCTTATTTTCATCAAAGTCAAAGGTGGAAGTCTGGCCCATCCTATGGACTTATAATCATATTCACATTGTTACTTAATGGTGATAATCCAGAGAGTGTGGAATGGGGAGTTGTCTTAGTTACGGTTTCTAGTGCTGTGAAGCGACACCATGACCATGGCCACTCTTATAAAGGAAAACATTTAACTGGGGCTGGATTACGGTTCAGAGGTTTAGTTCATTGTCATTAAGGCAAAAAGTGTGGCAGCATGCAGGCAGATGTGGTGCTTGAGAAGGAGCTGAAAATCCTACTCTCGATTCACAGGATGAAAAGGAACTGTCTCCCTGGGCATGGCATGAGCATATAGGAGTGCTCACAGCCCGCCTCCACAGTGACACACTTCATCCAACAAGACCCTGCTTACTCCAACAAGGCCCTGCCCACTCCAACAAGGCCCCGCCCACTCCTACAAGACCACGCCCACCCCAGCAAGGCCACACCTCCTAATTGTGCCACTTCCTATGGGCCAAGCATTCAAACAGAATGTTAAATGCCTGGCAGTCAAATGATTTTTAGTGTTTAAAATCATAAGTATCATTCTCAAAACCACAATTCACAATGAACTGTTATGCATATCTATTAATCTTTTACATAGAATCAGAATAATCTGTCTTCTGAGACGATGCCACCTGGAGCCCAGCATGGTGCTAAGCACCTTTAATCTCACAAGCTATGGGCTCAGTGTGCTTTGGTGTTTATGTATGTCAATGTTATCCTTGTGTGTACTTTGATGTAATAACACTGCCATAGTCTAGTGATTGCCTTAGATCAACAGTCGCAACACAGGCTTGATCAGGAAACTTTTACAAGCTCTTAGGTTTGTACTGGACTTATGGAGTCAGTACTGAAGATTTGTCTGGTGTATTTTTTACCACTTACGTGTGTGGGGGAAGGGTATGAGGAATCATTGGGGAATTTCACCTTGGGCCATATACTATCCAAGACATTTGTATTCATTCATGTAATTCCTAAATTGCCATCCAGGCTGTCTCTTCATCCTAGGTGATACAGACTGTATGTGTTAAGATTTCTTCTGGAGGGGTAACTTTGCCAGCCTTGTATCCTACCTGTTTTCCTTCCCTTAAATAGTTTAAAATTGTGAAGTTAGTCACACCTAAAATTATTGTACAGGTATAAAAGTACAAATTCAGCAGGGTAGCTGACAGTAAAGCGAAGCCCATGACAGGAGTAGGAAATGATCACACCAACTGTCTTTTATGCAGACCTTCCCAGTGCTTTGTCTCCACCCAAAGGTTACTCCCAAAGCAGTCATTTTTCTTGATTACCTTTATGTTTGTTGCAGGTTTGTTCATTGAGTTGTTACTATTATTATTATTATTAACAATCTTATTTTACATATTAATCCCAGTTCCTTCTCCCTCCCATCCTCCCATGCCCCCCACATACCTCACCCCCACTTCATCCCCATTCACTCCCCAGGGAAGGTGAGGCCTTCTATGGGGGATCATCACAGCCTGTCATATTATTTGGGGGAGGACCTAGGCTGAGAGAGTATCCCTCCATGGGGAATGTGCTCCTGAAGTCCTTTTGTGCAGTCTGGATAAATACTGGTTCCACTGTCAGAGGCCCCATAGACTGCTCAGGCCTCCTGACTGACACCCATGTTCAGAAGGCTTGGCTCAGTCCAGAGCTGGTTCACCAGTTTTACGACTGGGGTCCATAAGCTCCCACTTAGTCAGGTCAGGTATTTCTGTGGGTTTTTTCTAGCATGGTCTTGACCCCTTTGCTCATCCCTCCTCCATCCCTCTTTAAAACTGGATTCCAGGAATAAGACTCAGTGCTTAACTGTGGGTGTCTGCTTCTGTTTCCATCAGCTATTGGATCAAGGCTCTAGGATGGCAGATAAGGTAGTCATCAATCTCATTGTAGGAGAAGGACATTTAAGGTAGCCTCTCCACTATTACTTAGATTGTGTGTGTATGTATGTGTGTGTGCACATGTGTGTGGTGATATCTTGTTTGTACAAAGAAAGCCTGTCTGAAGGTCAGAGAATGGATCTTGCCACTAGCTAACCATAGAGGTCTGAAAGTCTGTACAGACAGACAGATCTAAGCAGAATTAGGATATAAACAGAATTTCTTATTGTTGTATTATCAGAATGCAGCCTCCATATTATTTTCTGCTTTGATTTTTTTCAGTGTACTTTGTGACAAATTTTGGTTAAATTTTGCCCATGCTGCAAATCTACATGTAAAGAATGTCCACTGCAGCCTTTCATGTTCCTCTGTGTATAGTTAGGTGTGTTAACCCACATTGTTCAAGTGTTCTGTCTGTACTCTGCTTGGGCTATTTAGTCTACCAGACTTCAAAAGAAGTATGCTACAGTTTCCCACTTGGACGACAGATGTATTTTCTTCATATGCTTCCTGGCTTTTGTAGCTTGTGTTTCAAGGCAATGCTGTTTGAAGCGTCAAGTGGTAGAGCTCTCCTGTTTATTCATACATCAAACATTTCCTGACCTTGTATTTTCTGTCAGTTCTCGTGACTGTCTCTAAGAATAATGACACCAAAGAATAGAGCTAAGGGAGAAGACTGAGAAACAGATGCTCTGAAGGCAAGGGACTGGTCCCATGCCGTGTGTAAATATGTGCTGACTTTCTGGTGTAGTATGCACTGAGTTTCTGATGTACGTATGTACTGAGTTTCTGGTGTAAGCATGTACTGAGTTTCTGGTGTACATATGTACTGACTTGCATGGTATCACTGAGAGGGAAATATTTAGCTCTACCTTGGGAAAAGCATCCCCAAATGCAGGAGAACTGATTCTCCTTAACACTGGGGTGGAAATGGCTGTTGGTGGGAGGATCTGGTCACAGTGGTTGGAATGTGTCCTTCATTGTTTATGTAATAGGAGCTTAATCCCTACTTTCCTTTGTTGACAATGTTTGGTGTTGGTGGCTTTGGGGGAGTATTTGAGGTTAAGGGAGATCAGGAAAATGGAGCTATCATATGAGACAAGTGTAAAGGAGGGAGAGAGACTGGTCCTATCCCCAGACCTTGCTTGTGAAGCATTTTCCAGTATTACACCAGCCAGAGATTCCAACCAGACCGGTTTCTTGATCTCAGGCTGCCCAGATTCTAAAATGGCTGCAATGCTCTTCCTGTCAAATTTCATTCTCTTATAAAGGTAGAAAATGTTAAAAGATGGATGCGGCCAAACACGTGAAGCACAAGAAGCCCACGCCACAAAGGGCGTGAAACAAGACTGCTCAGAGCAGAGAAATGCAAAGACTCCTGGGAAGGGAAGTCTGCATGCGACAATAAGGCAGATGGTGGAGTCGAAAATAGATTTAAAACAAGTGGGGACCCATCCATCCTGGTGCCTTTGCTCTCAAGAGAAAAATCCAGAGAACAATCCCTTCGAGTCACTACATACAGTATGTCATGAGAAAAGCAGTTGTTTCCCAGTGAAACGCAGTGAGTGTGGGAGAAACTTGACAGGGGATGTCTAATTCAGGTCATCAAACCCAACTCTAGTACCAAGATAAAAAAATGAAGGGTAAAAGCTCAAGACAGGGACTGCCAGCTCCCTTCCTAAGGCCCTCTTCTACCTTATGAGCACAAAGCTTTGATTCGATTATTAATATGACTACGCCCCCTTTCCCTACCCTTGGAATTTTGGGATAATAGTCATCGTCTTTGGGTTGGTTTTAGTTATTTGGGATTGGGTGATGCTTACACTCGGGTTTATCTTCTAGACAGGAATAGGGAATGGTTGGTAAAGGTATGGTTTAGATGGGATATAGGTAGATTAGCCTATTTTCTTGAGAATTTGAGTAAGAATGAGATAGTATTTTACAGCTTATATTGTTGTGTATTCTTATGTGGTAAGCTATGTAAAATTAAGTTTATATTTTGTTATATTGTGTTAAATATTTCCACTTACAATGTTTTATGCACATTATTTTTTTTACCATATTCTATGTATGTATACTTTTCTTGTATTCAAGACATTTTGTATATTGATACAATTTGGGATATTTATCTTGCTGCCCTTTATAGTTCTACCTCTTGTCTTGACACTTATACTCTACCTCTATTTTAGGGATTTACATGTAGGTATATGTAAATAGTTATATTGTTTAAGTATTTGTTCCTGCTTTACTCAGGAAAGTTTTAGTCAGTCTTTTTAGCTAAGTTCCCGAGTATTACAGATTATCTTCACTCACATTTCCTGTACCTATGAGATTAGTCAGATATAGATGCTTAATCTTCAATCACTTCATAGACATACAGAACATGGCATTTAAATGTTTTAATATTAGTACTCCATTGACATGAGACACTGTTGCTCTTGACAGCACTGTGCACTTTCCCGAAAATATGTTGGACACTGTTGTTGCTCCTGCTGGAGTTCAATCTCGCCTCAGCTAATGGCCTGTTGGGCATAGAACTGCCCCCACCTTGACCACTGATTTGGACATGCAGTCCTATGTGCTTGCAGGAGACAAATATAGAAGACTGCTTGACCTTGCCAAGTCAGGGTAAGACAGCCATTCTATTTCCCTGCTGTTGTTGTGGTCTGTCAAGCTCTCTTGGCCTTAGCCAAATCTGGGTGTACCAACATCGCTGTGAGACCTAGGGTGACTGTTCAGGTGGCTTGCTGTTTCTGTCCTTGCGCATTTCCTGTCTACTCTAGTATTGTTAATTTCCTTCTCAGGTATTGATGAGGTTAAAGATTAAACTATCACAACTATTATTCTCTCTTCCTAGTTAGATATATTAGATATTAGACTTACGTTTTCCAGCTTAGGACAACTCTATTGTAAACTCCATTATGCCCTCACCCTAGGACTAGATATGTAGGTCATTTTGTTCTCAATTTTCCTTTTCTTGGAGCACACTTGTTATTCACTGTTTTGTATATAGTTTTGTATTAAGCCTAAATCTTTTCTTTAGACTAAAAGGGGAATTGTAGTGAGATAGTCTTTCTGTGGCACTGACCATGCCCATTGGGGGGTGGAGCCATGGGCGGAAGTGACCTGTGGAAGGAGGTCGGAGGGGGCCAGAAAAGGCGCTCTTTTTCTGGCGTGACTCGGACAGGAGAGGATCGGGTTGAATTTCCTGGTGTTCATCTGTCTAGGTTGTAAGTTATTTCTCTCTGAATAAACATCTATTTGGCCTATTTGTTTATCCTGATCCTTATTTACCACAATAGACCCATCCATCCTGGTGCCTTTGCTCTCAAGAGAACAATCTCTTTGAGTCACTACATACAGTATGTCATGAGAAAAGCAGTTGTTTCGCAGTGAAACGCAGTGAGTGTGGGAGAAACTTGACAGGGGATGTCTAATTCAGGTCATCAAACCCAACTCTAGTACCAAGATAAAAAAAATGAAGGGTAAAAGCTCAAGACAGGGACTGCCAGCTCCCTTCCTAAGGCCCTCTTCTACCTTATGAGCACACAGCTTTGATTCGATTATTTACTTAAACTATTTATTTTCAAATATTGCTTTCCAAGTATCCATCATAGCAAAAACTGGCAGACGCATGATTGTTACATGAATAATAACAATGCAGAGACAGATATTGGGGTTCAAGCTAAAGATCAGAGAGGAGAGAAGTAAAGCAGCCAGCGAATAGAGAGTTCTCATCTCTACCGAGCCATGCTCAGGCCGAAGGGGTGATCCACATAACCTCAGATTGCATCTCCAGACTGCACTGCTCTCCATCAAGCCTCAGAATCCTAGACTGCTCTCTGAGACTGCACTGAGCTCCTTATATGCTCTCTGGTGCTGGGATTAAAGGTGTGAGCTCTGTTACGCTTTTACAGTGAGTTACTCATGTAGCCCTGGGTGGCCTTGCCATCTGCCTCTGTCTCTTGAGTTCTGGGATTAAAGGTGCATGCCACCCTTGCCCAGCTTCTATAGATGACTAATGAGGCTAGCTTTGCATTCTGATCTCCAGGAGTTTTATTAAGTCATGAATCACGATGATCCAATTTTGGTGAAGTAGATGAACACCAAGGGTCTCTGAGGAAGTCTTTCATTTTCTCGTAAGCTCTTGCCCCCTTCCTTATCCTTGCTTCCTTTGTATGACCTAGTAGAAAAGCAGAAGACACTCCCCCCTGCCCCTACCCTGTGAGAGACCTAGAAGGCACAGAAGCTTGCTCCTGAGGCCAGTGTTAAATCTCTGAAATGATAACCTCCCTTACCACCTACTCATTAGGCTTTGTGATACTTGCAGCTGATAAATACAGTGCAGGATAACTGGTAGGAAATATTTAACTTTATTCCCTACTTCAAATTCTACCTTGATTCTGGGCCTGGGGTCCCACACCCTTTCTTACATACCCTTAAATAATGTCCCCTTTCTTTGCTTTTCCTATCACTCATCTTTTTTTTTTTAATATTAAAAAGAATTTTTAACATGTTTTAAGTTGGATCATTTTATCAGCAGCATAGGTTCCTTGTGGACAATACAGATTTTACTGCTTTTTACACTTTTTCTTTTTTATACCAATAAATTTAGGTATTGTTGTGGCTAATTTTATGTCAACATGGCACAGGCTAAAGTCCTCAGACAGTCAGACAGGAAGGATCCTCAACTAAGAAAACACAGCCATAAGATTAGGCTGTAGGCAAGCCTGTAGGACATTTTCTTACGCAGTGCTGGATGAGCCTCATTGAGGTGAGCTCTTCTGGGAAGTGTCTCTCACAGTTAGCAGTTTCCTCACAGTGTTAAGAGGTGCATGGCTGTAATCTGCACTAGCAGCCAAACGTGGGCATATATGAGAGTCTTCTTGGTGGTACTGGTAGGCATGAAGGGGTCATAGAGAGTAGCTGAAGCTTGGCATGGTGAGAGGTCAGGAGACGCCATTGGTGATGGTGCAGCCACGGTAGCAGTTGAAACCCCAGGACTGAAGGGGTCAGACAAAAGTTGAGGTGTTGCATCATGAAGATAGCTCAAGAGAGGGTATTGGTGAAAATGCGGAGGCCTCCACGATTCTGTGGATGCCAGTACCATGGGAGGGCCGCCAAGAACAGTGGCTGTGGAGAGGAGCCGTCTGGACCCTAGAAGACAAGCCGTGTGCGCTGCAGAGGCCGGAGCTGGAGAAGTGACCCCAGCCCCTTGGAGGAACCCAGAGGATCATGAACGAATTCCAGATATTGGACAATGAATTATTTACATTATTGGAGTGTGGGGTTGCTTTGTTCATATTGTGCTCTGTGCTCTGGTTATTCCCCTTGTAGCAGGAGAGTTTTGGGCTTATTTTGATTTTATAGGAGCCCACTGTTGGGAGACTGAATTATTTTTAAATGTTTCAGACTTTAGAATAGTCTGTATTTTCACAGAGACTGAACATTTAAAATCTTTGAATTGGTAAAGACTGTGGGACTTTTAAACTTGTAGTATGTTTTATACTTGTGATATTTATTGACCTGAGATCTTGGGGATGAAGAAAAAGAAAGGTTATGTCTTCAAAACTGTTGGAAGTCAAGTTGACAAGGGTCATTTGTGATGGTTAATTTTGTGTCAACTTGAGTCAGGCTAGAGTCGTCCAAGAGTCAAGAACCCCAGTTAAGAGGCTATAGGTAAGCCTACAAGTATTTTCTTAGTTAGTCATTGATATGGGAGGGCCAAGCCCATTTGGGTTTTGTCTTCCCTGGGCTGGAGGTCCTGGGTTCTATTAGAAAGCAGGATCAACAACCCACATTGAACAAGCCAGTCAGCAACTTCCTTCCATGGGCTCTGCATCAGCTCCTACCTCCTGGTTTCTGCCTTGTTTGAGTGCCTGTCCTGACTTCATTCAGTGGACCACAATGTGGAAGTGTATGCTGAAATATAGACCTTTTCTTCCCCAACTTGCTTTTGGCCATGGTGTTTCATCACAGCAATAGAAACTCTTACTAGAAATACCTTGAATCTGAACTATGTGAACTATATGACTATTCTATTCCTCATAATTTCTTTCTTTTAAAAAGAAATATGTGGTGTGTGTGTGTGTTATGTACACATGTATGTACATGTGCACCTGTTTTGTATGGAAGGAAGCCAAAGGGGGATGTGCTAGCTCATTCCCTTGAAACAGAATCTCTCATTGAACCTGGAGCTAAGCTGGCAACTAGTAAGCACCATGGGCTCTCCTCTCTTTGCCCCTCCCCCAGAGCACCAGAGTTACAGGACTATGTGGGCCATACCCAGCTTTTCACATGAGTATGAAAATTCGAGTCCTCATGTTCACACAGCAGCTGCTGTTACCCACTGAGCCATTTTCCCAGCCCCTTCTCAACGTCTCAATGCAGTTTGAGAACGATATGACCACCTGTATAAAGCAACACTGAGGTTAATTTCCTGGAAGTCATTTCAATTAAATAATTCTTACTGTCCCATTGAAGAAGCAAATATGCAAATGTAAATTCAGACTTACAGATATGAATACCAGTGATACAGGATCTTCTGCATATTTGATTCACGATTGTTGTAAATAAGGTTGATGCTGTATCTAAGACATTTTAATGGAACTGAGGTGTTATATGCATTCATTTGAAGAATTTGGAGAACAGTTTGGCAAATGAAGAATAAGTCTCTCAGAGCACATATAAAACTTTGGCTAGCAAAAATAATGAGTTAGTATTACTTAAAAGGCAGAAAATGCCAAATTAGAAAAAGAATATTGAATACATACCTCGGATTTTGTTTCAGAAGTGATGATAAATGCTTGCTTGCCATCGAGATAAAATATGAATATAATAAGCTATGACTCTTTGGACTTCACTGATGTTGCAAACATGAATTCCCCTACACTCTGAGGACATCAACCATAATTTCCATTTATACCTATCAGACCTGGCTAACACCATGCATGATATTCTGTGAAATATCAAAATATGAAATGTGCAAGGACCTGAATTTTAGAGATAGCAAAAGAATTAACACACTCTTGGAGGCTGTGATTCGAATGGCTGTAGCATAAATAAAGTAAAATAAAATGTTCTCTTTATAAAGTTATTTGATTTATGTGTTCTGTTGTAACAAGATTTATTAATATGGTTTATCTTGTCATTCTAAAAGTTTAAAAATTCTGTGTATTAATCTTTAGAGAATAAAAACAAGACCAAAAATGCTTGGGAAAACATATACAATAATTTTTGTGTTTTGAAAAATAAGATATGAATAAATCAAGCTTAATCATATTTCTTCTGTCTAAAGTATGTGTGCGGTGTATGTGGGATATTTGGATTGTAAATAGAAGACAGCATAACATCTTCGAAAGGCCATATTTAGAGAGAGCACCATATGTAGTTTTCTCATTATAGAATTGTTAATAGAATGCATTTTACAAAAAACAAAAATTAGATCTAGCACCCATAATTTTAGTTTGCTTTGTGTTTTCCACATTTGGAGGAGCAGAGAGATGACCAATTGTAGGGTAACTCGTACAAAGAACATTTCATTGCGGTGGCTCCCTTACGGTTTACAGTCTCTGTCATTATCATCATGACGGGAAGGATGGAGGCGCGCAGGCTGCCATGACACTACATCTTGCAGGCAACAACCAGAAAGCCAACTGAAGGTGACACCGAGGGAAACTTGGGCATGAGAGATCTCAAGCCCTGCCCCACAGTGACACACACCCTCCAACAAGGCCACACCTCCTAATAGTACCACTCCCTTTGGGCATCATTTTCTTTCAAACAACTACACCCACTTGTAATCCATAAATAGAATGGTCTTGAATCCAAGCTATTTTAGGCAAGGTCCATTGGCATTTCATGGTTCTGAGGGTGTGTGCTGTGCAGAGTAAGGCGGTGACGTGTTTAGAGCCAAGGCTGTGAAGTTGCATCATGTACCACAGATAATCACTAACAGAAAAAAATCTCAGATTCATTGTCTTTTTAATTTTGAATTAATTTTTGTTGTTGCAATCTCATACACTTTCTACTGTTGCCAGTTTCCACCCCATATCCATTCAGTTATGTGACTCTCCATGGAGCCTCAACCACAGTTCATGAAGATGGAATAAATAAAAACTTAACACCTACAGTACTAAGTATGTTAGCAAGCGAACCACTCGATGTACAAGTCTGAAGCTAGAAAGAAGGCTCAGTGGCTGGGACACTTGCTGCTCTAGCAGAGGACCTGTGTTTGGTTCCCAGCACTCCCAGGTAGCTCACAGCCATCTGTAACTCCCACCTTGGAATGTGGTGCCCTCTGGCAATTACAGGAGACACATGGTACATAGGCATGTATGCAGCCAAAACACTCGAACACATAAAAATCAAACCAAAATTAGTATTTAAATAAAGCTCAGGTCCAAGAGTCATATCCAGCTCTATGGCTCCTCAAAGCAGTAGAAAATGATAAACAGAAAGTGAAGGGAAATGTGTGGATGAGTAGGACAGATGGAGCTGAAGTGCTGCAGGCAGGCATAGATAGAACCATGCTGCTGAGACTCGTTCATCCATCAACTCGCTAGCGCCCAGTCCTAAAGTCCTAAATAGGGTAAATTGGTGTCTCAGCTACTTTTCTTATTGCCAGAACGAAATACCCAACAAAGCAAGTTCTGGGAGGAAGGAAGGAGGGTTTATTTGGTTCAAAATTGAAAGGCACAATCCATCATGGCGGCAGCAGGGTCATGATGGTAGGAGCTTGAGGCAGCTGGTCCGATTGCATCTACAGGCAGCAGGCAGAGAGAGACCGGTGCTCAGTGTGCTTTCTCCTCTTAATTTGGTACAGGTTCCTTCCCTGTAGAATGGGGCTGTGCAGTGGTTTGAACGAGAATGGCTCAGATATTTGAATGTTTGGTCACTAGTGGCTGAAACAGTTTTGGGAAAGATTAGCAGTGCGTCCTCGATGGAGGAAGTGTGTCACTGAGTGGGGTAAGCTTCAAAGCCTCAAAAGTCCAAGCCAGGTCGGGTTTCTCTCTCTGCCTCCATCAGAGTGATCAGGGTATAAGCTCTAAGCTAGTGTTCTAGCCTACCAATCTCCTGCCACGTTTCCTGCCAAGATGGCCTGAAACTGGAAGCAAGCACCCAAATTAAATGCATTCTTTTTATAAGTTACCTTGGTCATAGAACAGCATCTAAGGTTGCCCACAGCTAAGTTGGTCCTTCTGACTCAGTTCACCTTACCTGGGTAATCCCACACAGGAATGCCCAGAATCCTTTCTTCTAAGTGATTCTAGAGCCTGTCGATTTGATAATAACTAACACAAATTGGTATATACATTATGGAATCACTACTAAGATAAAATGGTATCGATCATGCAAAGTACAAAGCATTGCATATACTACAAAATAACATTGCCAGTAATGTTCCCACGGCTTCCTTTAAACGGGGTTCAATTAGAAGATAAGAGTTACTGAGACATAATACAAGGATTGTGCCTCCCCTAACTGGAAGCTGCCTAGGATTTTATTCCAAACTAAATAAGCTTGCATTTGATATCTGAGATGTCAGCTGTAGAGTGCTGGCTGACAACTGTGGTGGTGGTGGTGGGGGGCAGGAAAAATCAAAGCTCCTGTGATGAATTAGAACCTATAGGGAAATTAGAATGTTCTGTCAAAGATGGTAGTGTCCTTGCCATCAGCTTTACGCTCACCCGGCCCAGGACACTCAGATATGATCTGGATGAGCTAGATGTGCCTCATTAACAAAATTACTGGGGAAATCAGGGACACAGGCACCATAGAAGACAAATGGTGGGCTGGACAGAATATAGGCTGTACTATTAGCACCTCGGGAGCAGCTCATAAAGAATTTAATAATTAAAAAGTGGGGTGTTGAAGTCTCCTACTATAAGTGTGTGGGATTTATTATGTGACTTGAGTTTTAGTAATGTTTCTTTTACGAATGTGGATGCCTTTGTATTTGGGGCATAGATGCTTAGAATTGAGACTTCATCCTGATGGATTTCTCCTGTGATGAAAACGAAATTACCTTCCTCATCTCTTTTGGTTAATTTTAGTTTGAAGTCTAATTTGTTAGATATTGGGATAGTTATGCCACTTGCTTCTTAGAGCCATTTGATTGCAAAAATCTTTTCCCAACCCTAAACTCTAAGATAATGTCTGTCTTTAAAGTTGAAGTGTGTATCTTGTATGCAGCAGAAGGATGGATTCTATCCTCCTATCCATTCTGTTAGCCTGTGTCTTTTTATAGGTGAGTTAAAACCATTGATACTGAGAGATATTAATGACTATTGATTGTTGATTCTTGTATGTTCTGGATTTTTTGGGGGATGGTATTGTGTATGAATTTTTCCCCTTTTTGTGGATGTTGGTAAAGTGGAATAATCTATTGCCTATGTCTTTGTGAGTGTAGTTAGCTTCCTCAGGTTGGAGTTTTCCTCCCAGAATTTTCTGTAGAGCTGGATTATTGGATATGTATTGTGTAAATCTGGTTTTGTCATGGAATATTTTGTTTTCTCCATCTACAGTTATTGAGAATTTTGCTGGGTATAGTAGTCTGGGCTGGCATCCATGGTTCATTAGTGTTTGTAGAACATCTATCCAGAACCTTCTGGCTTTCAGAGTTTCTGTGGAGAAGTCAAGTGTACTTCTGATGGGTCTGCCTTTATATATTACTTGGCCTTTTGCATTCACTGCTCTTAATATTATTTCTTAACTCTGTATATTAGGTGTTTTGATTATTATGTGTTGAGGGGGTCTTTTTACTTTGGTCCAGTCTATTTGGTGTTCTGTAAGCTTCTTGTACTTTCACAGGCATGTCCTTGTTCAGGTTGGGAAAGTTTTCTTTTCTGATTTTGTTGAATATGTTTTCTGCACCTTTGAGCTGGGCTTCCATTTATTTATTTATTTATTTATTTATTTATTTATTTATTTATTTAATATAACCAAGTCCATTTAAATGAAAACAAACATTTATAGACAATAATTGGGAATTTGGGCGTCATTCTTTCCAAACTACTTCATGCTGGTAAGGGGCACTGCCAAGGGGATTCAAAGAAGATTCAGAAATCCTGGCTGTAGTCTGTAGGGCTGTTTTGTCCAGCTGTTTTGAATGTAGGATTAGCTTGTACTCTGTTTCAGGCGGTCTGGCTTGATCAAACCACATTAGTCTGGAAGGAATCCACATCTTTTCATATTCTGTGGAAACAAAAATAGAAATCCTTTTCCCCAGTAACTTGTCCTTGAACTTAAATTTTGGAGTCAAAGCATTTTTTTATTTAATTTATTATTTTACATGTCGATCCCAGTTCCCTCTCTTCCTCCCTCCCTCCCTCCCTCCCTCCTTCCCTCCTTTTTACCCTCTCTGCCCTCTCACATGCACTCTAACCTCCCTCCCATCTCCCCATCCCAATTCCATATGTAGGAGAATGACATCCAGTTGGGGTCATGTAGATCTGACAGGTCCTGTGAAGTAGGGACTAGGGCTTCTCTCCTGTCTCTAGATTAAGGCAGTTATCCCTCCATGGGGGATGAGTTCTCAAGATCCTTTTGGGCACCAGGGATACACTGTGGCTCCACTGTCTGAGGTCCCTTAGACTGCTCAGTCCTTCTGGCTGAGACCAGGGGGGCTGAGTCAGTTCCATGTTGGCTTCCCAGCTATCAGCCTGGTGGCTTGTTAGCTCCTCCTTGTTCAGGTCAGCTGTCTCTATGTGTTTCTGCAGCCTGGTCTTGTCCTCTCCATCTGCATCTGGGCTCTACTTCTACTCAGTGTTTATGTATGGGTGTTTGCTCCTGTTTTCAACAGGCATTAGTTGAGGGCTCCATGGATAAGTTAGTTGTTGATCTCAGTCTCCGGGAAGGGCATTTATGATAGCCTTTCCACGGAAGCTCAGATTGTTAGTTGGCAGCAGTCTTGTAGTTCTCTAGACCTTTCTTTGTGTCCTATTTTGTCTTCAAACCATTATTGGCTCCCTCTTTTATGTTCTCTCTCTCTGTCTCTCTCTCTGTCTCTCTCTCTCTCTCTCTCTCTCTCTCTCTCTCTCTCTCTCCTGTCTTCTATACTACTCTGCAGAAAAAAATAATGGTATCTTGAAATTCGCAGGCAAGTGGATGGCACTTGAAGAAACCATCCTGAATGAGGTAACCCAGTCACAAAAAGAGGAACATAGTATGTACTCACTCATATATGGAGCTTATGGGAGGAGAAACATTGCACAGATGGAGAACGGTCTAAAAGGGGGGCAGAGAAACACGGAATCTCATGGCGTGCTGCCGAATTTAAACCCCACCTCTGCCCATTTCTTGCTGTGTGAGGATGGGCATAGGAATGAAAAGTCCTCTGCATAAAAACATTTACTCCGTAGATTTGTTCTTTCTTCAAGTCCCTCTCTTTAATTATACATTACATTTCAAAAGAGCTGCATAAACACAACACTTACATAAGAGCAGAAATGTAAATATAACAAAACTGTCCTTAAATTTGCATCAATAAACCAAACTCTATACCATGTATTTGTTTCTATATTATATCCCCTGTTTTGGGGAAAGAGATAGATTGTGATTGTTAACCATTTATAACCAATCCCATTTAAATGAAAACAAACATTTATAAATAATATTTGGGAATGTGGGCATAGTTCTCTCCAAACTTCTTGCTGTTTGGCACTGTCAACCCCAAGAGAATCATGAGAAAATGCAGAACTCTTGCCAAATCCTGGCTGCAGGAGTCTGCATGGTCTCAGCTACTTTGGATATTGGATCTCCTGCTTCAGGGGGTCTAATTTGGTCAAACCAAATTAGTCTGGAAGGAATCCACAGCTTTTTCTCTTCCATGGAAACAAAAGCAGAACCTCTTTTCCAAAGTAACATGTCCTTAGACTTAAATTTTGAGGTCAAAGCATTTTGAAAATATATAGGTTGAATTAATCCAGCAGCATTTGTAGTCAAATGCGTTTTAGCAGCTGTTGCTCCTTCCTCAGTAGTCAGACAATGTAAAAACAACACAGTAACACACAGGATCCAGACTCTGTGTATTTTCCCTCTTTATGTGGCTTTTAAAATTACTTTTATATTTTACTTTTATTCTTTGCTATTTTGAGACAGGGTTTCTCTGTGTAACTTTGGCTGTCCTTGAATTCATTCTGTAGACCAGCCTGCCCTTGAAATCATAGAGATCCACCTGCCTCTGCTTCTTGAGTGCTGAGATTAAAGGCATGCGCCAACACACTCATTTACCCTATTGTTTAATGGACTTTCTCTGTCCTTTTTCTTTTCTCTCCCAGGCCTATGCATATTTTTAAGCACACTGTAAACCATTTAGTGTTTTTCCCCCTCTGAATCAGTCTTTACTGTGTATCTCTGTCTTTATCTGACCATATGAGTCTTTATTCTGCTAAACTGCATGGCTATGATTAAAGTGGAGATTCCTCTGCTGACGCCAACCAGTTAGACTTTCCTACTTGGCGGGGTTATGTCTACCACCAGCTCTGGGAGCTGGGCTCTGGTCTATGCTACCATCAAGCAGCTTGTAGCACATTGTTCAAACTCCTTTTTCTGTCTGTATGAGTAAAAGCTAAATCTGCATGCCTTTGTGTACCATGGCAATAATCCACCATGCTGTGCTCAAGCCCCAGTGCCACAATGTCTCTGCATGAGCCTGGGCCACAAGGAAGTTTAAATGAAATTCCATTGCCTACACTGTAATTTCTGTATTCAGTCCTGTGTCTGATGGAGTTTCTTAACCATTACAGAAAATAAAATGCCTCACTCAACACCAGTCAATTGGAAAAAAGTGAAAAAGTGTAATTATAATTAAGTTTAAATAATGTGGTCATAGACAGCATCACATACAAACCATCACAGTAGTATAACCTGTATGTGATTCACAAATCCAAGTCATTTCACCTTTGAAGAAAATATTTCTGAGTAAAAGTAGAAAGTTCTCCAGGGCATTCAAAGATATACCTTCTGGATGAACTTTTTTTTTTCACTCTTTTTAGGACACAGACAGCAAAGATTTGTCCTGCTGTGAGCTCTTATTTGACTATCTGAATGCTTATATACCACACATCCTATATTTATGGGAAAATATCCTTGCTATATAGTGTAAGTCAGCGACGGTCACAATGCTAAATAAATAAATGATAGGTCAGTGCAAAGCATAGAGGAAAAGAAAATGTCTGAGTTTCTTTTGATGACTTACTATGAACATTTTGACCACCCTGTAATGCTTTTATGCTGTCTTCTAATGTTCAGTAGATCTGCACTTGAACCTCTCTACACCAGCTTTCTCGTCTGTGAAAGGCGAGATGCCAAGAGTGTCCACCTCATAAGGTGATGGGAGGAATGCATAGCACGTGAACAGTGTTGTCCCTGCTAGCATTATGACAATTAGTGGATGATCGTGTGCTTCTTTGGATCTAGTTTAGTATTGATTGACATCAGTTTCCCAGTCCCCCTTGGTAATATACCCCTGATTTGCAACAGAAAATTTACAAATTTAAGCTAATGAGCAATTTTCAAATTATTCTAACAAGGTCCTCACTAAATGTTCCTAGGCTGTTATTCTTTTGTAACATAACCTCTTACCTGCCCACCAGAATGGAATTATAAAAATCAGAAGTAGAAAATGAACAAGGAGGGGCAGGAATAATGTGCATGCTTAGGGAACTGCCACCTGTGTCCCAGCATGGTAAGGTTGAATCTCTCATCACCCAGTTGCCCATCCAGCAACTTTTAAATTCCAGTGACAGACTTGACACACACAACCTTATTCTAAATCATAATGTCTAATTCCAGACAATACGAGCTCACTGTCAGGCCGGGCTTAAAACAATAACCAAAACAATTGCCTAGGGAGGTAACTCAGTCAGTAAAGTGCTTGCCTTGAAAGCACAGAAATTCATTCCTCAGGGCCAACATTAATAACCAAGAAAGCTGGGCATATTGTTTCAGTTATAGAAAAACAGGCACACAGATGCCTGGGGCTTATCAGATTGCAACCCCCATCTATTGGGAGAGCATCAGACCAGTGAGAAACCTTGTCTCAAAGAAAGGGCAAATGGCATCTTCAGAACCATTAGTCAAAATTGTCCTCTGTCCTCCATATGCATCTCCATACATGTGAACACACACACACACACACACACAGAGAGAGAGAGAGAGAGAGAGAGAGAGAGAGAGAGAGAGAGAGAGACAGAGAGAGAGAGAATTAAAGGACAGGGTAAAGCTTCTTTGGCCAAGCTGCAACTAGATGCAGGAAGGTGGGGGAAGGTTGTTGGTTTTATTTAGTGTATCAAAATACTTGAGCCTGACTATTTTCAAGGATAAGAAAACAGTAGGTTTTGTTTTGGTTGTTGTTTAGCCCGTACTTCTGGGGATTCAGAACATGCTGTTGGGAATCATAGATCGATTAGAGCAGCAGTAACATGTGTGGGACAGAACAACACCGTGGCCAGACAGGAAACCAGAGAATGACTCACAGGTCAAAACGATTCTTATAGTAACTCATCTTATGAGAAGAAATCAAGATCTCACAGAAGTTAATCCTCCCTGGGCATAGCACCTTATTTAATGCAATGGCTTTCAACTGTGTCCTGTCCCTCAGACGAGGTCCCATCTCCTCCCATCACTGCCACAGTAAGGACCAACATTCCAGTGTTTGATTAAGCCCTAGGGGACAATTCTATTCCTTCCTAACCAACAGCTCATCTCAGTCTCCTGGCTGCATCATACCCCCCTGTAGGTGGTGCATTCCAGTCTACAGGGCATCGAGGTCTCCCTCTCTCCTTTATGGTGAGCTTTTGCCCTTGACAATCTACCCTTGCCTGCTCTTCACCAGCCTCAGTGACTTAAAACATACTGTTAAGCCAGACACATATGAAAACACAGCGTGACGTCACTCATGATACTTACACAGAACAGTAAGAACAAGTGTGGGAAAATCTGATCCACTCCATGGTTAGTGTTATAATATCCTGTCTGGTGTGACAAAGTGGTTGACTACTACAATGTCAAGCCCGGGATCTAAAATGATTGGTGACAATCGTGGTAATTTCTATACAGTAGTCTCTTCATCTGGAGCAGGAGTAGGCATATGGCATCTTCAAAGCTTTTTAAAATTTGGCTATTTTGTTAACTTTTTGTTTGTTTTTGGCATTTGGCTTTTTGAAATAGGTTCTCACTATGTTTTAGGAAGATGCACAGTTGGTGCTACATCTGTGGATCGAGGGGTGGTGGGTAATCAGGAAAGGATCCACTGTGTTATCTAAGATGTGACTGACATTGATTCTAGTCTATTGTAATTTAATCCCTTTATTCACTCAAAAATGTTTGCTTATTTGGTGTTTGTTACATGAGGATTGCCATTATTCATAGGACTATAGACAGATAAGTACAATATAAAGACTGATTTGAAATTGTTTTATGTTTTATCTTTCAGTTTTATTATGGGATATTTGGGTATACGTAGAATGCTAATCTACTTAGGTTTGACAGTGAACAATGGAAGCAGTGTAGAAAAAACATTCTAGGGAACCCTGTTGAATTCACTAGAATTGCAAACTTATCATGTGCATTACTAAATGATACTTGAAGAAAATGACATTCTGTTGCCTTTGGAAGAGAATGACTTTGTAGAGCGTGAAGCAGTTTCTCCTCGTGGTATAAATAGATGAGTTCCAGTGGTTGCTGCATGTGTCCTGAGAATATTGTGGCATCTTTAGTCTTGGCAGTGACTTAAGGCCAAAGGGTAAGATCAAAGGCCATGAGGGATTATATCTCATTGGATTATTTATTGTGAGTCAATTTTTCATTCCTTGTGCTTCTAAGAAAACTACCATGTTTGGAATATGAGAGTGAACCCAAAGGTTAGCAAGTTTAGTTCCCTGTTTACTTGGTAATGGGATGGTTTTCTTGAGAAACTGGTCTTTTAGTAAAGTGCTTTTTTTTTCTGGGATACTTGAGTCCTGGAATATGATGAAGACACCTCAAGAGACTTGAGGAATGGGGGAGAGATTCTTTAGAAACCAGAAACAGCTCACCACAGAAAACCTTGGAATAGTATAGTTTCTAGATTTGTTTCCTGGGGAAGTTTTAATATTTTGAAATTATTAATTTCCCCTCTTTTGTTTACATACATGGACTAATGCTGCTGCCCTCAGTCCTGGTCCAAGCAGCTTATTTATGCCATGGGTAGAAGTTATTACAGAGACTCAAAACTAATCAAAGTGTTGAGAGTAAATGATTGTTGAGTATTCAACCCTGCACAGAGACAGCTATTCCATTCTCTGAGACTCAGGGAGCCTCACTGAAGAGGGGGTGGAAAGAACACAAGCTGGAGAAGACATGTCATAGCCATTACACTCACATTCACAGCAGCTGGTATGGCCTGAGGAAGACCTTTGGCTCTCTGCCATGAATAAAGCAGAGGCTCACGGGGGCACACTTTTCCCTGAGGAACTGTTGCAGTTAATGGATACAGATAGTGTGTCGTTTCCTTCAGTGGTCTAGCCATTGGCAGGTCACAGAAACCCTCGTAAACAGCTCCTTCCACACATTCATTCGAGCAGCCCTAAGTGAACTCAATAGAGTCCATTAAAAAGACATGAAAACAGGAAGGGAATGTGTCTGGAAGAGGAAAAGATTCAGCAGCAGGAGGAGGAGGCTTGAATTAGGGAATGACCAAAATTCATTATGTACACACGAAGTTGTCAAATAATATTGTACAGCATCAGTTTCTCCATATATTAGGTGGTTACACATGAAAATACTTTATTCACATAATATGCTTGCTGAGTATTCAACATTCAGTTCTGTAAACGTTATTATTAGCTTGTGAAAGTGCTGTAATAATTTGTCAGACTTGTATGCAGTCTCTTTAAGGGACTCTGGTTGAATTTCTTTAAATAAAACACAGAGGTGAATTTGATACACTGAGTTGTTGTCATTAACACATTGCATCACTATAATTATCAACTGGATATTTTAGTCTTATTCCTAATTAGACTTGCAAATTACAACCAGAAGAGGAAGGTGCCAGTCACTAGGAATGACAACCAGAAAGCCATAAGCTGTGTTTCTCATTAAATAACAATGGCCACGCTTCCTCTTAAATAATAACTCCCTTGTTTGGAGGCTATTTCAAATATCATACTTTGCACAAGAAGCTGAGCTGATACATTTGTAGCCTGCAAACTCCATAATAAAACTATAGAGCTCCAATTAATAGAACCAATATTTGAAACTGTGCCTCTCTCTCTCTCTTTCTCTCTCTCTCTCTCTATCTGTGTGTGTGTGTGTGTGTGTGTGTGTGTGTGTGTGTGTGTGTGTGTGTAGGTCAGGTTTCATTTTCTGGTGTTATTCCTCAGGTGCTGTCTACCTTGGCTTTTGAGACAGGGTCTTTCACTGACTAGGAACCAGTCACAATGACAAGCCTCCATAGCAAACAAATTTCAAAGGGCATCACCTTTTTCTGTCTCCACAGCTCTGGGCTTATGAGTGCATTCCATTGTGCCAGGCTTTTTAATACGGGTTCTTGAGATAAAACTTCATGTTTGTAAGGCAAGCACGTTAGCAGCTGAACCATCTCCTGGTTTCAGTTTTGTTTTTCAGTCTGTTTTGCTGTGACTTATGAAAAAAGAGAGGGCTTTATGCATTCTGAGCTAGATAAACCGGTTAATCCTTAGACCGGTCATTCAATTCCTTATGGAATTCTGGAGAATGGCCATGTGTGGTGCAGTTAAAATAGTTTCCTCGTGCTTCAAAGGCCAGGGTGTTAGAATGGAGCCACAGAGACTGTGCATGGTCATGTTTGCTTCTTGGCTTCTTGGGTTCCGTTCAGCCTGTGCTTGACTTGTTTCAGGGAGGAGCTTGGGGCTAAGAAAGCCTTGCTGAACTCAGATGCTTGGGAAGCACACAGCATCCTTCTCTGCTTGTGAGTCCAGGAAGCAAAGTCTCCTGCCAGCCAGGCACTTGATGATACCAGTTCTGCTGATGCTGATGATAAAATCCTTACCTTAAATCAAGTCCAGCTGAACTTGAAAATAAAGGAGCAGAAATTACATCCAAGTTAAACAGCATGACTTGCTCATCTTTGTCGTGGAAGTCCCAAATCCTGCCATTTTGTTTCTTACTAAGTTTCTTAGTAACTATTGGATCCCAACCTTCCTAAGATTTGAACCCAGAATCTGGGCCAGTAGGCAGTGTTAGCAGAAGATATCAAGCTATGTCTGGTGTGTGCCTTAGTAGTAGATTGCAAGGACCTGAGCTTTAGCCCCAGTATAACAAATAAAAAATAAAATAATGATACACTCAAATATAACTTGTCTTCTGGAGGAATGGCATAGTTATTGAATCAAGCTTTGTCTGCCTTTTTCACCCTTATGATGTGTTAGCTTTAATCAGGAGATCCCTCAGCCCCTCATTCAGATATGTCCTCAGCAGGCATTAGTCTTCTAGATAGGTTCTAATTAGTTGTCAAAGCCTGTATACCCTCTATTGGGCCAGGCACCCTAAGTTAATTGTCCTTTATGGAACCTTTTTATAACATGAAACTATGTGTTGGAACATGCAGTGACATTTACTACAGACAGCTTGGCTCTGTGCAGGCACCAAAATGCATAATGATTCAGAAATGATGTCTACCTTCCCAACACCAACATTTTAGCATCAGGTAAGAACTCTAAAACCTTAACTCAGTTCCCAGGAAAATGTGAGGTGATGTTTACTTCCAGTGTCTGGCAGAGGAAGAGGTTCAAATGCGAGCTAATTTGAGTTCAGAAAACCATCCTGCCTAAGGGAAACGGACTGTACATGCTGATACAAACACAGCCCCTGTTCCTTGCATCCTTAGCTCTTTGTGTTCACCTTGTAAGAATCCTGTGACGGTTGGCCTTTATAGGTAGCTGGGTAGAAATGAGTCTCCAGCTCCACTGGGATAGAAGAAGAGGGAAACTAGCAAACACCAAAGGCTCAGGAAGAGAACATCGTTCGAGAATTAGCTAGAATGAAAGCAGCAGACACTGGGACTATTGGGTCGTCGGCAATCTCAGGGTTCTGCACAGAAGACAATGTTGGCTCTGATCTCATTATCCTCATAAGGCCAAGAAAGAGCTATGCAGGAAGCCAATCTTCCTGTTTCCAAGGATGTGAGCATACATGGAGCTCTGAGGGCAAGGGAGTGTCCTTCAGGACCTACAGTGGGATCTGGAGTCCTCTGTTCTTAGAGAAAGCTTCATCTTTTAATGTTTGTGGGACTCCCATAGTTCTGGACAAAGACCAGTGCACTGGCTAGTTTTTTTCTTTGTTTGTTTGTTTGTTTTTTAACTTGACACAAGCTAGAATCATCTGAAAGGACAACACATTAATTGAGAAAATGCTTCTGTAAGGTCTACCTGTGGAGTTGTTCATTGCTTTGTTTGTTTTTATAAATGATTGATGTGGGATAGCACAGCCCGCTGTGGGTAATACCATCCCTAGGCAGATGGTCCTGGACATATAACACAGCAGACTGAGAAAGCCAACAGGAGCAAGCCGGTAACTAGATTTCCTCCATGGTCTTCGCGTCAGTTCCTGCCTCCAGGTTTCTTCTGCCTTGAGTTTCCACGGATGATACTTGTGACCTGAGAGTAACTGAAATGAACCCATTCCTCCTCAAGTTGCTTTCAGTTATATCACAGTGACAGAAACTCTAAAACACCCAGTGAGCTGATATAGGAAAATGACCCATCTACCAGCCATTAGAAACAGCCATTAGCACCACTATAGTGCTGCTGAGGGAGACAGAGAATATGAATAATTAAGAACAGCATCATTGCATCTTTCTGGTAATGGAAACATGGCTGCTCATGTCCAAACTCAGGAAAATAATTAAAGAAGTAAGTCTACACTGGAATGTAGACATGTGATCCAAGATACACATCTAATAAATATATCAAAGGGTATATTTATTAGATATGTATCTTAGCTAGCAAAAGAGCTAGCTAAGAAGACAGAAGTCTACTGTGTGGCCTGGAACACCCCACATAGAGCAGGCAGCTCTGTGAAGACTGTGTTTGGGACCATCTTCCTGTTAATGAAAGGCCCTCATAATAACCAGGTTAATTCTCAACACCATATCACCAGAACATTGGCGATTAATATTGACATATGAATTTAGGAGGAGATGTAAGCATTCATGTCATAGAACAGATTCATAAAGAACATTTCACTTCTTCAATCAGGTACATAAATATATGGATAAATACATTCCATACCTCAATAAAGTATATATAAAATTATGCAACTTAATAAAAAGAAACCCTTATCAAATTACAACTTTTACAAGTTACAGGCTTATCATACTCCAATTGAAAAATTAAGAAACAATTCAGTAAAAGAAGAAAATTTTAAATGACATAGTAATCTGGAGATGTTAGGAAACTGAATGCTTTTAAAACAATGGTGTACAACAGAATGATAGAGAAGAGAACTTTTTTTTTTCTTATGAAAAATTTAAAGTACCACAACATAAGAAGCAAAAAGCTAAATTAGATCAATTACTACAGAAGAGACTGGAGAGGTGGTTAATGGTTAATCATCAGCTGTTGAAAAAGCCCAGTCAGATGACTTCAGTACTGAACTCCCCATTTATTGAAATAGATCATTCCAATGTTACTTAAATCATTATAGGTATTATAAACAGGAGTGATCCTCAGGCAATTTTATGAAGTCAGAGCAATAACACCACAGCCTAGGAAAGCAACAGCAATGACTGAAAAGCAGGTCTGATTTATTCCTAGTGTAGATGCCAAACATGTGACAAACATGTCGGAGACTAAAACAGAAGAATGAGGGCCCCACACTGAAGCCCAAAGAGGGTTTTAACAAAGGAAGGAAACACAGTTCAGTTCCAAGACATCTGGTTACACATTGATTACCAGCCATTATCAGTGGGTGAAAGGGATTTTGACAGAGGACAGATGTTCAGTGTGAAAGGAAATGATACAGTCAGGGAAGGCCCACTAGTAATGTTCTATCAAAAAAAAAAAAAAAAAAAAAAAAAAAAAACCAAACAAACAAACAAACAAAACAAAACAAAACCTAGAATTTTACTCAAAATCAGCAACCACAATACTGGCATTTCTAGCCACAAATGAGACAAAGGGACATAGAACATAGAGAAATAAAGTCTCTGATTCTGAATATGCGAGAACATAGAGAAATAAAGTCTCTGATTCTGAATATGCGAGAACATAGAGAAATAAAGTCTCTGATTCTGAATATGCGAGAACATAGAGAAATAAAGTCTCTGATTCTGAATATGCGCCTCCTTTCTTTGAAAGTTCTCTTCTCTTGAGGCTTCCACAATCAGACATTTTGTTTCATTGCATTAAAAAAAAGATAAACTGCAGAGAACACTGGCCCCTGCCAATGCAGGAAATAGCACTTAGTGATATGGGAAGAATATTGGTTCAGAATATAGATGCTGTATGTAGCATTATTAGGTGAATTTGGTAAGGAAGGTATAGGACACAGTGTATGAAATCTAAAAACAAAAACAACAAAAAACAAAAAACAACAGCAAAAAAGAAAAAACAAAAACAAAGCAAAAACAAAACAAAAACACTATCATCTTCTGAGTTAGAAAGCACATTGTTATAAACATGTCAGTTCTTCCCAAATTATACACAAATATAGTGCAATTTTAGACATTATTTTCCTTTTACATAAAGCTCTGTGTAATAGGGTTGGAGAGAGGACTCAGTGAATAAAGGCACTTGCTACAAAGCCTGCCGACCTGTGTTTGATACCTAGATTTGATACCTAGAACATGCTGGAAGGAGAGGACTACTCTTACTCTTTTACCTTGTCTTCTGACCTCCATATGTGTGCCGTGACATGCACACATAAACAAGTGCAATGAAAACATTGAAAAGAACACTGACAGCCATTCTGAGCATAACAGGTCCCTTTCTATACAATGACTGGGGGATTTTATATAGATTAGGTTTAAAATAATTATTTCTTCTTCCCTGCTCAGTAAATGGTGGGGTTAATAAAAAATTAATTTCAGAAGACTGGAGAGAGGGGCTGAGTGAGAGTAGAGGGAGACAGAGAGACGGGGAAGGAGAGGGGAGAGAGGAGAGGGAGGGCCTGACAAAGGGAGGGAGGGATGAGGGAGAAAGAAGGGGGAAAGAGAGAGAGAGGGAGGGAGGGGTGGGGGAGAGAGGGGGAGAGAGGGAGGAAGGGAGGGGTTGGGGGAGGGGGAGAGAGGAAGGAAGGGAGGGATGGGGGGGGGAGAGGGGAGGAAGGGAGGGTTGGGGGAGGGGGAGAGGGGAGGAAGGGAGGGATGGGGGAGGGGGAGAGGGGAGGAAGGGAGGGTTGGGGGAGGGGCGGAGAGACTGACTCCCTTGTTCTTGTTTTACTTTCCATCGTCCTTGGTCAATGTTTGTGTGCTAGAATCGCCTGTGGAACATTATACAGTAGACTTCAGATTTTGACCTGAGTTCTTGAATTGCAGCAACCTTTTAGGAATCACTGGCTACATACATGCCTCAGCCATCAAGTATTTCAGACTCTGAGAAGAGAAACAGTGTTTCCCTTGAGATGGATGCTACCTGGACCTCACATGTGAGAAGTGACTCATTTTCTTTGAGAAATTAGCAGTGAAAAATAGATGTAAACTAAGTATGGTTTGGGCACATCAGCGTAATCATAGATTGCCAGCTCTTGGTAGGCTGTCAGTGTTCACAACAAGACTGGGTCAAGAAACCAAAAATAAATTCACAAGTGTGAGACCGATTTCCTGCTGCAGCCAACGGCGTGTTTCCATGTGACAGCGTTCCTTGGTGGCGTGTGGAGGGTGATGCCATGCACTTAAAACCAGATTTCCTCTTCCTAGTTTGCCATTTTAACTTCTGGTTTCTTCACCCATATGATAGAAGAGGCAGTAATATTTACCTCAGGTACACCAATCATTCTGTAAGTGCTAGCTGAAGGCAGATTAAGAGAAGCTACACAGTTAACATCCTCAGCTAGAGTGTTTGGGATTATGTAAATGTCATGCCCTGCCTCAGCTGACCTGTGCATAAAAACTCTGACCAACCTTCAAGACTGTGCCGTTCACTACAGTTTCGTCAAAGGCGTAAAGTGCTATCTTTCGTCTTTTTAGTGTCATTTCAAGGCAATACTTTTTAAAATTCCCAGGTCACGCTTGTTTGTGAATATAAATGAATTTGCCTTCATAACCAGCATGCAAGTAAGGTTTGAAAGGCATTGTGGGTAATAACTCCTTCTGCTAAGCCAGGCTTCAGTCACCACAGACAACTTTTTCTCTCCCTATCCCCTTCCTGTCTTTTGTCACAGGGCCCAGAGAAGTAGGGCATAGGTCCAGAACCTCACAGAGTCATTCGGGGAAATGATTTTTTCCTTTATGGCCCTACTATGTTCTGCATGGGCTTGAAAATGTCCGAGAAACTGAAGGAAAGCAGAGGCTGAGGCTCTGTGACTTTCTGCCTATTCACTTTGGCAAATTTCCAAGGTCACCATCATATAAACTTTCCTTTCTTTATTCAGAAACACATGTGCTAAGAACATCAACTTACAAATAGTTGAGCACAGATGACACTGATTACCTGTCACAATAGCACACCACAAGGAAGCCAGTGACTTCTCTTCCTGACTCCTGTAAATGCTGTCTTGAGATTCGAAGTTGGTAGTGACCTTGCTTTTATTTTTTTTCCTTTAAATTATGGGAAGGTATGATAGAAACTGCTATAGTAGTTTTATTTAGAAACTCTTATTTATACTTGAGATTGGAAGAATAGTGATCTAACTTAAGTGTGGGCTAAGGTGTAGGAGGCATACCATAAACCACAGTGTAAGTCTGGCCAAGTGACAGGGACAATGGTGCCTTCATAGAATACTGTATTGAACTTCTGTTTCCCAGATATTAAGGCAGTAACCTTTAAAACCATGTACAAGAAACTGCAATTATTCTTGAATTTCTTCTGGAATCTTCCGTTGACCTGTTCAAAGGCTCTGTCTCTTCAAACTACATTTCCCAACTTGCTTGTTAGCAGGCTGCTCTCCCTACCCTCCTCAGACATACAACCTCCTGCAGGGAGGATGCTCACTTGATCTTATTATTTAATTTTCAAGTGCACTTTTGGTAACCTCTTATTCTCAGCTAAGCAAGGATGCTTATTAGATAAAAGACCAGAAGAGCCCTCTTCCGAGATCCAAGGTAGCCCTCAGTTTGTGATAAGTTGTCACATGGACAGGGACCTGGTGGTCCAGGCTGCAAGGCTCAAGAAAGGAAGTGGCCCAGATAGGTGTCAAGCCAGAGCCCTTCGCATCCCCTTAGGAGGGGATGCCACCCTGGAGCTCAGGTTGCTAGGTCCTCTGTTAGCAGGGTTCTGAAAGCTCCCTGAGCAGGACCAAGGATAAGGCAGGGTGAGGGGTGCCCCTGAAAGCCCAGCTCGTCCTTCTGCACACCTTGAGGAGAAGTCACTGATCTGGGCGGTCCCCAGCTCTGTGAAAACTCAGTGTGCCGACGTCCCTCCTCCTCCCCGGCCTCTCCCTCCCATCGCCAGCCCTCGCGGGGTCCTGCTGCTCGCACCTCCTTGCATGACGCGCACCCCTGGGCGCAGCGGGCGAATGGTCTGGCCCGTTGGTAGCCGCCACCCCTTGGGCACGACAGTGCTCCAGCTGCTCCTGGTCGGGTCGAGCTTCTGAGCTCTGAGCCGTGGCTGCCCCGGGCGGTGGGCGAGCTGAGGGGATCCCAGGGCCACCAGTGCGTGGTCGACGGGGAGCCGCCAGCCGCGGGCAGGGAGTGTGGATCACCAAGGGACCAGCCACTGGAGTCACCTGGCGAGGTGCCTAAGCTGTGAGTACCTAACCTTGCCCCCGCCCCTCCACACCCAGGTGGGGCGCCCATTCTTTCCCGTCCCTGTCCTGGAGAGATGCCCTGGTGGTAGCTGTGAGGAGGGCGGCTGCTGCCAGGCTCGTGATTCAGCACCATTGGCGCCCAGAGATTCGGGCAGAAGGGGGAGGGGACCGGACCGGGTCGTTGTGGGCTCTCACCTTAGTTTCTAGACCCGCTCTGGCAGGGTGAAGGGGCCAGTGCTCCTAGTCCCCACGGGGTTAATTTGTCACGATGCTCTGTCCCCACACCCAGTGTCAACCTCTTCGAGCAAAGTGTGTTGTGCTTTCTTGAAAGTGTGTCAGTGAGATGTCTTTTCCACACATCTTTTCTGTGCTTCTCAATCCACCATAAACCTCTGTATCTGATATCAAAACACCCCCCCCAACTGTGAACATTTCCTGTAGAATTTGTTTTGCATTCATCATGGGTTTGACTGATTCACATAAAAAGAAAAAAAATATATATAGAAGTTATGAATACCTTCATATTTTAGGTGTGTGTGTGTGTGTTTGAGTTAAACCATCATACCAACTCAGAGCCAGTTGTGGGAAGTGAGGAACGAAGATCTTAAACTACGACCTCAAGGTCACAGAACGGGGATTTGAATCCATGTCTCAAGTCATTCCAAAATTCATAGATCATCTACTCTCCCAGTCAGTATTGGGTTCAAGCATGCACTATTAGGTGCAAAGTGTAATGTTAATTTTCACAGGAGTTATATTAAACACTAGCACAACAGCAACTTGCAAACTTTCTGCACATTGCCCTGCACACAATGGAGTGATTGTGTGAGGAAACATCTATTTCCTTAGAATCTAGTATAAAGATGTATTTAGACAACAGTTCATGGGAGAGCTCGGTCCTAACCAGAGATGCCCAACACAGTTTTCAGTGGTGAAAGATGCTGGATGCTCAAGTCTTAGAGAATCAATTAGCATCACAGTGAGAAATCTGAAAGTCATCATTTACTCCTTGGGTAACATTCAAAGGAAGAATGGCTGTCTAGTGTAGGGGGTCTGAATCATGCACAGTAGGGTGACAGAAAAACCCAGACTCAATCTTGTGGCTTGGCATGGCATGTGCTATTTCATTGGTTAAGGAGCTAAAATATAGAGACGGTCCAAGATCATCCAGGAAATGGTCGAATACAAGAAGGCACTTACTCTTGAGTATTGCTTCACTTATTAAAAAAACATGTATGTGTTGTAGTAAGATGGAGATGGGAACAGAGGGGATGGACTTTTTAATTGATGCCCTTGCCCTTCAGAGTCAACAGTCATATGGACCTTGCCTGCTCCTTCTGCAAAACTAATGGACACTAGGTCTTTCTTTCTCCTTGGTGGGTCACTTGACTTGCTTTCATTTGTGATTTATGGATTTTCTCTTAAGATATGCAACTCCTTTTGATGTCTCTGGTGTCAGGTTGCTAATGTACAGATGGTGTTTATTTCTGAATCCTGGCAGAACATTTGATGGCATATGAGAGCATAGCCCATTTACTCCATCACTTCTAAAGCACTGAACCATTTTCTTTAGAGAGTTCTTTTTTTTTTTTTTTTTGTTAATGGGGATATTGACTGCCTATGTGAGGACACAACATGGAGACACAGATTTATATTTGTTATTCAGATGAATGTTCAGGAGAAGGAAGGTCCTGTGTGTGGCCTTAAGTTGGTTTGTAGAAGGTCATTTGATTTGTTATTTATATTCTAAATCTTGGTGAGGCATATTGCAATCCAATCTGTTTGATCCCAAGAGAAAACTCAGAATCAATATGCATGAATAAGCAGAAATAGACTATTACTGCCCTAAAAGCAGAAAATGGAAAGTGCACAACCCAGTAGGGATGTCACAGGCAGCACTTAAAACACCATGTTTCCTTTAGATAATATCACTGAGGGCAAGAGCAACCTGGCTGCAGAAACTCTATCTACTTCCTCTCTGCCTCTGTATGTATTTGACTAATAACTACCAAAGCATCTGAATTTCTGACTTCAGAGAACTCCAAGTCTAGCGTTAACTTACCAGAAATAACCAGAATGGCATAGGATGGGCTCAATACCAGCAGGCAATGTAACTTCCTGAAGAGAATAGGGAAGCGGGGTGGTCAGAGGACTGGGATATCTGCATTCATAGAAGTGAATTCAGTGACTCTGCAACTCGAACTGATTTCCATAGGCAGAGAAATGGGGTCAGCTGAGATGTGCTGGGCTCTGGACTATGAAGAACTTCGAGTGTCAGGCATGAGATCTGGAACTACTAGAGATATTTTTATTCAGAGCAACTATTTCTTGTGCATTTTCACATTTTTTGTTTGTTTGTTTGTTTGTTTTCCTCAATAACCTGGAAGAAAAATGGAATCTCTTTTGGCATTATAAGAATTATTATCACCTAAATGCAGGAAAAGCATTCTATGAAAATAAATTATTTCTGTTCTCAAGAGAGTCACCCTTTAAATTTGTAACCACTGCATAATATGTACAAGTTGGAAAGTATAAAAATATAAATAGCATACTCTTACCAAGTAAAACAACCATTGATGGTGTTATCCATGTGTGCCTTTAATCATACTGTATTAATTATTACTGATTTCTTCTTACTTTTAATTTTCTAACTCTAGTTTTCACCAAATTATGAGTACGAAACATTTTCAGTGCCTGTGTAATTTTCCATGAGGTAGACATTCTAGAATTTCCTAATCATTCCTCATTGTGAGTATATTATTGATAATAATCATGACACATTTATGAACACCTTGATGCATGAACTTTTTTATTTTGAATAATAATTGTATAGGCTAGCCTCTCTGGAGAAAGGGTATAAAAACCTTCATAGTAGACTATTTTAACAAGTTTTGAATTTATACTAAATTTTATGTGTTTAATTTAGGAGTTTGGATGTGGGGTATGGGATATTTGTATTTTGTTAAAAACACACAGCCATGTATGTGTCTCCTCAGATCACACTGCTTCAGGCAACTCCACTTTTCATTAGAACAGTTAACTAGATCCGAACTGAGATAAAGGTGGGTATTGAGGACTAGAGAAGAAAGAAGATGGAATTAAAGTCAGGGAACAGGCTTGGTGAGCTGAGCATCATCGGGGCTGCGGGCGGGGGAGGGTGGTGTCTGGTCAGAGGGGAAGATCATGTGAGAGAAGGCCTTCTGCTCCCAGGGTTGGGTTTGTGGCCTCAACTTTTGCCTCCACTACTTTTCCTCTAGCAGAAACCACACCCCCAAATTAGTCTCCTTCAAACTTCAGCTTCTGTTCTCCTGGGTTGGATCCCTAGGTCTTTAGTTTTGGTAGGTACCCTAGTGATGCTGGGCACAGATTGGAGCTCTCTCAGATTATAATTTAGAGAATCTGTGACCCCTTCACACCCCAGGTCTTAGAAGCCCCCAGTAGAGCGTGCAGGGTGCATGCTTAGCACATTTGATGGACTTTGGAGACTATACACTATTTGCCAGAGGTGACCTTTGAGAACAGTGGCCGCCAGGAGGTACATAGAATCTTAGTGTCACCTCCCACTTCATTTTCTCACAAGAGGAAAGAAATCCCCTGTAGAGGAGATTGTGCCTCGGTTTCTCTTATGTGCTGCAAAGACCCAAAAGTTCCCTCTCTATTAAGAGTAAAACAGGAGCCCAATGTTGAAAGAATGCTTTGCCTAGACTCCTGACTTACTCCCCAAAGTTATGAGTCTGGGGTTCCCCTGGAACCCACCTCCAGCCTTCTTGCTTGACACCGCACGTACATCTCTGGGTACCATTGGAAGGGGAGTCAAGGGAAATGACTGTACTTGAGGGCACAATTAGGAGCTGAAGCTCTTTCTAACGAGTCAGTCTTGAAGCAATGGGAACTACAGTGTTCTGTAAACCACCAAGGAACCTGACCTCCCTCTCAGGCCCCGAGACATGGTTTCTGATGGACCTGAATAGGCTAGGCTTTCAAGGACCTGAATATTTTAAGCTGAATTTGTCTCATGCTTAGTTGAAGCCTATTATCTTATTATAGTTTCCTTACATTCTTAGAGGCTTGTAAATCCATTTCTGTTTATCTCAAGCATTATTTATCAAAAGTAAAGTGGGTTTAGCAAACAGTGTCCCTGGAGTTAAAAGCAGAAAGTTTAAAAATTTTAACAGTCTGTTCCCCTTTAGCTTCTATTCCCATGTGACACTTAATCACATGACTATCCTTAGTGTATACTGTTGGTGACAAAGCCATGGCAATGGTCTCATTTAGGCTTTCGGGGAGGAATGATAAGTTAATTATATCCCTTTCTTCTCTACATTTTTTACTTGAAAGCACTTGGTTGGTTGATGCTTTTTTAGGTTTTAGAATTCAGTGGGCAAGAACTCACTGTGTCTTCCTTCAGGATGGCCCAAAAATCTTTGGGTTGCTTTTGTTCCCCTTGAAATCAATGATATTGTTGATATGCCCAACTGCCCATATTGGTCATTATTTGTAAATTGCTGTGACACCTGAGCTTTCAAACCTGTGTTATTTTTGTCCCTCTGCCTAGCTGTGTGAAATGGAGTATTATATTTGACAAAGGGTTATTTTTGAACATTTCTAGCTCCCTCACCCACTGTTTTTTTGAAGTGTGAACTGGTACCACAGCTAATTCGACAAGATGAAAATAGCATGGCTTCTTTTTAACTTTATTTTTATCCTAAAAGTTTCTCCCTCCTCATTTAGTGTTTGGGCAGTGAAGCACTATTTTTAAAGTAAGATGGACATTTAGAGATTTAGGAGGGGGAAAAAAAAGCAGTAATCCAGGCAAAGTCTTCAAGATCATTCCATGACTGTCGGTCATTCTATGGTTGGCTTGTGGACATGTTTTGGTACTCTCATTAAAGGGTTTCTTTTAAGTCCTACTTGAATTGCGTGTAGAATTTGTTTCATATATATATTCATATATATCCCTACATATATGAAGTATTTTTATTATTACTCTTTAGGGGGCCACCATCCAGCTTCCAAATAAATCCATGGAGACTTATTTTTACTAATGAATGCCCGGCCTTAGCTTTGTTTATTTCTAGCCAGCTTCTCTTAAGTTTTCCCCTCTAGCTTTTGTCTCTGGCTTTTACCTTTCTTCTCTCCTTTCTTTGTGGCTGGTTGTGTGGCTGGTGGCTAGCCCCTGGCATCCTCCCTTCCTTCTCCTTTTCTCCTTCTGCCAGTTCTTTCTTCTTATTTATTCTCTTTGCCTGGCATCCCTGTCTATTTCTCTCTCCTACCTCGGTATTGGCTATTCACCTCTTTATTGAACCAATAAGGTGTTTTAGGCAAAATAACACAGCTTTACAGGGTAAACAAATAAAACATAAAAGAATATAACACATCTTTCCATAGTTAAACAAATATTCCATAGCATAAACGAATGCAACAATTTTTTTTCTTATTTTACATATCGATCTCAGTTCCCTCTCCCTCCTGAATGTAACACATCTTAAGCTAGTAATCCACAACAAGCTACTTCATTTTAAACTGCGGTTTGAGTCACTGCATTCCCTAGTATCATCTGAATGTGTAATTTTTGTCATAATTGAGGATCAACTTTTTCAAAGGACTCATCAGATAAAGTATATGGCCACGTCTAAAATTTGGAATGATAACTAAAAAAGCAGAACACAGTCTGCAGCTAACTAATAGCTAGTCTTGAGAAGGGGTAAAATTGAAACTGAACCCTTTCTTGTTGGTTTAGTATTCATGACTAATCTGTGAACATTTTCATTTAATTTTAGGTTTGGTCACATCCAAGAAATAATCTTGAGTAACATCGAATTTATTGTTATCTAGAATCCTGACATTGGTAGCTGTTATTTTGTCCATTTTAACAATGTGAAAAATAGAGCTAAAGAAACACAAAAACAAGCAAATAATAGCATCCAAAGACTCCTTGTCTATGATGTCATGTACCACAGTTTTATTTACAAATATCCAACCATGGTCCAAAAATACTAAATGGGAAGTTCTTAAATTTTAAATTGCTCACAGTTCTGAGTAGTGTGGCTTCAAAGTGCACATCTACTGATGCTAAAGAAGTATCAAAATACCTTTCCTAATTTACAAGGTTAAAATTTTCAATAACAAAGAAAAAAAAAATCATGGGCAGAGGTTACCATGGCCCGTAATAGAGAGGCATATGCAGGCACATCTGTGCAATTTCTCCAGATTGAATTGTTAGATTGTTCTTTTTACTATCGGTTGTTATTGATGATTTTATATTGTATCTAGAATCTATCTATCATCTATCTATCTATCTATCTATCTATCTATCTATCTATCTATCTATCATCACACACATAGCACACACATGCTGAAACATAAAATATAAGAGTTGGCTCTAGATAAGATTTCAGGCCTTTGCTATGGGCCTGGGAAAGTGTCCCTACCAATCAGATGGGACTACTATTGTAATATTTTCTTGTAGAATTCTATGGAAAAAAAAAGCTGTTATTGATGTAATTATTTGGGTGATTTCAAATACCTTGTATACCCATCAGGAGTGCATCTCTTTTTGACAGTCACTATTTTATATTACTTATTTTTTAAAATAAATTTTTAATGTGATAATATATAACATAAAAATATACCGTCTTAAGTTTTTTTTTTATATGCCCTAGAACGTTCAGTGTATTTTCACTGTTGTGAGACAGACCTACAGAATTCTGTCCTCTTTAAATATGAAATTCTGTGCTCAGTAAGCAGCTCACTGTCCTTTCCCCTTGATCCTAGCCACAAGTAGCCAACATCACACTTTCTGTTTCTATGAAATAAGTTAGATGACTCATGGATAGAGTCATACAGTGCTTGTCTTTTGTAACTGTGTATCTCACACAGTATTCCCAAGGCTTATCATGTTATAGTACATGGCACTCTTCTTGCATTTGAAGGCTGAGTGACACTGTATGGATGTACCATGTTGTGTTTCTCTGTTGGTTCATTCATGACACTTGTGTGGCTCCCAATTAATGGTTTTAGTGAATAGTGCTTCTGTCGACATGGGGATGGAATATCTCTTCAAAGCTCTGTTTCCACTCTTCTTGGGTTGTATTCATGAACAGGTTGCGTGGATCACATGGTAGTTATATCTTGCATACTTAGAGGAGCCTAGATGATTTGTTCAGTAATTTCAGTATTTACAACCCAATCAGCATTGTACACATGTTCTAGTTACTATACCCTTGCTGATACCTCCTATTTTGGGGTGTTTTGTGAGCTAGTGTCTCATTGTGGTATTGTTTGCATTTCTCAGATGACCAGTGATGCTGAATGTCCATTTTTTCCTATGCGTATTTTACACGATCTTTGGAGACATGTCTATTAAAGTCATCCATTTTCAGAATCAGTTATTTGATTGTTTTTAAAAAGCATTATTTGGATTTTGTTGTTAAGTTGTAGTTGTAGTTTGTATTCTAGTTGTTAACGATGTACCTGGTAGATGTTTTGCAGACATTGTCTCCTGTTAATCACTGTTTTGCTGTTTTTTTTTTTTATGTAGTCAATTTGTTTATTTTTGTTTTTCTCGCTTACTTGTATTATTGGTTGTTTGATCACTATAAAATTTATTATTGGATTGTTTAAAATTTATGTTCTTTATATCATTTTTCCATGTTTCTAAAAAATCTACAGATTATTTTTATAAATCTATAATCATGTCACATGCCATACAATTTTATAAATTAAGCCAAGTTTTAGTCTTGATTTTCTGAGGACAAATTTAAAAGTGGATTCACATTTTCAGTATATCAGTTCTTCCAAATTATAAATATGACAGATTTCATAGGCTTGTAGGTCTTGTTGTCTTTCATCAACATTTATAAGTTTTATGACAGATGCTGCACATCTTAAGTACTTACTTTTGTCTGGAACAAATATAAATGACATTGAATATCAGATTTCTGTTTTCATTTCTTTGTTGTCAGGCAGTGAAAATGCAACAGGTTTTGTGTCTCAATTTTGTTTTATCCTGAAACCTTTCTGAATTTCCTTCTTGAATTTGCAGATCCTCTGATATTTACTTTTAATCCTAAACATGATTATACCATCTAGAAAATAGGGACAATTGTTTTCTTTCCAATATACACATCTTTGTTTTTCTTGCTTTAATATGATAGCTGCAATTTCTAGTATTATGTTATATAAAAGTGATGAGTCAATATGTTTGCCTTGTTCTCAGTATTAAGTGGACACCATTCAGTCACTATTGAGTACAGTGCTGATTGTGGTTTCTGTGTTTATGTGTGTCAGAGTGTGGGTAGTGTTGTCATCCCTCGGTATCTGTTAACCCCTCCATAATTTGAAAATGTTTTTAAAAAGCTTCTGCAGTCTTCTACACGTCAACATCCAGTTATGTCAGCACCATTTGTTGAAGATGCTTTCTTTTTTCCATTTGGCTTCTTTGTCAAAAATCAGGTGTTCATAGGTGTGTGGATTTGAATCAGGGTCTTCAATTCAATTCTGTTTTATCCACATGTTTGTTTTTATGGCAATACCAAGCTGTTTTCATTACTGTAGCTCTATAGTAGAGTTTGAAATCAGGGATGGTGATGTCTCTAGAAGTTTCTTTGTTGTACAGGATTGTCTTGGGTATCTGTTTTTTTTTTTTTCCATATGAAATTGAGCAATGTTCTTTTGAGATCTGTGAGGAATTGTAATAGGATTTTGGTGGGGATTGCATTGAATCTGTAGACTGCTTTTGGTAAAATTGCTGTTTTTTACTATGTTGATCCTGTCCAAGATCAGGGGACATCTTTCCATTTTCTGATATCTTCTTCAATTTCTTTTTTCAAAGACTTATTTGTGGCTACTGTAAAAAGTGATGTTTCTCTGATTCCTTTCTCAGTCCATTTATCATTTTTATATAGGAGGGCCACTGATTTTTGTTTTAGTTAACCTTCTATTCTGCCACATGTCTAAAGGTGTTTATCTGTTATAGGAGTTCCCTAGTAGAATTTTTTGGGGGTCACTTATGTATACACTGTCATATCATCAGCAAATAGTGTAAGTTTGGCTTCTTCCCTTCACCTCCTTTGTATCCATTCATCACCTTTTGTTGTTTTATTGTTGTAGCTAGAACTTTGAGTACTATATTGAATAGATGTGGAAAGAGTGGGCAGCCTTGTCTTGTTCATGATTTTAGTGGGATCGCTTTGAGTTTCTCTCCATTTAGTTTGATGTTGGCTGTTGACTTGCTGTATGTTGCCCTTATTATGTTTAGGTGTGTGCCTTGTATCCATGGTCTCTCCAATAGTTAAGATCTCCCGAGTAAACTGGGAGGCAGTGTAGAAGGGAAGGAATAGCAGAATGGGAACATAAGGGGTCAAGAAGACCGAGTTGGGGGAGGGTCGGAGGGGAGAGCAATGAAAGAGATCTCTTGATAGAGGTAGCAATTATGAGGTTAGGGAGAACCTGGTGCTAGAGAAATTCCCAGGAATCCAGAAGGATGATCCCAGCTAAGACTCCTAGCAATAGTGAGAGGGTGTCTGAATGGGCCTTTCCCTTTAATCAGATTAGTGACTACCCTCATTGTCATCATAGAATCTACATCTAGTAGCAGATGCAGTGATCTGTAACCAAGCACTGGACTGAGTTCCTGGAGTGCAGTTGAAGAGTGGGAGGAGGGATCGTATGAACAAGAGGTAGGGGGTTAAAAGCATGATGGGGAAAACCACAGAAACAGCTGACCTGAGCAGAGGGAGCTCATTGACTATGGAGTGACAGCTGGGGAACCTGCATGGAATTGAACTAGACTGTCTGGATGTGGGTGACAGTTATGTGGATTGATCTTTGAGGGGGGGCTTGCAGTGGTACCAAGTCCTATACCAGGTGCACGAACTGGCTTTTTGGAGCCCATTTCTTATGGTGGGATACCTTTCTCAGTTTTGATTTGAGGTTGGGACTTGGTCCTGTCTCAAATGCCAGACTTTGTTGATTTCCCAAGGAAGGCCCTATATTCTCTGAGGGGTGGGTATGGGTGGGAAGGGGAGAGGATGGAGAAGGGGAATGAAGGGGAACAGGGGTTAGTATGTAAACAAAAAAATGGTACCTCTTTAAGTAAAAATGAATGGTACAAAATTTAAAAAAAAATCTTCTAGACTGTACATACATGTACATTTCCCAGAAGAAAAAAAATATAGAGAAACTATTTACATAGCATTTGTGTTGTATTGCTAGTAATTTAGAGAAAAACAAAGAATGTGTGGGATGATAAGTGTACATTAAATGGGAATATTGTGCTGTTTTAGGTAAAGAATTTGAACACCAATAGATTTGTGTATATACTGGGGTCTTGGAACTTCTTCACATGCTGTTTCTGGAGATTTAGGATATTCTTCTCTGTTCCTAGTACAATGAGACTTTTTTTTTTTTTTTTGTACTGTGAATGTGATCCCAGTACTTGGGAAGTAGAAGCAGGATTAGCAGCTCAAGGTTATACAGGGACTTTGAAGCTATTCTGGACTACATGGAATCCTGTCTGAAAATACAAAAAGGAAAACAATTACTATTTCATCTAAGTGTATAATGTTTCCTCCCCATGCTATTGATATGTTACATTGATTTTTGAATAGTAAATCAACTTTATAGACACGGAATAAATCTTGATTATTCACAAGTGTATATATACACATGATTTGCATTTGTGCATATGTATATGCCATATTTGCTAAATTTTGTTAAGAACATTTGCATATAAATTTATGAAGGATGATAGTATGTGATTTCTTTTATTCATGTGTTGGTCTGTTTTTGGTTCTATGTACTAAAGCATGAGTTGGGAAGCATTTCCTCCTTTATATTCTGAAGGAGGTTGTATGGGAGTGGCATCAGTTTTTGGTTATTTGGAGATATTCTGAAGAACCCATCTGGGACAGGTGATGGGAGATGTCATTCTGTAAATGTTTCTCATACTGGTTAATGAATAAAGCACTGTTGGCCAATAGGAAAGCAAGATAGGCGGGACTAGGAGACAAGGGGGATTTGAGGAAGTAGTAAGGAGGAGTCAAGATGGAGAGTCTGGAGAAAACAAAATGCCGGCCGGCTCCCTGGTAAGAGAAGACCACATGAAAATACATAGATCAGCAGAAATGGGTTAATAAAGACAGAGCTAGCCGATGAGAAACTAGTACCCGGCCAATAGCATTATATCAAATACAGAGTCTCGGTGTATTAATTGGGGCTGGCGCAGCAGCGGGTCAAGACCAGGTGGCGGGAGGAAAACCTTACTCCTTACAGACTGGAAATTCCCTTTTTAAGGATTTAAAATTTTCAAGAAAAATTCTCCAATAGTTGAATAGTTGTCCAGGTTACCTCCTTTACTTTTGGAATGAGATTTTGTAGTTTGTGATTTTTAAGGAAAATTCTCTAGGTTTGGTTTATGCAAACATTTGTTCTTGGATTTTCCTTACCACCTGTTTTTCATTTCTGGGATATTGCTTTGACTTTATTTTCTCTACTTTTTCTAAGTTCTTAACTAGAAACCGAAAGTACTGACTAACGATTGCTTCCCCAGTATAATGACACCATTTATGTCCAACCTTTTGGCCCACATTACCTTTGTCTTACAGACTGTGATGTCATGTTTTCATTTAAGTTCTGTTCTTTTTCAGTGTTTTAAAAAGGCTTTCCTTTAGGACTCCTGTTTTGATCCATGGGCTATTGAGGAAATTTTTTTTCCTGTGTGTCTTTCTCAAGATTTGATTTCACTTTTTATTTACGTGTGTGTGTGTGTGCGTGTGTGTGTGTGTGTGTGTGTGTGTGTGTGTGTGTGTGTGTGAGTGAGTGAATGTACCTATGGGGGCCAGAAGAGGGTATTTTTAGAGCTGGGATTACAGCATTTTTAGCCTCCAGACATGGTTTTGGGACCTGAACTGGGATCCTTTGGAAGAACCACAAGTCTTTAACCTCTGGTCCATCTTTCTAGCTCCCTTTTTATTTCTTCAATTAATTTTTACTGAGTCTCACTATTTGGCTGAGGTTGGTCCTGAATTCACAGACTTTATGAGCTTTAATATGCATGTATGTACATGTATATATTGTCAGTCAGTATTTTTTCTGTAACTGGCATTTCATTAGCATATTGCCATTCAGATTCACCCATCTTGACCCAGGTAACACAATTTTCTCCTCTTTAAAATTTGAATAGTATTCCACACTATACCTACATTCTATGTATATTACATTTACTTACTGTTTATTTGTTGACTTACACTGTGGCAGGAGTCTCCTCATCCTCTGCTCTATGCAAGGAATCCCACAGGATAGACCATATTCCTCTTGTACAAACTAATTCTGTTGAAAGGTTATTGGCATAAGATCTGAGTCACTAGTGACGTTTGATGTGCTGAACTTACTAATGAATCAGGATCAAGTTCATGTCCTGTTTCCCATGACTGTTCTGAAATTTGATAACAGTCAAAAGAATATCAGATAAGAAATCTTCACTTGATCATTGCTTTTGAATTTTAAGTAAGCACAGTAAATGCTATTCTAGTACTTTGCAGTCTGTGGTGAGCACTGCTCTACTCACGACTTGTGTGAGGTCAATTTGGTTTTATTCCTTATGAGAAGGAAGGTGTTCATGCACTACTCATCATTTGTTCCTGACTTATTTCACTTAACATAGTTCCATGCATGTTTCCACTGATAGCAGGATTTCCTTATGTCTTATTACTAAATAATAGCACATTGCATATATGTACCACATTTTCTTCATCGTTGCATTCATTTATGGATGCTCTTTCCATGTGTTGATTATTACGAATGCTGCTGCAGCGAGGTGATGGATACTGTTTCTGTGAATGTGAGAGCAAAGATGTCCTTTTGCCATATGGATATAATTTCCTTGGCCATGTACCTGCCAGTAGCATGGCTTGAGCATCGGATAGCTCTCTTTTAACTTCCATACTGTTTTCTGCAGTAGCTCTATCAATACTCATTCCCACCTACAGAGTTGAGTTCCCATATTTTTAATGTGCTTACCAGCCCGTGTTATCCTTAGTCTTCTGTATTTGTCACTCTTACTGAGTGGTGTGATAAGGGTATGTAGATGACTGTTTTGACAAAGTACAGTCTTCTCTATTATATTCAGAATCTCCAGTGTGCCATTCTAGAGGGTGGTTGGGAAGGACACTCCTTCTTTATGAAATGATTATAATCTACCCATCTCATTTGCATCTTGCATTGTGTTCTAAGGAGGGCCCCTCTCAGGAGACTGCCCTCCATCTCCAGTTACTTGTCTGTCTATGAGGAGCCAGGTAACTGTCCTAGGAAGATGAGAAAGAAGGGCTTCGTGGATATGTAGGATACCTTGGGCTTATTAGTAACTTATTAGGATCTACCATTCTGATACTGGTCTATTACCAGCTGCCTGAGATTCCATACAGATAAAACATTACTATTCTTATTACTATTCTGTGGTAGGTGAGGTAGATGCTATGGAGGAGCTCAGGCCTCATGGACTATAAGAAGGGGAGTAAACAATACCAGCTTGGGGACTGCTGTCTCTTGGAGGTGGCACTTAAAGTATAACCTACATACACAGGTGGAACTGTCCGTCCCATGGCTCCTGTGAATGAAAGAGAAAACACTGCTGTATGTACTAGGAACAATAAACAAACAGCAGGCACTCTCCCCTGGATGCACAGTATGGCTTTGCAGGGATTGCTGCTTGTTTGTTTTCCAGACACACACTCTCACTTTCACCCCCTTTCTGGACCTAAAGAGCCAGTAGTAGCACGCTGCGAATTTCTCCCTTTCCCAGCCTGCTTTCTGTGTGCCAAGAAGTGGTTGGCTTATGACCAGGTCTTCACCGTCTTTGGGCCTTGTCAGAACTGAGGATGCTGAAGGTCGTTCCTCTTGCGATGGACCAGCAGCACTGTCAGCCATTGTTCGGGCCATGGCTGACCCTGACACTAGTAGGCAAGCCTGTGTTATGAAGTGAAGCTATACAAAGAATGTCAGAATGTCCTGAGATCTGGGCCAAAATGGAAACAAAGCAGTGGTGTGTAATTGTACCCCACATTTGAAGACTGTGGTGAAGTTGTTACTAGAACTTCTGCAGTGTGTCCTCTAGAAGCTACTCTCTGGTGCCCCTCTCCCCCCATGCTCCCCCCAACCCAGGAAGCCTGGCAGAGCGCTCTGATTCCTAAAATAGATACTGTAGAGCAATGTCTATGTTCTCTCGGTTATTCCAAATTTAAGTCTCATCTTCATCCACATAATTTTAAGTTCCTATTTACACTAATAACACATTTTAATTCTGGATTTTAAAGTTTGTATATTTAATTCAAAATATACATGCAGTCGGTGGTATTTATTAACTTTCTTCATAGTCACATCACTGTGCTATAAAGCAGTTTCTGTTGATCAGAAATGTAAGGTATTAAAGCCACATATTTCAGCATATATTTGCATCTATAATATGTATTATAAAACCTCATTTTGCATTATCAAAAATCCCAGCATTTGAACAACTTTGATAAGTGGGAAAAACATGATAAAATGGCTTTATAGATATGAACGCACATGAGAAACAAATCTTTGATGGAGCTAAAAATGTCAAGATCAAGAGAGGATCAGTGGCTTCTATGTGATTATGTTTTAGTCTTTTCTCCATTATAATTTATAAGATAGAGGCTATAACTTAGTATAGTCTGTTAATTGCTCAGCAAATGTCTGCTATATTAAAAACAAGTAGGAAAAGATGAATTAGACAAACCTACTTATATTGAAATTGGTATAGTAGGCTGATGTAAACAACTGTGACCAATTTGGAAGAGCTGGTTTCACAGTTTATTTGTCTGGGACTAGTGAGATGACTCAGCATCTGAGAGAACTAGGTTCCCACACTGGGTAGTACAACCTCTCTAATTCCTTACAACGCTACCGATTCTACCCCCTTTTATGACCTCCACAGTTCACACACTCACATGCACACACCCTTCCTGAGAAACACACACATACTTTTTGAGAAGATTTTTTTTCCCCCTATCCTTTGGTGTGATCTTTGGCAGAGAAGCTTGTCTTTGGGAAAATATGTGGCATATCCAGCTATTAAAGTAATGGTAGAAGAAATGTGTGATCATTCAGTAATATGGATAGCACTTAGTCTTAGTAATTTATTTCATATCACCAAAATGTTATGGGTAAAATAGTGTAGAGGTGCTTGGTTTATTTTTTTTTAAAGAAGCTCTCTATATACTAGTATATATTCTCTACATACTATATTCCCACTTTACCCTTTTTGATAGGAATTTTAAGCATTGCTGGGGATGCCCCTCAGTTGGTGGAGCGCCTACCCACCATGAAAGTAACCCTGATGCTCACCATCTCATAGGCTATTAGTGGTGGTACAGACCCATGATGCTAGAATTCAGGGTGTGAACAGGAGGACAGTAGTTCAGAGACATCCTTGACTACATAATAAGTTCGAAGACAGGGTGGTCTACATTCTTAAATGTAGACAAGTAAAGATGGAAACTTGTAGGCAGATACTTTTAAAAACATGAGATTATGTGGGAGGCAGTATAACTGTGGTATTGATCTGCAGATCACTTGCTTCTACCTTGGAGGAGAAGGGAAAGATGTAACAACTAAACCGAACAGAATACACCCCAGAGAAGGAAGACACTTGAGATCAGAGAAAGCCACGAGGGAGAGTAAATTAAAGAAGGAAGGGCATTTCAGATTGCCTCATCTATAGCTAGAATACCTCTCAAACTTGTTTCGTCTACAACTGTGGTAAGAAATGCAAATTTCCTCTTGACATTGTCTATACCTACACACACAGAGAGAAAATTCAACATAATACTCAAAGATAATACTTTCCTTACTTCTCACAGTCTGAAGGAAATATTTTTTTTTAACATTTTCTTTTAAAAATGTTTTTAGTTTAAATAGAACTATATAACTTTTCTCCTTCCTTTCTTCTCTCTAGCCCTGTCAAGCTACCCTCCTTCTTCTATTGCCCCTCAAGTTCATATCCTCATTTTCTGTGTTGTTGTTACACACACACACACACACACACACACACACACACACACACACACGCATGATTATGAACAAGTCTATGCAAATGTAAGTTGATGAGTTAGTAATTATTATTCTTGTGTATATATTTTCAAGGCAGATCACTCTGGAGTGGACAACTAATAAGGGGGCTCATGCTTCAAAGAGGTTAATTTATTCTTGTTCAACAAGTCGCTAGTTGCCTGTAGTTCTTTGTCTAGGGGTGGTTTATGCTAACGTGTCTATTGATGTTGCTTTTGTTCTGATCTTGTTTATGCAGAAATTTCTCAGAGAGACTGTCTCACATCAGACTTCTTGGTATCCCGCCTCTTTAAATTGTTCTTCTTGCATGATTTTCCCTGAGCAAGTAGATGCACCCATTCCTGATGGGTTCTCCACCATCTCTTGATCTCAGCAGTGAGTCCTGTTGTGGTTCTCTGTGCTGCTCTATTTGCTGTAAATAGAAGCTTCTTTGATGTGGTAGCCACACCTATCTTTGGGTATAGGGATAGGATTTAGAATTCAGTAAGGAATTATGCTAGTCTGACAAGATGGTGACAGTAGATTCTTCTCTAAGTCCATGACCTTACTAGCCCTGGAAAGCTGTCTAGATTTCCATTGTCAGGCATGTTTTTCCTCCTGCTGAGTGGGCTGAAGTCCATTTAGACAGCTGTTGTTGCCACCAATATGTGAGTGCCACTTACTGCACATTCATGGATGTCTTGCCTTGCTGCTAATCGCTATGGTTCATACTTGTTGCAGCTGGAGAACTGTTCAGTTGCTTCACTCACTTGGCAGCTTTCATAGTATTTTTGGAGCCATGGAAACTAGACCTCAGGAAAGAGGCTTCCAGGTCAAACCTGGCTCAGGTCATCTGAGTCCTGTGTTCTAACTTTGCAGTTATTTTTAGCAGCTGAGGTCTACAACTCCTGAGAGGCAACCAACAGCTACATCAATAGCCTATATTGTCTTTGGAGTCACTTGTATTACCCTGACCAACCGTTCAAAAGGAAAGTTTCTCCTGACTGGTACTGGGATATTTAAAATCTGTTCCAGTGTTTCAATCACACATGCACTCATTGAGTTTGAGCAAGTTAACTTCATGCTCTTCTAAGGATTGTGAGCAGCATTTAATAATGAAAGAAAAATAGACAAAGACATCTAGTTGAGCTCACCATATATATAGAGGCCCTATCATAGATACATGACCATACAAAGAGACCATGTATATTTCTCAATGGGACTACAGCAAGGTAAGGAACAATTGAACAATGAAGGCATCTTTGCCACTGAGAAGCAACATGACATAGAGGAAAGGTTTTGGGACTAATGGAGCTGTCTAATACTTCAACAAGTTACTGAATGTTTCTGTGTTTCAGTTTTCCCCATTTAAAATGGAATTAATAAAGCAACTCATGGGGATGAATTGTCAGGGTGCATCTGTTTAAACAGTGGGTCTTAGACTTGGCTATGAGTTTTGAATACAAAAGGAGCTTTAAGAGGCTTTGACCCAGGCTGAATTTGGGGCTGGGACTGAGGGTTCAGTTTTTTGTTTGTTTGCTTGCTTTATTGTTTGTTTGTTTTGTTTTTAAGTTCCATTCATATAGTCTGGAAAAATTTGATTGTAATGCCTACAGTGCAATGCATATTGTACGGTAGGTATTTGACACATGTCTAGTGTTGGACAAACACCACCAATTATGTAGTTCGCCTTTCTTAGACTGTGTACCACACGAAGAAGATACATTTGCTTTTTATATATCATTCTGTGAAATAATGGATTTGTATATGGCTGCCATAAAAAGAAAACATTGCTTAGTGGTGTGGAAAGTGCTGACTTGAACAATTTGGAGCTAAGGTATCAATGACATCACTTAAATGATACAATTGGCATATGCTTATGTTTATAGAATACACTTAAAACTTAAATATTTTAGATTAGAATTTAAACCTTAAATACTTTTTCATAGAGTATGTACAGTACCAGTTTGACACAGGTAAGTTCTTCAAATATGTAATGATGCTGATATTAGCAAGAATATATTTGACGTTATATGGTGGAGCATGTGTGATATTTGTATATAGTAGTAGGGTTGACTAGTAAAGTGTGTGAGAAGTATTAAGGCCATAAGTGAATGTGCTGGAGATTGTTGTAATATCAGTATTAGTAGCTGCTCTGTGGTCTCCTGTTGATGTCACTATAATTAGATATTTCCCCTGACACTATGGACCATTGCTGAAGACCTGTAAGTGTAGAGAAATGCCTAGTCCTTTACTTTTTTAGCCTTTTTAAAGGATGCAGTTAAGTCCACTCAATAGCAGTTTAAATGTATTCTCTCTGTTCATAGAGAATAGGGATAATTTTTAACCTAGTCTTTCAATGAAGGGTCTTGTTTTTTCTTTTTCTTTTTCTTATTGTCCAGAGCTCTCCAAATTGACAAACCCAAGCAGGAAGTAATCCATGCAAATTGAATTTTAGATTCTGTGAGAAGTATCGGGGTTATATTTCACAGAGACTGACATGTATTGTCAGTATGATTATGTGCAGTTTTATGCACCCCTTCTAATTTTCAAATTATCCCCTTGATATTGTGGAACCATATGGGTCTCTTGTATTTAAAAATTGAAATAGAGCATGTATTTCAGATAGATATTGAACAACATTGCCAGAGGCCTAGTAACTTAATTAAGATTAACAATAAAACATCTCATAGATTCTAATACAATTATACATTGGGGGGAGGGGTTCAAGACATGGTTTCTCTGTGTAATAGCATGGCTGTCCTGGAACTCACTTTGTAAACCAGACTGGCCTCTAACTCACAGAGATCCACCTGCCTCTGCCTCCCGAGTGCTGGTATTAAAGGTGTATGCTGCCATCACTCAGCTAAAATCATACATTCTTGTGTGACTGATAAAGTATGCTTGAATTTATCCACAGTCCTTTCCATAAACCTTCCATTTGTTTTCCTTCCTACAGTATTTCCATTTCTGTGTGAAACATTAACTACATTCTTTCAAAGAACTTCAGATATAAGTATGTGATATGAATATTTTACTATTGGTTGTTACTTTCTTATCAAAGAGTTTGAGCATTTTAGATCAATGCCATTGTGAAAGAAGCCATGGAGTTCTTGGCCACGAGAGTACAACTGTATGTTCTTTTCAAAGCTGTTATGTCTTGAAACCAACTTTACTGGTGTCTTGTGTTGAACAGGGTGAGGGAGACAATGAATATTAATAATTCAATGTGGAGGTCAGCCACGGTAGGGACTGTGAATTTAGAATGTAATAGGGATGCATCTGGCCTGTAGGAGGAGGAATTTTTTGTTTGTTTGTTTTTCAGAGAATTGGGTCCTATAAATCTCAGGATGGCTTTTATAACATACTTAATTTTTCTCATTTCCATCCCTTGTAAGCTGAAGGGGGAAAATGTCTATCTAATCATCTTTTTAGTGTTGTAGAGGACAAAGGCTGTGAATAATGAAATAAAATTCTTTGCAAGTGTTAAGGTACCAGTCTTACTACATGCAGTGTGTATTGTCATGTTTATCTGCAGAATAGAAATGGTAGCAGTGCCAGACTCAGAGGGGTTATATTTTATTATGTAACATTTTCAAACACTCAACACAGTACTCATATTTCAACCATTTACGCATTCAACAAATACCCGTCTGATCCCTAGCGTGTTCCAGGTGCTTTTCTGGCTATTTGGAATACATGAGCAGAAGGAAATGTAGTCCTGTTATTTGTAAGTTTATAGTTCACCAGAGAAGGCTAGAATTAGGCTTGAAAGGGATCAAAGGGGTAACATCAGAATATGAGTTCTACCCGCACATATGCAGTTGGAGTTGATGCATGTTCCACCTGGGTGGGGAGCCTTTGAAAATGGCATGCCAGGCCAGAAGCACTCATATTGAAGTATTCATTGTAGGAATTAGGAGGAAGTCATCAAGTTCTTGCATCTCTGCATCTTGTGGTAAATCACAGAGCCTGAGCTGCCACTCAGATCACAACACATAGATATGACTTGGGAAGTACAGGTCAAAACTAGCCTTGTCAGACTTTTAATCTATGTAACACTGACAGTGAGCCATGGAGCCACCAACATATGTGATGTGTGCCTGTCTGAGAGAGCCTGGGAGTGCCAGATTTGGAGAGGCTGAAGGAGAAGACTGTAATAGCTAGGAAAACTTCACCTTCAGATGCTTGCCTGAGCTGTCAAGGACAGAAGCAGAGCAGTGCCAGCAGGTAGGGGGTGGGAAAATGCATAGTTTGGAGACTATTGAGTAGAGGCAAATACTTCTGAATGTTCCAAGTGAGAGAAGATGTCAGCTAGGATTAGAGGTGGAAACTGGTCATAGAGAACTCAGAGTTTGGTGATGGGATTCTTAAGTGTTGGAGCAGAGGAAAGTGTCAAGGTCATGGACTGGTTCTTGACACTGAGTTTGCAGTGGCATTGAGGATATCTAGATGGAAATGTGTGGTAGGGATTGTCACATTCAACTGATTGTTGCTATAGGATCAGGATCATCATTAGGAGAGAAATATTAGTTATTGTTGGCTTACTTTCCTGGACCTTAAGGTCCACCTCTGCTTTCTCTATGGCTCTAGGATCCTCTGTTGCTTCCCAGGCACTGAGAACTGACTCTTGTCATCCCTGATCCACTCTTTAAATCTTTGCATAATCACATGCTTTTCCTCCTCCATCATGTGCTTTGCATCTCCTGGTTTTCAATTATCTTCAATTCCCTGGCCCAAAACAGGACCAGAGTTTATTGTCTCCCTCTGCTCCTACATTATCCATGATCATTCTAAAATTCGTTCTCATTTTCCCTCGCTCCTTGAAGATCCCCTTTTCTTATCCAGTTAAATCTCAGTAATCTGACTATTTGTATGGCTGTCTCAAAACAGTTATTATCTCTACTTTTTTAAGTAAGATGATTTCCTCCTGGTCTCTCTCTCTCTTTAAAGATCTCAAGTGTCTGTCTACATGATGCTCTTGGAGAGATAAGGAGCAAGTTCCCAGTGTGTAGCTTCAGCAATAATGTGAGCATACTGTGTTCCTTTTATTCCCATGTCCTTGAACTTGGGGTCTCCACATTCTTCTCCTGTCTGTGATGACAGCCTATTACATCAAATAAAGACTTTTCATCCAGAATATGCAAAGAATTCGTGAGAATCACCAAAACAAATTCCATTAAAAATGGGCCTAAACCTTTAGCAGACTCTTTACCAGGGATGAGCTGCACATTAATCAGCTTGAAAAGGGGGATTCGTTAGCTGCGTTATTGAGGACTCCCAATCACAGCATGGATGAGATAAAACACACAGTCACACTGTTCTCCAATGGCCAGAATCTGAAACACTGACACCATAAAAATGCTAGTATTTACAGCAACAGGAATGCTCACTGATTGCTGACATCAAGGAATGAAAAAAAAATGGTTCAAACATACTGGAAGAGTTTGTGTAGGAACCCAGTGTCTTTGAAGTAGACAGTGTCTTTCATACCTGACCCCCTCTTGAATAAACCATTAATCTATTAATCTAGCAGTTGCATGAATTATTCATACATTTATGAAGGTAGAGGTCTAGTCTTTTTCAAAGATTTTATTTCTAATATCTCATAATGAGGGTTATGTTGAGGGCCAGTATTGAGCCAGTGTCCCCGGTGCCCTGGTCATTGTCCTCAGTGTCTTAGCACCTCAGTACATCACTGTTGTGCCTTTCCTTACCTGAGGGTGTTTAAGGCACGCTTGAAGGCCTTGGGAATGGAGGCTCTGCTGTTCCTGGCCTTCTCCATGCATTCCCTTTTCTCTGCTGTCCAAGATTAGGGGGTGGTGTGAGTTAATTCCTGCATCAACTCCCACAGTAGCTGTCAACTCTTGGTTGATGCTGGATGCACTGAAACTGTGTACTTTATGCTTATTGCCAGCGTTTCCTAGGGGACTAAGCTCTGGCTGCTCACAGTGGAGCAGCGTCATGACACACTCTTTGTGGCTGCCTTTCTTCCTTCCGTGTCTCCCTTCTCTTTTCACTTAGCAGTATTTCCTGTAACTTCCCCACACTGCTGCAATCTGAACCCTTGCTTCTGAGGAGTATGAACTAAGGCTATCAACAGGTTAAGAAGAGTCATGTCTTATGTCTTCAAAGTGTCTTTCCTCCTCTTCTTCCTCTTGCTTTCTGTCATCTTCTTACTTCTCTTCCTCACATTTCTCCTGTTCTCTGCCTCTGAGTACTAAGTATCTAACTGGGGACCTTGTACACAACAGGCAAGATCTTACTGAGAGCTATCCCTGACTGCACCACAGTTTTTGTAAAATTTATAAATGTCTTAGTTTTCACCTACTTCCTAGTGATTTTTCAAATTTGACATGGGAAGGAAAACTCAAATCAGCACCTAAAAATAAAACCGTTTCCACTTTGGTTTTGACAGTGTGCTTTCTTTCTCTTCATCTGTAATGGGGAAAAGTCTTTTAAATTAATTCAGTATGGATGAGCGTTCCTCCTTTGACTGTGGTGTGGATAGCCCTCCGTACAGATATAACTTGCATTCATAACTTCACTGTTCGTTATTTTTACATGATGATCTCAGGCTTGGCTTGAATACCTGGAATCTGGGATCAGCTTGTTTACATTTTGATTTACTCTGGAAGTGTTAACCTCAGAGGAGGTTTAGCAAATATTTCAAGGACTGAAGTAAACACAGAATGCTGTGACTCATAATCAAAATCCTTTTGTACTAATTAGGAGTCAGTCTTTTGGAAAGGGCCAAATTTGGTCACTATCAAAACAGACTTTATTGATACAGTTTATCACAATCCATCCTGGCATATGATTCATGATTATTTTCATTTGTTGTAGCATAGGTGGGTAGAAATGGCATATTTACTCAGAATTCATAAATCAAAGTAAATATTAAGCTTCACAATTCAATCATCTATTCATGGAAAATAAATATTATTTCATTTCATATGAATCATTCATTGCCTTGCTCAAATAATTATATCTTCTCAAACTAAACGTTTTCCAAGCCCATTTTAACAACCATGCAATAACTCATTATTTACTATATTAATATTTGAGTTTGCTACTTTCCTTTTATATTTTATAATGTTTAATTAGTTATTTTATTTTTAATGTATATGAGTGTTTAGCCTGTATGAATATATATGTATATATACATACATATGTACATACATATATATGATGTTATCAGTGGTTTTCTCACCAGTCCCAGAGGTGCGCCAGGACCAAATAACACACAGAGACACTGTATTATACATAAAGCTGTTGGCCAGTTACTAGTGTTTCTTATTGGCTAGCTCTGTCTTAAAATATAACCCATTTCTATTAATCTAAGTATTTCCACGTGCTCTTGGTTCACCAGAAAGATGATCTAGAGTTCTTCTCTCTTGATCCTATATGTTGAAACTCCTCCTACCTCCTCCTCAAATCCTCCTTGTCTCCTAGGCCACCTATCTTGCTTTCCTATTGGCCAGCAGTGATTTAGTCATTAACCAATAAGAGAAACAGAATGGCATCTAACATCAGTACAACATGTATGTAGTGTCTTTGGAGGCCAGAAGAGGGTATTGGATTTTTGGAACTGGAGTTACAAGGTGCTTGTGAGCTGCCATGGGAACAGAACCTAGTTCCTCTGCAAGAGCAGCCAGTGATCTTAACTGCTAAGTCAACTCTCTAGCCCCCAGTTTGATATCCTCCAACATTGTAGATGATTTTCTTAGGACTAGCTTCTGAAAGTGGAATCTATATATTGGACATAATTGAGGCATTTTCAATGTATAGTGCTTGCTTTCCAGCATTTTTGTTACTGATGGTCTAGGGACCATAGACTACTTGCAGGTGAAGAAACAACTTAGATTGCTTGCAGTTTATTTCAGTAATTTGCTATGCTCATTTTTCTAATTTAATAGCAATAAAGTCAGTTGTCCATAAGTGATGATTAAAGTATACAGAGAATATTTTGCTGTTGTGGTTATGAGGTATGTTATTCATAAATAACATTTCAAACATTTGGTATCACCATACTGAGTTAGTATAATCTAGAAAGTAAGTTAAGAAAACTTGCCACTGCCCATCATAGCACACTCTGAACTTGCTTGCTTCCTTTCTGGGAATGTAAATATTTCATTTACCAAGTAACTCTATTGCCTTCATGCTGTTTTTGCCAAAGTAATTTAACCAAGGAACTGCTGATATTGGATATTGTCAAATGATGTTTCTATGCTCAAGCTGAGAAAATATAAGAAGTAAAATGGAATAGAAGCATTTTGCAACTGTTAAATGCACTTGATCATTTAAAAGCACTTGATCCTTTTTTAGAGGACTCAGGTTGGATTCTCAGCTCTCACATGCCAGATCACAACCTTAGAAGTTTCTATCACAGCCAGTCCCACAGCCATTTAGTCCCAAATAAACACACAGAGGCTTGCTTATACTAATTATAAACTGTCTGACCAATGGCTTAGGCGTCTTACTGGCTAACTCTCTCTCTCTCTCTCTCTCTCTCTCTCTCTCTGTTTCCGTTTTTTATTTAAATTTAAAACAAGGTCATTTTATATGTCAATCCCAGTTCCCTCACCCTCCCATCCTCCCCTATCACCTCATCAAACCTTAGCTTATCCCCTTTCTGCTCCCCAGGGAGGGTGAGGCCTTCCATGGGGAGTCTTAGCTCTCTCTGAGTTATTAAACAATAGCTATTAATCTATGTATTTTCATGTGGTCTTGGCTGACCAGAGAATTCCCGGACCTATTGTTTTCTCACCAGCTACGCGGCGTCTCGCTGGCAGCCCGCTCTCTGTGTTCTTCTTCCCAGCATTCTCCTAGTCTGGTAGCCCCACCGATACTCCCTGCCTATCTACATCCTGCCTGTCCATTGGCTAAAACAGCATAATTCATCAACCAAAAAGAGAAACATATTCACAGCACACAGAAGGACAACCCCCATCACATAACCATATGCGATTACACTTCTAGAGAATCCAATACTCTTTTCTGGCCTCTATGGCATACATCTGATACACAGAAATACATGCAAACATCACACACACACACACACACACACACACACACACACACACACACACACACTAACAATTAAAGAAGACATATTTATAGAATGCTACATTGTGGAGATGTGTGTATAGTCAAAGGAAAATCGTCTTTCATATTTCCTTGTCATATTTTGTATTATAGTGAATGGTCTTCTGAGGGTAAAAAGTTGGTCCTAAAATAAGTGTGCTCAGTCATCATTAGGGTTTTTAAGAAGAATAAGTTGTATGAATTTTAAGTAAAGTATAATAAAATAATAATAATAACAGGAGCTGGTTATGATGGCTTACACTTGTATTCCCAGGAACCAGAAGGCTGAGGTATGAGCATTGCAGCCAAGTTTGGGGTCAGCCCAAACTACAAAGCAAAGCATTGTTTCAAGAAACAAACAAAATACAACCCCCTCTTAGGCATATACCAAAATGATCCACATCCATGCAACAAAGACATCTGCTCAACTACTCTGCAGAAAAAAATAATGGAATCTTGAAATTCATAGGCAAGTGGATGGCACTTGAAGAAACCATCCTGAATGAGGTAACCCAGTCACAACAGTCACAAAAAAGAGGAACATGGTATGTACTCACTCATATATGGTTTTTAAACCTAGAACAAAGGATCACCAGTCTATAATTCACATCACCAGAGGAACTAGGATACAAGCTGTATTCTAAGAGATTCATATAAAGTCCCTCACAGAACCGGGAAGGGACAAGTCCCCCAGAGAACAGGGGAAGTGGGGGGCAGCGAATGGAGAGAGAAGTAGGAGAAAACGAGGGGGAGGAAAGGAAAACACATGCGACTAGGAAGATTGAGTCAGGGTAGAAATAGAAGACAGAAGACAGAGAGAGAGAAAGAGAGAGAGAACATAAAAGAGGGAGCCAATATTGGTTTGAAGAGAAAACTGAACCTAAAGAAAGGTCTAGAGACTTACAAGACTGCCGCCAACTAACAATTTGAGCAACCGTGGAAAGGCTACCATAAATGCCCTTCCCGGATAGTGAATTAACTTATCCATGGAGCCCTCATCTAATACCTGTTGGAAACAGAAGCAAACAGCCATATCTAAACACTGAGTCGAACTAGAATCCAGATGCAGAGGGAGAGGACAAAACCAGTTTGCAGAAACACAAAGAGACAGCTGACCTGAACAAGGAGGAGCTAACGGGCCACCAGACTAATAGCTGGGAATCCAGCATGGGACTGACTCAGGCTCCCCTGAATATGGGTCTCAGCCAGAAGGACTGAGAAGTCTAAGGGACCTCAGACAGTGGAGCCAGGATGTATCCCTGGTGCACAAAAGGACCTTGTGAACATATCCCCCATGGAGGGATAACTGCCTTAACATAGAGACAGGAGAGAAGTCCTAGTCCCTACTCCAAATGACCTGACAGATCTACATGACCCCAACTGGATGGCATTGCCCTACATGTGGAATTGGGGTGGGGGGATGGGAGGGGAGGGTGGTTAGGGTGCATGTGAGAGGGCAGAGAGGGTAAAAGGGAGAGAGGGAGGAAGGGAGGGAGAGGGAACTGGGGATCGACATGTAAAATAATAAATTAAATAAAAATAAATAAATAAAAGAAACAAAACACAAGCAACATTAACAAAGAATAAAGGGGAGGACGTCCTTTAAACCACTTTAATGCTCACTACTAATGTTCTTTCCACAACTTATCACCTCATTTGGCAGAGGAGAATCCCATTTGACAACTGTGTGGGGTAAGTTTATGAAGTCCTGTTTTTCCTTGGCAACTTAAGATGAGTCCTGCATGGGAAGATAACAACCTCTAAGTAGGAAGGATGCGTCTGTCCCCTAGCTCCAGTGTTATAAGAATTAAAAAAAATGATAATATTTCAGGCTTGTATACTAGCTGTTTGTGATGGTCAACTTGACAGGATCTAGAACCACTTAGGAGATAATGGTCCAGGCTTGTTGTGAAGGATTATCTAAGTTAGATTAATTGATGTTCAAAGACCTGCTTCAGCTGTGGGCACCACCGTTCCATGGGAGAGTAAGCCCAGCACCAGCATCCATTAACAGCTTCCTGGCTGTAGTGTGACCAACCGGCTTCAGGCTCCAATAGCTACAACTCTCTCATCATGATAGATTGCGCCCTCAAACTAGGAACCAAAGTCAGTCCTTTCTTCCTCGAGCTAGGTGTGTTGCGCGTTTTGTTGCAGCAGTGAGACAAGTAACTAATGCAGTGTCTCAGAGTCTTCCACTATATATTGAGCATAGTACTTAGGTGTGTGTGTACGTACGTACGTGTGTGTGTGTGTGTGTGTGTGTGTGTGTGTGTGTGTGTGTGTGTGTTAATACTTGAAATAGTCTGTTTTGCCCAGAATCCAGTTCTTTCATAACATTATCTACTAAGAAGTAAATTGATTGTACCTTGGGTTAGCCAGAGTAACTACTGCACTGAAAATAATTAAGTACAGGCTGTTTGCAATGGTCCCACCATGTTTAAAGTGCTTATCTTCTTGGTGAGTAAGTGAGGAGCAGAGGTTGTGTGGATAAGGAGGGGAGGAAAAATGTCACAAAAGCTCATTCGGTGATTAGGAGAGATGAGAGCTGCTACTCATGACTCATGTTTATCTGGACAATACCAATGTGACCTGGGATCTGAGATGTAGGCAGCTGTGGCATTGACCTACACATTGCCCATTGGGGTTGGTACTGTTGCCGTCAAGCCAAGGGCATGATGCTCTTTCATACTTTGCTTCAAGCCCAGTCAATCTCCTCCAGCACCAGAGGTGCTGGTTGTCATGACTACCACCCAGGGGCCTGCGTCAGTGATTGCCTGATGCCCCTGGAGAATGGTGCAGTAGGGACTGACTTAGGTTACAATGCCAGTTTCCTTCTTACCCTAAGCTCAGTAATTGCCCTTAGAAGCTTCTTTCCTTATATACTTACAGGCCAGTTTTCAGAATACAGAAGCATTTGGTTTGGATGATTTTGTGCACGTTTGTCATTTTTTTTTAATCAAGAATTGCTAACAATGCTTTCCACTTGTGTTCAGTTTTAATCAGAATTTTAAAGCTATATTTTCAGGGGGAAATGAGTTAGAAGCCACATCTTGATCATAAATAACTAGCTTTCATTTTTAATTTCCTCTCCAGAGTCAACATTGTCAGAATTTCAAAACCAGAAGGGGTCTGTGTCGCAGCCTTTCAGACCCGTGTAAATGGTGCAGTTGTTGGTGTTAGACTGGATGTGAAGCGGGAGTGGGTTTCGGGTCTGTCGGTCTCCTGCCCTGAGCTGCTGCAGTGCTGATGCTCTTCCTCTGCAGCCACAGATCTTTGCTCTTGTGCTATCCTTGTCTAGGTCTGGATGTATGAGGACCTCAGCCTCGCCCAGGCCTGAGGCAGGATATGAGTCACACTCTTCTTACCTGGAGGATGTTGCACAGCAACTGTATTCTCCAGGGGATTATGATGCTGGGTGCAGAGTGAGAACCTCGGGACTTTAAGGAGGTGTTGCTGTCATTAATGTTTTACACTAGAAATGGTGATAGCCAGTAAGCTGCTAGTTTCCAGACAAGATCAGACTTCATTGTAAGGCACAACATGATCTCATTTACTTGGGAAAACGAAACTTGTGCAGTTTCAACTTGGCACAAGTGCTTTTAAAAATCTTAGCTTTTATTTTTTACACACTGGAAGTGACTTTAAGGACAGTTCTTACTTTGTATCACTTCCATGCATGAAAAAAAAATGGTTAAGACATTTTCTTAAATGCCTTCCCATTGAAGACAGATCCTTTTGAATCTTTTGGTGGTTCAGCCTTCATGTTGGATGACCTGGATATGAGGAGTTGATGGTGCAGCCCAAGGGTACATGCATAGAATCCCAGCATTTGGGAGCGCTGCCAGTTTGAGAACAGTTAGCTAGTAGGATGGCATCCTAAAAGAAAGAAGGAAGCATGGGGTAGGGGAGGAAGGAGGCGGGCTTGGGGAAAGGGAGCAAGTTTACATTTGGGGGTATTTATTTCTATGGTGTTCTTGTTCACATTGGATTGGGTTTTTCTCTGTAGTAACTGATGTCAATGCTGTTGATCTTGATGATGGATTGATGATGATCATCATGTCAGGACGTCCCCCTTGCTGAGTGTAATTACAAAATGTGTCCCATTTTTAGAGAGAGGGGAGAGGAAGCATGCTGATTTAAGGAATTTCCTCATGTGACTGTGGAGACTTGGCTGTCCAAAGTTTGCCGACAGACTTGGGATCCAGAAGAGGATGACATTGAGAGTGAATGCACACCTAGCTGAAAAGCACAGATAATTATCTTTCTGGGGAACCTCAATCTGTTTTCTCTTTTACCTTCACCCCAGTGAGTAAGGCACACTTATTTTATGGAGAGTAAATGCCTGTAGATTTAGACATTAATTGTATCTACAAAGTACCTTTGCAGCAACATTTGAACAAGTATGAGGATATGGTGACTTCTCTAAGGGAGATGCATATGACTAAGAATTACAAAAGGCTGCCTTTATTTGTGGTCTTTAAAATGAGACTGCAAATCTTGATCTGCTACTCATGTTATTGCTGAGGAGTTTAATCATTCCTGAGCAATTTTAACATTTTCATCATTGATTGCCTTCTTAATAGTAGGCATAATTTAAGTCAGGTCTACTGATCAGAATGAATTAGAACGACTAGAATTTTTTTGGTCACTCCCACAATTTCTGCACCATGCTTACCACCAGTGCCTCCTGAAAGGCAGGACAAATTCTAGGTCAAAGGGTTTGTGGCTAGGTTGGTGCCCTAATCCCTCCACTAGGATTCTTGCCTGGTTACTGGAGATGGCCAGTTCAGGTTCTGTATCCCTTATTGCTAGGAGTCTTAGCTAGGGTCACCTCATAGACTGTTAGGAGTTTTCATTGCAGTAGGGGAAGTGTATTATTCCCTGTAGAATGGTTGGGGACTTGCGGATGCAGAGCATAGTGTGCCAAGTTCTGTGGAGAGTGCAGGGTGTCTATGTTTGTCTCCAAGAGGAATAATTACTCCTTGTGGTTCAAAGAGACGTTTCAAATGAAATGTTTAAATAATCAATTAAAGAACAGTAATGTTCAGAGGGCATTTAAAATTACACACTAAATGTATGTTAAGATTCACCTTTTCTGTTATCAACACAGACTTTTTTGTCCAATGGATTTACTGAAAACATATAAATGAGGTTCTTCGAAAATAGTATCTGAAAGGCTGAAGAGGTGCCTAAGTGGTTAAAGGTGTTGTTGCTCTTGTAGATGCCCAAAGTTCAATTCTTAGTACCTGGATCAGTCAACTCAAGACCACCCATGATTCCAGCTCCGTGGAATCGTACGACCTGTTCTGGCCTCCATTGGCACAACCGTGTTTGCAAACACATGCACACACATATAGGCATAAAAATTAAGTAAAGTAATATTTGAGAAAATAAGCTCCAGAGCAAGACAGGAATAGATGTGATCAACAATGCATCAATCAAAAGTGTTCTAAAGAAGTCACATTGTTTTCTGGTGAGACTTACATGATGGATAATTTGGGCTGTTAGATTAAAAAAAAAATGGTAAATTCCAACCCCACACAGCACAATTGAAGATGTAATATTATGCTCAGTTTGTATTCCTGATATGCATGCTATGGTTGTAACCTCATTATGTAGCTGTCTAGTGTTGATTGCCATTCTTGACTATACTCAGGGTTGATACGAATAGCCAATGTCATGCACTTGGAATGAAGTTTTATTTTTAAGAAGGCTGTATGCAAGCATGATGAAACAGAAGACACATGTGTTACTTGTTAGAACACCCGATAAGTTGGTGAGCACTTGTCTTAGTTAGGGTTATTATTGTTGTGATGACATACTATGACCAAAAGCACGTTGGGGAAGAAAGGGTTTATTTGGCTTGCAATTCCACCACTGAAGGAATTCAGGACAGGAACCCAAACAAGACAGGAATCTGGAAGCAGAAGCTGATGTAGAGGCCACGGAGGGGTGCTGTTTACTAAGCTGCTCTACAGGGTTTGCTCAGCTTGATTTCTTATAGCACCCTGGACCAGGCTAGGAGTGGCCACACCGACAATTGGCTGAGCCCTCCCCCATCAATCAGTAATTAAGAAAATACTCTATTGGCTTGCGGAGACATTTTCTCAATCAAGGTTACCCCCATTCTAATGGTTATAGCTTCCGTCAACTTGTCATAAAACTAGTTAGCCCACCAATAAAAATGTTTAACATAAAATATAAGGAACTCATAGGGAACAATAAACTTTTGAACAGATTATTGATATGATGCCTTATGTGACCTATTACAGTTTAGTATCAGTTGACTTTGTGTACTAGAGAAGGAAGTTGTCAAAGAAGGAAGCCATTGAGAAAATAAATGCTTATGGTTTGAAAATATCCATGGAGATCATACTATTGTGCCCTGGCTAGCTTTGGGCTCCAGTTCTGTTCTGCATTCCATGCTGTTTATTTCGGATGATAAAAATAGCCCTTTCACTCCATGTGTCTATAAAAGGACCAGTTCTATGGCCAGGATTGTAGTGCTAGGGGGAGTGGCTACAATAACATTTATTTATGTTTGTTTTATGTGTATGAGTGTGGCCTGTGTGTATACAAGAGCATATGTGCGTGCAGTGCCCACAGAGGCCAGGAGAGGACATGGGATCCCTCGGAGCTAGAGTTGCAAACTCTGTAAGCTGCCATGTGGGGGCTGGGAATCAAACCCAGGTCCTCCGAAAGAGCAGCCAGTGCTCTTAACCACTGAGCCATCTCTCCAGCCCTTAGAGAATTTGTAATGATTGAGATTTACTTATTTTTAAAATGAGCTAATCTTATTAAAAATATATTTGAATTTAATTAGTCTTTTTAGCAGGTGTTCTGATATAGGTAAAGATGATTATTTCTCTCCTCAATGTTGTCATGTAAACTCACTCTGCATCTAGTTTAGTGATCCAGAAACACATTACTTGCTACTTCTTCCTTAAAATCTTACACTTACTCACACACCTTAGCTTAACTCATGGAAGCACACAAAGCATTGTGGGTGGACTGGAGACTTTTCATATGGAGTTCCCACATTTTGAACGATTCTCTTATTACAAGCCAATTTTATGTGACTCCACTTCATTTAGAAGCATTTGGAAGTGGTGGCAGACGTATCTAACTTTTCAGCTGTTAGTAAAATCTGAACTTCCGAATTTTAAATCCAAGAACCTTCTGGAGAGGAGTGTTTCTCCAGCATGATAGAGTCAATCACATTCAAATGTCACTTGGAGCCAGCCTCTCTTGGAGAAAAAGGAAGGAAGGCAAACCACTTCTGTATCTCAAGGGACAGCAATTTAGGCAAGGGGGTTTGAAACCTTTTTCCTTATTTAAAAACAAAAGTAAGAAATCTAACCTGAGGACTGTTTAGAACACAATATTATATTCTTGGAGAACATGTCCAAATGGGGCTTTTGACTCTATTTAAGCATTTAGCAATTTATGAAATAACTTTGTCTTCTGTTGCTTTAATAACTGATATTTGATTTGAACTTTATTTGACTACACACTTGGTGAATGAGATTTGTGTTTCCTTATTGTGTTAAGTAGTAAGGTATGCTACGATAGCAGTGCCTATGCTCTCGTTTGTTTGTTTTGTTTCATGTCACTCCACAGACCTTTGTGGATACTGCATTTGGGTGATGTCAGTCAGTCATAAACACTGAGCAGATACCAAGCAAACTACAGAAATAATAGTAAATCCGGAAAGCACATAATAGTAAATCACCAGTGCTACTCTTGCTCAAGGTCACTAATAGTTCTGTTACCAGAATGAATAAATGGTTCTTTGATTCTTTGCTTCACTCACGCTTGACTCCTACCTGCTTTTTAGAAGTATCTGATGAAACGGTTCTTTCAGGTCTATAACATTCTGCATAGCCAGGTCTCTAGGTGGGGGATAGCCATCCTGGGAATGGGACACAAAATTTCTTATGTTTAGGAAGCAAGTGGCTTCTCCAAATTCTTTGAGTTTGAACACACAGTGAAGAGGGTCAATACACTATTGTTAGGGGAACAGTAAAGATGATGTCATCTGTTGTTTGCCAGTGATGCAGCTGTATATAGTGTCACTTTTTGGCAGAAATACAGAAATTGGGTCAGCTAGACTATGGGAGGATTCTCCTGTGTGTCCTTTTAAAGATTTATTCTTATTTTATGTGTACGAGTGTTTTCCTTACATGTATGTCTGTGTATCACATGTATGCAGTATCCGCAGGGACCAAAAGGTTGCATTAGACCCTTCTGCATCTAGAATTAGAGACAGTTGGGGGAAGCTCTGAAGATTTTGGGAACCAAATCTGAGTCCTGTGAAGAACAGTAAGCAGCTTAACCACCAAGCCATCCCCCTAGCCCAGTGCTGTGTTTAAAGGCCTGTTCTATACACGTTTTAACATCAATTATGGATTTTACTTATTTTTGTGGTCCTTATTCACCCACATTTTCCTGCAAATGTTAACTCCTGGGATTGGATTTTCTTTCTGCAGATCTTTTGATACACGATGCATGCCAATTCCTTCCCAATTCTCTAAGCCAGGCATCATGTCTTTCTCTCTATGTATGTGTGATGCTGCCTGTGGCCAAGCTCTAATTTTTCCTGTCCTGAGCCTTCAAAATGTCTCCCTTACATTGTTTCCCCTGCTTCCTTTCCACAGCCGATGGAATCTCTGGGAAGTCCTTCAGTGGTTTTGCATTGCCATTGAAGTAATATCTTCCCTGAACTTCAAGGATGATTTTCAGTGTGGTACTTCTTAATGCAAGGAAATGAACTGGAGCTAGATGAGTCCCACAAAATTCAAATATTAGAAAACAGCCCAAGAATAATTATATATATGTATATATATGATATTATTTATGTAGTTAAATTATACAAATTGTTCTAAGTACTGCTTAGAAAATGATGCATAAGAAAAAAAAATGTATTAAGAACACCATGGGAATGGTAAACACCGAGTCTGATAACTCCTGAGAGGAAGAAAAACAGAAGCCAACAGCTGAGTGAGCACCTGAGCTCCTCCGCACACCTGAGCTTCTCCACACCTGAGCTCCTCCACTCTTGAGCTCCTCCGCACACATGAGCTTCTCTATACACCTGAGTCCTGCAGACACCTGAGCTCCTGCACACACCAAAGATGTGATAATTAACATTATCATGAGCTAACACACGTTTGTCATGGTCCAGCCTTTTGAAGTAATCAGTAGAAATCAAAGTCCCAGAATACATTAACTTGATCAAAAAGGGTCACACATTGTATGCAGCTTTGTGCAGGAGAGAAACCTTTGTGGTCCACTCACCTCCTCATTGATCCCTTCATCACAATACACCAGGGACCAAGTCTCTCCAAACTGCAGCATCTTAATACCAGTGCCTACTGTGCGCTACCAGAGTCTGCTTCTGGGAGTGAAGTGCTTAGTGTGGCTGATGGAAACCTCCTCCTTTGGGGAAACTCACCTTCTAGGGGAGATACAATTAAAGATCCCCACCGTAGGCCAGAGGGGAGTGGATAACAGTAGCTTGCCTGCTTGGTGCTGTAGGTGTGTTTTTACTCCAATTCCTTGCCTAAATTAAAGTGATTTAATCAGAACTGGGGAGGGGGGTGCAGCCAAGTCTTTGATATTTGTCAGGCACTTCCACAAAATCATGAACACTTCAAATTCCTGTGTGGCTACTGAAACACTTCTTACTTTGCACTTTAGACTTTGTTTCATAAGTTCAGAAGTTGACAGATCTGCTTCAGGAGCCTGATGTACTTTTGAGAGCAGTTTTCAAAGTCTCTTACTGACTTCTAATGGGATAGTGAGGTGCTGCTGTGAAGGGACCTTTGTTTACTCCAGTAACAAGGTATTGGTCACGAAATCCCAAACTGTCTCCTTCCTGAGTATCAGAGAGCCTCTAAACAGAACTGAGCTGACCTTCGGGCCGCTCCTTTCTTCCTTCTGAGTGGTGACCTAGTCCCTTTCTGCTGGAGTTGGGAACTGGGAGATCAGTTTAGACATGTTTATTGTGAGTTCCCTGTTTGGATTGAAGCATTGCGAATTTCCAGAATACAGCCCTTCTCACTGAGGACCAAATTAGCCTTGCAAGCTCCTTATATGTCTGTGTAGTATTAGTGTGATGTCTAAAAATAGAGCTAGATGATGAGATACCCACTTAGGCAGAACTGAATCAAAACTCTTGCCTTTCAATTTTAAACCATAGTTTCTATATCTAGAACCTGTGGGAAAATGAACTGAAGTTCAAAGCTTGCTAATAGAGTCACTCGCTTTAAATACTTAACGCATTGACTACCTAATTAGGTCTCTACTAAATAATAACACTTTGCTAGTGTTTATAGTGACTCATACTGGAGACTTATTTGCATCAAAATGATACCAGAGAATAAATAAGGCTGCAAATGTCCTTTAATGATATTTTATCATTAATAATGAATGTTAGGGATAATGGCTGAATGAGTCAACTTTAATATAGCAGGATTTTAGAAAACCCCAATAATCTGATGAAAGTTCCCATGTCATCCCTGGGTTTAACATGGCAGTTTTGGTGTCATTTCCTATTTATGATTAGAGATGTTTTGCAAGAACTCAAGGTAGAGAGAAGTCAGAGAGTTGAGAGCAACTCTACAAGAATGAATGAATTACTGCCTGCAGTAATTCGTTCTGTGAGCAGCCCCTGCCCTCATTCTGTTCCACAGCTTCATGAAAAGCATCATCCCAGGAACTGCTGAAGTATCGCGCTGAAGACTGTCTGGGTTCCTGGCTCAGGGACTTTGGCTTTGATGCCCTTCATTTCAGTCTCTGTTTTACCTCTTACTTCCTTTTTAAGGGGAGAAGATTATTTGACCTTTCTGAGCTCCGTTAACTTTTCTGTAACACAGGAATAAAAAGCCCCCTCTCAGGCTTGGTTACAGGCTAACCTTTCCACTGTAAATCTCAAGATTCTCACTGTTCAATGGACAGCTATGAATTTTGCTATTGTTTTAATTTGGTGTGCAATTTATATAGTTAAGGGTCTATGATTTAAAACAAAGTGAAGCTCTCTATTTAGACTGTGCTTTCAGACTAGAAAGCCACAATTTGGCATTCTGTATATGAATTAATAGTTGATTAACATATCCTGTTTTGATTAACATACTGTTTGTTCTTATGTGGTTTCTCACAAGAATGATATTAGCATACTATGAACTTGTGTCTCAAATAACTTTGTTTTCAAACCCTTCTAGGTAGCTTCCTAGCCCAAAACTTGTGTTGTGAAATCTGAGATTTTGACCCAGATACTATGATAGAAACTTCCTGTGATTTGGGGCCATATCCTACTTAGATGAACGCGGGACTTCCAGATTTTCTGAGAGCTTGGTACTGTACGTGCGTTTCTTGCTCCTTTGGAGTGGGTGACCATGCCTTCTCTGCCTCAAGAAGGGGGTAAGTGGATTGTCCTAACCACACTGCAGGCTATGCGTGTGTTTAGAATATATGATATTCAAGCTTTGGAAGGGCCACTGTTTGTAGCTTTTCCTTGCTAGGGCAGCATGAATGTTTCTGGTCAAATTGTTTTTATTTTAGTGACAACTGTTTATATTTCTTTTGTAACAGTAATTCAGGGATCCTCTCCCCTGGATTTGAATACAGAGTTACCTTATCAATGCACAATGAAAAGGAAAGTCAGAAAAAAGAAAAAGAAGGGAGTCATTACAGCGAATGTTTCTGGGACAAAGTTTGAAATTGGTGAGTTTCTTCAGAGTCCTGGGCTTTTTTTTTTTTGTCATGGGTGTAGGAAAAGCTGCCTTGGCATCCAAAGCAATGTAGATCTTGGAGAGATGATTATCTTTTATGTAATGGGTTTCTAAATTGCTTCTGTAAAACCCTGACAGGTTAGAAGAATTCTTTTCCTATGCGGTGGAGGACGATATGCTTTAAAAGGTGATAATTGATTTCTAAATTTTGAGTTCAAACAAAGAAATGCATTCAGTTAGCTTAGCTAAGAAAATGTGCAGGTCTATACCCAACATTGGATTTTTCTGTAATGTGCAACCTTATCAGCTATTTGAGCTTTGAAATTCATCATAAAAAATAGACTCACACCTGTCTGATCTTCTGAAGATTGGTGAATATAGAGTGGGTCTTTTCAACTATTCTTATGTAATCTGAAAGCATCTGGCCTCGTGGGAATGTGAGTACATGAAGATCCAAGACTCAGGTAGCAGCTGAGCTGCTCCCATCACCTGCCCCCATCACAGCCAGTTCATCTGGCTCTCACCAGTGATGTCTTAAGCTCAGAAGCTGTGTCTTTGTTTCTCATGAGTAGTTTAGTCATTCTGCCCCCTGCTTCTGTTTTCTGCTATTAGCCTGTTAGAGGAATCTCACAGGAGCCAATGCTACTGTTCCCACTCTCTGTATGTGTCCAAATGGCACTGTAGCAACAAAGCCCCAAGGGAGGCCATCCCATGATGGCATGATCTGTGACACTGGAGAATGTGTCTTTCCCAAGTCCTGTGTGTGCACTTAATGATGCAAGATACCAGTATTACTCCAAGATTCCCTCTGCTGCTCTCAGAGAGCAGTTCTCCGACCTCACTTAGGTCCCAGGACTTCTTCAGGTGTCCCCGTATTCCAGGCATCACTGCAAATAAATCCAGTCCCCGCCCCCAATAGTCAAGAGCCTGTAGGGTTTGAGGCCAACCATTCCTGGTTGCACCTGAACTAAGTCATCCAGACAGTTCATGTCACTCCATATTTTCATATCGCGTGGGGCCCGATATGAAGAAAGCATTACAAGCTAGCACTGAAGCATCCCATGTGTATGCACACTCTGAGAATTCATGGGAGCTCAAAGATTATCCCAACTGCATGACTCATCTTAAATTCAAGATTTGTTGAAAGAAAAATGCCAATATGTTAACCATAGCATTTAGGTTAAGGAGGAGCAATATGCTTTGTAGTCAGAAGGAAACCTCAGAGTGTATTAATTGGGGCTGGCACAGCGGCGGGACAAGACCAGGCGGCGGGCGGAAAAACCTTACTCCCTACACAGAGTAAAATTTTTTCAGTGGGATCTCAGGGTTGGGAGCAGTAGGGAGCCAATCTTTCCATCCCTCCTGTATATTTGGCTTCCCTGTTTCATACCCTGAGTAAACAGAGCTGACTTGGTTTTAAGTGGTAAAAGTTACTGGAACTTGAAAGGTAAAAGGCACAAGAGATCCCATGGTCAAGGGTGTTTTTACCTTTCCGGTTTTACACCTAGTTCCAGGTCATGGAAAAGCCACGAGAGTGAATGTCCCTGTGTAGAGTTCCCTCAGATATCTGTGAGTTTTCACAGTGCCATCCAAAGTCACTTTCTACACCCTTGGGGAGAGCCGTGTCTCTGGTAGGCCTGAGAGGACTATAGCTAAGGATTTTTGGAGCAATCTAATTCAGTTCCCAGCTACTGTGGAGAATAATTTGGCCCTAGATAAAACTGCTGCCACAATAATGAGCTGATGCTGTAAGTAGTGGGGTGCCGTGGATATAGGCACAGACTTCCACAATGAGTGTCTTTAAAAGGTTTATCCCTCATTTATTTATTGTGACCATTTCCTTTCAGTTCGTTTAGTAATAGATGAAATGGGATTTATAAAAACTCCAGATGAAGATGAAACTAGTAACCTTATATGGTGTGACGCTGCCGTTCAGCAGGACAAGATCACGGAACTGCAGAACTACCAGGTGGGAATTAGTCTCCAGCAGTTACTGTCCAATGGGGGGGGGGTCATCACACCAAGTCCATCATGATTTTCTTTATGTAGCTTCTTAATCTGTTGACATACTGGATTTCAGATCTGAGTTACCTGGACAGTCTGTCTTGTTGCTAGCTGGCTGTGTTACCTCTTCCCACCAAGGCTGCATCATATCCACACTTAACCTTTAGCTTATTTCTTTAAATCAGTATCTAAGAAAGAATTCTGTCTGAGATGATGCTTTGAGTTCTGTCCTAAGATGAGTGACAAGGAATGGGGTTGTGTCTGGATGGACAAACACCTTAAGTATCACCTACATGCCTTCTGGCTTTGATCTCTATAGTGCAATACAAAAGTGTTTAGAAGAAATGGCAAGCTTCCTGGTCTCACGAGTTTTCCTTTCCTCCCCCTCGTTTCTCCTACTTCGCTATCTGTTCGCTGCAAATAGGAAAGCCTATAAGGAATCTCGGACAATTGACATTTGCTATTTACACCTCCCCCTCCCTCCCTCCCTTCCTCTCTCCCTTCTTCACCTTTCTCCCCATTCCCTCCTCCTCCCTAATCCCCTTTCCTTTCTCTCCTCCCTATTCCTTAGTGCTCCTCCCATCCCTCCCTCCATAATTCCATCTTTCCTCTCTTCCTTGTACCCTCCTCATCACAATCCCCTACCTCTCCCTTCCCCTTCTTCCTCAACCTCCACACCATCTTCTCCTCTTACCCCCTCCTCCACACCACTTTAGATGCAGAGAATGCATGGTAGAACAGATAGAGTGAATATTTTAAGTCCCATATTATCAGCGTCCATATTTATGTCTGGTATTCCAAAAGCAGTTTGGATATTGAATTGGCATGCATTCATCATAGAATATTAAACTTTTATTATCTTTAATTTTATTATTCATTAATTTTAACAGTTAATTGCTAGCTATTTAATTTGAAATATTTTATATTAATAATTTCTAATCTATTAGAACATAAACCTCAAAGGATACACTTAATTGTGCTATAGTTTAAAAGCGCATATTTATTGATTTTAATAGATGTTAATATTTACCTTTTTGTTTTTCAGAGAATCAACCATTTTCCAGGAATGGGGGAGATCTGTAGGAAGGATTTCTTAGCAAGAAACATGACCAAGTAATCTTCATTTTCTTGTATAGAGAATACATGAGCAAAATTTATACTGCGGCTGGTGGTATTGTCTCGTGTAAGGTTGTGTTCAGATGAATGCTAGTCAGATGCGGACGGGTCACTGAGAGTTAGAGTAGCCCTAATGAAGTTGTTGTTAGTTGGGAGGACTGGGCAGTCTATGTGGCCTCTGGTAGTAGATCAGTATTTATCCCTAGTATATGAACGGACTTTGGAAGCCCATTCCACATAGATAGATACTTTCTCAGCCTAGACACATTGGGGAGGGCCCAGGCCCTGCCCCAGATGATGTGACAGACTTTGAAGATTCCCCTGCATTGAAGGCCTCACCCACCCTGGGGAGCAGAAAGGGGAAGAGATTGGGGTTGGTGGGGGGAACAGGGGAGGAGGGAAGGAGGAGGGAACTGGGATTGGTATGTAAAACAAGCTTTTTTTCTAATTTAAATAAAAAATAATTTCAGGTCATTGTTAAAGCAATATAATAAACACATGTGAAAGTGTTGAAATAAAAACTATAGCATTAGCACTAATTTTATTTAAAAGTTGTGCTATCAAACCGATCAATATTATTTGTTAATTCAGATTTTCTAGTTGTGAGATTAACATACTTTAAGCCACTGCATCTAGAAATTATATTATTTCCATTCTCATAGTGGTCATGTCATATCTGTGCACAGGCTCACCAAAGAGAGCTGGAGGCTGCTGGGGGAAGAGAGGAGGAGGGAGGGACAGATGTGTGATGTGTACATATTCATGACCTGGAGCTGGGCTAGTGGACCCACCTGCCTCCACATCCCCATAGTGCTGGGGTTCTTAGTGCACATGTGGCTGCACCTCATTACTGACCCTCGTGTTTGCTCACTGAGCCCTCTTGTGTTCTTTTCTGCTGACCTATCACCCAGGCTCAGCATCGCTTCAAAAAGCAACCCTTGGGAAAGTCCTTGGCATGTGTTGACTCTGACTGTCCAGTCGCTTTCCCAGTGGTTGATGTCCTCCAAGTCTTCTCAGATTTTAGCCTCTGCCTTTGTGCATTCTGTCCACTGGGATTCCATTTTAATTTTGACTGACCTTATTTGCAGACTGTACTCATCTATAAAAGACTACTCCATATTTAGAAAAGGAAAAAAAGATTCTCTTTTAAAAATATTATCTTCAGGGCTTGAGAGATGCCTCAGGTCTTAGGATTGGTCACTGACTGCTCTTCCAGAGGGACCTTCACTTGAGTCCCAGCACCCACGTGGCAGCCCATAGCTGTCTGTAACTGCAGTTCTGGGGGATCTAATGACCTTTTCAAACCCTAGGCACACACAAGGTACACAGACAACACACACACACACACACACACACACACACACACACACACACAGAGAGAGAGAGAGAGAGAGAGAGAGGAGAGAAAATAAAGTTTAAAGAAAGAGCATTACCTTATTACCTTTACTTTTTAAAATAAATTATTCTTTGTTTCCATGTTTATTAAGAATTGATTAAGTACTTAACATTTTGGATCAATAAAAAAGTCAGCGTTGTTCTCCATGGTTCATGGCGCAAACTTATAATCCTAGCTGCTTGGGAAAGTGAGACAAGAGAACTGTGAGTTCAAGGCCTGCCTGGGGCAACTACGAAGAAGACAGTGGGTACAGCTCACTAGTGGAACACTTCCCAAGCACCATCTCCAGTACCTCCACACCCCCTCAAAACAAACATATTACATTCATCATCACCATCAAATTGTGGATGACTGTAGGCATAAACTCTAGCAAATGCAATGCTATCAGAGCACGTCTTCAGCTGTGTGATCACAAGAATTGATGGTTCGTTCAAATCAAACTTCTGTGGATTCAGAGACTTTCAGGTGGTTTGCTCAGAAAAGTAGCTAAACTCTATGCCTTGTCATAGAAAGAAGTCAGGGATTTCTGTCTATGGATGACTCAGGATGGGAACACCAAGAATAAATGCCAGTATAAATGGTGTGCTTCCTCAACTCTCCCCGGCAGAGAGAGAGAGACAGAGAGAAAGAGAGACAGAGAGACAGAGAGGCAGAGAGAGAGGCTAACACTTGTTAGCCTGCCCTTTATGCCACCAGTCTATTATCACAGCATCTTGTACACAAAGCCTATCTGTAAATTCACTGGAAGCAGAGGCCATGCTAATTCTCCTTGCTTTGCCTGTGCCTAGTACACAACCAAATAAATATCCCTTGCATTAAAATACAAGTCAGTGTTGATAATCTCGTTTGATAGTTTGTTGATAATCTCAAATTTGGGCTATTGTCAAGTACATAGACATCTTCTGAATAGAGCGATTCATAAAAGAATAAATGAAAGAACAAAGAAATTTAAGTCTTCCTAGTTACAAAAATAAAATTTTGTAAGTCTGAATAGAATTTACATTTCTTCTTGCTCTGATTTACAGAATGATCAAGTCTCGGCCTCTGGATTACACTTTTGTTCCTCGGACATGGATTTTCCCTTCTGAATATACTCAATTCCAAAACTATGTGAAAGAATTGAAGAAAAAAAGGAAGCAGAAAACTTTTATAATAAAGCCAGCTAATGGTGCAATGGGCCATGGGTAGGTTATTTTTTTTTCTGGAAAATATAAACATTGAAAGCTGAGAGAAAAGATGTGCACACAATTACTCATGGTTGAATATCATACCGGAAAAACATTAAGTTTCTATCATGCGTTATGACTGAATGTTCTGACAGACTTCATTAATCTAATTAAAAATACAAGAGTTGTGAGATGTTACAGAAATCATAACACTTTATTTTATTTCTTCATAAACACAATAGATGTTTATAATAATTTCAACAATCTTATATAATACGATACATTGCTACAGAAGAGCTGAAGTAGAGAGAGTTACCTTGTCATAATGAGAATACTTGCAGCAAAATGTCTATATTCCCTGCTTTATGAATGTTTTCCTCTCTCAGAAATGTGATTGGATTGAGGTTGCACAGGACACATTTTGAGCTAACATGCCGAAGAACTAGACAGTTTATCCAGGAATAAATAGAATGCACAACATGGTATTTTTATCATCTTTGCTTATGTTTCGTTTTCTGTGTGCACTGGGTTTTCTTTTTTCTAATAGAAAGTTGGCCTAGGCTGTATTTAGTAAAATGCATGGGAGTAATTTGAACTTTTTTTTTAAAAAAATTAAATGCTATACTGCAAAAGAGCCTTGGAAATGTTAGCTTCCCATTTAAACATTAAAAAATATAATTTTTAAGCATGATGCACTGATTCTATCATATATCTATGTTCAACCATGCTTGTTCAGGTACAAATTAGTGAGTGGAGCATTCGTGTCCTTTGATTACTGCCATGTTGGCTTCTTGTTATCTGTCAGCGAAAAGGGAACTAGAGGAGAGATGATGATTGGTATACGTTCCTCAACACTTGCGATAGAAATAATAAATGTGTTTATTAATACTAGCACAATATATTTGATAGCAATGCAGAAAAAAAAAAGCAATGGGAAATCATTACAGAAAGGAGCCCTCTATAGTGTGCAGTTGTGTCCTGTGATGCAATAGTGAATGGGTAGAGGGCTTGTTACCTGTTGTGTATGTTCACTTTCTCCCTAGTGTACTGTTATTGAAAACTGGCTACTGAAGACTGAAACTACCAAAGCTGAGCCATTTCTCCCTCCATTATCATGACCTTTTGCTTGATAAATTTAATGGCTCATCCGAGTTATAATTTTTCATTTTTATGTTCTTGGGATACTGGCTTAACATATAGCATCACATCTTGTCTGCCATGGCAATTTTTGTTTAGCTGGATGTAAGCGTAGCCACTTCAGAATACTGCTTGCTTTCATTTTTCCATCATATTAACATTCAGCCTGTTTTATCTTTAATTCTAAAGGAGGTCCTTTTTCCAGATGACATCGCAGTTAGACCAATTTTTTAAAGCCCATTTCTCAAGTTCTGCTTTTCAAGTCAATCTACTAAAGTTTAATTTAGTTGCTAAAAGAGATTGTTTTTCCTTTTTCATCTTGCTGTTTGCTTTACGTATCTATATCATGCTTGCCATATTTCACGTAGTTTAAATTTTTCTTCATTATTTTGCTTTCTTCTGTGTAAATAGTAACTTTCTTTCATATGCTTGAAAATATTTAGTCATTCCTTCTGTTAGGGATATTTTGTGTTAGGCAAATCAAAGCAAGCTTTCCGCTAGAGAGCCCAAGACAAATCAAAGTAAACCCTCACAAGCAGGTGCACTTGACTCACCCTAGAACTAGCCTCTGGGCTGGGAACTGGGTTTCTGCTAAAACCACTGCTGAACTGGGATTGAATGATTTAATGGACTTAGCCAAAATGCCAAAACCATTAACCAGAATTTAGCTGCTATTTTCTACTCTTCCTCCCTCTGTGGTAAAATGTTCTCTGGGTGTTTCAAGCTTTTGTGTACCATCTGGGCCTCCACAGAACTGACTCTGATACCACCCCCCCCCATTGCTCTTGTGCAGGGACAGGGTTTTGGAATTTCTTCAGCACTGGTATCTTCCTGAATGCATAGATGACATCTTTTCTCAGCATCTCAACCACCATACCAAATTATTTTTGTTTTCTTTAAACTTAGGATTTCATTGATAAGAAATGGGGATAAAATTCCATCTCAGGATCATTTGATAGTTCAAGAATACATTGAAAAGCCTTTCCTAATGGAAGGCTACAAGTTTGATTTACGGATTTATATTTTGGTGACATCCTGTGATCCGTTAAAGATATTTCTCTACCATGATGGGCTTGTGCGAATGGGGACAGAGAAGTACATCCCGCCGAACGAGTCCAACTTGGTAAGTCACAATAGAGAATGTAGTTATCACTCATTTGTTCAGTGTCTGCCTTTAAGTCATATGATATGTAAGGACTGTATGAATCCAATTCCTTCTTCCAGGAGCCTATGGCTGGAACAATCACTAGCATAAATAAGACCACTTCTCATTTACAGATAGCTTTATGGAAACCAGACAGAGTATCTGATTAGTTAATTAAGGAATGATACTTTCTCTGGTTTGGTTTCTGAGTTTGTGTCTCTGTGCAGGGATCTCTTTAGAAATTGCTGTACTAGAACTAAAGTCATTGTTGTCTGGGAAATACAGTAAAGTGCAGGGATCAAGGGGTTCAGCTCCTTATGGGAGAGCTGATGTTTGATGAAGCTTTGTGTACAAGGTTCAGTGTGAACATGTAAAAATGGAAGGAAGTTATCAGTGGTCAGGGTTTTCATGTAGTGGTAAAGGGAGGTAGGTTCTAAATTTGAATTGACCACATGTGAAGTTAAGGAAAAAAATGGACAGTTTCTGTATGCATTGAGAGGTCTATTAAATGAACCATTTCATGAGTGTTTTTTCACTAAGAATTCCTTTGTATAGCCATTAATACTCATGCAAGTTGTAACTGTAATTTTCCATGATGCTTATACATGTTAAATTGTAATTTATCATCCATAAAAACTTAGTTAACTTCTAATCTTATGTTGTGAATGTACTGACTATAAGAAAAGTCACAATTAGTTATTGTTTCTCACCTTTTCAAAGGCCAAATCCTCCTTCTCCTTCTTTTTCTTCATGTTTGCACATGCTTCTAGTAAGACTAATCATTTCAGAATTAAATGGTGGCTGACCCTCAAAGGTTATACCATTAGCAAACTAAAATTTTCATAAGTCTGATAAGGAAAAAATGAGGGAAATATAAAAATATTAGGAAAAGACATTAAAATAAATAAATATTTTATTTATGATTGCAAAGTTTATTTTTTAGCTTTCCTCCAGTTTGCTAGATTTGTGCTGTTTGTGAGGAAGCATCAATATAAACATTACATAAATACAGTGTGTGACTTTGTAGAAGCAATAGTCTAGTAGAGAGGCAGAATATGAAGTCAGCATTTAGAATACCCAATAGCAAGTTTAGGTCTCTGAATCTGAAGGACCTATGGGAATGCAGAGTGGGCCATCCTTCCAGATGGAGTCTAAGGTCAGGGAAGAGGACTGAGGAATGAGCTAGCCAGGCTCAGGGATAGGTAAAGCACCTCACAAAAGACAGGATTAGGAAAAAGAATATGAGATGCCTGTAGGAAGCAAACAAGTTCAGTTTGGGGAAAATACAGAGCAGGAGAAAGGATGTGTCTGTTCAGTGATGAGCACAGATTGTCCCTGAAATAAGATTTTCCATACATTGCAAAGGACTTTCCAGGACTTGGGAATTCAGCTCAAGACGATTCACTGAAAAGAATTAAAGACACTTGGGGTTTTAAGAAGCCCATCTGACCAGCAGTGAGATAGGAATAGAGCATTCAGGGGCTGATAATGGAAACTTGAAGTGTGGGAAACCAGACACCATTTCAATCTCTCCATGTGAGATGAGAGGTGACTGAAATCTGGGCCAGACTAGGAATCTGAGAATGGATTTGAGATATAGTTAAGGTAATGCAGAGAACACTGCTGTGACAGGGTGATGAGCTGGGTTTGTTGGATAAGGAAGTTGGAGAAAATTCATCCTGTTTGGCCTGGACACAGGGAGAATGAGCCTTATTCCCATGGCAAGGGATTTCAGGAGCTGTTGCAGGCTTTGTGGAAAATTAACATATTTGGCCTTGACCTTCAACTGGATCTGTTCCGCATGGATTTTGTTATTCATGGGAGAACCGTTTGAGTTTTTGGGACATGCCAGCTTGTAGATTATCATTTAAATAACTGAAAAGGGTAAAAGTGAGTCATGTTTGTGTAAGGTAGTGATGTCTACTGATGATGTTAGACAGGATAAGGCTTGGGGGCTCCTGTTCTGAAATGCTAAGCTGCATATACATAGTAATTTCACAGGCTAGGATCATAATGAAGACCGGGGATAAGAGAGGTACAAGCCCTGTGCTTAATTTGATAGTTTTGAACATGTAAGTGTCTGCTTTTTGTTCCTCCATATATAGAAAAGGTAAGTTCTTCTTAAATGTCAGGATCCATTATTTATCTCTGTGTTTCATTCCTGAATCCTTGGATGATTGTGTGGAAAAAAATTCAATATTTTATGTGAACTGACTATACAATTATGTAAAAGATTGTTTTTAAAAAGATGAATTAAAAGTAAAACTGGTTTCTTTGGTGGTTTTGGAATGCATGCTGTTGCATAGTTCTTTTTACACTAATTTCTAATTTTTAAAATAATGAATGTACATTTTTAATATTCCTATATTATAGGAAATTATATTGTAAACTTGACTGTAGTTATTAATGAATTTATGAACATCATTACATGTAATTTTGTTCATGACTGTAATCTAGATTATGACAAATGCTGAAGTATAGCTTTCATTTTTTGTTTTTTTGTTTTGCTTTGCTTTTATGAGACAGGGTCTCATCTAACCTTGGGTAGCCTAGGTTCATTATGTAGCCTGGGATGAGCTTGAGCTCATGATTATTCTGTCTCCACCTTCTAAATGCTAGAACTACGGGGTAACATGCCAACATACCCATCTTCTGCACTGACTAGTCCATTCTTTAGAAGTTTCATATTTGTCAGCTCAGTTAATGCCTGCACATTTTTATGGGGTTCTTTATGCCCTTCTTATGTAGTTGCTCCTTAAATATTGCATCATGAATGAAAAGAGATCTTAAGTAGTGATGGGCACACAGATTAATAAACAAGAAGCTGCCTCTGCTTATTTGCTTTGAAGATTTTAATTAACACACAGACCTCTGGAATTACATTAAAGATAAGATACCAGAAGGGTAGAGTTAGTTATCAGGAATCAAAAAAAATGGTGATATGGGTAGAATATATAAATATACATGCATGTAATATATATACATATATATATATATATATACATATATATATGTATATATATATGTATATATATCACTATGCACCTTTTCTATTCAAAACTATCTTGGCAAGTTGAATTAGGAAAAGGGTAGTAATTAAAGATATAATTTATTAATGCTTATGCTAATTTGGTGAGGAAACATTAGATGTTTCCTGAGAGTTATGAGAAGTTTTGAACTTGGATTCTTTTCAAGTTTACCTATAGAAAATTGTAACAAGAAACAAAAGAACTAGATGTGATGGCTACCTCATGGACCCGAGGCAAGGGGATTATATTGTTTCAGGCCAGTGTGGGTTACACAGTGAGTTCCAGGTTATCCAGTGAACCCCTGTCAACAAGAAACACCCTTATCTAAAACAACAAAATAATACAGAGTCTAAAATGCAAACAGCAGAAACGGAGCCAGGTCTGTTTCACACCTGTCATTTGTCCAGCTCATCTGTGGTGCATGCTCATTACTTTGACCAGTTATGAGTCTCTGTGGGTACCAAGCCTTCTGTGTAAAGAAGCATCTCTGACAAAGACTGTAGCAGCACAAACCCATGGACATATGCATCCTTATCTAGAAGGAAATTTAACAGGCACATCATATCCACTTAGCAAAATGAGAGAACAGCAATAGCTCTCTCATTATGATCTGCTACCTCTCTAGTCTTGGGGTTTTTTGAGAAGGTTGACAGTACCAGACATGGATTCTCTGCTATGGAGTGAACCTTGAGTCCAATCGGGATGTGGTTGGTTATCCAATTACTGGCTTGTCATCACTGCAGCAGTGAGCACATCTTACCTGCTTGGTCATCAACAAGACTGACGATGACTTTTCTAACCCCACAGCATAGCACCCTTCAACACTGTGGAGACGAGCCAGCAGGGGGGAAGGTTTTGGTTCAGTTCTGCCATGGCATCCCTTACCTCCTTATCATTTGAGCAGACAAGAGAACAATTTCCTGTTTCTCCCTGCTTATTTCCTGTTCCTACTGAGCTACCTCACTTCCTGTCTGTCTGTACAGATCTCCAGACCTCTATGGTTAGCCAGTGACAAGCTCCATTCTCTGACTCTCAGACAGCTTTTTATTTGTACAAGCCAAGACATCACTCACACAGTTCTAGTTTAATTTCCATGTGCTCTGTGAACAGAGTATGTAATGTCAAGCCTTGGTGGGGACTCAGAGTCAGCAGCTATTGCCTGTATTGATTTTGGGGTTCCTGGGCAATCACTGACCAGTATTTTGCAGAGAGTGTCTCATTCCTCAGATCAAAATCTTCAGGGATTTTCTTTTGTCAACCCCTGGCTTCTAGGAGCAGTGTTACCCACATGTGCTGGTTTAAGAACTTCCCGGTTTTATCGGTCTTTGAAGATCTCTTCCTGTGACACCACGTGGTTGTGGCTCTTCTAGGTGGCAACACTTTGTTCTTCCTCCTTACAGACCCAGTTATACATGCATTTGACCAACTACTCAGTGAACAAACATAATGAGCGGTTTGAACGCAATGAGACCGAAGACAAAGGCAGCAAACGTTCAATCAAGTGGTTTACAGAATTCTTACAAGCCAATCAGCATGATGTTTCCAAGTTCTGGAATGATATTTCAGTAAGGTTATTCTATCCTGTAACTGTAACTGTCTTTAATTAGCATGGGATTTAAATACTTTAATTTTTTTCCTTTTCTCTTTTTTTTTTTCTTTTTGCATAGTAGATGAGGTTGAGCAGATGAGTATTTTGTTGTGGTTGTTTAAGAATGTTGACTTTGTGACAGGCCGTACCAAGTAAGAGCCTCATTTCTAGGGATAGGTATTCTATATAGGGACAAGAACATAGTCAAGGGCACAAAGGTTTGAGATTGGGAGAGATGCACAGGGTATCACAGAAGGTCTGTGGGGGTTTGCATGAGGTTCTTGCTGAATTGATGTGTGGACCAACTTTTGCATCTGAAGAAGATTTGAGATCATTCACTTTTTTGGAAGCTTTTTTGGTGTGTGTGTGTGTGTGTGTGTGTGTGCATACAAATATATGCCACAACATGTGTGTGTGTGTGATCAGAGGACATTTGTGAGAGTTGCTTTTCCCTTTGTAGAGAAGTGTGAGGATCAAATTAGGGTCATCAGGTTTGGTGGCAAGCACTGTCACCTGTTGATCCGTCTTGGAAACCTCATTCAGTTTTTAAAAGGAAAATGCTTTGATTAATATGATCAAATGTCTGCATCTAAAAGACAGATCAAAGCAGGAGTAGACTGGATTAAAGCCAACAGTAAGGATAGGCAGAGAAGACACTTGGGAAGGTCCTGTAAGTAGTTGAGGTGAATCGATGACTTAAGGTGAATCACAGCAAAAGAGGGACAAGGAGGTAGACACTGGGGCTAACTGTCCATAATGCAGAAGACGATCAAGGATTTTTCTGTTTTCAGGAAGAGTAGAAGGGAGAAGAGATGTTATATATAAAATAGAATAGAAAGAAATTTAAGTATGGAATTAGTTTGAAGATGAAGGAAAGGAGTTTTGTTTGTTTACACACACACACACACACACCCATCCACCCACACACTTACCCACCTACCCACCTATATACTCCAAGCCCTTAGATTACTGACTCAGTGGAACCAAGAAAATATCATGCACTTTCTGACACTCTGTTTCCCCCACTTTTTTATAAACACATTAACTTACATATCAGTTTGAGTCTTTGAAGGAGTTCTTGTGAAAATATAATCTCCTGGGCTTTCTTAGTGAGGGATGCAAGAGTGAAGGACCAGCCAGAGAACAGTGGTCACAATCTCCTACTCAGACACTGTTTTTAGACAGTACTTTCCCTGCCCAATTGAGTTAGGAGAAACTCCTCAAACAAGAAGAAGGGAGATTATTGAAATGAGCTTTTTATGTTAGATCCTGAAGTATACTTTTTAGATGTGAGCCTGAAATACTAATGCAAGCCCTTTAGTCTCTGACAAGTTTCATGATCTTGTCTACAAATACGATACTTAAGTCTGTTAGCTAGAATGCATATAGTGATTACAAGTAACCTGTTAAACGAGAGTATTTTTAAATGTTCCAAATACGTTATCACACACATTAAAGTGTCTGTATGTATACAGTTATTTGAACTGATCTATGTTCCTCGGCGGCAGCAATGAGGTTAACACCCCTTCCCCTGTTTCTCTTCCATGTAATATTGCTTCCATCCAGTGGTAGACTATTTGACCTGAGTCATTAGGTTGACTCCTGAGAAATGACAGACCACCAACAGAACAGTATAAGTAGCTAACACTTAGTGAAGGTTCACTCTATTCTAGGCATTGTGCTGGAATTTGTGTCTGGGCTCGCAGCCTGTCCCTTGGTGGTTTACATTCAGGAAAAACAAGACGCAGAGTTAAAGCACCATGCTTTCCCTGCCTAGAAAAGAAGCAGAAGAGTCAGGCATAAACCCAGAGATGACCAGGAGGCAAGGCCCTAACGTCTTTCCAGTTTCCTATTTTCAGACAGTAGGAGTTAGGAAGCCGATGTAATCCCAGGCCAGTAAAGTGGCTAGCTTCCCATATCCCACTGTGTCTTCCTGTAAACATTCGGTAGAGACCTCCATGCAGTTGACTTCTTATTTTATATGTGTGGATATTTTGCCTGCATTATATATATATATATATATATATATATATATATATATATATATATAGAGAGAGAGAGAGAGAGAGAGAGAGTGTCTGGTGTCTGTGGAGGTCAGGAGAGGGAACTGAAGATAGATGGTTGTGAGCTGCACTGTGGGTGCTGGAAACTGAACTCGGTTCCTCTGCAAGAAGTTCTCTTAACCACTGAGGCAGCTCTCCAGCCATGATATCCAGGATCTATTCCCTTCTCAGAGAAACCATTACAGAGTGCAAGCCAGCAGCATGAATAAAGGCAGTACCCGTGAGCTCTTTCTTCCTAGCCCCTTCAATAACTGTCAACGTGGAGGTCCCGTAATGCTGTTTGGGAAATGCTGTGTCCTTTGTAGAAGTTTTCCTCTCTATCACTCTTTTTTCCTTCTATAAAGGGCTATCCTATATTCCTTCTTATCTTACTATTTGTTTACAAATGTTTTTAAGCGTCTCTAATGCCAGGCATTGTGTGGGTGCTAGGATGGTACATAAATAAATAAATAAAAAGGAAGTATAAGGGCCTTGTTCAAACAGAGAAGTGTCCATTGGTTGCATGTGTGGATAATGGGAAGCATTTTCAAGTGTGGCTGCTTTTCAAGCACGATTGTGGAAGCCCTGTCTGAATATTAGTGACCAGGCATGAGAATCTAAGGGGGCGGTGCTCCAGGAAGATGGGAGCCTCAGGTAGAAAGAAGCAGAGAAATTCAAAGAGAGTGTGGCCAGAACGATGGGTGGGCAAAGGGCAAAGGGCAGAGCTGGAGGGCGTGAGGTAGAGCAGCTGGAGCAGCCAAGAGCAGCAGTGAATCCACCCCGGCTGCTAGTTTGTCCCCAGGCCATTTTCGTATGAAACGACATCCGAGTAAAGGCGTTTTCATTTCTTTCATCACAACCTCGATAGGAACTGGTGGTAAAGACTCTAATTGTAGCAGAACCTCATGTCCTGCATGCGTATCGGATGTGCAGACCCGGCCAGCCCCCAGGAAGCGAAAGCGTCTGTTTTGAAGTCCTGGGGTTCGACATCTTATTGGATAGAAAGCTAAAGCCATGGCTTCTGGAGGTAAGGCATTCTCTAAGAAGTAGAGCAAGCCAGCACTGTTCTTAGGTATTTAAAGACGGAGTTCCAAATGTGCATCTGGCACAGGTGTCACCAACTCACTGGCTGGAATGAGGCCTGAGTGGAGTATGTGGGAGGAAGTGAATGAAAATTCGGGGACTAGAACACTTCCAAAGATGAATCAATATGATTTCATATGGCTTCCTCTCATTAGCATGCAGTGAACTGCAGGGCCTCTGTGCTGTGGCTGGTTACATGAGTGTTCCTCAGCCTGGTGGCATCTGCCTACCACTTCATGAGCTCTGGACATTACATCTCCCCTGGGTGGGCACCGCCTCTGCACCCCATCTTTATTGTGTCTTTTAAGCACTCCACAGGGAGGAGGGGCTCCAATTGGTTCACTATCCAGTACCCAGTCCTCAACATTGCAATAGACATAAGTCCTCCCGTATGGCCATTGGGTATTCCTGAAAACAGAATGTCTTTGGATTTGCTGCCTGTCCCCTCTAGCTATTATTTTTCTTATAAAATGCCACCTAACATATAGAACAATATAAATAGTATCAAAATACCCTCTTCTCAAGATACTGTTGTAGTGTGCAGCTACGTTTATATTTGTGTAACTCACACAGCACCTTACAAGCCTTTCCCAGCTGTCTTCCATCCAGATGTTTTCTCTAGGACCCTGAACTGGGGGAGGGGGTCACAGAAAGAATCTACATTCTCATATATTCATTTGAACTGTGTCTCCAGCATGAGTAATATATAGTTGAACATACTGCCACCGAAGCTGCGATCAACCACCACCTTTTGTCCCAGAGGATGTCCCTCTTGTAGGTCAGTTACTGAGAAGTCAGAAGTTACATCAGAGTCTGCAGGATTTTTGCAAGCAAATCTGGACTGAACGTGTGCTAAGTGAGACCTTGGTTCAAAATATTTTGAAGGAAAGCACACCTTTCTAATTTGAGTGAGGGAAAGAGAAGTGCATTCATATATTCTGGGGAAATAACATGCATTCCTGGAGAATCCATTTTTTTATGATAGCTAGAATTTTAGTCCACCTTTGGTCCTAGAAACAAGACTTGGCAAAATCATGTTTTCTTTGCTTCTGCCATCCTTGGGTGGAAAAGTACTTGACTGCATACCATGGACCCTCTGTCTTAGCAAGGCCTGGAATCTTGGAGCCTGCACAGTTGGACCTTGATAGTTGTTTCCTCTTGCTGCTGTGTTTTCCTCTGCTCCTGGCCTAGCCATTTACCCCTGATGTGTGGAGAAGTGAAGGCATGCTTGTGTTTCACAAGGATGAACTAAACAGATTGCTGAGAACAAGAACCTTATATAAAATCCAAATTAACCATCACAGAAAGTGTTTGTTCATAGGAGCTTTCCATCAGGTTGCTAAATTAGAACTGACTTAATGGTTGGATTCTGTATGTTTTCTTTAAAAGGCTCACAATAAGCACATTTCTTCATTCTTTATCTTTCTTCATTGTTTCTGCCTTACTCAGTGCAGAATCATTTAAAAAAAAAAAAAACACTCCATGGCATTGCTATCTGTGAACAGTGAACAGTTTGCATGTTCAGATTGCTAAATGTCCTATTTTGAGAGCCTGTTCTGCATTTTGCTGCCAACTGATGATGCTGCCAGGCTCACGCTCACTGTTAAAAGCCTTGTGGCGCCACCACGTGGAATAAAGAGGAGGTGCCTTTGAGGATGAGAATTTCTAGCTACTTGGAATCCCAGCAATGTTTGGCAGTGGTAAATTTAAAGGAATTTCTAAGCTCTCAGGGTAGAAAATTGAGCCCAGCCAGTGCCTGTCGTTAAGACTGTCCCCCAGGTGGTTGAACCAGTGATGTCCAAAATGAGAGTTAATGAATCACTGTTGAGACAGGCAGAGAGAACAGAATTGATATTTTAGGAAGCAGTAGAACCCATCAGGAAGATCTTAGGTGGTGAAAGGAGGAAGCTGGTGGTTCCTACATGCTAAGCATACATATATGTGTGACTATTATTATGTCAGAGATATACCTGCTATTGGTCTTCCCAACTCTCAAGATAACTTTTCTAAGACTTGGTGGTATATGCCAATAGGCAGGGGTGCCAGGTAATACTGACAGAAAATACTAAGCCTGTAGAGCAACGGTTCTCAATCTTCCTAAATCTGCTACCCTTTAATATAGTTCCTCATGCTGTGTGATCTCCAACCATAAAATCATTTCATTACTATTTCATAACTGTAACTTTGCTACTGTTAAGACTCAGCATAAATATCTGTGTTTTCTGTTGGTCTTGGTAGACTCCTGTGAAAGGGTCATTTGACCCCCCCTAAGGGGTCATGACCCACAGGTTGAGAAACTGGGCTGTAGGAGTTGGGGCTTGCAGATGTCTTCCTGCAGTCCTTTGCCATGGGGCAATAGAAAAACAGGTGTGGCTGTGAAGACTGGAGTATCTTCCATGCAAAGCTGTGACACAGATGACTGGAAACAGCCAGTTAGCAAACATGACTGGATTACGTATTTACCTCCCAACATTCAACCAAACTTGTGTTTTCTCTGTAAATTTCAGATTAATCGAGCCCCAAGCTTTGGAACTGATCAGAAAATAGATTATGATGTCAAAAGGGGAGTTCTGCTAAATGCATTGAAGCTGCTCAACATCAGGTGAGCATCTCCCACCCTCGGGTCCCCCAAATATCAGGTGAACCTTTCTCCCACCCTCTGCCACCCCCCCTTGTCACTGATAAACTATTCACGCTTGAAACTGGCTTTGAACTGTGAATCTTTATATTTTTGTGTTTTACGTTTAGGCCTTCTTAATTCCATTCTGCAAACCCACGTTGCTTGAAACAAACACCTTTCCATTTCCCTTTCTCAATGCACTGTTTGTCCACACAGCACCAGGCACCTGTGGTAATTGCTGTTCAATCACAGAGGTTACCCTGGAGTACAAGATTAGGCTAGTTGGTGTGGTAGGAGACCTTCTTGCTTACCATCCTCTCGTTGAGGGGAAGTTAAGCACCCAGAAAATCTTAAACATGGATATCTTCCTGCCTTAATAGTCGTCCTTCTCTGTCTTGCTTCTTTGTGAATAGAAAAGATGTCATTGCCCAGTGAGGTGACAGACAAAGTGCGAAGACAGATGCAGGAGGAGATATGGTTGGGTAGGCGAGCTGCCTGAAGTGAGCATGCCATGGATTCTGGTATTTGAGATGCTATCATGTATGAACGGCTTCTGTGTCCTTATGAGAGGAACTTAAAGGGGAGGCAGGAGGACTGTGAATTTGGAGCTAGCTTGGGGCACATACAACAACCCTGTTTCATCAAGAAAGAAAAGAGAAAAAGACATTTAACATAGCTGCTCTATGATGCATGTCCGGCCTTGATTAGAGGGCCCTGAAGGTCAACCTGGGGTTTTATGCCCAGTTTATCCTTATCATCACTCAAGAAGTCTCAGAGAGTTATGGGATACTTCAAGGAATTTTCTTATTTAAAATATTTTCAAGCATTTAGCAGTTGTCACCAAGCTCTTGCTTTACATGGGAAATATCATGAAAAAAGGACATGGACACTGAAGTCTGATTGGGCATTTCCACATGGCTTCTGTGGCTTGGTGAGGTCTGATTGGGCATCTCTGCGTGGCTTCTGTGGCTTGGAGAAAGGCACACGTGTCTGCAAGTTTCAGTTTTTTAGTAGTTGTTTAGTCTACCCACTGTGTGATTTTAGATCATATCAGCTACATTTTTATATGGTTTTCTATTATAACAGAGCCTTATGTTTAACTTAGGAATATCCTTGGTGTACCTTTACATTAACATGTTGATAATGATTCGCAAATTGTCTGTGGATATTTTTAGTTATTTCAAAGTGAGGTATATCTATAATTTAAGAAGCAAGAAATTTTTAAAGGTGAGAGCATGGGGCTCCTTCCTTATCTGTCTTCATGTTCTCCACAGGACAGAACACAGTGCATGTGTGTGTTGCACACCTGTCTTCTTGCTTCAGCCATGGCGGGTCCACAGCACGTGTTTGGATCTGTCTGCACATACCATAGTGACTTAAGTGAGGAATAGGGAAGTCTTTACCTTATATTCAGTATTATGGTCTTTGCCTTGATATGGGTAGAATTGCTCTGTGATTTCAGAATGCTGTTTTTCCCTTCAACTACCAGAAGAAACTTTTTCTTATTCGTTATTTGTCTTTCTTCTTAGGAACCCAAACAGGGTTTTATTGCTAAATACCAAGGAGAAGCTTCTCTCAACACAATTATATCCTAATAATTCTGTGTTTTCTCCAAGCTGTGCTAGCTGGCTGATCATCCCATTATTTTCCCCATGTCTCCTGCCCTTCCTGACTGCTGGTTTGTTTTGTTCCCTAAATGAAAGTGAATGCTCCCTTGCTTTCTGTAACTTACATACCATATTTTATTATAAAACTCTACATTTGGACCTGAGTTAATCTTTCCATTCTTTAATATTTTGGTGACATTAGCGTGCATTTACTACATGACTCATTATTTTGCTTCTTTTTTTTTTTCTCTGTGATGTTTTTCTGGTTGTGGCTGACTTCCTAATTTGATGGAAGCTCCTTGAGGTTAGAGTTCTTCACAGGTCTTACTACAACAGTCTACCTATGGCATTCCTCTGTTCATGCTTCCGAGTCCACTTTAAACCTTCTTCTATATCGTAGGGAAATTCAGAAGAGCCTGTAGGTCAGGAAGATCCATCCAAAAGGCTGTGAGTATAGAAACTCATGCGGAGGGGACAGAATTGCTCTGTGTGCCCTTAGCAGCATATAGTTTGACTCCAGATGATATTTTGAAGCAGGAGGCTTGAGATCGTCAGAGAAAACTTATATGTGACCTTCTTGGGCCCCAAGTGTGGAACAAATGGTAATCCTTCCACCTGTAGTCAGAGAAGACCTGCTGTGTTGTGCCGAGGTTCTTGAGCAGATTTTCATCCTCTGTGAGTCTCTTCTACTACAGCCATAAAAGTCAGAGTCCAAAGAAGACACCCATAGTCCCATGAGCCTGCAGTCTGAAATATTTGTGAGTTAGATTAGTTAAAATGAAATACTCATTTCATACCTAGGACTAATTCATGGGCTACAGGCCTGAGCATGTAATATCCTTCTGCCCTGAACACTGGTCCTCTGTACCTCTCTGACTCTGGTTGGGGGTCACTGAGCTTGGATCTTCATGGTCCCTTCTTTTTACCTCCTGTTCACTGCTGGCCATTTCCCCCATTGTGCTCTTGGCTCCTTTCTCTCTGTTAATCTCACTCACCCATTCTTGTGTGGATGGCACTGGAGTCCATGAATTGTGTATGTATGAAGATAGGTACGGATTGAGGTACATTTGGCTGACTTTGGCCCCCACTGGAGCTCAGGGCCTCCGTTTGACATTATCTGCTGAGGTCGAATGCTGCAGGACTTTGGCCTAGTATGTAAACATGTATTAAATAGCAAGGACATTAATGAATCAACAAGTGAATGAATGGATGGATCACACATTTAAATCCAATACGACCAGAGCTGAGTATTTTCTCCTTCAGTTGTGATCTTGAGTTACTCATTTCTCCCCCTACCGCCTATGAGAATAATGTGCACCTTCAGCTCACACACGTTAAATATAAGCATATATATTTACTGGGCATTTTAAAAAGCCTATTTTATCTGGAGTTGATAAAATGCTTTTTATGTGATATATGCTATTATAACATGTAGGTAGAATTCTCTTACGTATCTTGAGGTGCCATGCATTCAATGTTACCAAGGCACTGAGGAATGGAGGAGTATAAGTCATGGCTGCTGTCTGTCTAAGCACTTCTCCAAGTGCAGGATCTAAGTTGCCCTGGGCACGGGCCCAAGTGAAGAATCAGCACTTTCAGTAAAAACAGGTCCAAATCCTCGGTAGTGATTGGGGTAGAAACATATTATTTCCCCTTTTATTACTGGCAGTTCTCATTCAGTGTAGCCTGTAAGTTCCCCCACAATGCATCTTGTGTCTGAATTTCCTTCCTGTCTAAGGGTGACTTAGGCTCTGCTGCTTGCTGTATTAGACTGTTTTCTGAAGCTGTAGCCAAGCACCTACGACTGAGGAATTTATGGAGAAAAGAAGTACATCTTTCTCATAGTTCAGGAAGCCCAAGAATACGGTGCTTGCATTGTCTTGGCTTCTTGGGAGGGCTCATGCTGCATCCCATGATGGGAAACAAGAAGGAAGGTGAGTGTATACTGAAGCGCCTGTGTGAGAGGCGAGGTAGCAGGGAGGCTGGTGTACTTTACAAATGGCCAGCGTTCACGGAGACTTAGTCAGCTCCCAAGTCTCAATTCAACTCAGACCCAATTTTGAATGGGGAGAACTAGCCTAGCTTTCCGAGAAACATTTTGATCCATTCTTGCATGTGGCACTTTTGGTATCCTAATCACCTCTCTCTGGATCGTTCTCTGCTGCTTGTAAGCCTCTGCACTCTGTGTGCATTGCCAAGGGCGTGGTTTTCACACAGGCAGATATGACCAGGCCCTTCCAGGACTCCTATCTCCTTCACACCGCTTAAATTTACACATGAAGCTTTCCAATGAGCAGTAAACCTTTGCCATCAACTGAGTTTCTTGCATTTTACTCAGAGCACCAACCCTACTGGATGACTTTTAGTTTTATCAGTGGTTTTTTTTTTTCTCAAATTATCCCTTTTATTTCAACCTTGACCCATTTGAGCCACTGCAGCCTCCATGTCAGGAGAGAAAATGAGTGTTTTCTAGAACGTCTGGATGCTGTGTGCTGTAAAGGTGGCAGACACTAAGAGAGCCTGGGCCTGACATTTTGAATGCAGTCTCTAATGAATTCAGTGGGGCCCTCTGTAGCTTAAGCGACCTTTTTCTTCTTCTAACTGGAACTGGAAGGGGTAGCATTTGATCTGCATCCCTGTATGACAACAGAGGACAGGAGGGGTAGGTGTAAGGTTAAGGACGAGGGCTCTGGTCTGTTCTGTTTTGTTCTTTCTCTATGGCTAAAGGCAGAATTTACTTGCTTTTTAACTTCTACCCGACTCTACACTGTTGCAACCTTGGTGGCAAAGAGAGACCTGAGACTTCTAATACTCCAACCGCATGGAAAGGAGGAGAGAGAAAAGGGGAGGTGCAGAGGCAAATGATTCCTCAGCATGGCTTTTTGTGTGGAAACTGGAAGGCTGATACTAAATGTTCACAGTGAAGGAAAAAAAAAAAAAAAAAAAAAGGTTAGAAGGACAGTGAAGCCAGTTTTCAAATGATGGCAATTACCAGAATTTCAGTATAGCTGAGAGGTAGCTTATGTTAAACAAATTGGTAAAAGGAAGAGAGGCACACTTGTTAATTACCTTGATTGAGGGTTATAATACATTGAGGAGGGAAAAAAAAGTTAGTGTTGCTTAAGTTTAAAAGATGGGAAGACAGATCCAGAATTTAATTCACCAAAGATTATAGATGTTGAGTTTCTAGGATGGAATATGAAATCAGGTCCCTTGGGCTCTTGAAGACATAAAGGATGTCTGTTTCTCCTGTTTCGGAAGCACTACCTCCCATAAAGAGTCCTCTTACTTGACGATTAGATGAATAGAAAGTATGTAAAGATATAAACTTAATAACCTCAGTTCTGTTTCTGCATGCTTCCTCTCCAGCAAGTTCTCAAAGGGACAGCGTCAGATTTTCTGCAGAGAAAGCTATGGTCTTGTTTTTCACATTTTAGGACCAGCGACAAAAGGAAAAACTTGGCCAAGCAAAAAGCCGAGGCTCAAAAGAGGCTGTATGGTCAGAACCCTATCAGACGAATTTCGCCGGGCTCCTCGGATTGGGAGCAGCAGAGGCATCAGCTGGAGAGGCGGAAAGAAGAGTTGGTACGGACCTGGGTGCCGGGATGAGGGGCGTGGGGGTATTGGTTTGTTTTTATTCTGTCTGGCGCCACGGTGCACAGTGAACCCGTGGCAGGCAGGCGCTCTGCCACCCTGCTACCCTCCAGCCTGATGTGAACATAGCCTGGTGTGAACATTTAGCTACACGTCCACAGTGTGAACTGCATGACTCATCCATCGCACTTTGTTTATAAAATCTGTTCCCTTTTAGAAAGAGAGACTAGTTCAAGTACGGAAGCAGGTTTCCAGAGAAGAGCACGAAAACCGGCATATGGGGAACTACAGGTAAATTTTGTCCTTGTTTGTTTGTAGTAGGATTTTTCTTTGGGCCACCAGCTCACAAATAATGACACAGAGACTTCCTATTAATTATAAAAGCTATAGCTTAGGCTTGCTCATACTAGCTCTTATAACTTAATTAACCCATTTATATTAACCTGTATCTTATCAAGTAGTGTTCTCATCCATCTTACACCTTCTGATTCCTCTGTCTCCAGGTGTCTCCTACAAGCCTAGATTCCACCTCCTCTTCCTGTCTCTCCGAGCAAATCCCACCTACACCTGCTGATGAGTTATTGGCTGTTCAGTTTTTTACTACACCAATCACAGCAATACACCTTCACAAATGTACAACTATCCCACATTTGTTTTAGAGACAGAAGAGGTGTCTAATCAATGGTTTTTCCTTACTTAGTAATTTCTTTGTTAGCTACAGCTTTCCATTCGTTTCAGGACATGAAAGGGAATCTGCAAGTAGGTAATTCTGAACCCCAGGGGAGCTCTTATCAGCAGGCTTCTGCTCTGCCCAGGGAGGTTTAAAACCAGCTGTGACTAACTTGGCCATCATGCAGTATTTTAAGAAAGTCAGCATTTCAAGTCTTCTTGCATTCTTTCCTGCAGTTTTTGGTGATTGCTACACTTCCTTATAAGCCTAATTGCTTTTCAACCAGGCAAAGTAAGGCAGCATTTGAAAGATTCTGGGTAGATATGGGAGACAAGGGTGTGGGGGATCTTCAAAGTACTCTCCTGGGAAGCAAAAGGGGGGACCCCTTAATGTTCTTGTAAAGATGGTCCCTCCTACCAGCCTCGTGTTGCCTCCTCAGAATTTAGCACAAGGTGGGGGAGAGGGATGGCTTTTCTTACCCTTCCTTAGGATGTTATTTCCTGGCATTAACATCTCCACAGTACCAAGAAGAGGGTAAAATATGTTTTCCACTCTGCTTCTACCTTGTTTTTATTTCCTAGTCTTAAGAGATTATTCAGATTAGTAACTATAATCTCACATAGTCAACACACCTGCATTATTCCAGGTCCTTAGGACACACCCTCAAAATTCAGTATTTCACCAACTGTCCAACCACCATTCTTCATGTACCCATGCTACACATTCTAGTGTTGTATTGTTCAGTGAAATGTCTCTATGTGAATGTTAACTGGTATACCAGATGGATATTTGTGATTCCCTCCTAATTATCATTGTCTGTTTCTAGAACCTGCTTGGCTCTGAGTAGGGAGGGCAGTGGTTTTCTAAACAGCTAGTCTTAACTATTGAATTGTGTTAGGTTCTTTTAAGGAAATGGGTTTGTCTGATTTTCTTCTTGTAGGAGAATTTATCCTCCTGAAGATAAAACACTGCTTGAAAAGTATGAAACTTTGCTGGCTGTTGCATTCCAGACCTTTCTTTCAGGAAGAGCAGCTTCATTCCAGCGAGAACTGAACAACCCTCTGAAAAAGATGAAGGTAAAAGAGTGTTCACATAGAGAAAAAGGCATGGTCTGTATTTTGAACAAAACCAAGCTTCCTTGAGATTATATTTTTCAGTTTGTAATGAGACTGTCCTTATACTCCATTATAAGACCATAGCCAGAGTCTTTGTGTTTTAAGAGCCATACTTCCTAGACTGAAATAGCTCTCTACTGTGAGATGTGATTCCTAGTTTCTCCAGTAAACTTTAAAGAGATTTTGAAGTACAAATCGCAACTATGTGAACATAGTTTTGTCAGTGTTGGGGCCTGGATTACACAATGAGATGTTTTATTATACCCCTCAGCAGCCCTGCTCTGGTTCACTCAACTTCCAATGGCAGTGTACAGTCTCATATCTTTTTCCTTAGACTTCAAAATAAATTTAGAGGAGCATACGAGGAAGCTATTGGGGTGCTTAGAGATTTTTTCCTACCAATAATACTCATAGAATGAAAATATTTTATAAGGCTGTAAAATACTCTTGCAAAAGCCAATATTTCTAAGCAGCTTCATTAAATGGTTCCCATTAACCAAATTCTAACATTCAATTCTTTCTAAATGAAACTCTCGGGCCAGTTTTCATTTCCTGTATCAAGTTTTAATACTAAATTATGCCAATCAGCATAGGATTGATTAATGAAGTCTTGGAGATGAGCATGGACCTTTACATATCTTAGTGTTCATTGAGCTAATCTAGTAAAGTTGGGTTTTCTGAGATTTTAGTAGTATGTCTGAAGGGACATGCTTGCTTATGATGAAGAGTTTGCCTTTTATGTTTCCTTCTTTGGTCCGACTAATTGTCCCTGTATAGTCTCCAGAATAATCACTGTACATGAACTTACAGAGGTTAATGAACTTGTAAAAAGTCTATATTTGTTTAGTGAACACAATTTTAATAATGTTTTGAAGGAGGAAGATATTTTGGATCTCCTGGAACAGTGTGAAATTGACGATGAAAAGTTGATGGGAAAAACTACCAGAATCCGAGGACCAAAGGTGAAATGTCCCTTCCTTCCATAGAGCCTAAGTCCATGTCACTAATTGCAAGTGATTCCTCGTAGGTGCTTCCTGTAAGAACTATGATGCATAGGGACTTCAGGAATTTTGTATCCAGTAAAGGTAAAACCAGGCAAATGATGTCATCTTGCACTCACAAGCTTTGTTTCAGTGGCTTCCTTCAGATTTTTGGTTCATTGCCAAATGCTAATGAATGCCAAGTAACTCATATAGGCTGAATTTAGGACTACCCCTGTTCTAAGTTCAACATCAGTCTTTTGTTATAGAACCGCATAAATAATTAACAAAGCAGTATATAGTATTATAGATAAGGCAGATTGTGATTCTAGGGATACATTAATAGGGAACCCTCTGTCTGTTTATCTAGTTCCTATAATGAGCATGTCCACATTGTAAGTTTAGTATGATTCTGCTCCGCCTTTTCTTTCCCTTCTCCCATCCCACTCATTTCCCTTGTCTTCCTAAACTCTTTTATTTTTACTCTCTTATTAAATATGTGTACATGGTTTTATGTATCTGTATAAAATCCAGGAATCACAACTGAGAGAAAATATACGGTATGGACCTGAAATTGTCTTAATTTACTTAGTATGGCTATGCCCGGTTGCATCCGTTTTTATATAAATGGCACGGATCTGGCTTCGTAATGGCTGAAAAGTTTCCTTGTGCATGGGAACCACATTTCCCTTGTGCGTTCTCTGCTGTTGACATTAGGTCAGCTCCATAGCACAGCCTTTGTGAATGGAGTGTAAATAAGCACCGATACGGGAATATGTGTGCTGTGTTGTCCTGGGAAGCTCCTCTTGCTGACACAGTGGCACTGACAGCATGTTCATGAAAATAGATTCAGCACTTAGGAATGGGAAAAGCTGTTGTGTAGGCAAAGAGAGGCAGCTGTTTGCTTTAGTCAGCATCTGTTTTGTGGTGACCTTGTTTCTGCAGTTTAGTATATGACAAATTCCTCAGCAGCAGGGAAGCAAGAAGTTGAAGTTGAGAAATCACAGACACGTTTATCAGTGCATCCCTTTTATTTACATTTCAGCATTGGCAAGCCATCTGTAAGTTCATAGACACTTACATTTGTTAGGCTCTTGTACTTTACTACCTGCTTACTAAAACAAAGAAGAAAAGAGCCCTCATCGATGTGTTGCTGGGTTGATTAAGACTCCCTCCTATCCAGGTTGCATCATGGCTACTCTGTGTGAACTTGCCCTGGCACCACCATGTAGACTTAAGTGTTCGAGCCCCCCTCCTCCACCTCCTTCCCATAAGTAATGCTATTTCAGAGCATTTGTGATGAGTCATTATTTATGTGACAGTGTGAGTACCTTAAAGGTGGGAAGTGGATTTTCTCTTTCATCTATAGCACCCGAGAGTGTCTAACATATCACACATTCCCAAAATCTATTTATTGGTCAGAATTGCTGCATGTATTCAAATGTTCTCATTAGCTAGTTAGAGAGTAGCTAGGTATTCCTCAACAAAGCAAGGTGTGTGTGGTGAGTATCAAAAGAGTGTAAATTGAAAGGGCTGACTGAAGACAGCTTTCTGGAGGCCTTTCCATCTGAAGTGGATTTACAGTATGAGCCCTGCTCATTTAGCTTAGGAGAGACATTCAAGGGGAAACCTTGGAGCTACAGTGCTGTATCTGGTGTGATGGCAGTGTAGGTGTTTGTGTCTTTAGGAGGAGGGAATGAAAATAATGCAAGTTGAGCCTGGCCTCAGATGTCAGACATTATTCTGAAAGCTGAAAATTCCTGAAACAAACGTATTTAAATTATCTAGAAAAGTGAATGCTCTTATGATTCATCACTCCATTTGAGGAAACATTTGAGAGCTTGTTTGGAGGTTCTAACAGGGAAGCGCAGCTACTCCTATACCCTTGACCGAAGACCTGTCTCCTCTATCTTGGTAAGGTCATCCTCTTTGACCAAGCATGCAGCTTCAGGAGGGACACACATGGCGTGGTGAGGATGGAAGGCAGCCAGATCAGCCAAATCAATCCTGGCAACCAATGGGGTGACAGATGTCATAGCCACATTGCCCTCACATCCCCGAGGAAACATTTGAATATCTCAAGCTTTGAATATCTAATAAATACCAACCATTTTTGCCAAAACCATCTTGAGACTACGTGGGGACACAACATCCATGGTGCAAAGGCTCTGGGGCATCACGTTTTCCTTCATTTCACTTACATAGACTTGCCACCCTAAGGAAAGTAGTATGGGTCCTGTGGAAGAACTTACATTGTGTGTTTCCCAGCTTTTGTCATCCAAGGTAAACAGGAGGAGTTAACAGTGTATTTGCTGAAATGAAATGGATTGGGTAATTCCTTAATTTGATTGTTAGCTCAGCAGCATTTCTAAGTAGATGAGGGCAGCATAATTACTATAGAAGTGTATGTACAGTTTTTATTTAAGATTCATGAGGGTGTCTAAAGAGACCCAAACTTCTAAAGAGAATTTCCACTTCAGAGGGAGAGTGCCTCATGGCAATCACCTATTACCAAGGTCTTCATTAGTTGAAGAATAATTTGAAATGCCCTTTATTAAATCAAATATATATTAGGACGAGTAGCAGTAGCATCTTACTTATTTGAAAATTTAAGGAATATTAGTCAGCTACACAAGTAAGTGCTACATAAAGCATTAGCAATGTTCTTAAGTTGGTACACATACATTTGTTTTATCTGTACATTTACGTGTTTTTATATCTGCCCTGTTTCATAATAAAACTATAAGTAAGATTAAGTAGCATGATTTGTGTCATAACACCATAGCACTTTCAAAACCCCATCCTTTGTCCTTCTTGATTTTCTTTCTTCCTCTTCACCCCCAGCCGCTTTTCACTGGGTGAGTCTTGATGCCTAATCTCCCTGTGTGCAGCGAACAGAAGCTGATTATGTTGACGGTCTCTATATTTTTTAGATCAAGCATTTGCCCTCACTTTGCTCTTCTTTGTTTACAGAAACTCTTTGTTCATTGCAGTCATATAGAAACAACATTGTCCTCACCAGGACTGTGCCATATAATTGAACTAGGATTATTCAAGGAAGCCTCACAGCTAGTGTGTGCTTTACTGGCTAAAAATATCAAACAGTGGAGAGGGACTTCCATATTCACCAATAAGCAGCGTGCATGTGGGGATTAAGAATAAAATGACTATCCAGGGGGTTCTAACCAGACGGCATGCGGCTCTGTTTCAGCCCCTGTGTTGCATGCCGGAATGTGCGGAGGTAATGAAGAAGCAGAAGTATTATTGTAGCAGCGAGAGCAGCTATGACAGCAGCAGCAGCAGCAACTCAGAGCTGGATGAGAGTGAAAAAGAGCTGTGTCAGAAGAGACGAGAGCAAGCTCCGTATAACCTTAAACACACCAGTCACTGCAAGCTAATTCAGCAATCCAGTAAGTCAATCTCTCCTACGTTGGTACATGAAGAACTATAGAATTGAAACTCCCCAACTCAATAAAAAGTCCTTGGGCCAAAAGAAGCGTTGTCATGTGTTAGGGGACCTGTATCCTACCCCCTGTCTTGCCCTGACCAGAGCCCGATCCATCCTTCAACCCCTCTCAAGTTCCGCAAGTTAGGAAATGGATTGAATTGAGGGCCTTCCTTCCATCCTCTATGGTTTACATGCTGAGTCGTGGCATGGGTTTTATAGATGTATGGCAAAGCTTTTGGGCAGGTGTTCTCTTTGAGGTCCACATCATCTCTGCTTCAGTTTCCACCTATTGCCTACTTTGCTTGGCACCTTCACCTAGTTTTGAACCTGTGCCTGTCTCTCTGGGCATTCGACCTGATGTGTCTGTGAGGATCACAGCTGTGAAGTAGTTGGAATTTTGCTCCCTCTGGCTTTCCTCTTGGGTAAGCAGTTAATCAGGACACACACTGCGGACACACCTACTTAGAAAAGCAATCTACTTCTCTTCTATCTCTCTCACTCTAGTTATCTTCACACAATCTCTTTTTTCCTTTCCTTCCTTCAATCCCAAATGTCCACAGTCCTAGCCTCTGATTTGCTACCCACCCACAATATCTCTGTTTTCCCAGAAGTCTTGCTGCTACCTTTGAACTGGAACCTGTCTTAACATCCATGTCACACAGCCATTTGCTTAGCACACGGTGTTCCAAGTTTCCACAAAAGCATCCAGCTCAGCGTTGTAGTAAATACTTCTGGAGCCTTTGCACATTTGATCTCCAGCGATATTTATTATATTTGGGCCCTGATAATGTGTTTTAAAACTGACCTTCTAAGCTTGTAGTAAAATGTCCAAGGAATGAAGAACTAATAAATGAAGAGACCAGAGGACCAACCCTTTGCTTTCTGTAAACATTCCATAGAGACACATGCCCCCACTGCTCTTGACATGGAAAGTTTGTGTGTTTGGAGGGGAAACAACGTTCTGTGTTCCACCTCATTGATAGATATTTCCAAGTACCAGCAATGGGTAGCTATTAATAATCCTTCCCTTCTTCTCCTTAAGGGTTCTGTAAATGTGTCTCTGGGTGAATATGACTCAGTTTTTATTCTGGAAGCTGACATTTTTATGTCCAAATTTTGCTGGATTTTAGATCCATTGCTGGTTAGCTAATGTGACTATTACTTAATAACATGAACTGATGAGGGCCAGGGAGAGATTGTTCTATGCTCTGGGACCAATAAGCTAAAGAACTGAGATCAGATAGTCGTATAATAAAGTTGGATATATAATTAAAACACATTTTGATGTAGGAATTTTTATTTTCAGCCTAACTCAATTTCATATTAATTTCCTTATTGTACATTTAGGCAAGGATTATAACAAGGGCTTCACTTTATTTTGTATTCTCTCCTTAATCTTACTTTAGGAGCCTCATAGGCTCAAATCCTCCATAAATTGATGAGCAAGGTCAACATCCAGATCATGAGTCACACTTTCTCTTGTAGACAATTGGCTTAGGGTATTGTTATAGCCTCATAAATAACATAAAAGATTGATTTATAGATGGAAGTCACAACTGTTTCCTAAGCTACCACTGGTGTATCAAACTGTTTTAGTCTTCTTGTCTGAATTTCCAGGTGTGTAGGTGAGAAGTCAGATTTCGAGCTGATTCCAGAAGATATTTCCCTTCTGACCCAGGAGCAGGGTTTACTTATTCAGTCCTTCCTTACCTTAGGCTGGGAAAGAGGGTAGAGCTACAGTGTAGCTTGGAGCAAATGGTTTTAGAATTATTATTTTTTGTAGATGTGACCTTTGTATTACTGTTGTATGTTAAATATGTGACCTGTGTAACTAATATTTGTTTTTCAAGGTACACTGACCAGTTTCGTGTTCCTATGTAGTGTGCTGTTAAAAAGTGCTGTGTGTCACAGGTGCAGAAGGAAGTTAATAGTTGAAACAAAAGGAATTTTTTTTTTGTTTTGCTTTGCTTTTAGATAGCATCTTCTAAAGCTTGAGTGAGTGTGTATTTGTATGCTGTTCAGAACATAAAGAAACAGTACTACATTTCCAAGATGCTCACAGTATCTTTTAGAAGTGCGTCCCTAAGTCTCCCATTTATAGCCATCACCTTTAAAAAGCTTTGAATTCTTTCCAGCAGCCGATGAAGAGACACATTTGGGTATGCAACCTGGCATCATGTGAGTTTTATTAAGTTATTTTAATTAATGAAGATTGACATATTCTCCAAGCAGGGAGCAAATCCAGGATAGAGGATCTGCAGGACAAATGAGCAGAAGAAAAGATAAAAATGCTGGCGGTGTTGAGCAGTTATCTTTTTCCAGGTCAGGAGCCACCGCTTCCCATGGCCATGTGCTTCTCTTTCATCCATGTTCCCAGAATGCACAGGGGCACATATTGGATGGTTTCCTTAGATACTTATTCTGATGGCAGTCCTGGTCTTTGACCTCACTTTCTTCTTCACTTAAATCTTTTGCTGTTGAAATTCTGTGTGTGTGTGTGTGTGTGTGTGTGTGTGTGTGTGTGTGTGTGTGTGTATGCATGTAAGAATGCCAATTGGCTGCAGCCCTTTTAATAGCCAATTATATTTAAATTACATTATTCTTTTGTTTTGAGATTGTCACCAGAGACCTTGGATTCTATCTATACCTTATCTCTTTACACTGGCCACTCTGTTTTCCTTCCCTCCTCTCCTGTGACCCTTGCTGTAAAATGTGAAAATTTCCCACCTACACAGTATTATCCCAAGGTTAATAGATAATTGTGGCCTTTTAATAAATGTGGAGGCTTTTAGCATTCAATGGTGAGGACTTCAGGTGGTGGCTGACCTTGGCCACCATCTTGCTATAATGCTTTGGAAAGATTCTTTTTCTGCTAAAATAGACAATAGAAATCCCTTCTCCTGGCCAGAGAGATGGCTAAGTGGGTGAAATGATTGCTGTGACAGTGTGAGGACTTGAGTTCAGGTTCCCAGAACCCAGATGACGCCAGGTGCATAGCATGTCTGTAATTCCGTGTTCCAATGGCAAGGTGGGGGCTTGAAGCCAGAAATATCCCTGTACTCTAGATGGGGAGTGGTGCCAGCTAGTCTGTGTCTATAGGCATGAATGATGAATGATGAGAAGACCTTATGCCACACAAGGCTATAGGCAAGGACTAAAAACTGAAGTTATCCTCTGAACTCCCTATGTGTGCCATGGCTTGTGTGTCCCTGCATTCACATACCTGAACACACACACACACACACACACCACCCGACACCTTCTGCAGAGGTTTCTGTAACACATGACATCAAGGTGCGGGACCTTGCAGGATGCTTGGCTCACAAGTGCTCAAGAGTGTCTCCTTCCTTGTTTCTCTAATGTCTCTCACTTTAGAATTTAATTCCTGTTTGCAGTATTTACCAGCACAACTGCTCTTCATATGCCAGAACTGTTTTGTACCAAGTGTACTGTTCAAACTGAAGGATTAATTCCAAAGTTTTCTTCTTGTGATGGTGTCTAGGCTTTGACACTTGTCTAGCCACCACCTGGTCTAGTATTAGTCTGTGGAGACCCAATAGGGAGACAAGTGTACTAACAGCACCACTTCTCCGTCACCGCTAGATTCCATGAGGCGTTCGGTCAGCTGCCCTCGATCCATCTCTGCTCATTTACCTTCCAGTGGGGATGCACGCCCCTTTTCTTCTCAACAAGTGATACCATTAGCACGACCAACTTCAGCAACTCGGTCACATTCCTTAAACCGTGTTTCCTCCTACATGAGACACCTGCCCAGCAGTAACGATGCCAGCTCTACCAACTCTCTGGTGGTAAGCTATCGATCAGTTGTGCCCTTTCAGGGTTGCAGAGAACGCCGTACTCAGTGTAGGTGGCAAAGGGATCAGCTGAGAGGATGAGTTGAAACCCTGGCCCCTTCTGTATTCCAACTCATGATATTTGGAAACTGCATTGCTCACGTATCCTACACTCCAGTTTAGGATGGACCCCTAAAAGGCAACCTTCATTGCATCTCGAGGATGGATAGAAAAAAAAAAAAACATCGTTTTATTTTTCATTGCAGGGGGATAATATTGTTGGCAATCATCTGAGCAAATGCATGGTTTTGCACATTTATTCTGTGGAACTTATCTCTTAAGAGTCTAAATTAATAGTTTAAAAACTGGTGAGTTCTACTCACAGAGCCTAGGTACAGTGCTGTTCAGAATGCTTTTTGTACATAAATTAATATGCCACATCCACCTTTCAGCATAAACTACAGAAACTTGCAATTGAGAAAATCTGTGGTTTTATTCTATTTTCCTGGAGCTAGACCAGAGATTTATTTAAAGTCTTTGTTTCATTAACTTTGGTGTTTCCTATGGCAAAACTCAGGAAGCATAAGTGAATTCATTCATTTCATAACAATGACTGATTTATTTTCCAAATCAAGAGTTTGTAGCAAATGGAAGAGACTAGAAAACCCTTTAAAAACACTCATGTTTAACATTTATATCTTGAGAAGTATAAAATACAACCAGGAGGAAATATAAAAGATACCCTTGGAAATAATAACCAATGTAATGCTAAGAGTTTGCAGATGTCCATTTTTAAAAATCAAAAGTGGATCATTTTTTACCTAGAAATATCATTTAAGTTATACTGGCACACTGAAATAAGACCGCCCCTACACATATCTGTATTCTTTCAAATTTAAGAATGAGTCTTTGCGGCAATTGAAAACAAAAGAACAGGAAGATGACCTCACAAGTCAGACCTTGTTTGTTCTCAAGGACATGAGGATCCGCTTTCCAGGAAAGTCAGACGCAGAGTCAGAGCTTCTGATAGATGATGTGAGTATCCAGTGCATATAAAAAGAGCATTAAAATGCATTTCCTGGGGCTGGGGAGATGGGATCTGTCTGTAAAGTGCTTGCTGGGCATGCATGAGGTCTTGAGTTGGATGCCCAGCACTTACATAAGAGCCTGCCATGGTGGCATGCACCTGTAATCTCAACACTGGGAAGCCAAGGCAGAGACAGGAGGATTCCTGGGATTTGGTGGCAGCTCATGCAGGATACCTGGTGAGCCCCTGGTCCCAGTGAAAGATTGTATGTCAAAAAGGTAATTCCTGCCTGAGAAAAGGCATCCAAGACTGACCTCTGCCATCTACGGGTGCGAGTGTACATGCAAAAGCTCACACACAGAGACACACACGTACACACACACACACACACCAGCATGTGTGGGTACTGTTCACATATGTGCATGGGCACATGCTTCCTATACATCTACACAGAAATGTATTTTCTGGCAGAATTGTCCTTAATTGCATAGGAAATGTAATTGATGTTCCTTTTAGCCCCCAGAAACTTTATATAAATGGAAGAATTTATTCCACTTATTAGGAAATGGGAAATGAGGAGAATTGGGGTGATGCCTGGACTATCTTTGTGTTAAAACAGCCAGGCTGAGTTGTTTTTACTGGTGCCACCCAGTGGAGACTTTGGAAACAGCAGAGGTCCGGAGGCTCAGCTCCTAGTTCAGAAAGAAGTCCAAGGTTACAGACAGATGGTTTGATGGAAGAACGTTTCTCCACTCACGTTTTCTCTTCTCCATCCAGCACACTTGCTAAATGGCTAGTCTTAGATCATTCATCAGCCAGAGAATGCTGTTTGGAGTGGGATGGCGTAGGTGATAATCTTTGTTTTTTTTTTTTTTAAATTTTTTCTTCCCAGAAGACAATGCGCCATCTAGTGGTTCATATGAAGAATAACAACCACAGCTTGCACCATTTCACGATTCACATCTATAGAAATAATAACAAAACAAGAGAATGTTTTCTTGCTGTAAAAGCCCATAAGGGCATCATATTTTTCATTATTAGATAATTATAAAGTATCCAAATGTGTTTGCATTTTGTGGTGACGTGGTTTTTCCCGAGGGAAAGTAGCATGTTGTTTGTTGCTATAACTACTTGTTATAGCAATAGAAACTTTAGATTGAGTATAAGGTGTATGCTAGTTGTGTTTTACAATTTTAACTTGCATTTGTTTATTTATTTCTGTTTAGTGTGTGTATGTGTGTGAGTAGACACTTGCCATGGCATACATGTGGGGGCCACAAGGCAACTTTGAGGGAATCAGTTGTCTCCTACCATCATGCACGTCCCAGGGACCGAGGTGTAGCGACAATGACCACCTTTGCCCTCTGCGCTGTGATGCCAGCTGGATAAGACCTCACTTCTTAGATATTGTTTATTTTACGGAAAGGCAGTAACTTTGCACAGGATATATCATTCTCTGTCTGTTTTTACGATCTGCTATTTCACTTTTAAAATTTATTCATTTTACTAGTATGAGAATGTGGCCTGCCTGTACATATGTGCACCACATGAAAGCCCACTGCTCAAAGGTCAAAGGTCAGGTCCCCTAGAACAGGAGTTACAGTTATGTATCACCAAGTGGGTGCTGGGAATTAAACCCAGGTCCTCTACAAGAGGAACAGGTTCCCTTAACCACTGGGTTATCACTGTAGACCCATTAAGGTTATTTTTTAGTTAGAAAATGAGAGTAGAACTAACATTTGTGACTAATGTGATTCTCCTATAAAGTATAATTGCTGGACTTACATAATTAATGAAACATAATTAATAATTAATATCAGACATTAGATTCTTTGCTGCACATCTACCGTGTTCCAGACTTGAATGTTTGCAACAACATATACTACTAGAATACATATTGAGAAATTCTATAGACATACAGGCAATGCAAAGAAAGGGTTGGTAGGATCTTAATTGAATATAGGCTGACTTTTAATGCATTATTTAATACTCTATCACTATGTGGGTAACAAAGCAAGATGGAAAAGTTCTATGGGTTGGGTTTCTGCCTAAAATATGTGTGTCTCCATACAGGTTTCTGACTTTTGTTCACCGAGTGACATTATTCGTAGTGAAGAGGAAGGAGTCTTTGGATTTAGAACCCTTGGCTTGCTTAAGTCTTTACTAGTATCTTTTTATGAAGGGTGGGATCTTTATTACGCATACTCTCATGGTACTTTCACTGCACAAATTAATAGGGTCTGTGCTGACACATTTACTGCCTTTGGTGAGCACTTTCGATTAAATTTGTTAACATCTTTCCCCCAACAGATCATGGATAACTGGAAGCATTATAAAACAAAAGTGGCTTCATATTGGCTCATAAAATTGGACTCTGGGAAACAACGAAAAGTGAGTGACACTCGAAAATCACTTTGTCCTTGGTGTATTTATTAAGCTAAAACATCTAGTCAAATCTGTAGCAATTTTACATGTGAGCATTTGTTTGCTCCTGCCTTCAACAATATTGTGTTAGACAAGGCTCTAGATCGTGAGGATAGAAGTGACTTGAGGACAAAACAGGTTATCTGTGCAGAAATATGCGAGTCAGAGTGTCACCGGTAACAGAGACCATGGGGTGGAAATGAGTGCCATGTGCGTATGGACCGCAGGAGCAGCTTTCTTAGTAACCTATGTACATGGTAATTAAATTGTCACACAGTTAATTCATTTTCATCAGAAAAGTAAGTGATGCACCAGTGGAGAGGGATGAGTTTGGATGGTGAGGCAGGGCTCGCTCAGATGACAATTTTATGGGTTGCAAGGAGAAGTTTGGGCTTTAGTTTTGCATGTGGGAAGCCACCGGAAAAGTTTGAGAAAAGGGTTTTAGTTTGGTTAGTATTAAAGGAATAAGACTGAGGCAGAGAGAATGTGGCAGGACTGGACAGAAAGTAGCTAGAAGGCTTCTGGGGTAACTGAGGCAGGAAAGAGGGAGTAGTTAGCTACGGTGGTAAGGGAATGGGTGGTGTCTGTTGGTTTGTTGTGTGAGTTTAAAGTTTCATCTTGTGTGTATATGTGTGTGCCTGAGTCTATATTTGTGCATCACCTGCATCCAGGACCCCAGAAGTGCTGTCGTATTCCCTGAAACTGAAGTTAAAGACCCTTGAGAACCCTCCTGTGGACGCTAGGAACTGAACCTAGGTCTTCTGCAAGAGCAAGTGCTTGGACCCATCTCTCCAGCTCCCTGTTTAGTTGTGTTTTGATCTTGGATGTGTTATGTTGATGTACTGACTAGATGTGTAAGAGATGATACAGATGCCATTAGTGATGTACACATGACTTTGAGAGCAGAAGTGAGGTTGAGCATGTAGACAAAAAATAATTACACATCTGTGAGCATATGGGACTGGACGGGACCACACAGAGTTTGTTAGAGATAGGAAGTCTTCTTGGATTGAAGTCACCTGCATGTAGGGTTTGGAGGACAGGGGAGGATTCTCTGAGGAGGACTGAGAAGAAACAGGTGGTACAATGTGAAAAAAAAAGAGATGAGCGACCCTGAAGCCATGGGAAACAGACTACTGGGCCATAGACGAACTTAACAGCAGACTAATAGGCCTTAGGCTGTGCAGGAAGTTGCTGTTAGGGGTTGAGCATCAAGCTGTGTGTTGTTTCTGGCAAACATGGAGGCTAGTGCTGACCACAAATTTCGAGAACTGGTAGGGACCAATACTTAAACGGAAGGGATTCAATTATTGAATCTTGAAGAGGGGGTTAAAAAAAAAAGCTTTAGCTAGTGCAGATGCTTTTCAAGAAATCTGGGAAAGAGGTCAAAAGGAAGTGGTAGGAAGGAGAGCGTTGTAGGCTAGAGAGGTTTTTTCTGTTGTTCTGTTTGATTTTGTTTTGAAGACTCTTCTCATCTGTGATGATGAATTGATGGTAGTAGTCTGGAAGAAGGACTGGCAGGGAGAGTAAACACAAAGCTACTGTAATCAGAGGGAAGATGAAGGAATGTGATGGAAAAGGTGAAAGGGGCAGGTGTTTTATTACAGTAACAAAAATAACTAATGCAATGACATTGAAACAACTGGTTATTTTACAAGAAAATAAAGGAAGCACATTTCTTATACACAAAATAAATTCCATGTGGGTTCCAGTTTGGTATATAACATAGGAAAACTTTAAGAAGAAAGGAAACGCAGAAAGGTGATCATAGTCATAGAGTGGGGAAAACAGCACCTTAAGAAAGGCCTGGCCAAGAGGGGTTAAAGGGAAAGCCTGAAAGATTTAACTATATGAAGAGATAAAAGCAGGTGTGGAGATTCTTCTCTATAACCCTAGCGTTCACGGAGCCAAGGCAGGGAGATCATCGGGAGTCCCAGCCCAGTCCGGGCAATACTGTGAAACCTTATCTCCGAAAAATCCAAACCAAACAAAAACGTAACATGGAAGAAGACATCTTAAATCAAATTAAAGAAAGAGTGAGGGTGTTGAGTGGGCAGGGGTGGTTCGAGGAAGATAGAAATTTAGTTCAGGAAAAATGAAAGATAACAGCAGCAATTCTTACTAATCAACCACCCAAAGACAAACATGGCAAAATGCATAAAAAGGCAACGTAACGACAATTTAATGGATCTTCAGACAGCCAGTTATCATGCAAATAGATCTTGGCATCACTAACGGTGAAGCAGTAGTGAGGGGTAACCATCATATCGGCCCAAGTAATAAAATGGATAATCCGCACCAATGGGACCAGCATGGCTAAGAGGGCCTTTGCTCCTCTGTCTGACCTGTATCAGTCTAAGCCTTCAGAAGGGGCGTTTACCCGACCTATTAGGTTATGGATGCTCACAGGCTCGTGACCCAGAGAAACCAATTCTTGCCTTGTGTCTGGTAGATTTTTCACCCTGAATAATAGGAAAGATTTCCATATACCAACATTTATAACAGTGCTGTTTAGAAAAGTCAGATTCCAGAAGCAGCTTGAGTGGCTCACTGTGGATTTATGGTTAAAAAGACCTGGTACGTCCATGGAATTCAGCCGCATTTGAGTTTTCTCGCATCATATTTGAGTGGAATACAGAATTCAAGCCTGTGATTTCAGGCGGCAGAACGGCAGGGGCGTTCCTTGTCATGTGGAAAGGGTGCAGCAAGAAGCAGACAGCTAGAAGGACTGAGCAGTCTAAGGGACCTCAGGCAGTGGAGCCAGGATGTATCCCTGGTGCACAAAAGGACCTTGCGGACACATCCCCCATAGAGGGATAACTGCCTTAACCTAGAGACAGGAGAGAAGCCCTAGTCCCCACTTCACATGACCTGTCAGATCTACATGACCCCAACTGGATGGCATTCCCCTACATATGGAATTGGGGGGATGGGAGGGGAGGGTGGTCAGGGTGCATGTGAAAGGGCAGAGAGGGTTAAGAGAGAGGGAGGAAGAGAGGGAGGGAGGGAGAGGGAACTGGGGTCGATATGTAAAATAAAAAGAAGCAGACTCAGTGCAGGGTCCCTGAAGGCTGATACCCTCTGCTGTCTGGAGACGTTTTGGTTAGGTGCAACCTCTGGGTCATGTTCGTGTTGGAATAGAGGGAGTCTTTGACCTTCATTTTTCATTTCAGTTTCACGTAAGCATCCTGAGTGGTGAACTCCACTAATAGCCAAGTGAGATAAAAATTCCAGAAATTCCAGGATGATTTTATTTTATTATTTGTGTGTGTGTGTGTGTGTGTGTGTGTGTGTGTGTGTGTGTGTGTGCATGAGCTCAGCTCCTAGGAGCTTTCTGAGACTGTGAATATCTGTAATGTCCAGTCACATGAGGTTCTTGAATACTTGAAATGTGGCTATGTGACCACAGGTTGAATTTGTGATCTAGTTTTAATTCCCTTAAGTAGAAGGCCACCCATGTTATTGAGTTCTGCATATAACAGGGTAGGTCTAGACAGACAAGGTACTCTTTTCTAAATGATATTAGATTAAAACAAGTCTTTGCTATTTTCCCACTTATGAGTTTAGAGATGCTGTGAGAGGATCTGGTGGAGTAGTCGATTTGATACTATCAAGTTATAAGTAGTCCACATTGTACCATTTTAGTCTACTAATGCGTGGGATTTTCTTTTATGTATTTTTATGTTTTTCAAGGTACAATGATGTTTTTACAAGTGGAGGGCTGACCAAGGCAGATAAACATGTCTGTGGGAGACAGGTTGGTTAAATATCAGGGATGTGTGTTGGCTCCCATGTCCTACGGGAGTAAGGAAAGGAGGGTGGAACTGGACTCTGAGCCCAGGCCTTGATGTCAGCTACTCGTGCAGGAGAGTCACAGTTCAAGTCCACCCTAAGCTTTGAAGTGAGTTCAAAGCCAACTTGGGTAATTTAGTAACAAACAAATACAAAATGTGCTGAGGAACGTAGCTCAGGTGCTTGCCTGGCAGGGGCACCAAGTCTTGGGTTCAATCCCTGGAAACACAAACAAGCAAGTGAAAGAAAACGAAACAGAATTAGAGATTAGAAAAAAAAAGAGGTGGATCAAGACTTCGAACCCCAGCATCTTCTGCCTGTCCCCATACACAGCTCTTCAGAACATTCCTGTCTATCTTCTTCATGTCCCCTAATGATCCCCCCACAGCCATAAATCATCTTTCCTTTCTTGACATTTCAGGGCATTTGTACTTGGTTCTATGCACTGTGAGAGAGTTGTGAATTTTTAAAAACCTTTAAGGCTCCGGTACTGTCTGCCACCTGCCCGTGGTCCTTCTCTTCTACCTGGAGGGACTGTGCATGGGAGAGGGAAACTTCTGCCAGTGCTGGATGGTGCTGGCAAGTGCCCAGGGCCTGGACTGACAGCTCCGATGATTTAGAGGCCAGGGCTGCATGGGCCTAGGTCCTCGGTTTGGAGACTTGTGCCTCTAGGCTATAACCATCTGTGTACTGGCACTTGGCTGCGTTTATAATCCTCAGTTTTGAACATCATTCCCTGTCCTGCCTCTCTGGCCCCAGCACCTCAAGTAGACATGGTTCCCTCTAATCCGTCTCAAAGTGTCTCACTGGTAGCCACCCTAGCAGAAGGTTTGCTATGCACATTTGCTAAACCAGTTCAATTCTAGACTCAGTTTTTGAGTTTTCTTGTCAGCAAGCTAGCAGCTGTCTGTATCCTATCTTTAGCAACTTGGTGTGTAGCTAACACAGCAGTGAACATGGTACTTCATGTTTTATGTGTGATAAAAGAATGCTTGGTAAATATGGAATGAGCATGTGATGTGGCTACTACTCCATATATTTAAGGGCCATTCTTTCGGGAATTTGAATTTTTCAAGTAAATGTAAACACTTGCTTCTGAATTTGCTAGCACGTGCATATGCCGTGACGTCAGCTCCCTTATGGCAATTTACTGTAAGAATGCTCTTCAGTTAAGGTCAAATTGGTGACTACCCTAATTGTCGTCATAGAACCTACATCCAGTAACTGATGGATACATCCAGTAGCAGATGCAGAGATCCACAGCTATGTACTGGGCTGGAGTTCCACTGAACAGGAGAAGAAGGGGTGAGGGGGGTCAAGACCACGATGGGGAAATCCACAGACGCTGACATGAGCTAGTGGGAGCTCACGACTGTGGGCTCACAGTTGGGGAACCTGCTTGGGACTAAACTAGGCTCTCTGATTGCGGATGACAGTTATGTGGCTTCATCTGTTGTCTGGTGGGAGGTCCCAGGCAGTGGGACCAGGACTTATCCCAGGTACATGAACTGGCTTTTTGGACCCATTACTTAAGGTGGGATACCTTGTTCAGCCTTGATACAGGGGGAGGGACTTAGTCCTGCCTTAACTTGGTATGCCAGACTTGGTTGACTGCCCATGGGAGGCCCTACCCTCTCTGAGGAGTGGATGGGGGTGGAGTGCAGGGGAAGGAGGGAAAACGGGAGTTGATATGTAAACTAAAAATAAGTTTACATTTAAAAGGAGAATTGCTTAGAGGCTTTGAGGGCATGAAGAGGCAGTACCAGTGTGAGGCCCAGGGTCTTTGTTTTCGGTTTGTGTGTCTTTTACGCCCCCTTTGAGCTCCCATTCTGCTCCTTCCTTTGGTATTATATTTCCTGTGTGCTTTAAGACATAATAAGATACCCATTCACCCCAAAAGCCTGCTAATAATGCCTCATAGTTTGTGTTAGCTCAACAGTTGTGATCATTCTTCTACGTGGCTAATTTAATAGACAGTTCTACTTTGGCCAAAGAAGTCACGTCTTGGATTTTGGCACTCGAAGAATAAAAAGAGAAAATAGAGAAAAGTTGATCTTTCCAAGAGGCGCCTGGATGTGGTTGAGAACTGATAGGCAGAGGCTCGGAGCGGACCAGAGGCCCTGGAACGCCACACGTGCAACTCATTCCAAGCAGTTTTCCTGGCTGTGGTTGTGGTTAAAGCAGCTCTTTCTCTGTCCTTGGAGAGGCCTTCCTCTGGCTGCCTCTTCCTCAGAACAGCAAGGGAGGGGTGGGGCCACCTGGGAAGAGCAGCAGGGGTAGGGGAGGCTCTCGTTCCTCCATGACATCTTTCTACTGCAGGCCTGTTTGCAGTGACCTCTTCGGAAGTCTTCATTCGACCCTAAACAGTGCAGAGATTTACAGCTTTCTAAAAGTAACTGTGTCAGACCAATAGCTTTCACCAGTCTGTGAGAACGAAATAAAACATGTTCAGACACACCCATGAACACACTTCATCGAAGCGGCTAGCCAGGGAGGGACCGGGTTTTATTTTAAACAAAAGATTTATTTGTTTTAATTAAAGTTTTAAACTTTTTTCCTGCTTAATCCTAAGTATGGAAATGAACTACATGAAACGCTTGAAATTTACCTCAGGCAGGAATAAAATTGTTATCACGTTAAGGATCATTGGGACACATTATAATGTAGCTAACTGGTTTATCTCTATTATAAATTTAGTATATAAATATTTTTTTCCATCTTGTCGATATTGTAAGTTTATTTCTGATGAAGTCAGAAGTGGAGAGGATACCAAATGACTGGCTACACCGTGTCCTTTCGGTAACGAGAGAGCTAATACGACAAGCCAAAGTGCATTGAAGAGAAAGCTTTATGTGGCCAGTGAGAGAGTCAATACCAGGAGGTGGAAAGAGACCCTGGGCTTAGGGAAGGATGGATTTGTGTGCTCCTACGCCCACTCCTGAGTGGCCTTTTCCACCTTCTCTGAGATTTGTGGGTCTAGGCACTGGAGGGTTCTTGTGAGAAAGTGAAGGTTGTGGGCACCTGACCCCTGTGCGTGGAATTCTGCATGGGATGTGTAGAAAGGAGATATAAACACGGCCTGTTGGCTTAGCATATTGATGTGTCTAATCTGGTGTTGTTTCCTTATAAAGCTGGAAAGTGTATCCACGACAAGAAGAAATATGGAAGTGCAAGTCATGCATGGGATGTACAGTTAGGTATTATAAAGCGTAACCCATTTAGAAAACCCAAGGTTTAATTAACATATTAGAATTGGATTAATCAGATACACCGTTCTCTCAGCTGTGATAATGGCCGACCATCACTGGAGATTGCTGCCGCTTTACTCTGCTGGGAGGCAGTTGCTAAGCAGGAATAATTAGGTTTGCAGGAGGTTTCCAAGGGGAACACCCAAGAGGGGTAATGGGGTAAGATCTGAAGGAGGCGGGAGAGATTTTCAACTGGAGCCCATGGCAAACACACATGTGAATGATGGTCTGCACCAGACAGGGACGACCTCTGATTTAGCTAATTTTAAGGTTTTGTCTGGGCTGATGGAGAGAGTAGACAATAGCTGCATGTTGGAGCAACCCTGGGCAGAAGTGGCTGGGCTGTTGTCCCAACCATGCTCGCTTCTTGGTTGGGATCTGCCTAGGTAGCACATAGCAGCAGTTGACCATGCAGGTCGTTTGGAATGGGAAAGCATCAGATGACGAACTCTTTATAACAGGCTGCTCTGAGTTGCCTGTATCCATGGCTGCCCACAGGTTATATGTTACTTGATTGAAATTGATAAGCATTTATTGATTGCCAGTGCTGTTGGAGCTGCTGTTCTCACTAAAGCATGAATTCTGCAGATAATATGCAGGGATTGGCACATCCTACCCATTGGTACTTCCATTCTGAGGCCACCATTGAAATACATATTTGTCTCACTTTTCAGTTGCAGGACAGTGGCATTGCTGACTGTCCTTTAGAGGGCCATGAAATTCAGAGCACAGCTTGCCAAACACAGAGAGTCCGGCATGCTTTCCTGTGACTGCATGTGTGTGTGCCTGTCTGTGTGCAAGTGTGTGTAGGTGTGCATGTGTACACGTGTGTGCTTTCTTGGGAAACAAAATTATTTGCCTTTCTTCTCCTTTTCCTTAGTGGGTATAAAATATAAATTTAATTTCCAAAGCTCAGGAATTAAGCACTGAGGAGACCCCTCTGTGGGTGGAGTGGGGATACTTAGTCTTACTTACCATCAGGTTGTGGTATGTCTGAGGTTGTGCAGTCCAGTTCTCTGCCAAGAGGTGTGCTTCTGGCATTCCATGAGGAATATGTATGGAGTATGAGGTGCTGCTGTGTTGATGGGCTGTGAAGGGTGTCCAGTTTGTGGGAAAGCACATTCTGCACTGCCACATCTAGGCACAAAATAAGACTGGAGGTGGAGAGAAACCAGTTATGTTGCCACAGTCTATTGGCGTTTGTTTTAGGGTTTCCAATGGGTCCTTGTTTATCAGCACTTCTTGGCAGCAAATTCTTTTCCATGCCTACCGTAGCTGCCAACGCCTGTGTGTCCGAGCTGCTTTTGCCCATCCCTGTTTCCTTAGGGGCTGACAGGGATGCCGTTCTTAGCAGTTTGTTTTATGTCAGCAACTATGCCTTTAACCTATAGCCACAGCGGCTGCACGCATCGTTAGCGTGGCACACAGCGATTTTAATGTTGCTTTGAAGCCATCCTCACCTCTTGCCATTATTTTAATTTAGGACCAACTGCTCAGCCATATGGGGCAGTTTGTCATCTAACATCTGTACTTGCAAAATATGTATTTGTCATTGTGTTTTATGCCTTCAGATGTGCTATATTTCAAAAGGAGACAAATCTTTTCATGTTATTAACATTGTCATTAGCTGAGTCTTTCATTTACTTTTCCCACAGAGAGGTTAAATTCGGATTGGGATGCTTTGAAAAGTTGCTTCATAAAGAAATGGTCCTTATGTTCCACAGGTTAGCTTTTCTTGGACTCACAGATAAGCACAGGGGTACCATGCTGGCCATTTATTATTATATTTCACAAATTATTAAGCATTTGGGCTGGGTGTGTAACACAGTGGGTAGAGGTGTGCCTAGCATGCTCAAAGCTCTGGGTTTGATGCTCTGCTGGACATGGTGTCACATGCCTGTAATCCCAGCACTAGGGCAATGGAGGCAGGAGAATCTTAAGTTCACTGTTGTCTGTGGCAAGTTCAAGGCCAGTGTGGTAGACAGGGGGTCCCACTTCTCCCAACAAACAAACCCTCTTCAACTTCTATACAATGTTGTCTAACAAGATCCCTTCTCTTAAGACCAGAGCTTGCCTTCAGAGGTAGCTTCTTGAAACAGGAAAGCAAGGAGGATCAAAGGGCAATCTGAGTTCCCAGTGATGGTCTGCGAGAAAGAGCAGGCATCAACATTCATTCACTAAATGGCACCTAACTCCCGCAGACAGGGGAAGCTGTCCTGGGTGGTGGGGCTTGAGCAGCCCCTTCGATGACTGAAGATTTTCCCACCATGTCCATATGGGTGGGGAATTCTACTAGAACAGACACTTTCCCCAGCTCTACATCCCTGGCTTATAGGCATATGTGGGTTAGGATACTAGACCACCATGCTCTTAAGTTTTCCCCAAGACTAAGAACAAAACACATGTAGACTGTAATCCCGAAAGCCTCCTAAATAGTGTGCTTTGTACAATGCTTGGCACAGGGCAGTCAGCTAATCCACACTGGTTACTCTTCTGTTTGGTTCTTGTAAAACACATGCGATCACCAGGGGATATATTTAAATACATCCTAACCTCAATTTCCTTTTCATTTGAGACATAAATGTCTCATAACACAATGTCACAACTGGTTGCTTAGGGTAATGTTTACATTCTGAGCATTAGTGGCATTGTTCAATTCTGATTACTTTATATAACTCCTACTTATTGAGGTTAACTTATGATAACCTGTAATTGGCTACTTTTTTACTCTTGCATTATGATTTTTGGCCCATTATATTATTCACTAATACACTGTGACAGAAAGTATGGAGGAAAATTGAGAAACGATTTAAACTTTTGTCGTGTTTTCTGCTACTGTTCATCCTTACGTGAGTCCTGCTTTCTACATTAAATATGGCTAGTGTTAAAGGGATAGCATAGATGAAACTTAAAACAGCACAAATTAAACCGATGCCTGATAGGAATATCATATCAGTATTTGTGAATAATTCATATGAGAGTGCGTTTTCAATCCTCTTTGTAATTAAGGAGTCATTATTCAGGGCAGCGCCTGTGAGGAATTACCACGTTATCTCTCTTCCGTTCCCTGTGCTTACTGACACACCTCAACATACCGCAGCACGTGCGTGTGTGCCCCACGCCACAGTGATGGGAGCAGGATGAAGGGAAATGGAGCTACTGTGAGGAGAGCTGTGACTGGTCTGGTATTCCGTCAGAAAGAACAGTAGTAGTCTGAAAGTGGGTTTCACCAAATTGAGTGTTAAATGTGTGTTTGCTCAAAATTGAACTTGGTCATCAGCAACTAATATTAGTTAATATTTAGCGAGTGCCTAGGGAAGCAAATGATTCATACTCTTCCCTCCACTTACTGTTATTCCTGTAAAGAACTACTGTGTCTCCACCAGTCTCTAGGTACTTGTGAAAGCAAGTGCCCGAAAGTTCAGAAGAGGGTGACAGAGTGCAGGGGCTTTGTGAGCTGCCTCCATGGGTGCTGGGAACTGAACTCTGATCTTCTGCAAGAGCAGCAAGCCCTCTTAACCACTGAGGCCTGCTCCCCCTGCCCTTTTAGCTTCTGCTTTAATTTTTATAGGCAATATCCTTAAGATGATAAACTGTTAAGGAAAAAAAAAAAACTAATCACCAGTAAACTTAAACTAGAACAATTATGTTTCTTGATGTCTCTTTTTGTTTATTTTGTTTTGGTTTGTGTTTTTCAAGACAGGGTTTCTCTGTGTAGCTTTGTAGCCCAGGCTGGCCTCGAACTCAGAGAGATCCATCTGCCTCTGCCTCCTGAGTGCTGGGATTAAAGGTGTGTTTGGGAGATGCATAGCTGTGGCGCACACATGGGGACCAGGGAAAGCCTTGTGGAGCTGGTCCTTTGCTTCTGCTTTCACAGGAGTTCTAGGGAGTGGGCCTAAGTCAGCAGGCCTTCATTGCTTTCTCTGCTGAGCCAGACAGAGAGCCTCTTACAGAATACAGTGGGTGGCCAGTGAGCTTCAGCGATCTACCTGCCCCTGTCCCACCACTCCTGAGGTCACAAATGTGCCATGGTGTCTGGCTTTTCCTTTATGACATGGATTCGATTTCTGTATATTCATATGACCATGACATTGTGCAACTTAATTTTAATTTTTTTTCTCACACAGGATCTAAAAGGTATTTACCCATTGATATTTGAGTAGTTTCTTTTCTTTTAACACTTGACATTTCAGTCCTTCTAGAGTTGGAATTTGTGGTTTGAGTGGACTAAGGGTCCAACTTGGTGTGGTCCCCATAAGTCATTTGTTTTCCGATCTCCCCTTGGTTTGGTACTCTGTCCCTACCCACTTGACCAGCAAGCATTCACAAGTGCACTGGTCTGTGTTTCTGTTTGGCTCTTCTTCCTGTCTCTTACTGTTTCCCTCTCTGTTCTCTTCTTCTTCCCCCTCCTCTCTCCACACACAAATATTCATCTCTTACATTTAAGCCAGCATGGTGGTATGTGCTCATACTGTATGCATTGGGAGGTTGAAGCAGGAGACACAGGAACTCAAAGCCAGCTTCAATGCCATCATAAATTCTTGGTCAGCTTGAGCTATAGTAGATGACACACACCTTTCTCTAATAAGAGAGGTTTTGAACAGAAGACTTATGTATGCATATGTAGATTTTAAGTACTTGCTTTTCCACTAGGTTTTGGACATAGTAAAATCAAGTATCCGTACAGTCCTTCCAAGAATCTGGAGGGTCCCTGATGCTGACGAACTGATTTTATATCGGATTTTCAACCGGGTGTTTAATCGCTTACTCTGGAGTCATGGCCAAGGACTTTGGAGCTGTTTTTGTGATTCAGGGTAAGTTGAAGTGATTTTATTTTTTTGTTACTGCAATTTTAAATGTTTTGCTATTAGTTACACAGGCAGGCAAAGGACATGGTTGAACACCTTTAGTAATAGTCTTTTAAAATATGATTTTTTTACTCTTTATAATTATAGTACTCAAATATAATTTATATCACTTAAATTGATTTGTGTAAGTCAATAATGAGCCTTGGGTTCAATGAGAGACCTTCTTTCCAAAAGTAAGGTGGAGAGTAATCAAGAAAGGGAGAGATCCCACATTAAACTCTGCCTCCTACATACACATGCAGAAACACTGGCATGACTTGTTCATGTACACAGAATATACATACGATAGCATCCATACACACATATATACAGACATATGCATATACCTACACAATACTATACACATATGTGTGTACACTGTACAAACACATACACGCTTGTACATGCACGTACAATAAAAGAGATTTTTAGGCAGTTTGACATATACTTTCACTGCATGTGCGCGCACACACACACACACACACACACACACACTTATACATGCATGTGCAAAAGAAGGGACTTCTTGGCCATCTGACATATACATACACACACGTGTGCACATGTGTGCTCAATCGTGCTTGCGCGTGCACATACACACACAAACACTCATGCATGCATGTGCAACAAAAGGGATTTCTTGGCAGCCTTGGCCCCAGTGTTTCATTTACTTATTTTATTATGAAGATCATTGCTTCAACTGCAGTGATTTCTGATTTCCTTCATCTGTCATCGAGTCTAAACTTGTCTAGTGACATAGGCTGCCCATAACACCCATTCTAACTTCCAGTCTTTTCTGTTATTACTCTCCTGTTTGGTGTGTGCTCCATAAAAACACAGTTCTTTTCAAATATCTTAAAAATCTTCCCACTGTGCATGACTTGAGCCCTATGCAGAGGCCCAGAGTACACATGTCTCTCTTGTAAAATCGTAACATCCTGTTCTGCCCTGAGACGCCGTTCGTACCTTTTGCAGACCCTTTCCAAGCACCGTATGCTTTCCCTCATCTGCCATTCACTAGCAGAAGAGCACGCTCAGTTGCAATGCCATCTGACAATAACCTTGGCTATAAGACACTCCTATAGAGATTTAGGCAAAATATTTGATCTGTATTCTATAGCTGACCCCCTCCCCACAATTGATGGCTCTCTGGAATGTTTCCATCTGAACTCTTTGATTTGGTTTGTTTGTTGATCCTTTAGCTTGGTTCTACATATGAATTTCAGCACCTGCCAGCCGTGGAAGGCTGTGAGACAGTCTGTTACTTATGTTAGTGCTAGGTAGGTATTTGCTAGTGTCAACATCTAAAGATATATATCTGGTGGCTTCACTGACCACAGGCTTTATTTCCTCACTCTTCTTGGTAACATACTCTGGCTTGGTTGAGTTTCCTCTTCACCTGCCACTAACATAATATTCTGTGCAAATTTTTCCGGTGGTGGTGTCTTTCTCTACAAATACTGACAGTAGTAAGTCATGCTTATCGATGGCTTCCTAAGCATAGGGCAGCTGTTTGCATATTCACCATATAATAACTACAGTAAACTATTATGCTGTTATTGTCACTTGACAGTCGAAGAAACTAAAGCTGCACAGAATATGTAAATTGAGTGAACCTCCGTTTAAACCCAGGAAGGCTGAGTCCAGCCCTCAGTGTACTGCCTTGTTGGCTGTCTCCAGACACGTTTGCCACTTGCCAGCATCTACCAAGCATGCTTCGCTTCAAGTCCCCAGCACTAGCTAACCCCTTAGCCAGTTATGCTGAGCAGGTGGAGGAGAAATACTTTGGAGTTCAATATGGCTTCACTCATTTCTTTCATGCTGGTGGTTTTTAGATGTTTAGCTCAGGCTTTGTAGGTGAGCTTTGTAGGCTTTCACAACTCTACAAAGCCACATGGTGCTATTTGTGTTTAGCCTTTGGCTATGCTCATCACTATACCACCTGGGCCATACCTGGTCCTCAGTTTGGATCCTCCACAGTTCTTCCTTATCTTTTGAAGCTTTGCCTCATCAGTATGTGTATGCATTCCTTTAACAGCTGGTCTGACAGCTAGGAAGTCAAGGTGAAAGAAATCTAGTTTCATTTCAAAGAATGATTTTAATTAATTAAAAAAAGTTGTTTTCTTGCTCAGCTATCTGGCAAAATATTAGGCAAATAATATAAATAACAAAAGGAGGCTCCATTCCTGACTTTATCTGTTACTACCCAAGAATAAGATAAATCAAGTATGCCATCTTGCCTACCTCCAGAGACATTGAAAAATATCACAAACCTTCCTTGCTGGTTTCAATAAATTCAAGCAAGAGCTTTTGTATCAGACAGGAAATACCCTGGTCCTTCTATTCTTGGGTGCTCATGCCCCCAAACTCCCTTGGTTCAATGTAGTTACCTGGGAGTTGTTTTTTTAAGATGTATTTTATTTGTAAAATTATGTGTATGTGTCTTTTTGAGGGTATGCCCCTGAAGCTAGAGTTACTCATGGTTGTGAGCTGTGGAGTGTAGGTCTGGGATCCAAAGTGAGGTCCTCTTGGAAAAGCCTGAAACATTCTTAACCATTGATCCATCACTTCTGCCCCTTTGGGAGAGTTTTGATGGCCCAAATTCTGATTATGGTCAGTCTCATGGGCAGTGTAGTTCTTGATATTTTCTTAAATAAATTACCTTGCTGTGCTGTGTTTTCCTGGGCCAAGAGAATTCTAGATTTCTGTGGACTCTAACTCAGGAAAGATGGTTATGGCCAGTAGCGTTTCAGTTGAGACTTGCTTGAAGAATGGGTGTGGGCCACATAAAGCAATGAGGAAGAGGAGGAAGGATGAGTAGGAGGAGGAAATGCGTGAGCGGACCACCACGTGGGAAGGGAATTCACCAGTTGTCTCTTTACCCAGAGCAAGAGATTCTGGTTTAGACCTTTTGGGCCCAAATGTTTTCTGTGGGTGCTTGTCATATGCAAGCTTTTTTATTTATTTTTAAAATCTTGGTTCAGAAACAAACCTTTAGAAACAGTCTAAGGTATGTTCTTTGGTAGTTTAAAAGACAGAGACTTACCTGTTCACAAATACAATGAGCCTTCCAAGAGTTACTTAAACTATATTTGTGTAATGTTTCCCTTGACGCATCCTAGTTGTCAGACCAGTAGCTAAAGGGATACATAGTTACAAGGGGTGGGGGGCAAAGCTTCAAAGGATACAGTAGAACTTTGGGGGACACAGAGTAAGTACCAAGCACAAGCAGGAACAGGGAGCTACACAGAGTGGCTTGTTTCCAAGTTTGGAACTGCCACAGTTTGAAAAGGCACATGCTTTAAAGTAAATGTTAAATGACAGACCCTGTTCCATCGCAGCCAAATGGGAGGGCTTTGGTAGGGAGTTCAAGGAAGGTCTTCAGTGCTCAAATCCGCTCACTTGACAGACTGTCTAGAGTTTTAGACAGACAAAGCAAAGTGGTTCTTTCTCCTTTCTCTGTACATTTATAACCACCAGTTAGGTTTTCTCCAAGGGTACAAAGGAATGAATTATTTCCCTTCTTCAGATAAATGATTTATTAAAGTTTTCATGAGGAAAAGGGTGAAGTGGTTGGATTATTGAATAATAAGAGGACTTTCTAAGCCTTGGGTTTTCATTAACCCCTCTTTGTTGTAAGAAATATTCAGGATTTTATCCCTTGTCATTATGTCACTAAAAATGTCATCTAAAGCCATCCCATTTAATATTTCTCTGAGGATTATGGAAAACCCAAAAGAACTATTTAATCGTTTAATTTTTCTTTCAGAATTCATTGATGTTAGTGCTTCTATTCCCTTCAAATTTAGATTCAGAGAGCAGGCAACGAGACCCTGGGTTCTTTGATTTGAAAGCACAAATACTTTTTAAAACTCTTCCTATTTCCTTTTACCTTTGTTCAAAACTAACACCATTGTGCCGTTTCTTTGGCATAAGGGGCGCAAAGGAGCATTTGTGCAGGCACTAGCTGAGGATCATAGCTTTCCTGTGTACAGGACTCAGGTCTTACTCATTTTCTCTTCTCTTAGGAGGGGTTTTGGCACACTGATACTTGAATATGACTTAATAGCGTAGAAAAAGTGTTTTGTCAGTGATATTGAATGTCCACACAGGAAGTGTTTATAGGACATGGGTTCATACATTTATCTTGAAAAGAGAATGGTAGAGCAGCCAAATTTGTTCTCTTTCTGTAAGCAGGAGCCAGCAAACTGGCTAGCCATGCACAGTTGGTAGCATCAGTGACCTTAGAGACAAACTTCAGTCATTATGTAAAAAAGTTATGTCAAATTGAAACAAAGGAATCCCTTTATCTTTCTTCCATCCCATTTCTTTCTCTCTTCCTCTGAATCTCAAGGTCAGTCAAGAAAAATAACCTCCATGTGAAATACCAGGTACAGATCTAATCAGATGCTTCAAAATAGATATTTAAAAATATTGTTCAGCGTAGAGGGTAATGTGGGAGATACATGTCTATACACATATCAGAATTGCAACAGAGAGGCTAGATGGGCAGTTGTGTATTTATAGGAATACACAATTTTATATCTCTCAGCTCAGATATTTAAGGTCTCTTAGATATGCATGTTAAATACAAACATAAATGGTAGTTATGTTCTCTAGTGTTTTTTGCTTCAATTAGGTTAAATTTATATCTGTAGCTATAAGTCTTGATGACACATATTATTTTTTAGTTTAGTATTAAATTTTGAGTTAATTGAACTAGCATTTAATTGTTTATGAATCAGAAATGTTTATGCCTTTGCTAAGGAAAACGTATTATATTTAGACCTTAGCATTCCAAACCCAGAAGAAAATTCATTTCTTTCAATTAACTCATTTAAGCTTTAACCCTGTAAGAATTATAAAATCTGTCATTTGCTTATGACATGCCATCTTCTTGGACCATGTTTTTCCTGAGGAAATAAACAGCAATCTTTGCAGGGAAAACAAAACAACTCCACCACTTTGAAGTGTGTAAATAATTTATCTAATTTCAAAATATATAAAACAGCACAGAAGGATTTTCCTTTTGGGATTTTTTTTTTCAGGGAAAAGATTTTTTCCTTAGTATTTCTTGTTTTAAATCTGAAAACCTGTTCTTTCCCCCCAAGGATTACAAAAATTGGCTTTTGTAAAACAAGACTTGAACCATTACACAAGTTCAAGCCATTTTCTCCTCAAGGTTTAAAAATAGTAACCCTTCTACATCTATGCTGAGGTAATTCCTGGTGAAAGCCATGGATGATAACTCAGGAGGTGATAACAGTAACACAAACAAACATGCTCACAAACATTAAGGCTTTCCAGGGATTTGTGAGCTGTTCCCAGTTTGGAGTGAGTTCCCTGAAAGAGGATGGACATCAGCTCCTATTGTGGGAAATACGTACCTGCTGGGGTGACATCACTGTTAGAGTACATCCCTGTATTAGAGGTAGCATAGGGGATGATTAATACAAAGAGTATTTTGAAATGGGTGTTCATAATCAAGGGGCCATTCTGAGTTTCCTAGAGCAGAGCAGCCATAAATTAAATCACAACGACATTATATCTCTTTGTGTCTGGTATTATGCTAAATATAGAATTTTTAAAAAAAAAAAAAACCCTAATTTCATAGAATACCTAAAATTTGAGAAATTAACCAAATACTTAAATGTGGAATCCTTTGTTTTTTGTTTTGTATTGTTGAGTTTTGTTTTAAAGCAGGAATGAACATTTTCTTAGCTATCCAGGTTGGTAGCACTAATGGCCTTAAAGACAAATCCTATAATAATTCTATTCATAAATAAATGATGATTAACTTCCTAATTTGCATTTATTATAAAATTTCATATTCATTACATACACAAGAGGCCATTTCTACCTTGTTCCCAAATTTGTTGCTAGCCAGATGATCTAGCTGGTTGCCATTCTTAACAGTGAACACCAGGAGGTCATGTCTGTTTCCATGCCGACAGGTCCTCTTGGGAGAGCATCTTCAGTAAGAGCCCCGGACATGGTGACTCCTCTCCAGCTCCAGTGTTGCCAGCGCTTGGTGGAGCTTTGCAAGCAGTGCCTGCTTGTGGTTTACAAGTATACAACAGAAACGAGGGGGCCCATCTCAGGCATTGGCCCTGACTGGGGTAACTCCAGGTAAGCCTTACAATCGCAGTTCCCTGTGAGCTTTGTGTAGAGACATGGCACGCAACAGTCTGAAGTTGGGAGTCTCATAAATAGGGGGATCAAAAAAAAAAAAAAAAAAAACGAAAATAAACCCACTCTCTCATCTACAGAACAGCTTTTATTTGTATAGTCTTTGTCTTTAAAAAAAAAAAACATAGCAGTAACCACAAACCTGAGGTGACAGATGTAATATGGTTGGAAATAAGCACATTTGATTTATATATTCTTGTTTTCAAATCCTGAGTAAGAGCACCCCAAAACGTTGGGATAAAATTAACTATTGTTAGGCATTTCAGCATTCATCGCCGGTAACAATGTGGTTGAGAAGGTAGGTACATTTGGTTTGATTTTATTACTCTGCACGACTCTACCCAGACATTGACACACCAATAAGCAGGAGATGAATTTTTTTTTTTTGTCAAGTTCTACCTCACAATCGAGTTTCATGCATGTCCAGTTAAAACATGTAGTTTTCTAACACAAGGAAACACAGCAACGAGAAGCAACTGTTAAGCTGCAAAAGTTCAGAATAAAAAGTAGCCCGTTTTAGAATGTTCCAATACAATTACAGTTCCTATTAGCACTGAAGATGGATTAGTGATGGCAAACTGAACCCAGGGTTCTGCACAGGATAGGCGAGTTATCTATGCACTGAGCTACATTCCTAGCCTTTGCCACTTTAGTTTTATTACACGAAAGTTGTAGTCTTACTTAAAAAGCAGAAGAGAGTGAGTCTGAAAATGAAGTCATAGTACAAGAGAGTCAGAAAGAAGGTTAAAAAAATAAGAGAGAAAGGAAGCACTAGAAATACTAGAAATAGAGGCAGCAAAATCATGGCAGGGAGAGGGCGCTAGAGCCCACTTTCTACCACAGTGACTCCCATCCACAGAGTGGAGGAGTGGATCCCAGTACCTTTCTGTGAATGGACCAACACATATACTTGTCATAGATTTTTTTTTTTCTTTTGTGCACTCTTAGGATAGCTAATGTGTTAATGTGTTTTTAACTCTTTTGCAAATAGTAACCGATTAATCATAACAATTCCAGAGACATAGTTAACTTTATTTTAAATATGTGGAGATTGAAGTTACACTGCAGAGTTTAAATGGGGAATGCAACCCGCGTTAATGGTTTCATTTGATTTGGAAGAATGCTAGCCATGGTTTTGACATGACAGCCCAGAATGAAGAGTCTTTCTTTACCGAGAAACACACTGTGCCCAATGAAGAAAGCTTAGAATCCCCACATAGGAGGGAATTTATCAGGGTTCCTTTGTGACATTCCTGAAATTGTGGCTCTTACAACTCAGTTTCAATTAATGGATCAGGTAGCTTTTGTGGGCAAGGCAAAGAGGATGGTTTCCTGCTTAGTCTGGAGGAAGATGTCACACCCCACAGCTGCTTCAGGTCTTTTATTTCCTCCTAATCTTTGTGGACAGGAGAGACATTCCTGTTCCTGAAATTTCAGATGTGGACTTCTGGGACATGCTCAGATGAGCCTGGGGTCTAAGCATGGTTATGTGTCAGTAAATGCACCGTCATTCCTGCACAAGTTCAGAACCTTACGATTTTAAAATCTATACTGGGGAAATGATGTAGATGACCCCAGTTAGTTTTCTAATACTGAATTACAAGATCAAACTCACCCTCTTCAAAGCAGAGTTGGGGCAACACAAAGTTTCTACTACCACTACCCAAAATAGCTTAGTTTCTTCCAAGAGGGCTGGCCTCAAGTGAACATGCACCTTCCCTACAGAAGGCTTGAGCCAGGCAAGCTTGTATCCTCCCTTTAATTCCATTAACCAGTTAGTGCGGTTCTGCCGGGGCCAGGACATTTACACTAGTGAAAGTTAGCTCTTCAGGGAAACCCAAGAAGTGGAGGGAAAGAAACATTTTTGTGCAATATAAACATATTAAAACTCAGGTGAATGTCACACCAATTTAAGAACATCAGTTTTCTTATATGGAAATGAACCTATAACATTTTACTTTATAGAGTTTATCATTTTTAATGGATTGATTGCTTTTATTTATGAAGTACATCTGATAAAATATTCATGTGTGTATATTGCAGTTAAATAAGGATCAGGATAAACAAATAGGCCAAATAGATTTTTATTCAGGGAGAAATAACTTACAACCTAGACAGATGAACACCAGAAAGTTCCACTGGATGCTCTTCTGTCCGAGTCCTGCCAGCAAGAGAGTGTTCCCAGGCTCTTCCTCATACCTCCTTCCACAGGTCACTTCCACCCATGGCTCCACCCCAATGGGCGTGGTCAGTGCCACAGAAGGAGACAAAGTACATATCTCACTACGTGTGTGTGTGTGTGTGTGTGTGTGTGTGTGTGTAATTGCAAATACTAGTATACATGAATAAGAATATAGCATATGCATTCATGGGTTATGCTTGGATGCTTTTATGAGATGTGTCTTTGGATATTTTATTTAAAAACCAAAAGAGAGTCAGTTTGCATCACCCAGTTTTATAAACCCATGCATAATGTGTCCCAAGAAGTTTACATATTTTATTATAGGCACTGGTTTCTGATCTTGCAGAAATAACACATCAATAAAAAAAGACAGCACATATATGTCTCATGATAACTAAGCCATTAGAGTGGGTATAGAAACTGAGGTATTCATTTAACAAATGTAAACATCTCTATACATGCTTCAGGATATGAAAGTGTGCGACCAGCCTGATGCTCCACTGCACTAAGATTAGTTGCAAAGTGTGGATTCTCCCATTGCCTTTAGATGTTTGGGCTTTTATGGATTCATTACCAACCTATCTTGAGATTGGAAAAAGAGATAACTTAAGTTATTTGTTATAAGACTATGAGGGATGGAGAAATGGTTCAGTGGTTAAGAGCACTCACTGGCTCCTCTTCCAGAGGTCCTGAGTTCAGTTCCCAGCAACCACATGGTGGCTCATGACCATCTGTAATGGGATCTGATCTGCTCTTCTGGTGTGCATGAAGATGGGTCATTCATACATAAAATAAATATTTTTTTTAAAAAAGACTACTTATCTGCCTTTGAAACCAAAAACCAAACATAGCATTTTTAGCAAAGAAAAACAAATGCTCAACATAAATGTAAAATATGAAGCTATATATTAGCAAACCGAAACAATTTTAGCTAAGGTAATCCCTCATCCAGCTTCTGCTTCTGGCATTGGTGATAGGTTCCACAATATAAAGAAGAAATGATTCAAGTTTTTGCTACCTAGTGGAATAGCAGACCATGTCAAAAGGTCCAGAGAGCGGGCTGGGGTATGGCTCACAGATAGGTGGGTGTGTGGTGGGTGTGTCAGGCCCTGGGTTTGATCCCTGGTATTGTTTCATGTCTCAGGATAATTCACTTTGCCAAATTCAGTTATACTTGTGTGTGAGGAGTAAGGTTTTTCCGCCTGCCGCCGCTGGTCTTGTCCCGCCGCTGCATCAGCCCCAAATAACACACAGAGACTCTGTATTAGATATAATTCTGTTGCCCAGGTACTAGTTTCTTATCGGCTAGCTCTGTTTTAAGTATTAACCCATTTCTGCTGATCTATGTATTTCTTTTATATACATGCCAGCTGACATTCTGCTTTCTCCAGACTCTCCATTTTGACTCCTCCTTACTACTTCCTCTTTCCTCCTTGTCTCCTAGTCCCTCCTATCTTCCTTTCCTATTGGCCAACAGTGCTTTATTCATTAACCAGTATGAGAAATGTATTTACAGAGTGACATCTCCCATCACTTGTAATTAGAAAACTGTTCAGCCAGACAGAAATAGAAGAGAAATAAATGGGCCTCCTGAAATTGAAAAGTTTTTGTAAGGTGAAGGACACCGTAAATAAGGGTGAAAAAAGACAGCCTACAGAATGGGAAAATATCTTCACCACCCCACATCAGATGGAGGGCTGATCTCCAAAATCTATAAAGAAATCAATAAACTAGACATCAAAATACCAAATAATCCAGTTTTTTTTTTTTTTTAAATGGGGGCACAGATGTAAACAGAGAATTCTCAACAGAAGAACCTCAAATGACTGAAAGACATTTAAGGAATTTTCAACATCCTTAGTCATCAGGGATATGCAAATCGAAATGACTCTAAGATACCTTACACTTATACCTGTCAGAATGGATAAGACCAAAAACACTGATGACAGCCTATGTTGGTGAGGATGTGGAGAAAGGGGAACACTCCTCCACTGCTGGTGGGAGTACAGACTCATACAGCCACTTTTGGAAATCAGTATGGTGGTTTCTCAGAAAATTGGGAATCAATCCACCTCAGCACCCAGCATTAACACTCTTGGGCATATACCCAAAGGATGCTCACTCATACCACCAGAAAGAATTTCTGCAGTCCAAAACAACATAACTACAGAAGTGAAGTCTCATAATAAAGGTCTAAGTTCCAGACAAGATTGCCTGCTGTCCCTACTCTTGCTCAGCCTTGTACCTGAAGGGGCTAAGCATACCAATGATAAAGATAAGGAAAAGGCGTCAGGCTTGAAATGGAGAACTAAATGCTTATTATTAGTGAATTTAACTGTGTTCAAATGCACCTATAGATAAACAAAGCAACTTAAACCATCTTGATGAAATATGTCGATCAAAGAAAATAAATTACTATTTTCTATATTAACAACAGAGAACTACAACATGGGAATCCAAGCACCAGCATTAGTACCTTGAAATAAATTTTAATAATTAGGAATACATCTGGTAAGGATATATAAGAAATCACATCCAGGAAAATGTAAAAGTGGAAACATATACTTTAATATTTAGAATCATTATTATAATGGCATACACCCATAAATTCAATGTAATGTTACTATATTGTGCAACACATTTTTGTATTTACTTATTTTTAGTGACAGTAATGTTTGTTCCTAGCTTGTTCTAGCATTTAAAGTATAGAAAAACAAATGAAAAAAAATAGGTAAGACAGTTTTAAAATAGAAACACAACGTAGAATTTGCATACCATGTGTAGGAAAAAGTTTAGCCAAGATAAGGTAAGTTAAAATTATGTAAAGTTGGCAAACAGGTGAGTCAGTGGTACTACTACTATGGAAGCCATAAGCCGGCTCGGCATGCCAAGAGATGTGATTTGTGACAAAAGGGGTCCACCTTCCTTGTAACAAATGAGGAGGGAGATTAGCCATACAATGGTGCTAGAGTTGGATTTCTAAGTACTCTAGAAAAGAAATCCAACTTTATCCATGAAAATTATGAGCTAAGTAGACAGTCATGATGGGTAAAACTGCACATTCCAGAGGATAATTTAGGAGAATATCTTCATGAATTTGAGATGTATAAATGACAATTTAAAAAGTAGCATCAAAAGTGTTAATCATAATTGAAAAGACAAATATATTTCTATATTAAAATTAGGTATGCATATATATTTATATCAGAACAGCATATTAAAAATGAAAAATCTAAAATCTATAGCATAGAGGAAGATGTCTGCAGTTCATATAACATAAGAGAAAGTTCCGTTAGAAGTCATGGGTGCACAGGGCTGTAATCCCAACATGCAGGAAGAGGGGTAGGAGCAGAGACTCAGGAGTTCGAAGCCAGCATTAGCTACCACAGTATGTTCAAGCCAGCTAGAATTACTTACATGAGACACAACCCAGGACAAAGAGCAAAATACAAAGAAAAATAAAATGTTATACAAATTTTATGTGAACTCCTACAACTTCTAGGTGGCGGGGAGACAGACCACTTAGTGGAAACTTGGGGATGATAACTTGGAAAGGGGGGTAATAAACATTTGAAAATATATAGGAGCAATTTAATATTCAAGACTCTACAAAATAGTAGAACAAAGAATCTTCAGTGCTGGACACCAGGACCCACCAAGATCACCAAGAAATGAGAATTGTCTTCATGACAGGAAATAGCAAAAATGGGTGACAGTTTAGCATTTCATAGTGGACTCCACCATTTTCATAGCCACTGCCAATAATGCCCCAGCAGAAATGTATTCGTGAGAACACAAAGACTCTTACTTCAATGGTCATGGCATAATTAACTCTTAATTCTTTAAGAAATCAGAAATGACCTAAATAGCCAATAGAAGAACACATTTTCTATAATATCACACAAAGGAGTAGCATTCAGTACTGGTAAGGGAAATGGTTTACTTGTAGATATGGGGACAGAGACTCAAATATAAAATGGAGCAGACTTATCCAGGTACAAATGAAATAGGCATTTTGTTTGAGTGTTCATGAAAATAAAGAGTAAGCAAAATAGTGTTCAAGGGAGATGGATTTGGATGGGAAATAAGGATGCAAATACCATAAAGTTCAATATGGGCTTAAGTTCATGGGGGAGAGGGACTGTAGTTCTAAGATCAGAGAGTCTACAGATGTTTACCCACTTAATGTGATGGTTTTATACAAGGAGTAGCTTCAAAATGTCAATTAAACTGACTGTCATGTTCAGTACTCTTTTCTGAGTATGTGTTATCCTTTATAAGTTTCAAGCACACAGCGCCATTAATGACCTGAAGCTACAACAATACGTATTTATCTGGGACAAAGTATGGTTTTACTGTTGGTGTTGATGTTCATGACATGTCAGCTATGAGCATCTGTGTATACTCTCATTGGCCCTTGGAGACAGGCAGGATGTAAATTGTTGGAATTCTTGAGAACAGGGGAAACAGGTCCAAGAGGTCTCACATCAGTAGCATGTGACAAACAGGCTCCTTGCTTTCCAAATCAAAGTTGAAATGACAGGGTACCTCATAATGGATGGCTGCTGCCACATAGGGGCATACTGTATATGCATGCTGGCAGAGATGGAACACAGAGGGTGTGAAATGGTGTGGCTGCTGTGGAATAGAGTTCGACAACATCTCAGAAAGCTAAATATAAATGCACATATGACTCCAAAGTGACAACTCTGCCCAAAGGAACTGAAGCTCAGAAACATCTGTTTCACAGAAGCTCAGAGGTATGACAGGCTTGACTCTCTGCCATCAAGTGAGTGTGTAAGCAAAATGTATGGTCGCACAATGGAATATTAGCCATGAAACAAAGAAATCCAGTTCACGATACAAGATTGAAGGTGTTCATAAGAAGACACAAAAGGGCATTTGCGATCCCATCTGTAAGTGTAACAGACAACTTCATAGTTAGGAAGTAAAACTGAAGTTTCCTGGGTAGGAAAGGGGAAAACAGGGGGAAAATCCTTTTTGCTAATTGAAAAAAGAACTTTTGTTTTTCTTTTCTTTTTTTTTTTTTTTACACAATATAGCTAATCGTGTTTTCCATCTCTCCTAATTTGTCCCAGATCCTTCCAACATCCTACTCAACCAAATTTATATTTCTTCCTCTCTTTTTAAGAAACAAACAAAAACACAGGAACAAAAAGCCAAGGAATAAAAAAAAAAAAAAAAACCCACAAAAATGCAACCATCCCCGAAAAAGTGCCCAAAGCAAAGTAAAATGAAACAAAAAGTCAACAACAATATCACTGAGTTTATTTTGTGTTGGCCAACTACTCCTGGGCATGAGGCCTTCCCTGAAATGTGGTTAACACACCCAGTGAGACTCCCTTAGAGAAAACTAACTTTACCATTGCCAGTGCACATCAGTGTGGATAGCTTCTTGGTTAGAGGTGGGAGTCCTTGTACTTGCTCCTCTTAGTACTGGGACCTCATCTGGCCTGGAGCTGCCCAGGCTTCATGCATGCTGCCAGTCTCTGAACTCGTCTGTGTGCCAGTCCTGTTGTGTCTGAAGACGCTGTTTCCTCAGAGTCATTCAGCAGTCACCTCAGGCTCTTCACAGTCTTTCTGCCTCCTCTTCTGCATAGCCTTGAGGGGAGAGGGTTGATGATGGAGAAAAGACAGCATCTTCAACAAACAGTGCTGGTCAAACTGATGGCTGCTCATAGAAGAATGCAACTAGAATCCTACTTATCACCCACCCTGCACAAAGCTCACCTCCAAATGGATCAAGGGCCTCAGCATAATAAAGATACCCTAAACCTAGTAGAGGAGAAGTCAGAGATCAGACTTGAACTCATTGGCACAGGAAAGGACTTTCTGAACAGGACACTGATATCATAGGCACAAAGACTGACAGTTAATGCACAATTCCTTATGAAGCTGAAAAGCTTCTATATGGCAAAAGACACAGTCAGTTAGGCGAAGTGGCAGGCTGTGGAATGGGAAAAGATCTTTACCAATTGTAAATCAGAGGGTTAGTTTCTCAACTTACAAAGAACTAAAAAGGCAGAACACCAAGAAAACAAATAGCCTAGTTTTTAAAATGGAGTACAGAGCTAAGTAGCTAGTTCTCAAAAAAAAAAAAAAAAAAAAAAAAAAAAAAAAGAAAAGAAACACAAATGGATAAGAAACACTTAAAGAAATGTTCAGCATCCTTGGCAATGCAGGCAATGCAAATTAAAACTACTTTGAGATTTCATTTTAGCACAGTCAGAATGGCCACGGTCAATCTGTCAAGACTGGAGAGTGATGGGAACATGTTTCCATTGCTGGTGGGAGTGCTAGCTTGCATAGTCACTATGGAAACCAGTGTCATGGTTCCTTGAGAATCTGGGAATAGATGTACGTCAAGATTCAGCTATACCCAAAGGACTCAACATCCTACTACAGAGATACTTGAGCTATGGTCATTGCTGCTTCATTCATAATGGCCAGAATTTGGAAACAGCCTAGATGTCCATCCACTGATGAATGGATCAGGAAACTATGGCACATTTGCACAGTGAAATACTATTCAGCTATTAAGAAAAATGAAATCATTAAATTCACAGGTAAACGGGTGGAGTTAAATAACAAAACAAAACAAACAAATAAAACAAACAAAAAAAACCATCACCCGAAGTGAGACAACCTAGATCCCCAAAGACAATATTTTCTTTTTCTTTATATGTGGATATGTGGTTTTAAGTCTTTGATTAGCATTCTATCATACAAATAACCATGGTGGTTAGGTACCTGGTAAAGGACTAGGGAAGGGATGAGCATCTCCCAAAAAAGGTCTTTCATAAATGTTTGGCTTTACAGGTGCCAGGCAAGTGCGCTTATTGCTGAGTTCCCGAGCTCAAGCTGAGGAGGAGAAACTAGGAAAATTAATAGGTGTAGAGTTTCTTCTTGGGATCATGCCAGTGCTCTAGACTTGCAGGTGGTTGTGTAAGATCAATATACTTAACACACTGAATTTTATATCCAAGAATGATAAAAGTTATTTCTGTCATGAAATTCAAGACAGTAAGAAAAATCCTCCAAAAGCACAGGGCACATAGTGTATTGCATTGTATTTACCCTGCAGTCCTCAAACCAGGAATCTGGGTTTACCTGAGGGAGTTCAGGGTTCCTTGTCCTACTACAGAAAGATGCTGGAAGGAGAGTGTCACTTAATTGTTCAAGGAAAAGTCCCTATCAGTTTTAAATGATTAATGCTCTGGAGATCATCAGAGTTAGCAATAAGATAGCATATAAAATTCTATACCAATCTAGAATTTAAAAAGTGTGTCTTCTACATCTACATAGTGGGTATTTAGGGATGCACACACCTTGCCTAACAAATGAGTGCGGCTATGGGTGTAAAATGAATGGTGATAGTCTGATACATTGCTCTTGGGTACAAGTTAGCTGTGAGTTATTTTGATACAGCAAAAATAAGCCAGAATAAAAGCTGTAAATGTCTTCGTATTTTGGTACTTATACAAAGTCTTCAGATATAGTCTATAAATTTACTTCCTTGAGACAGTCTTCCTGCCTTAAAAAAAATCAAATTGTATTACTTAACTCTGATGCAAAGAACAATTTAAAAGTAATCTTTGCTGTTCAGCTACTGGAGTCTCCCAGGAGATATTAGTAGAGACTTCAAGGCAAATAACTATTGCATTTCTCCGTAATGCCTTGCAAGATCCACAGTGTTTGCTTTAGGTAAGCAGGGCATTTTTCCAGTATAATTTCATATACTTTTTCAAGTTCATATCACACTTCTCCTTTTTTCAAGTCCAAAAGAACAGTTTCTTATTAAACTTCCACTATTAGAAAGTTGGGTTTGTGGCATGTATACCCATTGTATGTACTGGGTTATTTTATTCTTCATGTTCCTGAAGTGTACCATGACAATTGTCTGGACTTGTCACGACTGAAGAGTGTAGTCCTTGAAGAGCAGCAATGCTGTAGATGGGCCCAGGCTCTAGACCTGTCAAGTCCCTTCATTGTATGACCAGGGAAGACATTTGGCTCTGTGTGCTTCATATAGTTTATTCATCTGTAAATTGTTGCTAACAATGCTATTTACTTAGATAATTATTAGAATAATATGTTAACAGTTATTAAAATTATCGCTGTGTTGGCCTATAAAACCCTATTTAAATTATTGTGGAATATAAATAAATTACGCAGCATCATGTACTTTGTGGTTTTATTTATTTTTTCCATGTGCAAAAACTTATTTTTGTGAGGCTGGAAATGGTATTCCAACACTCCCAAGGCTGAGGACAGGAGGGCCACAAGTTCCAGAGCTACTGAGAGACAATAGAAATATGTTTTTGTGCGTGCTATTAAAGTGTCAATAGTACTGATTTATTGGAAATTAAATTGAAGGATTATAAAGGTAGCTCAGTGGATAAAATGTTTGCCCCATAAGCATGAAAATCTGAATTCAGATTCCCCAGAACCCACATAACAGCAAAAACTCAGCAGGCGTAATGGCCATGTATAATCCCAGAACCCAGGAGGTAGGGGGAGTTCAGGACAAGCTAGCTATCTGAACTTGGTGAGCTACAGGTCCAGTGAAAGAGGCTGTCTCAGTAAATGAAGGGAAGAGGGGTGGAGAGAAACAACTGACATCAACTCAGGGCCTCTACACTCATGCCCGGGTGTAGTGTGCATGCATGAACACCACACACATATACATGTGTAAAGCTTCACAGAAGTTGCTGTTCACTGTGTCATTCCTGATGCACTTTCCACAGAACCTAGAATATCCCCTACTTCCCGTGGACTAGTGGGTTTTGATCAAGCACCTTAGTATATTTGCTTCTTGCCTTACATAAGAAGGGACGCTTTCCCATGGCAAAGGTATCAGATCAATCATTAAGACTTCACCGGCACTTGAAATCATAATTAATCCATATAAATTACCCTAGTGATATTAAGAAAATAATTTATATAATCTGTGATGTGAGAAATCAGTTGTTTCATTATTCATCAACCATTCTGGAGTTTTGATTTAATTTAGTTTGTTGTGTATTATTTTACTGCTCTATTAACTTAATGATTGGTGCAATTATTTATAGTTTGTGATATTAGGTAACAGATTTAGTAGGTGTTATTATTCATGATAAAATAATGTTTATGGATATTATGGAAAATTCTATTTTAATTTGAATGCTGTTTGCAGGTTGATTATAATGAATTCTTTTTCTTTCTCTAAGATTCACAAGAAACAACTGTAAATTTAATTTCCCATTCATATAGAAGTATCCTAATTCTCAGCATTGTTGCACATAGAACAGACAGCTAGCAGGTCTTACCCCTATCTTTGCTTCTTATATGTTCACTTATGATGCTGACTAGAGGGTTCCAGTGTCCAAGGAAGGACATGAATCAGCTGACACTCTCTTGTCACTTACTTCTCTAAGACCACAGCTGATTACTTCTATTGTCACTTCTGCCATTGGGAATCCATCATAGATGTCTTTGTCCTAACTTTACAATACATTGCTCGACTCGTTACTGCGACAAAGGCTTATTTATATACTATGGTTAATTTCCATTTATATTTATGGATTTCCTTGGCCTTTCAACTCTAGACCTAAAGATTAGACCGGCCAATCTATTGAGAAGATATGGGTACCCAACTCATATGTAATTACCCATTTTCAAAGCTTGACATTGAAAACAAACAAACAAACAAGCAAGCAAACAAACAGAAGTCCCAGTTTCTTGGCAAATTGGTCTGAATTAGCACATAAATTTACTTGTTGTCTTCTTTTATTAATTCACATATTTATTATGTAAAAACTAATGTTTTGTTTATAGAATGCCAGCATTTTGACGAATAAATACACATGTTGTGGGAAACACACACAATCATGTACATATACTCTCTTGTCTTTCTAAAATCTATGGAAAATCATATATTTGGAAATATATTTGTCTTCATGGCTATATCAATCTGTAACCATAAACACTGGTCTAAGAATACATTTTCCAATTAAAAATGGTTTAGATTAACTAGTTAGAGTGAACCAATGAGACATTATAAAATTAGGATCCATAGTTTTAATCCTTAAAATAAATGCTATTATTAATGTGGGTTGCCAAATTCTCCATCAGTAAAAGGCTAAAGATTTGAGGTGCTAAAGTGTCTAATTCTTGTTTCGAATGTTAAAGAGATATTTGCCTGGCTCTACATGTTACCAACATGTGAAACAACAAACAGCCATGTGATGTCTGAATGGAATGATGATAGAATGTCATAGGATATTAATTTCATATGTTGCGAATGTATGTGTCCAACTTCCTGAAGTTTTAACCTTAAGATAAATTTTTTTAATGAATTTATTGTTGTGATAGTCACAGTTTCCGTTAAGATTGGTAAATAATTAGTCATATAATCCTTTCATGAATGGCATTGACTTTACAGTTTTTGCAGCAATCTAATTTTGTAAATACCTTTTTTAGGTATTTGCTACCAGGAAGTGCCCAATTCCTCATGAGATCACCGCTGTACAACATGAAGTATAATTCACCTGGAATGACTCGCTCCAATGTTTTGTTTACATCCCGATATGGCCATTTGTGAGACTGAATGGAAGATTACCATGGGCTATGGATAATAGCAATTAACCCATTTTCTCCAGTTGAACCTTAAGGAAGTGACCCTTATGTGCTGTTTTATTGTATATATGTCATATAAGTGTGTAGAATACATACACACATGCACTCAAGTAACATAAATATATATATTTATTATGTGTAAGAAAAGTTAGCAGAAAACTGAATATAAGATTTAACCTTTCTGGAAATGTAATAAACCATGTTAAAGTTGTTTACACAAATATGCAAATGTGTAGAATTTGCTAGGTTTATACTTAATTACTTCCTACTAGAAATATTATTTTTGCTGCAGAGTGTATAAAGCAGAATTGATCTTGAAGATCCCATCACAGTGTTAAATTATTTTCTAGATAACACAGCTTTGACTTCAGAAAGCACTAATAGTATCTCATTAATTCTCTCACTCATTGTAGATATTTAACAGTGAAACACAAGAGACTTAGAGCCCTGGGGTTGGCTTGATGGTAGGATTAGGATAAAACGGCATTGTCGTTATTATAGCACATTGTAAAGTACTAGAAGATATCCTAGCCTGACTTTCCAACATTTTATTCCCCATGCAGAAATTTAACTACTTGATCTAGTGTATATTTTCAATAAAGATCAGATAAGATCATGGTGTGATCTAAAATGAGCGACAATCCAGTGGGGTCCAGAACAAAATGTAAACTTGCTTTAATTTGGATTTCCATGGGGAGTCACATTAAAAAAAAAAAAAAAAAAAAAAAAAAAAAAAAAACAAGGCGATGGTTACGATAGAGTCTTAGCTGTGTAACTCTGTGTCCCACTTTTCTTTGGAGAAAGTAAATCATTGATGGGTTTAAGTATCTCAATGTTGAGACCAGTTTACCTTTCAAAGTCTAATAATAGTAGTTTCTCACCTCAGAAAATATTGTAAAGACCCTCAAGAGGAGTCTACACTGATCACATGTCACTCACTATTCATTGGCTGATGTGCCTGCCCTGGATGGAGTCTTTTCTTTCTTCCATGTTCAATATGGCTTTGTCTTTCTGTCCAAAGGCATCGTGCATGTATTTCATAGCACCATACTCCCATGCTTGTAGTTTGAAAACCACTGTGTGTGCTTTCCATTTCCCAGACAATTACAGACAGCACAGTCATGGGTATTTTAACTCAGCAAGTGTAATATTTGCTCAAACTTCCCTCCGAGGGTTTTACTCACAGATGCTAAGTACTTGGAGAACTCAAGGTTGTTTACCACCATTTTATATCGCAAAGTCTATTTCCAGTAAATGAAGAAATGACTCCAAAACGGCAGTAGTGAGGAGAGCTCATCTGTTTCAAATTCACTCAGAGTTGGGTCAGTGGTAACCCAGAGATGTAAGGTGCATATGCATTTCATTTTTCAAACCACCTTTGGAGAGTATATTTTTTCCTGTAATGTTCACTTCATACACAGATTGCTGGCAGCCCCTTTACTTCTGTATGGCTACCTACCACACACATTCCATCAACGACTTTTTCCACAGAATTCTGTCTTGTGTTTTCAAAGGAGAACAAAGGAAGAAAATGAGAGTGTGATTTAGGAGGCCATACTGTGAATTCTTCAGTATGGTATATATTTCTTAAAATAAGACATGCAAATATTGAAACATTATAGAATTTTTATGGGAATAATCAACAGATCAATCAATTTTATGGTTTATTTGTACTTATTTTTGTTTTTGATTCATGATTTAAAAATCATGGAGAAATAAAAAAACATAAAAGTCATGGGGATATGTTCTAAAGTGATTGGTAAGTGATACCAACCCAGTTTGTTGGTCATTCACTTTATCTTAAATCACAGATGATTATTTAATTAGATAGAGTGTATGCTTTGGAACTTCTGCCTTATACAAGAATGGAATCTTTATTTAAAAACCAATGAAATTGGGACAATCCAACATTAGAAATTCTCACTCTGGAAACACACATTAAAAACCAAGAGTAAATTTAAATGCATAGAATCACCAAGTATTTGGTGAACAAATATCATTTCCCCAGCTACTCAAGCAAGGCCTTATTTTAAACACTAGGATTTCATTGCCTATATTTTGCCATTTCAACTAGCTGGACACGATGAAGTTGTGCAGAGAGCCATGTGCTCATTACTTACATGCATTACCTGGTGTGCTGTGGATTGTGGTTGTCATAGCACCATCCCCTAATGAGCAGCTATAAGACATGATAATGAGCCATGCAGGTCTCGGGAGGCCACAGACAGGTATTAGAGGTATAAAATATTCCCTAGTTTTTGTTATCAATTTCTTATGTGTATGGTTAAAACATATCTGCATAAGAGATAATGTAAACCTCTCCTTCATAGTAAAGAAAGAAAACTTCAGAAACTACTTAATCTCATCAGTTTTTTTTTTTTTTTAAAGAATGGATTTTGGTTTACTTACAAGGGTAGAGTGTAATTATAGACAGGCCATCCTAGTCATTTGGTTCATCCTAAGTTTGGAATGCTTCCCCCAAACTGTAAGATATGAATATTTTCCAAATTGTCCAAATAGTAACTTGCTTATTTTATGTCATTTAAAGTCACAATTTAGTTTTCACTTGAATAAGACACCCTTTTGTCTTACTCTGTCTCAATTCATTTTAATTTGCATGAATTTTATTTTGTTAGATTTAATTTATCTTTAATATGTGCACATAAATTTTTATATGATGCCCAGTATTTAGCAACTCTACTGTCTCTAAGGATTTGCCTAAATGAGATCAAATCACCTAGAGTTTCCATGATTCCTCATCTCTAGAGTTAAAACAAACCCAACCAAACCAAACCCTTTCTTTTTCCTAATATTTATGCACACACAGAAAATATATGGCTCCTAGACTTCCAGAAAATGATTCCATTCCATTTTCTCTTTAGCTTGGAAAATAGATTGAGTATAGGATTATGCTGATTTCACATGTTTGAATATAAATTTAATGGTTTCTTTAACATGTCAATGTCATTCTATGTAAACATTATCTTCAAATTTAAACATATTCAATATACACTATTCAAAATACCAAAAAGATAGCTGAATACATGTCATTATTTAATCTCCTATAAAGCACTGATTCATTCTTAAATATATATATACATACATACATATATATATGTATATATATATATATATTCTTTAAAAGATAGTAAATACCTCAAGAGAGAAAGGAAATCCCTTCCATTTCTATTTAGCAATGCTAATTTGCATTCAGAATCTCATGCACTTGGTTATGAGGATTCACCACCAACAAAAAGTGTAGCTGTACAATTGTGTTACTGTGGGTTGGTGATTTGGAGGCATTTGCTCTTCTCTTTAAATTGAGAGGGTCAAGTATAAAGGGCCATGTTGTCTACACATTGATTATTAGATATTTAATTATTTTCTGGCTAATGTTGGCTTGTAAATAAATGAAAACTATAAAAATATATTCATAAAGAAATCTTGATCCCTCACATTGCTTCCTCTCTCCTATTTTCATTCTTCTAATTCCCATTAAAGCTTTAGATATGCATGAACAAAGTAAAGGAAAAGAGAAATCTTGCCTTTTAACCATTGGTCTTCCTTGAATTCTTATAGTGGTGTGTTTTCTTTCCCAAGAAACAACAAAACTTCAATGAAATATTGGGTCAAGCTTGGTTTGCTGAGAACTTTAGGAACAAGGTTGAGGCCTGTACTCCTAAAACACATGAAGTCTCTGTTAAGTGTGAGACACACATTGACAGCTTAAAGGAAAAACTGACTTGTTGAAATAGCACACATTGAGATCACTGCTAGTTTTGAAGATCTGCCGTGAGGTGGTGTATGATGTATTGGAAAGAATGTACTCAGGTAAACATTGTGATGCTGAGGGTGTATCAGCTAGAAATGCATAATACTTCTACTTTACCACTACCTGTGAACTCGAAAGCTCTTGTCTTGACAAACACATCACTCAACAGACTAGCCAGTCTTAATCAGCAAGAAGGCTTGCCTGTGAAAAGGTCAGATGCTTATTCTGTTTCTATTGAAGGCTAACAGCCATCTGGTCCTCAAGTTCATATAACAATGCCTGTACATGGCAACAGCATCTGAATTTTAATGGACTTGCAGAGGAGTCTGGATTTGACAGTGAGAGAATTACATGAATGGTGGATCAAATTACCCCTGTGTGCTTTACTTCCTGTATATGAATACAAATGTTACAGAAGATGCACCTGAAATGTCAACAAAATGTGCAGTTGGCATTGCCATGGCATGCTCTAGCATGTGACACCTGTATGGAGAAATTACTTCAATTACTCAGATATGTTACTATAATAAAAATGTCAACACAAGAAAACTAAGATATGTCATCATTTGATTCATTTTTACACATGTACACTACACACACGCGCGCACACCCACACCCACACCCACACCTACCCACCCACCCACCCACACACACACACACACACACACACACACACACACACACACACTGATTTCAGTAGGAGCAAAGAGTAGCACCCAGTTAAGCAAAATGAATTAAGCTTTCACCTTAACGAACATATTTTCACAGTAATTTTTGCTGCTGTGCAGCACCCTTAAGAGAATAGTGCTATGTGCTATTAAGAATCAGCCCAAGAAAATAGAATTGTTGTTGACTTCTCCTCACTGAGTGGAAGACAAAGTGTTAAAGTTAGTGGCAACAGTTTAATATGATTATATATTATATTATCTCAGGAATGAATTTCATGTTTTAGAAGTACGTGTTAGCAATATTCAAAGTTTCGAAATGAATCACATTTTAGTCTTGTTGCTGTCCATCACAAGGTCTTTTTTATAACAAATTTCAGATCGTTTCCCTTTTTTTTTTTTTTTTTTTTTGATATGCTGAAGAAGGAATTGAAAGCCCCATGCATAATCATCAAGGAGCCTAGATTGACTTTTAGACCACGTGGGCTTTCTTTAAAAGGGAGGGGGCATGTTAAAGAAAGGGTCCAGTCACAGCCAGGGAGTGGGTAGTTTATCACAGATAGCCCTAAGCTTTGTAACTGACAAATGATATAAAAATGACTGTTTATGTGCATGTAGCATACTTGTATGTGTGTGTTTGTATGTGTGTACATGAATGTGTATACCTATGATCTGTGCGTTTGTGTGTACTATATATGTATGTGTGTGACTGTGTGTGTGTGTGTGTGTGTGTGTGTGTGTGTGTGTGTGAGCTTCCCCACACTCCTGTGGAGGCTGGAGAAGGTATCATCCTCCTTCCTTGTTCTGCATCTATTCCATGAGACACGCATGGTCTCTCAGTTACTCTTAGCTCATCATTTGTAGCTAGGATCCCTGGTCAGTCAGTCAAAGGGATCATCCTGTCTGCTCCCCAACAGTTGGGGCTAAAATAGGTTATCTACCAATTTTATCAAAGAAATAATCATAAATTATACACATGCAATTCGTATACATAATTCATTTTAATTAAAGGTCTGGAAATCTTTAATTGTAAAATAAAATATCCTGGAATAATTTATGGATTTAGAAATCATTTTCAAAAAAAAAAAAAAGAACAATCTTTGTTTTTAAGGAAGATAATAGAATTTTAAACTAATTTTCTTTTGGAGAGTTGTCTTTTGTAGTTTTGTATTTGTTTTTTGAGACAGATATATAAATAGCTTTGGAGCCTGTCCGGGAACTAGCTCTGTAGACCAGGCTGGCCTCGAACTCACAAAGATCTGCCTGCCTCTGCCTCTTGAATTTTGTTATTAAAGGCATGTGCCACCACCACCCTGCTGGAGAGAGTTTTTAATGATTATTTCCCATACGTGTACAGAGGGTGCCCATCACCATGGTGTGGCAAAAGTGGAGGAGAAAATAGTGAATGCAATGATTGCAAAAGGTGGTTGTGTTGCACTACTGTCTAGACCTACAATGACTGAGAGAGGACAGGGGTGTGGCTTGCTGGTGCAATGTAGGTTTCGCACCAGTCAGTCCCCGAGTGCAGTCCCACTGCTGCAAAAGCAGACAAAACCCACACAAGAGTCTTGAAAGATGAGACTAGAATCTGTGTTAGTTCTATACCAATGTCTCCATGGTAACATGCTGCGATGCATTTTTCAAGACTAGTCTTCAATTGAAAAGACCTTGGGAAAAAACAAGCTAAACCAGTCTACTTGATAGTAAGCAGACAAGACATGCAATGCTATATTATAATAAACTATTTGTCATATTTACAGGCATAGACAAGCAGACATGGTTTTGTCACTTGAGATTTGCTCATTTACTGAAGACCATTTAAAACTGATTTTCAAGAGAGGTGGCTTGAATCCAGCAAGCATGCCCTGAAATAAAATAAAGTTAATGCTATGCAAGAACCAGGAGAGACATTTGCAATGTAATTGCGATGTAAAAAGTCGTGTAAAATACTTCAAGAATCCTATCAGGATACCGTCAGAATGGCTAATAATAAGACGTTCAGCATCTATTGGGTCCTATGCGATGAGGGCTTTTGTCTTTAATGAGATTCTGACATTACTCGTTGGTAGTCAAGAACTTTGCATGCTATCTTGGTACATCTAGAAGCACTCGGCCATCTGAAATTATATTCTCAAACAAAAGGCCTGCTGCTGATGTAGGAAGATGGGATTTATCCAAAACTTGTCATATAATTTGTGAGAGACATATCTGTCATGTCAGATGTTTGCCTGTGCCTGCTTTCTTTAGAGAAACACAGTGCCATCTCCTCAGCCTTAGAAAGTTATATCACAGTTACTTTACACATTGAACTATAGCTGTTTAACAACATGACAAAGCTATTTTTGGATATGTTTATGGTATATAAACCGAAATGTAGTATCACAGTCTAAACTGAATAATTAATTATTTTAAAGTTTAATTTTAATTATGTGTGTATATGTGTGAGTGTATGTGCACATGAGAGCAGGTACCCACAGACACCAGAAGAGGGCTTCAGAGCCTCTGGAGCTGGAGTGGAGAGTGGTTCTGAGTTGTTGGGAACTGAATTCAGGGTCTCTGCAAGAGGAGAAGGTGGTTTTAACTGCTGAGTTGTCTCTCTGGCCCCCAAACTGAAGTATTTCATATATATACATATGGACGTTCTCATCAACTGAGGAGTATATATCTTGGCTTCTCTTAGAAAGGAGCACTCATCTCTTTTTAACTATCATATCATGCCTTCCATATTTGCGTCAATAGTAGAAACTCAGAAGATAAATGAATGAAACTGTCCTGAGAGCAAGAGTAAGTGAAGACACATCCTCTGTGAGGTAAATCAATTCTGCAATACAAAACTTTCAAGGGTAACCACAAAACATGCATTTAGTCAAGCTCTGTTGTATTATGGCTGTTCTGTTGCTTGTATGACAAAAAGATCCTCTAAAAGATCAAGGATAGAATTAATTTTGAAACCTGCAGCATTCTCTTAGCAGTAAAAATGTTAATCTGTGTGCTTATAATACATCCGGCTTAAGAGGAAAAGCATATGACACAGTATATCTGAAAAATTGAGAACACATTCTAAGAAAATACCATTTCAGCATATTACCTCATTTTCATTAAAATGATGAAAATGTGAATACAGAAAATCACTTAGTCCTCAGGCTAAAAATAGGTAGATCATCAAAACCTAATATCATTTTAGCTCAAATTGGTATTTTTTCAGTAAATGTTATACTCCATAATGTGAAAAGTACAAAGGAAAAATTCAAATTTGGGCAAGAAATAGGGCTTTAAAAAAAAAAAATCAAACAAACAGCTAATTCTATTGTTTTGCCTTACAAAGCTGAAGCTATAGGCTTGCCATGAAATGATTATTGAAAAAAAAAAAAAGAAAAGAATAAACAGGTCCTTCTGAAATGATCTTGAGTTCATCCAGTTAGCCTTAGGTTTTTCAGCCGTCTTACTTACATTCAATTTTCAAATTATATCATTTCTCAATTCCATTCCATTCACTTTTACCTTTTCTCCTGCGAAGCACGGCTATGTCAATTCTAAAATAAATAAATAAATAAATAAAAAACAATAAAAATGCAATACCAACTTTGCTCATTTCACTTGTCTTAACTAAAGCAGTGTGAGCTAACTGAGAACGGAAGTGGGAAAGTTCATCACGTGCTGGTTAGCTTAATCGTCATGGCAACACAACCGACCACTACCTGGAAGACATTGTAGTGTTTAGCATCTAATACAGCCACTGAAGATCAGAAGAACAAAGCAGCCAGCCACCAGAGAGTTCTCACCTCTACCAATGCTCAGACCAAAGGGGTGATCCACTGAACCTCAGATTGCATCTCCAGACTACACTGTTCTCCATCCAGCCTCAGAATCCTAGACTGCTCTCCAAGACTGCACTGAGCTCCTTATGTGCTCTCTACTTCTGGGATTAAAGGTGTGTGCCACCATCAGCCAGCTTCTATGGCTGTGTCTGGCTTTCCATTTTGATCTCCAGTGGCTTTATTAGATCATAAACAATATATCACCACCCAGTCTCTTGTGGGGACTGTCTACATTGGGTTGCCTATGGGTTTGCCCATGAAGAATTGTCTTAATTGATGTAGGAGGAGGCCATCGAACTGTGAGCAGCACCATTTTCTAGGGAGGGGTCCTGGCTGTGTTCAGAGCTGACAGACAAAGCTAAGCACATGCATGCATGCATTCGCTTCTCAGTTCCTGACTGAGCACAATGTGACCAGTTGCCTCAGATTTCCACCATCAACTCTCTTGTATCAATGGACTGTAACCAGAGCTAACACTGCAATGTGGACTAAAGTAAGCCCTTTCTTCCTCAAGTTGCTTCTAGTGGGGATATTTCATAGCAATGGAGATGAATCTAGAATAAGATAACTGCATTTCCACCTCATTATTATCTTTTAGTGCTGTTTTGTTTTCTTAGCAACTAAGTATACATGCAGTGTCCTCTTGCTTTGAGAATTAGGTAAAGAATTTAACCTGTTGAGGTACATTGGCTGCTCAAAATCACTTGTGTCCTGATAAGCCAGAAGTAACCGATTTTAAGAGCTGGCAGGTACTGGTGCAGATTTTCCCTCTTCTATCATGGGCGATATTTCCACAAGAGCCTGATGGTGACAAGAGGTAACCTAGGGGAGAAGACTTTATTTTAGCACATGGCTTTAGAAGAGACTAAGGTCTACTGTCAGTCCTTCTTGGCTTTAGCTTTGGCTGTAGAAGGAACTGACGTTTCCTTCATATCTTCCTCCTCCATCTTGGCAAAACAGGCTATGGAGGCTATGAGGGATGGAGTCTCAATGGAGGAAGTGAATCATCTCTGGGTTGACCTTTAGGTTTTATGGTGTAGCTCACTTCCTGTCCACTCTGTGCTTCCTGATTCCAACAGTGACAAGGGTGACACTCCGTGCTAATAGTAGCAAATCTTCTACAGCTGCAAAGAGACCAGGACATCCCCCACTTACAAGTGACCCAAGACTGTGGTTTAGCAGGTACATGGATATTCCAGGAGAGACAGGCTTAGCTGAACATGATTTGGGATATGTCTTAATTGGATGTGTCTTTTCTCCCAAGGAATCTTTTGATTTTGTTTTTGTAGCCTTGGCCATCATCATGCTGGGTAGTAGGTAGTAGGTAAAAGGTAGTATGCAGGGTCATTAAAAGATCATTCTGGGTGCTGGCCCTGAAGGACTTAAGGTACTGTGCATGAAAGAGTTGATTACTTCTCACAGAAGGAGTAAACCTACCTGGTCTCACTGTCTGACAGTTGGTTCTCTGTCAGCTCACTACTGCCCTCACAGAGCCCAGCATGGTTCTCTGACTACATAGCCAGAGCTGAGCAGATACCACTAAGATGCACTTGAACTTTTAGAACCTTTCTTTACATAGTTATCCAGTCTCAGACCTTTTACTACAGTAATGAAAGGTGGAATAACACAAGGTGTGTGTAAAGGCATTTCATTGGAATAAATCCCAAACACCTAGATGCTGTGTTTCACAGTTTGGATTTTTTCCTTGCAGGACTATTTTAAATTATATTTAAAAAATTATTCCAAGAAACATTTTATATACTGTATTTTGACCCTAACACCCATTGTTTCTCCATCTTCATGTTTACCCAATTTTGTGTTCTTACAAAAGAAAATAAAATCAAAGTAAAAAATAAACAACAACAATAAAAAGCAAGCAAAGAAACAAAAACCATCCAAACCAGCCAAAAAACTATGGAATTCATTTTGTGTTGTTTGCCTATTTCCAAACCCCAGGCCTGCCTTGATGTGGCTGGAATTTCCAGTGAGACTCCTTTGGAGAACATTGATTTTTCCATTTCCCAGAAGATAGCAGTTGCAAACTGTTTCTGGGTTAGAAGTGGGGCGTCCCCCATTTATGCTGGGACGTTGTCAGCCTGCATTTTTTTTTCAGGTCTTGTGTGTGCTGTTGGATATTACATCACCCTTTTGGAAGATGGACTGAAGATACCCAGTCTGTGTATTAAGAAGTTGGCTGTGTCAGCCCAAAAAACAGTAGTCACTAAGTTCCCCTCTCCCCTCCCCTCCCCTTTATCCTCTCCCTCCCCCTCTCATCCCCTTTATCCTCTCCCTCCCCTCTCATCCCCTTCCCTCCCTTTCCCTCTCTCCCATCAGTGTCCTCAAACTGACTATGTAGCCTAGGATGATCTTGAACGTCTGCTTCTCTGGATCGACAACCCAGAGTGTTAGCATTATAGGCACCATCACACACAGGACACATGCTGCTGGGGTTGGTGCCCAGAATTTCATGCAAGTTAGGCAAGAATTCTGCCAACTGACCTGCATCCCAAGCTCCCAAGACACAATTCCAAGAAGGATTCTATTAGACAAAGAACAAAGGAAAGAAGTTAAAACTGTTCTAAAAAAAATTACCATTAAAATTATTTAGGCAAAATGTCTTTGTTTAATATATAGATTAAAGTCTTTTCTTTTAGCCTGCTTTTATTGGCTATGGCATCTAATTTCATTTTAACAAACACGTGTTACACATCAACTGTGTGTCAACAGCAGTGATGGCTAGTAAGGAAAGGAATTGTTAATATCCCCGTTTTCCAAGAGCTTAAATTTTAGTGGCAAGAAAAAGCCATCTAAGCAAAGTACTGTGAACTTAAGTGTAAATAAAAGTTGTGTGTAAAAAAGTATATCAGTTGTTTATTTCCAGACGGAACACATCTTCCCAGTGGGAGGGACTGACTCTGTAAGCATGTGGGTCCTTAGCAACTTGTTTAGCATATCACAGAGCCACGTGACCACTATTGTAGGGGCATGCAAGTAGACTGTGGCAAAAAGCAGGTCAAGATGGAAGCTGCTCCTTAGGAAGGATTTCTGAGGTTTGTAGTTTTATCTTTAACATGGATGCAAAGTGTATGCATTTGCTATAAGTCTGTATTCAAATACAAATCCAACCCATTGGTAAGTTACTTAATCGATCCATGGCTTGCTTCTTGCTCTCCTTATGTGCAAAATGGGGATGATGGGGGGGAGGGGCGCCGGGAAGATTTATTTGTTCTTTTTTGTAGTCAGTGAGGTACAGTTTCATTTTTATTCCTTCTGAACAAGAGCCTTCAAAATAACTATACGGAACAGTCAGGCTTTTTATTTCATTAAATAGACACCTTTATTGACTTGGTGCAGTTTTTAAAAAGTTATTTTTATTATGTGGTTTCACACTGGATTCTGATTATATGTTGTATTTAAAACTGATTCTCACACATCTTCAACTTAATGACTTGTAGCACTGAAAATTGCATTCCCATCGATTGTTCTTTGCCTGGTGTTGATTCTTTCTGTCTGTGTTACCGATAGGATGGCTTTTCTGTCCCTCCTCCCCCCATCAATAACGTTACGAGCAAGCTTATATCTTTTCATTTTGAGGTTTAAATGGCGAGCAGGCAAGTCTCCATGTCCAACGATCATATTTTCTAACATCTTTTCATTTCAAACACGGCTTTGTTATTGGTTTTTATTATGAGGAGACGGAGATTAATTTGAAAGTCTCTATTTCTGTATGCAACTGCTGGCACTATTGGTCAATTGCTCGGTTGTGCTATCACTGTTAGTGACACTGTTGGAGCAGCTTAGCTAAACTCTCACTCAAAGAGTCCCTGTACAATATTTTTATATAAAATCGTTAATTAGTAGTATTATCTTCAACTGAACAGGAACTTTGATGTTCAATATCTTCAAGGGGATCCTGGGAGCAAAGGTAGACCCGAAACCAAAATAAGAATTATTCCAACTCTCCTTGATAATCCTTACACACGGTGAACTATCCCCACCTCAATAGGAAGCTTCCTGAAGGGGCTCTGTGGATGCCCTAAGCAAGCCTCTGAGTAAGAGATACTGAAAAAAGTTACACACACACACACACACACACACACACACACACACACACACACACATCTCTTGGTAGGTAGCGTTCAGACAATAGTGGGGACTTAAAGATGTCATTGTTGAATAAAGATAAACTTTTATTCTCATATTGTCACTCATGGAACACATACTATCTATCTCCCATGCAACACAAAAACATACACAAGCATTCTGCCATGGCCATGTGATTGAACACATGATACTTGGATGCGTTGATAAAACTACTTCAAATTTCCAGCCTCTACTGTTATAGGAGCCAGTGTAAAACATGATGGAGGTAGGGGAGTTGGCTCAACATTAGCGCTAGAAACCCATGTAAGTGATAGGAAGAGGCAGAGACAGGATCTCCAGAGCAAGACTAGCCATATTGAGGAGCTGTGGGTCTGATTGAGAAACATCGGCTCAATGAAGGAGGTGGGAGGATGATTCTGAAGTCAGATTTGGGTGTCCTCACACATATGCACACATAAATGCACATTCACATGTGTGACTCACACATGTAAGCATGCACAAGTGTGTGTGTGTAGAGAGAGACGGGGGGGGGCGAGAGGCGGAAACAGAAAATATGAAAAATATAACATAGAGAAGAGAGTGCCTCTCCAGAAAAACTTTTGATTTAGTGGAGAGGGATTGTGAACTGTGAATATTTTCCATTCTGACAAGAAAACACATAGATTTATTTGTACATGTGTAAAGAAAGGGCCCAGGCACCTCTGTGTTCCAGGCAGTACACTATGTCCTTCACTTGTACAATGGTGTCCTCTAAGAAAGCTTTTGTTCTGAGTTCACATTCATTTTGATTAGGAAAATATGCTAATTGTCAATTCTCTTTGGTTAAAAGAAAATATCTTCAGTTTTTTTTGACATATCTATAGATGTGCACCTAAGTGTTAAAATTCCTGCCTGATATTCGTGCCCCCCCCCCGCCTCTCTCTCTCACACACACAATCCTTATTTATAGGGTTTGTTAATTTATGTAACGTTTGTACTCCTACCATGATAGATTTCATATGTCAACATTACAGCATTTAACATAGAGTAGGGGGAGAGTCACACAGTTAATTCTTGAAAGCTAGTCCCAGCTGGATCTATCAAGTCACTGGTTCTGAAATTAAAACTGATTGTCACAAATCGTTTTGTTTTCTGTCTTCCTTGTTTGGACTTCCATTATATGCTTATCCAGTAACCATTTCCTTAACTTTCTCTTCTTTTATGTGATGGATCAAAATTTGTTACATCTGATGCGGAAGCGGACAGAGCTCTTGGGAGTGGCGCCTGAGGTCCACCTCGCTGTAGTGTTTACCCAGAGCCATGATGTAATAAGGGCTTTCCTGCCCTTCACTTTATTTGGAACTTTTTTTTTTTTTTTAACAAAATGGTATTTCCTGGAGTCTATAAATGAAAACATTTGAGAGTGTTCTCCAGTTGGCTTCAAGTCACATCAATTTAGAAACCCAGAATTATTTCAAGCACTTTTAGCTGTTCTAAGGTTAGCAATTAGCATTTTAATTTGTGCAAATGGCACTCAAAATGCTGTATCCGACAGACTGCTTCTCTTAACAAGAAAACCTTTTTGAAAAAGAAGAAACAAACAAACAACAAAACAAAACCCCCAAACTAAAATATTTGGTGGCTGTCAAGTTGAACTGTGCTCCTCCTTCACCAAGAGAGGGCAGTATAAGCACGTCTTACAGAAACGTCTCCCAGCCGGGGGTCCGCAGGAAGCTGCAGCGTTGTGGCCACGCCTACTAGGAATCCATCTCTACCTTCTCAGAACTTGATGGAGGAGGAGCTGTGATTAATTAAGGGTATGCTATGGCAATTGATGAGGCATCCTACAGCCTTCTTATTTTGTTTTAGATATTTTCTGCGTTCAATACATTTCTCGATTAGGATTTCACTTCTGGTTTGCATTTACGAGTTTCTAAAAATTGACATTGTTTTTCCTGTCAGGAATGGCTTTCAACAGGACATATTTTCTCCATCTGGTTTCAAAACAACAACCCAACAAAAAAACAAAACAAAACAATCCAAAAAACAACTGTAAGAGTTTTAGATGTGTGAATGATGGCTTTTTAACTTTTTATCTTGTATTAAAGCAATGCCTGTCTGTAATGTATAATTTTTTGACAAGAAGTGTGGCAGGAAATCTTAAGATAATTTCGGTACTGTATCAATTTCTATCCTGTTGCTGGGATAAAATGCCCTGATGGAAACCATTTGAATATATAGTTACAGGGGGGTGGGGGAGACATTTATACCCTGGAAGATATGTCAACAGACAGGAAGATGGGCTTATGAAAATAGGAAGCCTCCTGATCACACTGTAGGACACAGGAAGCCTCCTGATCACACTGTAGGACACAGGAAGCTTCCTGATCACACTGTAGGACACAGGAAGCTTCCTGATCACACTGTAGGACACAGGAAGCTTCCTGATCATACTGTAGGACACAGGAAGCCATCTGATCACACTGTAGGACACAGGAAGCCATCTGATCACACTGTAGGACACAGGAAGCCATCTGATCACACTGTAGGACACAGGAAGCTTCCTGATCACACTGTAGGACAGATAACTGCAAACGAGGCCAGGCTCTCTCAAAGCCCATGGCCTTTGAGGGAAGGTGACTCCCTTCTTCCAGCAAGTTCCCACTGCCTCCTCAAACAGGCCTGGTAACTGGGGCCCAGGAGTTCAACCTGGAACCCATGGGGGCATATCATCCTCAAACAAGTGTTGCTGGCTATAAGAATGATTTTGAATATGCACAACTCACACTGTAATAAAATGCCAACATGGAGACTTTGTGTGGATTTTGAACTTTTAAACAACTAATTGTAATTATCTTTAATTAGCAGTTTTGCTGGATCATGCAGGTTAATGTTAGGAAAGCATTACCACTTACGTGTTTCATGTTCCAATAAAATACAACGTTTTAGGTTGTAGAGACAGAATAATAAATTCATATTGTTTCTGTACAACAGCAGGTAGGATTTGTCTGCAGTGCATAATTGTTAAACTGGGTAAGACCAGATCTTAAAAATCGTCAGTAATGAATGACCTACCACATTTGTTTATTAAACACATGTTTTACGGATTTGTGAATTCATCGGTTTGGGGTGTGGAAAGGTCAGGACATAAACAAAAAAATAAAATAAAATAAAATCTCGGGATTAAAAATATGTGATAGTCTCGAATTTAGAAAACACACTTTTGTGTAATTTTAAACTTAAACATGTCAGAATGTAGTTGAAATGTATGCAACTAAAATCTACCATCAAAAGATGTAATTTTAAAAGCATCAATGGGACTTCAAAATTTTTGTGCAAACTTTAGTATGCCTTCTAGGGTTTATGTTTAAGGGTGTGTCAAAAATGCCAGCGCAGGTTGGTAAGTTGGCTCAGGGGCAAAGTCCTTGGTAGCACAGTATGGTAAAGTGGCAGTGCTCCCGCGAGGAGGCGTCAGTGCTCCCGCGAGGAGGCGTCAGTGCTCCCGCGAGGAGGCGGCAGTGCTCCCGTGAGGAGGTAAATGAAGGCTGCAAAATACCTAGAGCACGAAGACAGCCTGGTGAATGCAGCAAACACACAGCTTGTTTCAACAAAGCAAGGCCAGAGGTCCAAGGTTGTGCTTTCACTTCTACACTTACACTATGTCGTCTGTGTGCCTGGACTCACACACAGGTGCAGGCGCAGGCGCGGGCAGGCGCACACAGGTGCAGGCGCACACAGGTGCAGGCACACACAGGTGCAGGCACACACAGATTAACAAAATGTCAGTGTGGTGAAGGGGCGTTTGCTCTGGGTACTCTCACAGTCTGAGTATCCCGTTCACATGTACCTTTTCAAACATAAAAATGTCTAACTAAAACCATAGTGTTATAAAATTTTAATTTTTCCTCAAAATTTAGCAAATTTCATGTCTTGGTGATCCTCCTAGCTAGTCTGTTGAGCAATCAATCAGTCAGTTATTGAATCAGCCCATGGAGAATGTATTGAACACAGACCACATACCCGGTGCTTCTGTGAAATCCAGAAGCCCAGGGAAGTCGTCCTAAATAAGCATAGAGGTGCTATGGCCTTCAAGATGGCCTATCAAGGAGTGTAGGCAGGCCAGCCAGGCTAACCTGAGGGCTTTTGAAACGTTGCTCATGTGCAGAGGGAGGGGAAAAGAGGGACTTGTCTGGAATTTCCACTTGGTGTGATGTTTTGATGTTAGGGAAACACAAGTTGGTATTTATCACTGGGTTCTTTGAGACAAGACTAAGATTTGAGAATTAGAATGGTTAGAGTGAATAGTCTGATTTAGAATATTTATAGCTTCTTGAAACAGACTATGGCTAAGATATCTATAAGGCTTTGTTCCATTTGATACTGGGGAGTTAATTACAAAAGGCCATGGAATAAGGAATAATGGTAATTGAGTGAGGTTGTTGATGTGTTATTTTCTAGATATTTACAACTTACACAAATATTCTGATCATTTGCTACTCTGCTCAAAGAGTATTTCTCATTGCATCAGTGTAGCTAGCCCACAGCCTATGAAGAAAATGAAACCAGGTAAGGCTGGTAGAAAACTATGTGAACAGCAAGGTTGTCCACATACATTCTAACTGACAGATGAGGAAAACAACAGAAAGGAAACGTGTCCATTTGAAATCCTTGCTGCGGTTGGCACAGACAGGTTCTGAGACGCTTGATGTAAAATACACCCAAGGTTCTAACAAAAGTCACAGTGAGACTCTGATGGCAGAAAATGAGTCATGGGGCTGGAGAGGTGGCTCGGTGGCTAAGAGCACTTGATGCCCTTGCAGAGGACCCCAATTCTCTCATTACCTATATGGTAACTCACTGCCATCCCTAACTGCAATTTCATGGGATAACATGGCATCCTCTGACCTAATGCATACAGCACACATTGGGGTGCACATGCATACATGCAGACAAACACCCATCCATACACATAAAATAAACAAATCTATTTTTAAAGAAAGTAACTTAAAAGAATGTAATAATCCCATTATTTTAGCTTTTTATAATTACCATTGCATTTTATGAGTCTGTTTTATACAAAGATCCAAGGTATATAGGTGTGTGTTTAATGTGTTTATATATGCATACATATAACATATGTATAATATATCCATGTGTGTTTTCTTACCTAAGACATCATTTCATGAGATCGAGGACTTATTTCTCTGTTAAGTTCTGACATGTAAACTTAAAATGGTCACCCACATACTATGTAAGTAAATATATAGAATTAAAATATTTTAACCTATTCTTTGAGAAATTTACATATGTGTACCATATATTTTGATTTTACTGCCCTTCATTTCTTCCCCTGTCTCCTTCCAGCTTCAAATTATCTTCGTTTTCTTCATAAAACTAGTTAGTGCTGTCAGTATTCACATGGTAATTCCACTGGAACATGTGCTGTCTGTATGTGCTGTGTCTACTGGAGCATGTAAAAAGTATGAAAAGACACACCCTTGAAGAAACTGATTCTTTATCCTGTTTGCAGTCATTTTTATGTGTAAAAAATTACACTTTAAGAGCATGTAAGAATATAGGACTCTAACACCTCCAGCAAAATATACTTTCTTCAACTTACAGAGAATCAACAATGAGGTATGAGAAGATCTGAAGTAGAGACAGGGAAAGAATTGTGAAAATAAATAGAATTCTGATAATCAAATGGGTGACTATGAAGGTACAGGAAGAAGCAGACTTTTCCTCCAACAGAGTGAGGCTGAGTGGATGTAAGATTTCAACACATGTGCATCATGTGTCTAGATAAACCAAATAGAGAAAGGAGAGGCAACCACTTACACACACCAAATGAGGGATCAAAAGCTTCTCTGGTACAAGGAATGGATATCTTTCATTCATCTCGGTCATGTTTTAAGACACCAAAGTTTGTTCTTGGCAAATGCTAGCTAAAATACTAAAAATCCATTTCTATTGAACAATATCTTCTTTTCAAAGTCTATAAGATACTTGGAAAATCTGGTCATGAATAGAAACAAGTGTTTCTTATTCTTCCAAGCGTTGTAAAATATTAATTAAATAGTGATGGTTTTCCACCTGATGGGTACAGAAGGCACTAGAAGGTTCAAAATCTGTTTTGAGTGGAGCACGTCAGTGCTGATAGGTTCTGGAAAACTTCTGAGGCTGAATGAAGTGCCTGTGACCGTCTTGGGGAATGTGGAATGCACTGTGAACTCTGTATGGCCTGGTAAATGTTAAAGGCAGTCATGTTTTGCTTACCAGTAGGGATCTAAGTCCAGAGAAACACGTGCTTAGTGCTTTCTGGGTAGTCTGAACATCAGAGAGTACACACACACACACACACACACAAACACACAGATGGTATAACCTGCTATACACCTGGGTTACATGATACAGTAACATCATAGATGTGATCTATTGCTGACTGGATCATTGTGCTGAGCAGAATTCATTTAATGTGAAAACAGAACAATACCAAACACGCAGTGTTCCCAGTCACTCATGTGGACTTGACTTCGGAGTTCCTCATCCCAGCACTTCCAAGTTGTCTTCCTTTTGTGCTTCTTTTGACAAGATCGGAGATCCATCTCTTCCGACTGAGCGTCTTGACAACAGTGACACATTGCTACACTTCTCTTAATGTGTGAGGCCAACAAAGAAACTTGCTTGAACTCCAGTTTCACTCAAAGCCCATGTCCCCCCCATATTTAAATCAACAGAGTCTGAAAGTAGAGTGAAGCACTTACAGTGAGTTGAGGTAAAACTTAACCTTAACTTACTGTCTTAGTTACTGTTCTGTGAACAAGGCAACCTGTAAATCAAAGCGTTTAATTAGGGTGAGTCCCTGATCATCACAGTGGGGAACATGGCAGGAGGTAGACATGGTGCTTCAGTAGTAGCTACAGATTCCAACTGATCCACAAGCCCAGAACAGAGAGAGAGAGAGAGAGAGAGAGAGAGAGAGAGAGAGACAGACAGACAGGCAGGCAGGCACTGAGGCCCAAATGCTTCATTGAAACTTTGAAGTCCAGCCCCAGTGAGACACCTCCTCCAACAAGGTCACACCTCCTAATCCATCCTAAACAGCCTACCAACTGGGACCAAAACATTCAAATATATGACCTCAGTGTCCATTCTCGTTCAACCCAACACATTTATTCTGCATTATTATTGAGCACACTTTATGTACAGGGGACCATTGGAAGCTTGGGTATTGAATGGCTCGGGACAATGACATGTTTTCCCGTGCTTCTTTTTATGGTTATTGGTGATGATTGGCCTTTGGTCTGGCAAAGGCCAGACAGATTCTAGGTACACCATTCTTTCCTCAAAGGCTCTGGTGTTCATTCAGAATGGTCCCAAGGATTTTTGTGCACTTTCACTCATTATTGCTATTGTCATCAGTATCATTTTATGTCTTCTAGTTGAATGAGTCTTCTAGGCCTGGCATCTTTTGGTCTTTCTGATTAATGTTTATGGCATAATCTTGTGCCTTGAGCTTCTTCATTAATTTGCTTTTTTATTCCTTGGCCAATTCCCAAAACTGTGTTTCTGATTTAAGAAAAACAACGACAACAAAAGACCTCTTTCTGGCAAAATAATTCTTGCAAGTACACGCTCTTAATCTCACACTCTTGTCCATAGGTTTTGTAAATTTACTTTAAACTTTAAAACAAAACATTGGTTATTTCTTTTTTCCATTTTTCATATCTGCTATGACTAGTCAGAATTTTGTGTAGCAAAGAAAGGTACATTTGTTATGAGTGTTAGGGAGTGCAACAATATTTTTGGATGCTTATGAGGTCACCTACATTGGGAGAAGTACAACTAGCTACTGCTCCTATCATTGTTGTCAGAGAAATATATGTTCTGTGGATAATTAGAAATAATCAGATTGGGGCTGAGTGTGTGTGTGTGTGTTTGTGTGTGTGAGAGAGTGTTTGTGTGTAGGTATGTGCATTTGCATGTGTATGTTGGCTCCTATGTGCCTATGTGCACATGTGTGTATGAGAGTGTTTGAATGTGTGAATATTTGAGTGTATGTGTATGCATGTGCATGTGAGTGTGGACTGAGTGTGCAGAAGTTAGTGTGTAAATGTGTAAGTTTTGTGTGCATGTTTGTGAAATGTGTGATTGTGTGACTGTATATGTGAGTTTGAGTATATATGTGTGTGAGTGTGAAAGTGTGTGTGATTGTGTGTATGTATGTGTGTGAGTACTTGTGTTTGAGCATGTAAATGTGAGAGAATGAGTTTGAGTGTGAGTGTGAATAAACATGAGTATGTAAATATGTAAGAGTATGTGAGAGTATGATTGTGTGTATGTTTGCTTGTCAATGTGTGAGTCTTGTGAGTATGGGTGTGAGTGTGTGTGTGTGAATGTGTCATTGTTTGTATTTGTGTGTATTAATAAGTATGTGCTTGATTGAGTATTGTCGGTATTTATGTTGTGTTTTTAATATGTATGAAAACATATGTGTGTGCATGTGTGAGTTTGCTATTATGTATGAATTTGAGTGTGTCTGTGTCTGAGTGAATGTATGCATCTGAATATGAATGTTTATGATGGTGTTTGTGAGTAAATGTGTGAGCGTGTGTTCGTGTGTGTATGTGTGTGTGTTTGCACGGTTATGTTTGTATGTGAACATATAGGCTGTCCAGAGCATGCCCAAATCAAGAACTCTGTAGTCATTTAAGCAAAAGCAGTCCTTGGAAGAAGTCAACGTTTAGACAGCTTGATGGTATACTGGAGGCCCACAGTAGTAAATTGAAAGTATGAGTAACATTATCTGAGAGAGAATATTTTGTTCTTTTCTCTGGGCATTTGTTCCTTGTTCCGATTTGATTAGTAGAGGGAGAGTAAAAGAACATGGCACACCCACCTACGGGGGATGAGTCTGTGTTGATGAGATGGGGAGGAGCTTTGCAAGAGACCCAGGTATCAGACATTTCATTTAAAGTATTTTTACTACCTGGGAATGTTTTATAGTTATGGAGAAAAGACCCAATTCTGTTTTGTCATTTAAAAAAATCCAAGTAGCTATGGATTGCTGCTTGAAATGTCAGGAAAGTGTGGGGTAGGAGACTCTGACACATTGAAAGGCAGTAGGAGGAGGAAAATACAGCTGCTTCCTGTTTGGACTCATTACGCTCAGCCCTTTCAATAAACTGGTTACACATCTATTGATTCTTGTGTAGTCATTCAGTGACTAATAGCTACTCACCCTGCATCTCAATAGCATGGGATCTAAAGGAAGAAGAAACATAGGCAGAGCTCAGAAAACACAGATTCCCCATCTACAGAGGGGATGAGAAAGCCGCCCCCATACCCACTACGCTAAAGAGCTGGTGCCTAGAACACAGCGCTCTTCCTTTGTTCTGTTCAGGGTCACAGTCTGAGTCTGTCTCTTTTCTGTTTTCAGCCACTTGTTCATATTCCATTCTCTGAGCTCTTTTCTATGGCTATCATCACTCTACCTATTCATGCCATTGTCCTTAACTGCTTGCTTAGCTCCACTGCTCATGTTAATAGTTATGTCTTGGCAACAACCTTCAAAATGTCCCCAGCGAGGCCTTCCTTTAGTTTTCATCTGAACCACTTATTACCATGTTCACAAATGTTAGAAATCTCAATGCTGATGACTACGTCATAGGGAGACAAGAAATGTTTCTTGCTCTGTGGAAGTCCCTGGGGCTTGAAACAGATGGGCTTGAAAGCGCCGTGTTATATATATAAGTCAACGTTCATGAGTGCAGTGGCAGAGATAGGTTCAAAGTACAACAGAAGTCTAGTGGGATGGACCAGCCAAAGATTCTGTGTGAGAGAGTCATCAGACACTGTCTTTTAAGGCAGAAATGTAGACAAGTAAGGAGTGAGGTAGGGGTGTGAGTCACCCCGCGGCAGCGGGAAGCAGTGGGAACCCCATCTACTTGGACACATAGGCAATGAACGCATGCTGCAAGGAGAGTGAAGTGAGAAATGACAAAAGAAGAGGAGAAAGAAAAATGGGGAGAGGGGAGGAGAGGAGAGAGAGAGAGGGGGAGGAGAGAGAGAGGGGGGAGGAGAGAGAGAGAGAGGGAGACAGAGAGAGAGAGGGAGGGAGGGAGGGAGGGAGAGATGGTCATTTGAGGTCATCCTGTAGAATAGTTTCCAAGACATGAAGTCCGTACATGCCATTGATATTTTCTGTTGGAGAGAAGGGAAGTGCAGGAGATTCCAACAGCCTGAAGGCCACAGGAAACCTTAAGATCTCCTGTTGGTGGGCTTCTGCTGTGGGGACTGGAATAGATGAGATGGGAAGGCTATGCTCTCTCCAGAAGTCACTGTCCATTGTGCCTATTGTTAGAAGATGTGGTGTCAACAGAGGCTTTAATACAGGACATCAGGAATATGTGTCTATTGATTTAGAAATTGTCCTAGCAGTGATGACAAAGCAAGTAGAGACCATTTCCATGATTCAGATGAGAGTTAGGACAGACCTGAGGTACAGACATGGGAGTGGGTATGAAATGAAGACATGTACTGAGTAGGAGAAAGTCTAAGAAGGTGACCAATAACTTCCAATGTAGCTGAATATTTAAATCATGAACAGATAATCACCTCTATATGGATTCAAGGGTCATAACCCCTAGAATTAGAACCTGTTGAAGCACTGTGATGATGATTTGGGTACCATGGCATTGGCTGGGCTGTGTTTTCCCTATCAGAAGACAGGGGAAGACATTTACTTCTGATTCAACCAGAAATAACTAAGAGCTACAACTAACAACTCTATGATCCCCCTATAAACACCATCTTTGCCAGTATGCCCTTACACATGCCCATTCCCCCATGTTTTTATTCTCCCCATCCATTCACACACAACCTTGGAGAAGCATTCCAGCTGAAGTCTACTGTGGATACTTCTTCATGCTCCACCTCCTTCCTCGTCATGAGTGACATAATGACCCTCCTTGACACTGAGCTTTTCCTCAAGCTCCCAAGTAACAAACCTATGTGGAAGCATTTTCGTCTGCCTGAGATCTTACTGGGAAAGAGACCGTGCTTAGAACATGGTAGGCTATCATTAGATAATGTGTGGGTATCAAAAATAATTTTTTATCAACTTATGATTAAAGAACATCATGAAAACTTGGGGCCGGGGTGATGGCTTTATTTGAAAAATGCTTGTTATATAAGCATGCATTTAAATTCTTTTTAAAATGAAAGCTGTAACCCCAGCAGGAGTAGTAGTCACAAAATGAACCCATTAATTCTCCTTTGAGTGGTGGTGGTGGGGAATCTCGGGAAAACAAACAAACAAACAAAAGCAAAAACAACTGTCAGATTATGACCCCCCCCAGGCTACTGTACAATGCTAAACACTGCTTTCCTGGGACCAGTGGCAAACGCTTTGCTGGGTCACAGTAAGTACCTGAACTTTTGACTCTGTTCTTTAGGTTGGATGCTTAAAGCTGAATTATTCCTAGAAGATTGCAGGCAATATGGATGAATGGGCATGTACTGTGTCATTTTTACCTCACTATGCATTAGATTTGGGATCCCCGGTTGTGTGAATGATAGCTGAATACATCGGTCCGTCGCTACACTCCCCTCACGCTGTACCGCCTCCAGTTTCTCCCTCCCATAAGGAACTGTGTCAATCATGGTGTACAGCTGTGGTTAAGATGCATCACATGCCTCCTTAGGTATTTGTTATAGAATCATGTGTAAGATTGCAGGGAAAAATAAGGAAATTGGGCTTGGCCTTAACATATGTACACCTACTTCCATGCTCAGCTCTCATCTCCCACCCTTGGTATGTCCTCAAAAATGAAACTTCCGCGCTCCCCCCCCTTGTCTTTTAAAAGCTCTAAGTTACCCTCATAGCTCCTGCTGTGTTCTGGGTAGATGAGACACTTGCAACCATCTTTTGGTACCTCAGTTTGGTTTCCCCATTTTGTAGATAAATCTTAGAGGTGACAGTGTTTCATGAGGAACAACAAATAAAAATGCTTTGAAAGCACGTTGGCTGCCTGTAGTACTCTGTAAATGCTTAATGATAATAATATACAGTAGGGCATCTTCCCTTGAAAACAGCAGGAGTGCTTCCTTCCATAATGACCTGACAGATGGGTTATGGTATCTAATCCCCTTAAACCCCCAAAGCTCTTTGATAGTGGATGTTGTAAAAGGCCAGATTAGAGCACACGCTGCTCTTTTATTGAGCCCTTTCTTTCAGTATCTATGCCATATTCAATTGCTTCCTTCTCTAAGTGTGGTCCATGTTAACCTGCTACCTGCAGGAACAATTAGGAGCAAAAATAGAGACTAAAGGACAGAGCACTCCAGTAGGAGAAATTAGTTAATGCTTGTTGTCCCCAATATTAAGAATCTACTCTGCCCTTCACACGTGGCTTTTATCGAAGGTTCCTGCCCTCCTAATTCCTGACTATTAATCTCAAGCTGTGGGTATTTGTTGATGTTGAACACAGGCTCTTTGTGTGTGTGTGATAGTCCTGTTTGTCATGAGAATGGAGCTTTAGTGATATTAATTCTGCATCAGAGAGGCTTAGAGAAATCACAGACAGTTTAGGATATTTGTGGCATTTATGTAAGAGTTGGGCTTTCAATCAGCTCCAGTTGGGGAAGGGATAATTAATGACTATTGTACTCCAACCTTAACTCTACTCTTTAACGTGGACTGGACCAAGATGCATTACAAAGCCCCACTTTATTCCGTGCCCCCTTTTGAGCATCATTGTTGAAGATATCAGATCCCTAAACATTTTGTGGCAGTTTCTGAATCCAAATTCATTCCCCATCCTTAATTACCACTTAGGCTTTCTTTGCATGCTTAGAGGTACAGTTTGTTTTGACATTATCCAGCATGTGTAATTTACACAATCAGACAGAGGACTGATGAGGAGCCACACACAGTGACTGCCATGAAACTTGATATACGCCAGCCCAGCAATTGGTATTTAGCCCACCATCTCTCTGAATGTTGGACATTTAGTACCTCAAGATGGTTCTTCAAGGACTTTTCTGAGGATTTCCCACTTTTACGTTAGGCGGTCCTCCTCTTCTCTAAGATGTCCACTCTGGCTCTTGTGCCCTGTCCTCCACTGTGTTTCCATACATTCCTTCTTTTCTGAATCTCTTTCATGGTACAAAGTCGCATAATAGATCGCAACTTAACAAGAATTCTTATTTTGACTCTATGGTACCTTCATGTTTTTTATTAGTCTCTGAACAGTAGAACTTTCCAAAAGAGTTATCACCACATCCTGTCTCCATGTTTCAGTTCTGTTGTGTTGCTAGAACAAAGTAACACAGTCTGAGTCATTTATAAAAATAGAAATCATCCCTGTTGTTCTGAAAGTCTGGAAGTCCTGCGTAAAGATGCCAGGGAGGTTTGTCTGCTTCCAAGGTGGCAACAGGAACAGGAGGTAAAATTGAGGATCAGGGAAGTTCTCTCTATTTTTTTTTTTTTTTTTTTTTTTTTTGTAAAGCACAGATTCATTCATGAGGGCAGAACCCTCACAATTTAATGATTCCAACCCTTAACACCCCTGTAATGAGGAGTGAGTCTGAAACAAATCTTAGAGAGGACACATGAGAATCAGAGACTTGATTATACGCTCTCCCTCAGTGGTGTGTGTGTGTGTGTGTGTGTGTGTGTGTGTGTGTGTGTGTGTGTGTGTTCAATGGCTGTTTAACCGCAAATACCCAAGGATCCTTTATTAAATTCAATTTATTCACTTGTAAATAAAACATGCTGTTCTTTTTACACTCACTTATTTTACTGATTCATATAAGTAGCCAGCATGCAAGTAGCCGTGTGAAAATCCACAAAATACCTTACTTTCTAGATAGACTTCTCCCAAACTCCAGAGTTCTCTTGTACCACAAAGTAAGCAAACCTGTACTCCACAGACAATCACTGTTTTGAATCTAAGTCCTCGTGTGTGTGTGTGTGTGTGTGTGTGTGTGTACATTTTGAAATTCATGTAAGTGGGACAATACTTTCTAAGCATATAAGTTTCTTGGTTCAACAAGATTCATCTTGTTCTTGCTTGTATTAATAATACATTTTTTTTCATGTTGATGGACACTTGGGCAAGTTTGGGCCTTTTTTTTTTGTCTATAAGTTTCATTAAAAACTTTTCACACAGGTGTTTTGTTGGCATGTGTTTTTGTTTCTCATGGGTCATTTTTCTTGGAACTTCCAAGTAGAAGAGGAGGTGAGTGCTTAACGTTATAAGAAACTGCCGTTGTTCAAACATTCTCACACCATTTTGTGTGCCTGTCAACCGTCAGTAGTTTCACAGTCCCACCCACATATGGTGGTATCAGCGTTTAATTTTAGGCAATTCTAGAACATGTGAAATGGTTCGGTATTTTTAGTTGAGTTTGCGTTTGCCTAGTGAAAAGTCTTCAAGTACTTACTGGCCATTTTCGTGCTTTGGGAACACCGTTTGCTCAGGCCTTTTGACCACATAAAAATATGGCAACTGCATTGGTGAGTGGGTACAGTGCTTGCAGTACAAGCATAAATGCATGAGCTCCCTCTGCAGATGGGGGACAGAGACACGCAAACTTCAAGGTGAAACAGGTTCAGTAAAGACACTGTTCAAACAATAAGGAGAAGCAATGTGGGGAAAGACATCCCAATGTCAGCCTTTGGCTTCCACGGGCATTGGTATGAATGACTGCTGCTGCATAAACACATAGACACTCAACACACACACACACACACACACACACACACACACACACACACACACACACACACACGTCTGAGTGCTTTGGCTGCAAACCATGGGAATGCCTGTTGCCTGTGGAGTCTACAGAGGTCATCAGATCCATTGGAAGCATGATAAAGCCACCATGTAGTGGCTGGGTCCTCTGCAAGAGCAAAAAGTGCTCTGAATTTCTCAGCCATCTCTGCAGCTCCAGACAATCAAAAATGTAAAAGTGATTTTTTTTATGATTATAGTAATGAACTGTGTTCTGCATGCAAATCCTTTGTTAGACTTGTGTTCTAGGAGTTTCCTGTAGTGTGTCTTCTCTTTTTGTTTCTTTAAATTATCTATATTGTTAATGAAACCTTTTATCGATAGTGATTTTTTTCACTATGTATTTTATACCCATTACTTGGTATGTGTTTCATGTAAGAAGTCTTTGCACATCACAAATGATGAGGTGTTCTTTCTTATTTTCTTTTCTAGGTTTTATAGACTTGGCTCTTGCATTTAATTCTGTAATCCTTCTCAAATTAGGTTTTGTCTATTGAGTGAGACAAGTGTCAGGGATCATTTATTTTTCCAGAAGGATGCTTCATTGCTCTACCATCATTTGCTGAAAGGAATTTTCTTCCCCTACTGAATTATCTTAGCACTTTGATAAAAATTTTCATACATTTTTATGGAACACATTTCTTTTTTTTCTGCACATGTGTGTCTGTATGCCTACATACCTGTATGTGTGCTTACATGCTGATGCCTGTAGAGGTCAAAACATAGAGTCATATCCCTTGGACAAGGAGTTACAGATGTTTGTCAGCTGCTTGCCTTGGGTGTTGGGAATGAAACCTTGCTTCCCTGTAAGAGCAGCAAGTAGTTTTAATTGTTGAACCATCTTTCACTTATTTTGTTTCACAGAATATTTTAACTTTATATTTCCGCTAATGGATATCAAGTACTCTGGCTGTATGTTAAGTATTATTATTGATTCAGAGTTATGTGTGTTTCTTTTGAAGGGTGTTTTAGTTAGATGTAAGCCCTTTATTTTGCCATATAAATTTTAAGAATGTGTCAAATTTTATGAAGTTCTTTTGGTTGAATTATACATCAGAGTGAGTAAATTACCACTTGAACACGAGCACGTGCTCTGACAAGTGGATGTAGTTTATCTCCCCATCTATTTAGACTTCTTTAATACTTCTTAGGATTGTGGAGTTTTCAGTGGAAAGTATGTTTTTTGTTAATAGCAAACCCACAAATGACTTAGTGTTGATACGATTATAAAATGTGTTTGTACATAGGACATGGGGGACCCGATAGCCTTCATCACTTTATTTTCTATTCCTTCCATGTGGGGCAAGATTTCCGTCAGTCTGTCTGCAAGTCTCCACTGATGACAGGTGAGGGCTCCTCCTTGGTTTCTGTGTTTAGTTACATGGGTTCCATCTAAATTTGGTAGTTTGATATATTGTAAGTTCCTATGATTTTGTAGTTTGATGATCTGCCTTCCCTCAGTTGTTGGGGTGAGTGGTCTCTGTCAGCTCAGTTTACATAAGGCAAGAGTGGAACACAAACTTTTTTTTCCTTGCTATTTTGCTTCCTGCCTCTTTGACATTTACTTCTCATTCCCTCTGCATACCTTGCATGGTTAAGACGGTATTTTTATGATGTGTACGTTACCTAATAGCAAAAAGGTGATTGTATTTTCTCACATCCATCCTTCTAAATGTCATCATTTCTTCTGTTGGCTTCTCCTTAGTCAGGTGTCAGTACGGTCCTGTCAGTCATTTATGCTTAGAGATGACATGTCTTTTACCTTCTATTTCTTTCAGCACTCTCCATCTTTGTACTTAAAGTCTGAAACTTTATACTGGAAATCTGTTTCGTGAACTTAGCTCATCATACTTTCTTGCCCAGGTGTCAGTCTCTGATTTCCTCTCCTCCCCCTTGTTTCCCTTCCATCTTTCTGCAATCCCTTCTTCCACTGCCCTCTTTCTCCGTCTTTCTGCATCGAACCATACCAAGCCCAGGGTCCTCCGTGTGCTCAGCAGGTGCTGTGTCACAGCCCAAACTCCCTGACTTGGGTAGAATTGACTTTGACCATGTTTGTTTATGCAGCTGCTGAAGTGGTTGCCTTACGTCTACATCCTGCTAATTGTTTCCAAGCTGTCCCACCTGCCTCCATTTCTTCCAGTTTCCCTGTTTCCCCTGTGTTCCATTCTGCTTCACTTGCCACTCCTGCTTGGTCACTGCTTTTTACCCACAGCAGAGAAAAGCCAAGCACACTACCACTTTATGGCTTTGAAGAAGGAATTGCCTTCTTCTGCCAGACACCCCTGCTGATGCGTGATGTTCCAAGGCCTGCAATTAACAACCTTATTCACTGTCAGTTCTTTTACTACCTTAGTTTTTTTTTTTAAACAATGGCATAATTCAATTTATTACTTGATGCTGCATTTACCTCCTTTATTTCCTTTTACTATGATGTGAACTCTGGGGAACAGGCCTTTTATCCTCTTCATGGCTGTCTCACCTGCCCTTTGAATGAAATCCAGTGGTTAGCAGGTATCCAGAAATACTTTGGGAATAAATGAATGAAGTGAACATGTACAGAAAAGCCAATGACCCATGTTTATAACACCACCTGGGCTATAAAACAGAACACCAAGTGTTTTTCATAGTAAGGAATGATAATATAATGTGAGTAGAAAATAAATAAAACCAGATTTCACTGGCTTTTGTTTCTGTGTTACCTGTCAAGGAGACCAATCTTCAATATACCCATAAGAGAAATAAAACTACACTGTAAGAATAGAGCTTAAAACCTGTACATTCTAGACCAGTGGCTCCTGGACCTTTCCTAATGCTGTGACCCCTTAATACAGTTCCTCACGTTGCAGTGACCCCATTCATAATATTATTTTTGTTGCTAATTCATAACTATAATTTTTGCTACTGTTATGGATTATAATGTAAGTATCACACTTGCAGATGTCTTAAGTGACCCCCATGAAAGGGCCAGTCAATGTCCAAAGGGGTTATAACCAGCAGGTTGAGAACTGCTGGCCTAGATGGTATCTGTGTCCTTTGGTGTGGATAGCTGCTGTGCTGTCAACTGGACACAAGCCGGAGTAACTTGAGAAGAGGGAACCTCAATTGAGAAAATCATTCTGTGGGCAAGCCTGTGGGGGCATTTTCTTGATTGATGACTAATATGATAGGGCCCGGCCCAATGTGTGCCATGTCTGGGAAGGTGGCCCTAGGATGTATAAGAAAGTAAACTGAGCAATACAGGAGTATGTAGGAAGCAGCATTCTTCTATGGCCTCTGATTTTGCTCCTGCCTCCAGGTTCCTACAACATGGTGTAATTAGTAGGTCAAAGAGTTACATAAAATTAGTAATAAAAGCATCAAGACCAGTGTGTGTTCTCTGACTAGCAATAAAGAGTTACATCTAGTACCCTAGCCTGGGATAAGGACCGATCTATGCTCCACTTAAAAATTGAATTCAAGGGTGATTTGGCTTGTATGAAATCATAGTCTAATAAATATGCTCAGAATCACAATATGGAACTGAAGATCAGGATTTCATTAGGTAGCCAGAATTCAATGAAGAATCAGAAGATGCAGGCTATACAGATAAAATACCTTTGGAGAAGGATACAACCTGGGTGCTATTGCTTCAGGATCTATTGAAAGTTGATTTTGGCCATGATTGGGTATTATTACACCATGTCTGAGATAGACAATTTGACAAATTGTATGCGATGAGAAACAGACAAACATTCATTTGATGTTTCAAAACTTGGGAATGTGGAACTGGGTAAAGAACCTGCTGTGCAAGATGAGGACCTGAGCATGGCCCCAAGTACTTGTGTGAAGGAGGGTATGGCTGCATATGTAACCTCAGCACAGGGTTGGGGGAGATGGACATATTTCTAGAGCTCAGTGGCCAGGCAGTCCAGCAAATTACTGAGCTATGGTTTCAATAGGAGACCTTGTCTCCAAAACAAAATAAAAAGGTGAGAGAAGCTAATGAAGACATTACTGACTTTTGGACTTCCCATCCATGTGCACACATGATGGGAGATATCATTCTGTAAATATGTTTCTCATACTGGTTAATGAATAAAGCACTGTTGGACAATAGGAAAGCAAGATAGGCGGAACTAGGAGACAAGGAGGAAAGAGGAAGTAGTAGGGAGGAGTCAAGATGGAGAGTCTGGAGAGAGCAGGACGCCAGCCGGCTCTCTGGTAAGATGACACCACATGGAAATACATAGATTAATAGAAATGGGCTAATACTGAAGACAGAGGTAGCCAAGAAGAAACAAGTAACGGGCCAACAGCATTATATCAAATACAGAGTCTCAGTGTTTTAATTGGGGCTGGTGTGGCGGCGGGACAAGACCAGTGGCAGGAGGAAAACCTTATTCCTTACCCACACACACCTTCATATTCTTATGTACATTCACACACCAAAGCACACACACAATATCACACATATACAACTATAGGGAAGCAATCCACATCTACTGGTTATTGTGCACTATGAATGGTTCCTAGGACACAATGCTGTTAAGGCATCTGACCTCAGGGAGTTTTAAGAGAGAAAAACTTGAGAAATTGATGTCAGTCCCAGGCAGAAGAACAGGACAGCCACTGAACTGATGGAAAGATTTACCAAAATCAAGATATACCCCTGTCATTCTTTTTGTGTCAGAGTAATTTTTATGGAAGATGTTAGAACTGTATTGTTTTATTTTGAATCTCTGCAGCTGCATTATAGTAAGCTTGAATTGAGACACTGGGTTTCTTTGAAGTAAAATTGGGTAATGTCATAACAAGTAGAGGGAATATATTTCTGACAAATTAATCAATATTAATCTGGTAGCAAGCTTATAATATTTCTATCTTCAAAAAGGTTCTGTGTAACAGTTTGTTAATAGTTTGCTTGAAAATATGAAAGGTGTGATTTTCAGACACGGTAATAAGGTGAAGCTGGGGAGATTGTCAAATATTTGATGTAGAGACATCAAGAGGTAAATTATAAGGCTTACACATCTCATTGGCTCCCATAAGATACATCTGTCTTGTGTAATGTTTGGCAACTCCTTCTTGAAGGATGCTCTGGGATGTGTCCCGTCTAACCTTCCAAGACTCTCTTATGTAGAAGTTCTGTAGCATTTTCCATCTTGAGTATGGGAATTTTGGCAGTATGGATATCAGGGCTTCCTAAAACGGAGTCATGGGACAGTATGTGAAGGTCACAAAACACTCAGCAACAACAAACACTTCCTGAAGGTGTGCTGACCAAAACCAAATTAAAAAAAAAAAAAAAGAGACTTGAATCTGAGGTGTTCTTGGGAGCCCTCGGGTGTGTTGAATCACATAGCTTCACTGAAACCCTCGGTTCAGAACACACAACCTGCCCACCTTGCTCTGCATTGATACCAACTTGACATCCAAGACCTGTAAGTGCCTCCTGACAACCTTCACCTTAGACCATTGTGTGTTACGAATAACCGTGCTTTGGCCGCACCCGGCTTTCTGTTCTTATTTAATGGCTTAAATTTAGAAAGCAAAGATTTTTAATGTTTTCTTTCCATCAGTCCTCAGTGTGTACCAAATGACTGTTTATCCTTAGATTGTATTGCATTAGAATGTTTAATTTAAAAGAGTGCTGTTTGAGTCAATAGCTTGATTTTGTAAACAACAACAACAAAAAAGTTGAGGGAATTTTTGATTTGGAATTAAGGCAGAATTTTCAACTATTTCTGAAATGGCCATAAATATACTTCTTCAACTTAGTGACATGTGTTTATGCTAATTGGAGTTGTCAACATTGATGACTATAACAGAATTATCAGTCAGCTCTAAAAAAATGTTGACAATGGTCCATGCCATACGGCATCCAATATTTGTTCAAGGTTTAATTCTTCACATAAAGCACACAAGCATGTCTATGACATAAATTACAGATTTGCTTTCATTTGCTTTCAATAAGTGATACAATTACATGATTATCAAAGAATTATTTTAAAATAATTTTCTTCACGATTCATGAGTGGTGTATGCTCGATTTGTAAGCCTATGTCTTGATACCCAGGATCATGTACAATTTCTGAGGCTAAAAGGGGTCACTAAATGGATAAAAGCTTATGGAGCTTTGGTGTAGATGCAGATGTTGATGTGCTAGAAGGGTTTGCAGAGTGCAGCTTGGGTGATACCAGTCAACTGTGTGGATGTGTGTCTGGGTCTAAAGTGATAGAAAGTTAGGGAAAGGCTTGGGACAGGGCACATAGCATTGCAACAACTTCTATTTTATTTTATTTATTTTTTATTTACATTAAAATCAATCTTTTTTTAAATATACCAATCTCAATTCCCTTTCCTTTCCTCCTCCCATTCCCCCCTACCTCCTCGTTGCAGCCCCATCCACTCTTCAGAGAGGGTGATGCCTCCCATGGAGGATCATCAAAGTCTGTCACATCATTTGGAACTGGACCAACCCCCACCCCCACCCCACCCCCGTATCTTGTCTGAGAGAGTATCCCTCTATAGAGAATGGGCTTGACAGGTCCATTCATGCACTAGGGGTAAATTCTGGGCTCCAACACCTGAGGTCCTATAGGCTGCCCAAGCCCCACAACTGTCACTCACATTCAGCGGCTTGGTTCAGTCTTACACAGGTTCCCCAGTTGTCAGTCTGGAGTCCATGAGATTCCATTTGTACAGGTCAGTTGTTTTTGTGGGCTTCTACAGCATGGTCTGAACTCCTAGAATCTCATTGCAAAGAGTGAGTAGTAATGAGCAAAGGGGACAAGATAACTTTTATTTTAAAAATAATCAAGGGAACCCAATCCAAGTGTCATGTGAGACAAAGTCACAAGCTAGTGTGATCTTAGTTTGTAAAGTTGAAAATGTAGAATACAAACAGTCTGGAGATTATCTATAACACTATAGAAAATAGAATTGCAAAAGCAATTGGGAGGGTAAAGAGGCTTAAAATCTTGGTATGAGGGCTAGAGAGATGGTTTGGCTTGGTTGGTATAGTGCTTAGTATAGAAAGGAAAGGGAGAGTTTGATGCCCATTTCCTGTGTGAAGAGCTACATCTGGTAATATGCCCAGTGCTGAATGCAGAGATAGGAAGATCCCTGGGACTCATTGGATGGCTAGCTGAATCAGTAGACTTAAGTCCTAGTGAGAGACTTAGTCAGAAAATAAGGTGTGTTTTAAGGTTGATCTCTAGACTCCAATACACTCATGTGCACATGCAAACACATGTACCATCCACATATGGTCGTCCACATCTACCCATACCCAAATGGATAAAGTTTTAAAAATTATATATATATATATATATATATATATATATATATATACAGACACACACACACACACACACACACACACACACATATATATATACACACACACACATATGTGTGTATGAGAGAGAGAGAGAGAGAGAGAGAGAGAGAGAGAGAGAGAGAGAGAGAGGGTTAAAAAGCTGGGAAACTCTATCATGGTGATGGCCGATGATAAAAGATATAACAGGATAGAAGAGGTTGTCACTGTTGGAGAAAAAAGAATGATAATCATTATTCATTGTAATCTCACGAATTACATAAATATCAGTGAGTATTATTATATAGTGTAGTTGTTTTGGGTCCATAACAGAGTAATTTTCTAATATTCAGAATGGAATGTTCTATACTAGAGCGACCCCTAGAGGTAATCTGAATTCCTCCCACCACTGTGAGTCTACTGGTTGCATTGCTTTCACCTTCATGGGTGAGACAGTTAGGACACTGCGTTTGAAAAGTAGTAGATCACCCAGCCTTCTCCAGACATGGTGTGTAATAGAGTACTGGCAATCGATGAGAAGGCTATGGAGGAGTTAGACTGCATGACCTATGAAGTCCCTTCTCCCAAAACTCATAAACTGATATTTGCCCCTGAGAGTTCACCTCAGTTCAGACCCCCAGCCTTCACCCTTGCAACCCTAAGAACTTAAATTGTTTTTTGTCTCAATGCAAGCAGACTTTGGCCTTCTGAGTCACATGAAAAATAATTGTTGAAATCTGTCATCGCTGTGTTGATTTGGGCTATCAAGTATCTCTTCTTTCTTTGACCACGATTTTGTTTTGTTATTTTGAAGGGTGGATAATACTTCTTTCTTATTGCATGTTATCCTAGTACAATGAACTCCAGCACCTGTCATTCTTCTAGAATAAATGAATAGGATCCTGCTGTCATGCCTATCATTCCTCATTCTGCCATAACCTGGGATAGTTATCTGCATGAATGTGACCAGTCTTTCCAAGATTTAGAGTTCCAGCATATGACATGAAAGAAGGAAGGATGTGTGGCAGTTACATATCTTATTGTGAGGTTTCTACGCAGGTGAACACACCCCAGGACCACAGCACCACCTGAGTTTCTGGCCTATGAAGCAGCATTGGATCTTTCCTGTTCCTAAGAGTACTGCTATTTGAATAATTTATACTTTTCATAAATTTTCACTTAATTACACTACAAAGTTAATTTGTAATGACTTCATCCCAAGAATAGTAAGTTATATAAGACTTATATATTAAATCCAAAAGTTCAATTTACTTATTTACAAAAGTATTGAAAACATGTTGGAAATGTGAAGTATCTTTCTGAAGAAAGGTCCATAAGGATCTGGGAAATCAAAAATGTTTCTTGATGATCTTAGTAATCAGAACATGTACATGTGGATTCAGGGGATGTGTAATAAGACCTTGTAGTTTTGGTGTTCTCTTCAGTAAATCAAAATTACTATGAGCACAATGCCTCATGATACTGATGAATAGCCCAGGAATTCTTTCTTTGTTTTGAAATGATTGATTTAGTTTAAATTTTCTAGAACTTTCAGTTAGGTTATTAGAAATCCATACAGTCTCTTTAAGTAAAATATTCATTCTCCTGGTGGTAATCCTCAGGCTGAGGGAAGAGGAACATGGAGTTAAAGCCAAGTTGGACTGCACTGTGATCCTCTCTCTCTCTCTCTCTCTCTCTCTCTCTCTCTCTCTCTTTCTCTCTCTCTCTCCACATATGAGATACAGGAGAGGAAAATTAGAACTGAAATAATTGAATAGATGTAGTAATATTAAAATACTTAACAAAGTTATACCACACACTCTATAAGTACATATATAAAAGACAACTAAAGAGAAATATTTGTGTTCATTCTTCTGACTCAAGAAGAGTAGCTTTATTTTTATCCTAAAGTCATGGTGTCCTTGCCTCTGTCTTTTATTTAACACCTATGTCTAAATTTTTAGATTGCTTTATGACAGACATGGAATTGCAAAAATTTCTGCACCTTTGACCAGAATATAATTCTCAATGCCTTTATTCCACTGGAAGTGTTTATTTAGGAACACAGGGTGTTTTGTGGGCACAGACACTGAAATTTGACATTGAGTTGGATTATGGTCAGCACTAAATGGAAAGTTATCTAACCTAAGATGACCACATCTGTACACCATTACCCAGGGTTATGTTTGGAGAGAATGCTCAGATTCACCTGTGCTGGGGATGGTATGTTGTCCTGGTTGTGGTGCAATGAATAAATGGGTTTACAATTTCTTCAGAGTCAAGATAGAACAGATTAGTTTCTATCCTTCGTAGAATGTTGGCCTGAAAAGCCAGATATGGTAGATTTAACTTACTAATTATATTCCTCATTACTTAATAGGCCTGTAATAATCATAAGTGAGTGTCAAGTTGTGTATATTTAGATAGGAAACTTTCACACCAACTGACTGTAGGCCTTCCTCACACAGCAAGACAATGGATACTCTGTTTTACCAAATCCACTAGAAAATAAAAGTATGAAGAGATCACTTAGACATATAGTTTATCTGTACATTCAGATCAATGACCAAATAACGTTCACATGAAACGCTAATACTATGATTAATATATTAATTACAGCATAAAATCTGTGAGGTACAAGTTTAGTGAAAGACTCTGCCTCAAAACTAATGTAGAGTTTGATTGAGGAAAACACATTCAGTGTTGATCTCTGACCTCTACACACTTGCACACTACTCTCCCTTCCTCCTCTCTCTCCCCTCTATCTTTCTCTCTCTCTATCCCCCCCTCTCTCTCTCTCACACACACCTGCACAAACAGGTGCACATATACAATTAGCAAATATAAGCACATACAAAGAAATACTCAGGCATGCTAACATGAAGATATTGATTTAACTAGGTAAGAGATTAACAGAAGGTAGTGGGGGGACACTAGCTACTAGCTACAGCATTTGAAACAGAAAGTCAAATTAGAAGTCTGTGTTTGAGAAATAACTGGATTAGACTTTTTTCTTCATCCCTTATTAGTTATATGATCTGGAACAAGCTGTTTGACCTTTCTAAGTTCCATCTTCACTGCAATAGAGTAGGGATAAAATATTGCTACCATATTTTGTGTCAGCTAATGGTCTTAAAAATGTCTTGAGACAGATTTTCCTTTTGATGGGAAGTGTACATAATGTGTCTGTAGTGCATGTGTGCATGGATGTGGACACATGACATGTGATGAGAGGACAGCTAATAGAAATTAATTCTCTCCTTTCACTGTGCAGATGCTAGCATCAAAGTCAGGCCATTGGGCCTCATAGCAACCACCTTTGTGCACTAGGCCATCTTGCCAACCCACAAGTAGAGGTGATTTTTGTTGCATCATTTGACAGCCCTTTACTAAAAGGTCCTGTATTGAGCTCTATGTATAGATTAGCAGTGAGATCCCCAAATGAGGAAGATAACTCTCCTTTTCTAAATACTTCCTCTGAAAGTGCCCATGGAGCCTGTGAGGAGGGAGTAGGACTAGTGAAGACCTCACATTCTCATGTGTATAAAGTACTGGAAGGGAATGATCACAGTCATTCATTCATAGACAGTACAGTCTTGGGACACCTATCTCTTCCCGTATGGATCCAGGAGAGGAGAGGTGTATGTTAGCCCTTTACATTTTTAAGAGTAGCTGAATGAAATGGATGACTTCCCTTCAGATGGACTTCTGCATGTTAGGTGCCGGTTTTGGGTAAAGAGCAGAAGAATTGGCACAAGATGGCAGGAAAAAAAATACAGACACTGCCTTCAGTCATGTCACAGTTGGCATAGAAAGACTACATGAGTATATTATGGGTTTTCAGGCATCTGGACAGATCACTGAGCTTGAACCACATAGCCAGGATGCTGACCAAGTACCACATGAGGGAATAAGGTACATTCAGCCAAGAGCAGATGGCAGATGGAAAAAAAAATACTCTCTCAAATGCACCCATTGCTTACTTGATACAGGTATTACAGCTATTCAACTTGCCTGGGGGAGTCCCTGTTACAGACTTCTCAGTGCTGGAATTACAGGTGACCTTCCATATCCACCTGGCATTTACATTGGTTCTGGGGGTCAAAACTCCAGTTCTCATGCTCATATGGACATGGAAAGCATTTTGTCCACTAACCCTCTGCCTAGACTTATTGTTTGTTAAAAGCATTTTTCTTTAGAGATAATTAAAATGTCAAAAAACTAAGAGGTAGTCAAAATTGTTCATCCCTAGGTGCTACAAGAGTCAGATGTTGGGCTGATGGGAGAGGTCATTCTGTAAATATGTTTCTCTTATTGGTTAATGAAAGAAGCCCTGTTGGCCAATAGGAAAGCATGATAGGTGGGACTAGAAGAAGACAAGGAGGATTCTGGGAGATATAGAGAACAGTCAAGTTGTAGGGACTTGAGAGAAGAGGTTTGGACCCTCTTTCCGGTAAGATAAGACCAAGTGGAAACACTTAGGTTAATAGAAATGGAAGACAGAGCTAGACAATAAGAAACACTAGTAACAGGCCAACTGTTTTATATCTAATACAGCATCTTTGTGTGTTATTTGGGGCTGACATGTCTGTGGGACCCAGCTGGTGGAAAGTGTTTGCAACACTGGGCCATTATCTATTTTCCCAAAACAATTTATTTTTCCCACTAAAACATTAGAATTTCATCACAGTGTCCTTCATCCTATCCCAGAATCTGCTTTGGTGCCTCCTTGGTAGACATTGTGGCTTCACATTAACAACCCGGTGTCAGCCTTGGGGCTTCCAGGAATTTCCTGACTTCTTGGTACTTCTTGCTGACTAGCTTTGTTGCCACACTTATGCTAAGTGGAGGCCACTGAATTTTGCTCTGTACATTCAGTGTTAAGACTTGATTCTGGCACCCACTCAGAGTAACTGATTCTTGCAGGTGATGCCAATATAACTGTAAAAAATTCAGAGGGCTTGTTCATAGCATCTCAAGTTTCTCCTTTCTGCAATGAATCCTATCTTCTTAAGCCAGCCTAACCATGTTGGCAAGTCTTGAGGCTTTGCTTTCTAGCTGCTTTCAGAACTGTCAGTAGATACAGGTGATGGCTAACAACATGTTTTCCTGCAATATAATGAAGTTCCAAGATTAATAAGAAGGGAAATGGCCAAGTTTTAAAAAACTGACAAGAAGGGGGAAATGGAGCATTTAATAAGATTTGTTTTAAAGCTGTTATTTTGGAGATTTAAGTAAATCCTCTTAAATACTCCCAATTTTGAGTCATAAGCGTGCCTTAAAGATTTCTTTCCCAACAGTGCAAATAAAACAAAAACAACCTCCCATTTCTGGGTGTGATGATGGCTTCTCTCCTCTTAGGGGCATGGAGTGTTATGCTTTAGAGCTGCGAGAGATGCAGAAACATTGATTATGCTGTTTAAAAATTATCTCTACTTTTTTAAAATGGCAAAAAACAAAAAAAAAGTGACATTATTTTCAGGATTGGACTATTCTGAGATCAAAGTCCACCTTCTGGGTCAGGTTAATTTAGGCAGACATATTTTAGTGCTTAACAACAGAGTGCATTCCTCAACTGTAAATTTCAGTTTCCTGTCACAGAAACCCCAAAGGGATACTTGTCAAAACCAGAATATTTATATTAACTGGGGTCTCTGTGATGCTTTCTGGCCCAGAAGGACCCCATCACCTCAGGCAGGTCTGGATTGTCCTTTGAAGGACCCCAGGGATTAGAGGTTACATTATTCTCACTGTCCTCTGTCTACATGTGAGTCTCCCTTCCTATTTTAATTCTCTTTCTTCGCTGTTGTGGTGGAGGCACAGCTGGTCCATATTACTGCACAGTTACATCCCATTGCTCTGATTAAAAAAATGAGATACTTATTTTTAATTTAAAGTATTCTTTAATTAATTAGAACCCCCAAATTTTAGCTCTTTGTGAGTTTGGAAAGTCTTGCTAATCCACAGGGAACACACAATTTTGAGAAATACCATCATTGCTCTATAAATGTCAGGCATCTTTGCAACAAACATTTATTTAGAGGAATAGTATACTTACAAAAGAAATGGCTTCCTGGAAACTTAAACAGATAGACAAAAACTATGCAGAATTTGCTCCAAAGTCTTAGTGTCTCAAGATGGCCTCCGATGTGTTACAGAAACTTCCTTGATCCCTAGAGGCCTGAGGCTTCCAAATCTATCTAATAATATACAAAGTGAGGCCCTGGTTATTTTCTTAATGCTTTGAACTGGTTGAATGTGACCAATTGGTGAGAATTAATTTAAATGTTAGTGAAATACTGAAAAATCCATGAGAACAACAAATTCATGTCAAATCTTCTCAAATTCTTACATATCTTGAACAATTTCCCAGTGGCTCCATGTGACAGTGGAATTTTTAAAAGTCAAATTTGTGTTTGCTACAGTTTAGATGCCCACAGCTGGGAGGCTGGCTTCCTTCATACTTCTCAGTTTATGACCATTCAATGAGAGGAATGTTATTTCATATGTAGAGACATTTTAATAAAAGCCTCCAGCCTTCATGTCCTGCGTTCAGATTTTTAGCAGATGGCACTGTATCATTCCTGATTCTTAAAAAGGCAACTTGCCTTAAGCAGTATGAAAACACGACCTTAATGTAAAACAGGAATGTGTATTTCTCAGGCAGTGACTGAAGACAGAAAAAACCAAAAAATGCAGCTATGCTAAGGGAGGATTCGTGTTCTTTCCAGAAATTTCTCATTTAGGAAATGTAATTAATTTTGGGGAGTTACCTGGGTGGTTCCTGTCTTGATCATGACAGTGAGCTCTTTATGATACACATCATTTTGAAGTCTTCCTACCTCCTCTAACAGCTCTCTAGGTACCCCAACTTTCTTCAAGAGGGTGTGTGACTCGTCCGATGTCATCGGTTTTCTTGGCAGCTGAGCTAAGATTTGAACCCGAACTACCTGACTCTAAACTCCTTCAAGCCATCTGATAGTTTTATTTTCCACTAGAGAAATATGTCATTTGTTCACTCATGAGGTCTTTAAAACTCTCAAACATTTTCCATTTTAAACCACAAAGTCATATGCAAGCAGTTTGAGAGGATGTTGAGCTCAGCATGCTGGATGTCAAGACCTTGTCTTTCCTCAGAGATTTAGCCTGGTCAACAGTGTTTCAGAGATACACATTGGCTGCAGCAATTGCATTTATGTATTAGCAGAACTCAGGAAATAGTCCTTTCTTCTAAAGCTCCCCTTTCCCTCTTTTTTTTTTTTTTTTTTTTTTTTTAATTGCTTGGAGGGAGACTGCCTTTTCTACTTATTAGAAAATAACATCAAGTCTTTATCTAATTTGCATGCAATTGCCTATAAACACTCTGTCTTATATTGACCTTTGATCATTCCTTTCATTTCTCTTTGACAAAGAATACTCATTGATTGAGCAACTTGAGTAGACATGGTGACATAGTGGGACCTCACATAACTCCGGCGTATATAGAAGATGACTAGAACTTGGCATGAGCTATTCAAATATATTATGTTTCTATGGACTTGGCCATTTCTTTTCCTGTGGTAGGCTCTTTGTGAGTGTGAATTCATGACTAAAAAGCATATAAATTCTATGATTCACCAACAAATGAAACCAAGAGCTAGAATTATTTTTATAGCTGTGGTTTGTTAGGCAGATAGTTCTGTCCAAATAATGTAAAAAAAAATAGACAAATGGGATACTATTGCATATTTTCATTAGGGTGATTATAAGAGATTCTGTATGTTGGAAATCACCTTCACGCAGCATACACTGTCAAATCTCAGCAGTTTATATGGTCAGAGTTACCTATAATTTAAATTAATATCAGATTTTTAAAGTTAAAGAGTGTGTAGTTTTTCCCATATCATGAAGTTTAACTATTGCTTTTGCTAAAACATTTTGCATTTTCTTTGAGTGTATATGTGTACACATGTATAAGTGACTGATTACATGCGAATGGGATCACATAGATGTGTGCATACAAAAATAGGGGGCCTCGGGGCTGAGGCTAGGAGTATTCTGCACTCATTTTCTGTTGTATTCATTGAGACCAGGTCTCTCAGCTGAATGCACAGCTGGTGATGTGGCTGGCCCAGACAGTTGGCTTACTCTGGGCATCTTCTGTCTGAGCCTTCTGAACATGGCAGGTACAGGTAGTTCTGAGGATCCAACTCTGGTCCACATGCTAGACAGCAGGTGCTTTATCCACTGAGCAATCTCTCCAGCTCCAAAATTTACAATTTTAGGAGTGGCTTTTATAATTTTAAGAGGTAATTGTTTAAGTGGTCAATGAACTTAACAAACTAATTTTTCTTTAAACAATGAGTCTCATTTATAAATGTGGGCATTTGAAGCTGAAACTGTAGATGTTATATATTCAGTTTTCTTTTAAGCCCTTCAAGAACTTGGCCAGACAAGTTCACTTGTCTAATGAGCATAGCTGCCTTGAGAATTTAAATACGCCTTCTAATTCTAATAAATTATTAAACTTATAAATATAGTAAATCTAGTCCCCTGATATGTTCTAATTCTGTTTACAAACTCAGTCAAAAATCTTCTACCTTTGACTTGAAATCACCAGTCAATTACATATTTTAAATTGAAACTCTAAGGTTAATCTGTCAGATTCCAACGTGCCAATTCCACATCATTACAAACACTCTAAGTACTGAATATACACAGATTGTCTCAATGATTAAGAACCTATTCTTGAACTTGACACAAAAGTATTAATACTTCATCAAATCTATAATTAATTCTAAACCATCCTGGATTTGGAAAGACATTCACCAAGGGATTACTTTATCATCTCAGATGTGGAACACAAGGCTTTGTGTTGCAGAGTGAGTCTTTTTATCTCCAGTGTGGACACCTGCTATGATAACAAGGCTCCAAGCTTTGTCCTCTGCTGAGGTTTGCCTCACCACCTCTGTCCCCCGGTGATGCTTCTGCTGGCAGAGGCAGAGAGGAGCCAGTCTGAGACACCCACAACCAGTATTTACCTAATTCTCAACACATTGCCTTTTATTTACGCATTTCCATATTAAATGTGAATATCACTCACATTATTCCTGCCACTGGGTCATAATACTTACAAGTATTTTAGTGACTTGTTTGATTCTGAATATACTATAAAATCACAAAATGTTTTAGTAAGTGCTTTAAAATCTGATTCCCAAATTCTGGAATTAAAGTCATGTGCCACCACCACCTGGTCTATCTTTGTATTTTATGTGTGGAAAAGTGATTTGTGTGTGTGTGTGTGTGTGTGTGTGTGTGTGTGTAATAATAATGGAGGCTCTGAATAAAGTATGGGTGAGTCTTATATAAATTAGAGGGCCTCTCTCTTGCCTAATCACTAACCATTTTTACATAATCATACTTCTCTAATCCTAGTACACTCATGAAATACAGCTTTATTACCCACCAAAGCCAGTAACTATTCAGGATGCATTTCTGATGGAGAAATTCACACTTGAACTAAATGACAGCATGCTTCTTGTACACATCAGTTACACAAGTTTCCCCATGCTATAGAATCAATCTAAGACATATTCAAATGGGATATCAGAAAAGTTATATATGATGGTTTATCCTGAACAAATTTTAGAACTTGACAGATTATTTTCTAATGCACAATGTACAGACTAATTTATAATAGCAAACATATTTAACAGAAACATGGATAATATTTATTGACAGGATAGGAATATAAACTTCTTGCTTTATGCCTAACTGAAGTCAAAAGCAATTCCTTGCTTATTCTGAACTCAAATCTATCTTAAAATTAAGAGTATATTAAATGCTTGGTAACTGTCATAAATGGGTAGTCACATCTTCAGCTTACCTTACTGCCAATGATTGAGCGCACTTCATCATCTGGTGACGTGGGAGTATCAGATATGTCTGGATTACTGTTGCTGAGGCTTCGAGAACGATCTAAGTTAAGGCTTGCAGGTCTCACAGCAGACCTAGCCATTGTGGCATAATGCATGGATCCTCCCAAACCCCCAGGACCTAGAGTTGAAAATAAAGAGAACATAGTTAATACGAGAGAAAACCAGAAAAGGATCCCGAGAAATAACCCGAACACTTTACAGAACCTCACAAAAATTATGAATTGCTTTAGTTTCTTCTTCCTTCCTTCCTTCCTTCCTCCCTTCCTCCTTCCTTCCTTCCTTCCTTCCTTCCTTTCTTCTTTCTCTCTCTCTCTTTCTTTCTTTGTTTTTGTTTTTCCAGACAGGGTTTCTCTGTGGATTTAGAGGATGTCCTGGAACTAGCTCTTGTAGACCAGGCTGGTCTTGAACTCACAGAAATCAGCCTACCTCTGCCTCCTCAGTGCTGGGATTAAAGGTATGCACCACCACCACCCGGCTGAATTGCTTTAGTTTCTAAATAAAAAATTACACAGATTTTCATAAAAAAATTGTAAACAAAAACACTCAAGAACCAATGACGGCTATATGAAGTTTTATTTTGTAACAGTTGACATAAACTGTATGAATTATAATTAAAATTACTATCTTAAATGTTTCTATATTGTATAAACAATAAAAATAAAACGAATAAGAAACACTAAAAATTTTTTTCTTTAAGATTTGTTACTTCATATGTATGTTTGCCTGCATATATATGTACATGTGTGCATCATATGTGCATGCCTGGCTGGTGTTCTGAGGTCAGATAAGGGTGTTCAGTCCTCTGCAAATGCAGTTACAGATAGTTTTGAGCTACCATGTCGGTCCCTCTGTAAGAATAACAAATGTTGTTTACTACCAAGCCATCTCTCTAGCACCAAGATTTAGCAAATAAATCAACCAAGATTGAATAGAGAAAAATATGGAAGACTTCCTTATAATTTCAGTATATTGATTAAGAACTTCATTTTTCTTCTCAATTAATTCTAAAATAGTCAAACTTTAAGAAACAGACTTTCCTTTCGTCCCTCTCCCCTTCCCTCTCCCTCCCTCCCTTATTCCCTCCCTCTCTCCTTTCCTCCCTCCCTCCCTCCCTCCCTGTATTCCTTTCTTTTTTCTTCTTCCCCCTTTTTATAGGGGTTTCTCTGTGTGACACAACTTGAAAAAAAGATGATGCTCTCACATCAATCTTCTGGAATATTGGGACTAAAGGAGTGTGCCACCATGCCTGGGTCCACACAAATATCTTTCAAATGACTTTTTAATGATGTGATAACCAAAACAGCAGCAAAGAGAAAGCAGGTCGTTAGACTTCATCAGAATGGATCCCTTTGTGGATAGACTAGCAAAACAGCTATTTGCAGGTGCTCAGGGTCTGCTTCTTTTTCAGTAAGGAAAGACCACAATGGCAAATAAACAGTAACACTTTCAGGTACAGAGGAGCACACTAACTGGGGACCATCTCAGGCACACAGGGTTGATACAGCAGTGTACCAAGCAGGCACAACCTGCTTCCCTGGTTACAAGGGCCTCCCTTCTACAACTGGGAGGATCCTCCATCGCAGGGAGAACCAATGAGGACATCTTGCATGCCTGTGACCCTTGCTACTGAAAGAATTCTGCAGTCATCACAGGGTTGGAGCCTCTTGAGGAAGGAGATTGCAGTCTGTACCAGAGCTTTGCCTAGGAGAAGCACGAAGCTTGCACGCTCTTCCAAACCGGAGTGCTCAGGTTGTTTCAGGAAGGCACCATCTTGGGTGTAGAGTTATGTTGCAGGCAGGCCACAAGCCACGTTCCACCACTCAGCCTGATTTATCATATGGTCCAGCTATCCGACTTCACCTACACAAGCGAAGGAAGCGGCATCAGTGTGTCCATGATAGCCAATAAATGCAATCAACCTAGGTGCCCCCGGTGCACGGGTGGGTGAATAAAACACGGAGTACACAGTATTCAACCCCAAGAAAGAAGTATATTCAGCCACATGTGATACCACGAATGAAGACCGACTGTTGCTTACAATGAGTCATGCCCTCCATCAAGACAAATTGACCATGCTCCACCTCATACGTGGATGCTAAAAACAAAACAAAACAAAACAAAAACAAAACGAAACAGTGAATCAGCTGTGTAAGGGCTGGGGGAAAGCAAGTTAGGTCCATGAAGGTTAAAACAGTCAGATAAATGGCAGGTCTAGGGTTCGGTAGCACAGATGGGTGTGAGTGTTCTGAAAAGCAGATAAGCTACTTAAAACTTTTATATTGAAAGTAAATTCTTTTCTCATACAAAACATCCTGACCACAGTTTTCCCTCCCCAAACTCCTCCCACCTGCAGCCGGCCTCTCTGCGTCTCTCCAGAAAGGAGAGGGCCTCCAAGAGACAACACCAAGCCCAACAAAGCAAGATACAGTAAGACAAGTCAAAAGCCCTCAAACTGAGGCAGGGCAAGGCAGCCTAACAGAAGGGGAAAGTCCTAGGAACAAGTCAAAGAGTCACAGACACGCTGGCGCCCACTGTTAGGAGTCCCACAAAGACACCGAGTTAACACGTATGCAGAGGCCCTGCTCCAGTCCCCGTGAGCCCATCCATATGAGCCCTATTTCGTTGATTCAGTTCTGCTGTCCTTCATCCATCTGCGCTGACTCCCACAATCTTTCCATGCCCTGTCTTCCTGGGATTCCCCGAGCTCCCGGGGAGGAACCTAATAGAGACCTCCACTTTAGAATCTCTTCACGTAATGTCTGACTGTGTGTGTTTGCCCTCTCTCCCAATCTGCTGCCAGAGAGAGCCTCTATAACGATGGCTGGACAAGGCACCGATCTGTGAGTACAGTACAATATCATTAGGAATTGTTTCACTGAATAGTTTTTCTTTTGCCAATGGTGGTTGGTTCTACTTAGCTTTCTGGACTATTTCTTCTCTGGTTCCTGGCCATCCAAGAGTGTCAGGCATAGGCTCTTTCTCATGATATGGGCCTCAAGTTAAACTAGACATTGGTTGACAATTCCCTCAAGTTCTCTTCCACCATTGCCCCAGCGTGAATGTCTTGCAGGCAGGACAAATTGGAGGTAAATGGCTTTATTTTATTAATTTTATTAATAAATTAATTTATTTATTAATTGATTATTTTTTCTTGTTTTACGTATCTATCCCAGTTCCCTCTCCCTCCCTACCTCCCTTCCTCCCTCTCTCCCTTCCATGCCCCACAACCACCCTCCCATCCCATTACCCCCCATCCACAGGGAAGGTGATGCCATCCAGGAGGGATCAACAAAATCTGTCAGGTCATTTGGAGTAGGGTCTAGGCCCTCCCTCCTACCTCTAGGTTAAGGGAGTGTCCCTCCATGGAGAACATGCTCCCAAAGTCCTTTCATGAACCAGGGATATATCCTGGTTCCATTGTCAGAGGTCCCTTAGACTGCTCAGGCTTTCTAGCTGAGACCCATGTTCAGGGGGTCTGAGTAGGTCCAATGCTGGTTTCCCAGCTATCAATCTGGGGGCCCATTAGCTCCTCCTTGTTCAGGTCAGCTGTCTCTGTGGGTTTCTGTAGCCTGGTCTTGCCTCCCTCTCTGCATCTGGATTTCAGTTCAGCTCAGTGTTTAGCTGTGGGTGTCTGCTTCTGTTTCCATCAGCTGCTAGATGAGGGCTCTATGATGGTGGATAAGGTAGTCATCAATCTCATTATCAGGGAAGGGCATTTATGGTAGCCTTTCCTCTGTTGTTCAAATTGTTAGTTGGGGTCAGTCTTGTAGGTCTCTGGACATTTCTCTAGAGTCAGTTTTCTCTTCAAACCTATAACAGACCCCTCTTTTATGGTATCTCTCTCTCTCTCACCCCTCTCTTTCTCTAGTCCCTTCCTTCCCTGAGTCAATCTTCCTAGTCCCACATGCTTTCCTCTCTTCCTCTTCTCTTTATCCAAGCTCCCTCTCCACTCACTGTCCCTCCTACTCCCAATATGCTCAGGAGATCTTGTTCCTTTTCCCTTCTGTGAGGGACATTTATGAATCTCTTAGGTTCCTTCTTGTATCCTAGTTTCTCTGGCAGTGTAAATTACAGGCTGGTGATCCTTTGCTCTATGTCTAAAATACCAGTACAATTCTTCACTGACCTTAAAAGGATAACAACCAACTTTATATGGAAAACATAAGTTCCAGGATAGCTAAAACAACTCTGTACAACAAAGGAACTTCAGAAGTCATCACCATGCCTGACTTCAGGGTCTACTACAGAGCTATCTTCCTGAAAACAGCATGGTATTGACACAAAAAATAGACAGGTAGTCCAATGGAATAGAATCAAATATCCTGATATTAACCCACACACCTATGAACACCTGATTTTTGACAAAACAGCTAAAAATATATAATGGAAGGAGGAAAGCATCTTCAGCAAATGGTGGTGACACAACTGGATGGTGGTGTGTAGAAGACTGAAGATAGACCCATGTCTATCGCTATGCACAAAACTCAAGTCCACATGGATCAAAGACCTCAACATAAATCCAGCCACACCGAGCCTCTTAGAAGCAAAAGTGGGAAGTACCGATGATGGGAGATGTCATTCTGTAAATATGTTTCTCATACTGGTTAATGAATAAAGCACTGCTGGCCAATAGGAAAGCAAGATAGGTGGGACTAGGAGACAAGGAGGAAAGAGGAAGGAGTAAGGAAGTCATCAAGAAGGAGAGTCTGGAGAAAGCAGAATGCCAGCCGGCTCCCTGGTAAGAGAAATACATAGATCAGCAGAAATGGGTTAATAATCAAGACAGAGCTAGCCGATAAGAAACTAGCACCTGGCCAATAGCATTATATCAAATACAGAGTCTCTGTGCATTATTTGGGGCTGGCGCGGTGGTAGGACAAGAGTGGCAGCAGGCGGAAAAACCGTACTCCTTACAAATGGCGCCCAACGTGGGGCACGAACCCATGACCCTGAGATTAAGAGTAGAAAAGAGGGGTCAAGATGGAGAGCCTGGAGAGAACAGAACCGCCATTCCTCTGCTCTCGGTAAAACCACGTGGAAATACATAGAAATGGGTTAATAATTAAGACAGAGCTAGCTGATTAGAAACTAGCACCTGGCCAACAGCATAATATCAAATACAGAGTCTCTGTGTGTTATTTGGGGCTGATGCAGCGGTGGGACAAGACCAGCGGCAGCAGGAGGAAAAACCTTATTCCTTACATACCCTTGAACAAATTGGTGCAGGAGACCACTTCCTGAACATAACTCTAGTATCACAGACACTGAGATCGACAATTAATAAATGGGACCTCCTCAAACCGAGAAACTTCTTTAAGGCAAAGGACATAGCTGACAAGACCAAATGGCAACCCACAGACTGGGAAAAGATTTTAACCAATCCTATACTTGACAAATGGCTGATCTCCAAAATATACAAAGAACTCAAGAAACTAGTCACTAAAACACCAAATAACCCTATTAAAAAGTGGGGAACAGAACTGAAGAGAGAATTCTCAATAGAGAAAATCAAAAAGGCAGAAAGACACTTAAGTGCTCAACATCCTTAAGTGCTCAACATCCTTAGCTATCAGGGAAATGCAAATCAAAACAACTTTGAGATACCATCTTACGCCTGCCAGAATGGCTAAAATTAGAAACACCAATGACAACTTATGCTGGAGAAGATGTAGAGAGCGGGGAACACTCCTCTACTCCTGGTGGGAATGCAAACTCGTACAGCCATTCTGGAGATCAATATGACAGTTCCTCAGGAAAATGTGAATCAATCTACCACAGGACCTGGCATACACCCTTAGGCATACACCCAAATGATCCACATCCATGCAACAAAGACGTGTGCTCAACTACGTTCATAGCAGTACTATTTGTAATAGCAAGAACCTGGAAGCAACCTAGATGTCCCTCAACTGAAGAATGGATAAAGAAGTTCTGGCACATTTACACAATGGAATACTATTCTGTGAAAAAAAAATCAACGGACTCTTGAAATTTACAGGAAAATAAATGGAACTTGAAGAAATCATTCTGAATGAGGTAACCCACTCACAAAAAGAGGAACATGGTATGTACTTGCTCATATAAGGTCGATGGTTTTATGGCTAGGTTGGTATCCAGGTTCTTTTTTAATAGTTTACAGAGTGTCTTCCTGTACCAAAAAGACGAGGATGTAGGGATGAAGGCTCCATGTAGGCACCAGCTTGTCCTCTCTACCTGCAAAGATCGTGTGGATGTTGTTCTTGGCAATGGACACTGTCAGTTTTCAATGAGTATTAGCCTGGGTTTTTTTTTGGGATCTCTTTGGCTAACAACTTGACCTATTGCAAGTCTGACCCACACTGGTTGGTTACAAAAGATGGCAGTTCAGACTCTGTAATCCCTTTTACTAGGAGTCCCCACCAGGGTCCTCCTCATAGATTCCAGGAAATTTCCACTGCACTAGGTTTCCACACCTCCAAGTGCCCTTGCCCATTCCAGCTGTCTCTCCCTTCAATCTTTGCCTCTTTCCTGTCCCTGCCACCTAATCTTTCCAGCTTCTGTCCACACCCATCCCCAGTCTTCCCACAAAATGTTTTATTTCCCCTTCTCAGAGAGATACACGTGTCCCCTCAAGTGCCCCTCTCTTTATATAATCTCTCTGGGTCTGTGGGTTATGGCTGATTATCATTTACTTCACAGTTAATATCCACTTATCAGTGAATATACACAGTACTTGCATTTCTAGGACTTTTTAAAGAACTTTAAAAGGGGGATTTAAAGATTTCCACCATAAAACAGTGATAAAGAAATATGCAATAATTTCACTGGTTTTATCTATGCTCTGATTCAAATAGGATGCTATACCCCATGGATACTATTACTATGTTATTAATTTTTGTGAATTATAAAACACTATTGGGAAACTGAAAGAAAATTACAGAACAGAAGGAACATTTGCAAATTGCTTACCTGATAAGATCATAGTGTCAAACATACGTTAACAATAATCTATTACATTTCCACAACAAAGAGATAACAATCCAAATAATGACAGAGAAAGGATTTCAATGGATATTCCTCCAAGTAACAGACATTGATGTCCAACAAGAACATGGAATGTAAAATTAAAATTCCATTTGCTACATATTCACATCAACTAGGTTGGTTACTAAATGAAAGAAATTAACTAGTAGTAACAAGGATGTAGAGAAATTAGAATGTCTATACATTGCCAGTGGGAATAAAATTTGATGTATCTACTGTAGAAAATAACTGGGCATCACCACCAAAAGAGTTAAATTCATAATTATCACATGACCTTAATTCTGCTCCCATCCCAGAGAATTAAAAGCAGATGTTCAAACAAAATGTTGTTCATGAATATTCATAAAAGCACTATTCACAGTAGACAAAAATTGGAAACAACTTTGTCACTACTGATGAATAGATTAAAGAAAAACAGTATTCCCTTATACTGAAGTATTATTCAGCTATACAAAGGAATGACACATACTACAACATGAATTTTGAAACATGTCAAGTGAAAGAATCCAGACACAATGGGACCTGAGAGATGGTTCAGCGGTTATGAGTGCTTGATGCCTTCATAGAGGATCTGAACTCTAGTCTCAGAATTCATGTTGGATGACTCACAACCACCTGTAACTCCAGATCCAGCAATCTGATGGATTCCTCTGCTCTTCAAGGGCACTGCACACATGTGCATGTACACAAACACACTGGTGCACGCACGTGCGCGCGCGCACACACACACACACACACACACACCAGACACACCAGACACATACATACAAGAATTAAAGTATAAAAAGAAATCAAGGCACAAAGTAGGAGATACTACCTGTATATTAAATGTACAGAATAGGTAAATTTATAAGTTTATGTATAAAAGTTTTGCTCTTGGGCAGTTTGGGAGGCAGAATGAAGAATGATTATGTGATGGACACTTTGTTTTAGACTTTGAAATATTTTGAGAGAAGATTGAGATGGCATCACATAAAATTTCAGTATATTTAAAGCAGCTGACTTATATACTTTAAATGGTTAGCTGGTTTTACATGAGCTTCCTCTCAGTTTTTAAAAAGGATCTATTAGTTTTTATTTGATGTGTTTGAGAGTTTGCCTGAATGTATGTCTGTGCAACCTATATGTGTCTGGTAATCAAGGATGTTAAAAGAGAGTGTTGGGCTTCTCAGGACTGGAGTTATGGATGGGTGTGGGCAAGCACGTAGGAGTTAGGAACTGAATCCACATCCTCTCCAAGGGCAGCAGATGCTCTTCACATCTGAATGATCTCTCTAGCTTCTCCAAAATTTTTATTAAACTGAAAAGAAAAAGACGTTTTCAAAAAGTTCTGTATTTTTCCTTTTCCTTTTTTTTTTTCCTGCCTCCACTGAGGGTGAAGATTAAGGATTAAATGATGACTGTGCTCTCCACATTGGTGGGCAGATTTTGCCACTATGTGAAGATATTTTCACTTGGTGAGCGGTGGACGAAGCTGTGCAGTGTCAATAAGGTCAAGTCTTTATGGAAACAAGCTGGTCCAAGCCTTTTTTTGGAAACAAGATGATTGACAGCAATGACATCAATGATGATTTCCCATTCTCTTTTGTGCCACCCAGACCCCAGCATCCTTTCTTCCATACAAAGGATTTTCTTAAGCACCAAGTTACTCAGGACCAAGATGTTAAAGTCAGAAAAATTCCCATGTTTACTTCACTCTCGTTTTATAAAGTGGTAAAAAGAGAATAACACAGTTTCTGCTATTATGCTCTAGAAGAATTTACAACAACAACAACAAAACACTATTACACCTAGCTTTTGAATGAGTTCCAAAGATAGAGTCATTACTGCCATTTTATAAGAAAGAGATTGAGGAGCAATAAATCCAGAAAGACTCACTGGATATACATAGCTAGAAAATGGAGGAGCTAGCATTCCCTCCGGAAAGTCTTAACATCCCCTCACTCCCTCCAGCCAAGAGTTTTAAACCCATGATTTTCTATTTTGCTCTAAAAAAAATTGTCAAGAGAAAGACCTGACAGACCTGAAGCATTTCATGATCCCTAAACACCCACAGGATTCTATGCCCTTCCTTATACTTGAGGTCACAGGACTGACTCTGACCTTGGAGCTGTGAAGGAATATATGTTGTGCACTTGAGAGAAGTAAGTTTTCTAGGCGTTCTCTCCCATCTGCAAACAGCAAAGGTGGGACTTAGAGTCAAGATTCAGATGAGCCCAAACTAGATACTTGAGTGCATACAAAGGGAACATTGTTACCCCCTTAAACAAAGAGAAACAAAGAGGCTTCTAGACTCCCCTCAGATATGTGTGAGAAGCATTTCCTAAGTTAAGTCATGGGTGGACTTGATACTAACACATATGCTAATGTCTTGTGACTAAGACTGTCTCACTGTCAATGACAGAAAATGTTAATACGGTGTTTCTAGGGGGGACCTAATACCTTAGTGATTTAATGATGGGATTTTGCCTTCATGGAGGGATATGGCAGATGTATATTGCGGTTCAATAAGGATCAGGATAAACAATTAGGCCGAATAGATGTTTATTCAGGGAGAAATAACTTACAACCTAGACAGATGAACACCAGCAAGTTCCACAGGATGTTCTCCTTTCCCTGACCTGCCAGCAAGAGAGCAATCCCGGCTCCTCCTCAGACTTCCTTCCACAGGTCACTTCTGCCCCTGGCTCCACCCCCCAATGGGCGTGGTCAGTGCCACAGAAGGAGACAAAGTGAATATCCCACTACAGATGCAACTAGTTAACATGGGGTCATTGGTGTGATTACAATCCAAGAAGGATTTTTATTCTACAAAGAATTCTACACAAGAAGAATGCTTCTTCAGACCAAGGTAGTGTCTATCAGCAGTAGTGATCTTGTCCGAAAATGGTTAGCACACCAGTACCCCTCTGCAGCTGGAGAGCTTTATGCTCATCCCTTCTGAAGAATCCAGCTCCACCAACACCTCGTTCTTAGCACTTCCAACTTGCAGAATTGTGAGGGAATCCCTTTCTGTGCTGTAGCCTCAGATTTGTCAAGGCAACTCTAGCCGACCAAGACAGCGACCTCTGTCCTCTGCATATGTAGAAGGGGGAAGTTCCCATACTGCCTTTCCTTGGATGATTCATCAGCAGAGCAGCTTTGCGTTAGAATCTGGGACTTTCCAAGAGACCCCCATTGTGTAAAATGCCCCAAATAAAGCAACACTCCTTTGCCAGAAAGCATTTTTTTTTTAACAGATAAATGGGGGAGGATTGTGGGGGTGAAACAGTGTTCAAACAGTGATGGAGTGTGCTCCAATACATGGTACTGAAGATCTTGGGGTCAAATAAGGCAATTTTAAGGTCTGAAATTGAAATTCCTCACTAATAAATTCCTTACCCTGAGAGAAGGGGAGCATCAGACAAGAGAACCCACTGACCCTGGGAGCTCGTTCCCACACCGAGAGCAAACTCAATCTTCCTGGGCCATGCAGAGGTCGAACCCAAATGGAAGTCACTTTCTCTTTCTGCCTGTGGATTCCGGTTACTTCCCTGCCTGCTTGAGCTACACAGTCTGCATCTGTAAGTGAGCTGCTTGAAGGAGGGAGGAAAGTGGGAGGTTTCCTTCATGTTGGCAACATGAGCTCAAATATTTGTGAGACTCCTAAAGGGAGGATTCAGGTGCAGGAAGCATCCTATGGAGAGATGGTGCAGTACCAGAAAAGCCCCATTGTAAACATCTGCATCTCCCTTTCAGCAGAAATGATTGTTTTTAAAGTCACTATAACAAATCACCCCAGATAACCCCAAATGACATGCCTTAAATCTGAACAGAGCAATGCAGACTCTTGTATAATTTGCAATCTCTATTATTTTTCCTACACATACCTTGCTTGAGTAGAAGTGGATTAATAACTATGAATCATGGTTGAGCTTGCTATTTATTTACTCAGATGGTTTTAATTCTCTGAACAGAGAATTTAGGAGAATGACTTTGATTCCCCTGTCTATGCCTTAGCTGCCCTGGCTCTGCCTTTTTTCCACACACCTCTAGAAAGGCGTATTTGGTGAACACAGTAAGCTATCCAATGCAAGGGGATTTTACAAATGAAGGAATGACTCAGACCCTGCAAAGATATATGCTATAATGAGCCACAGTTGTTGGCTGCAGTAGTAGGGGAAAGGCTCTTGATTTGGACAGAACTTCAGTGTCCTCTTCAGGAAGTAGGAGGCTGCTGTACACATGTCCCAGTGTGTGTTTCCTTGTTCAGATCTGAAAATGGGAGTTAACTTTGTGGCAACACAGAGAGCCTCCGAGCCAATGTAGTAATCTTCCCCTCCCCTCAGTCAACACAGACTTAATGGGAAGGTCTATTCCCTTTAGTCCCTTTATTTATTGTTCTCTTGTGTTATTCAAAGCATCAGGAGGGGCTATGGAGATTTAAATCTGAGGCAGAGTCCTGGCCTCTATAAGTTCATAAAGAAGGGAAAACTGACAAGCTGGTAATGAATGAAAGCCACAATGCAGCAATCACCCTAGATTGAATTCATTCCTCAAATATCAAGTTGGTTCTTAAAAGACCATGGAAGGACAAGTATGTGAGGAAAATCTGGCAAACTAATCGGCTAGACTTTATAGAGAAGCTGAAATTGTAGGACTGAAAGAGAGGGTTTTCCTAATCCGTAGATAGAAGAGTCTTCCAAGATAGGAAGTTTGGGTGAAGGCTGCCAAATCTGGAAATACACTCAACTGAAAGAGAGGAGAGGGTGTAAAGGAAGGGTCCCATGATGCCCGTGGAGCTAAACAGTAAGGAATGCAATGGAATGTTCCAGAACAAAGAGAAGATCAAGAAGAGTAATGCACATTGATCCATATCCTGGAACCTTCTGTTTACCTGCCAGAGGATCAAAACTGTGAATGTGAAAGTATGTGTACACACAGGAAATATTTCACATGAAAATAAAAAGCTCATCAAATTATGTTAGTCTTAAGCATTCAAGCATATTTCTATAATCTGATATCTCTTTGAAAAATTTATCAGAAATGCTTAGGCAAAGATCCTCTATTGTTTAAACCTGGCTGTTTGCTTCCCACAGTCCATCCAGAAACTACAAGTCCCAGCACCTCCAACCATTCCAGAGGTCTATTTACTAAGATATAATGGTTACTTTTAACTGTCAACTTTATATAATCTAGAATCCTAAGGAAAAAAGTCTCAATGGGGGTATGTCTACATTGTGTTGGTCTATGGATATGTTAATCAATATGAGAAGACCCAGCCCACTGTGGGTTACAACATTCCTAGGTAGAGGGCCCTAGACTATATAATTATAGTGAGGAGGTTGAGGACAATTAAGCATGCATATATTAATTCTCTCTCTATTTTGGCTGTGATTGTGATGCAAACAGCTGTCTCAAGCTCCTGCCTTGTTTTTATTCTGCTACTTCTCTAGTCTAGAGTGCTAGAATCCACAATTGTAAGCTAACATAAATCCTTTCTCTCATAAGTTTCATTTTGTCAACATATTCTATTATAGTAACAGAAAATAAACCAGAACATGAAGTGGTATCTTGAAGTTTAAGTAAGTCTTTAGCAGCAGGTCAAGTCTACATTTGAGTGATTCTTTCCTGGTAAAGTTTGTAGTTAGGAGACTAGAGTGCCATGATCGATCCCTTCAAGGAAAATCAGTTCTCCTGAATCTAGGAGGAGATAAGTGAGACAAGAAGCATCTTACCATAAACTCCAACACACATGTTTGACATGGGGAAGAAGTGTTTCTCTGAAAGAATGATGGTGGGCAGGAGGTTAGGAGACTAAAAAGCACTTAAGAAATCAGACATGCTAAAGAGGTGAGGTAGTTTGAATGTAATTGGCCCCCATAAGTTCATAGGGAGTGGTACTATTAGGAGGTGTGGCTTTGTTGAAGTAAATATATCCTTGTTGGAGGAAGTGTGTCATTGTTGGGGTGGTCTCTGAGGTTGCCTATGCCCAAGATACTGCCCAGTGTCACAGATACTGCCTGTTGCCTGCAGATCAAGATGTAGCCATCTCCATGTCTGCCTGAACACCATCATGCTCTCCACTATGATGATGAATGGACTGAACCTCTGAACTGTAAGCATGTCCCCATTCCCCAATTAAATATTTTTCTGTATAAGAGCTGCCTCTGCCATGGTGTTTCTTTACAATAGTACAAACCCTAACTAAGACAGTGGGGCTTTAGGTAGGAAGTCAAGACAGGAGTGTAGCCCAATTTTGGCTGAAACTGATGGCAAAGGGTGAAGACATGAAGGGTCAACCACAGTTCTTGGCTAAGACTTTAGGAAACCTTGAGTCTTAGACAAAAGCCATGCCTCCATAATGAAATGACAGGCACTTTTTACTTTAGGTCCATCTACATTTAGGAATATTTATATCTACTTACTACCATCTGTATGTACCATGAATGCTATTCTTTATTTATGTCAATCCTTGTAAACACATGCCCACTTTTCAAGTCTCAAGGTGCAAGTTCTTGCCTCTTTTCATTGATAGAGGCCACCATTCATGCCCTACACATAGCAGAAGGCCAGTCCTTAATTACTTAAAATGATTCATTAGGACAATTTTAGTCTCTATTTTTGCTATAGCAACATCATTATTTCTTAAACAGCTGTCTCTGGCCTCCTTATGAATAGCAGTTGGGTCAGCCTCCATATGTAATGACTCCCAGTAAGATCATAGAACGTGGTTATATTTAAACTAGTCTTTCACCAAGAGTTAGCAGCAAACAACTGGCCTATAAAGCTTTCTCAGGGGCAAGGGAACTTCTGCTCTGTTGCTATAATTATTACTTCTCTCTTCATGATGACCCTTGAAGATTAGAGTTACAAAGAAGACATATCACCTTCCTATTTTAGTCCATCTGTTTATTTTGTGCAGTAAATTACCAGCTCTATTTGACATAGGAGTCAAACACTGCTGTGCCTCTTATCTGTCATTTTTGAAAGTGCAGCAAAGCATATACCCTTTAATTCCAACATAATCAAGAATTTGCTTTCCCTAAACCACATTTCGTCTCTTTCCCTATCATGTGGCTGGTGTTATTTGGAGGAGTTTCAAGTTTTTGGAGAATGTGCTTACATCAACAAAATTGGCAACTTTATTTCTGTATAGGAGAAAAAGCAGAAAAATGGAAATTCCAGTGAGATTAATGGGATTTATACCTGTGGCCAACATGTTCTTGTGGTCTGTGATACCATTATTCAAAGGATGCTTAGTTAGGCAATGTACTCATACCAACAGATGCAGTGATTCTGAAGGCTGTATGGCAAGTGGCTGGGAGTCTCATGTCACTTTATGGGTCAAGCCTCTGTCCTAGGGGAGTTGAAGAAATGGAATAGCTTATTGTGCTATGAATAGTTTTGCACTATGAAATTGTGAGAGATGCCAATTAATTCACACATCCACAAACATCAGCTTTCAGTTTTATCCAACCTGCATTTCTTTGGTTTGTTCTCTGTGGCAAGCAGGTATCATTGTCATGGTTGAGTACTCAAGGCTGAATCAAATATAATCTGTTTTAGTTAGGGGTTATCTTGCTGTAATAAACACTAACACCACAAGAAGCTGGGAGAGGTAAATGTTTATTTCCACGTAGAAGTCTCAGGTCCCACTCCATCACTGAGGAAAGTCAGGGCAGGAACTCAATCCAGGAACCTGGAGGCAGCAGCTGAAGCAGAAGCCATGGGGGAGTGTTGCTTACTGGCTTGCACTGGATGAATTCATCAGACTGCTTTCTTACACAACTTGGGATCACTTGCTGGGGTTTTACTTCCTCCCACAGGATAGGGCCACTCACATCAATCAACAATCAAGAGAGTTCACCACAGATTTGCCCACAAAGCTAATCTTAAAATGACATTTTCTCAATGAAATTCATTCAAAGTTATGTCAAGTTGAAGGAGAAAAAAGCAAAACAAGACAGTACATGATCTACTATTTCCTCATAGAAGATTCTTTTGGTGAAGGGATTGTTAATAGACTGTTTCACTGAAGAAAAAATGGTGAAGTGAGTAATGGAAATGTGTTACATGGGGCTGTATGGGATAAGGGAGAATAGTCTTACAAGGAGGCTTGGAATCTTCCCATAAGATCAGCTGGAAATAACTCTTCAAAGAGGGAACAGGGAGTGAAGGAACATGGCACATTTGGATAGCACTTTCTTGAAAATATGTTGGACACTATCGTTGCTCTTCTGGAGTTCATTCTTGCTTCAGCTAATGGCCTCTGGGGCAAAGAACTGCCTCCACCATTACCAATGATTTGGACATGCGGTCCTATGTGTGTGCAGGAAACAAATAAAGAAGACTGCTTGACCTTTCCAAGTCAGAATAAGACAGCCTTTCTACCTCCCTGCTGTTGTTGTGGTCTGTCAAGTACTCTTGGCCTTAGCCAAAACTGGGTGTACCAACTTTGCTGTGAGACCTTGCGTGACTGTCCAGGTAGCTTGCTGTTTCTGCCCTCACTGCACCTTATGGAAATTGCCCATCCACACTTCCTGTCTACCCTTGTATCATTATTTTCCTTCTCAGGTCTTGATGAGGTTGGAGATTAAAATATAACAACTGTTATTCTCTCTTCCTAGTTAGATATATTAGGTACTAGACTTAAGTTTTCCAACTTATGACAACTCTATTGTAAACTCTGTTATGCCTTCACCCTAGGACTAGATATGTAGGTCATTTTGTTCTCGATTTTCCTTTTCTTAGAGCACACTTGTTATTCACTGTTTTGTATATAGTTTTGTATCAAGACTAAATCTTTTCTTTAGACTAAAAGGGTAATTGTAGTGGGATATTCACTTTGTCTCCTTCTGTGGCATTGGGGGGTGGAGCCATGGGCGGAAGTGACCTGTGCAACTAGGTTTGAGGAGGAGCCAGGGAATGCTTTCTTGCTGGCAGGACATGGAGAGGAGCACATCCGGTGGAACTTGCTGGTGTTCATCTGTCTAGGCTGTAAGTTATTTCTCCCTGAATAAACATCTATTCGGCCTATTTGTTTATCCTGATCCTTATTATACCTCAATACAGCATCATGAAGGAAGACAGGGGCAGTGAGAGTGAATGCATGCAGATAAAAAGGAGGGCCAGTAAACAGTGGATAGTTGTACCAGGTGAGCAAGGGGGTTATAGGCATTTTCTCAATGATGCTCAGTCTTCATGTCTGCACTGTGCTGGATTCACCTTTTCAATAAGCATTTGCTGAAGGCCAAGGCTATATCACTTATGTACTTGATTAGAGTGAAGGCATATATTCTCAACTTTATAGGATCAAGGATAAAATCTCTGGGCATGTCTGTGAGTGATTTTCTACTTTAGGTTAACTGATATTGGAAGATTCATCCTAAAAGTGGGTGGCACCATTATATGGGCTAGAATCCTCACCTGTGTAAAAAGAAAGCTGGGTATCAACATTCATTGCTCTTTGCTTCCTGACTGTGGATGTGGTATTACCTTGCCCCAAGCTCCTGCTGTTATGGCTTCCCTGAAACGATGGATAGTACCTTCACACTGTGTGCCAGAATAGACTACCCCTTCCTGATGTTGCCATTTTTTAAAGGTATTTTTGTCAAGGTAATAAGAACAGTAACCAACACAATAATTTACAGTATTTTTAGCTTACAATTTTGCCAAGGTTGACTTGCAAATTGTCTAACAAAATGCAAGCAGCACAATAGGATTGTTTGCCTCTTCTCATTCCAATATGTCGTGCTCAACATTGTCTTCAGTCCATTTGTGCTTCTAACTTAGAGATTAAAAAAAAAAAAACTTTACAGTGTCTATATTGACTTTAGTTCCTTTCTGTTTCTAACTTAAAGGGTTCAAAATGGCTTTATAAGAAAGCAGACTTCCATCTATGTGTGCTACTCAGAAGGGCAGTGTCATGGATGACTGCAGGTAAAACAGTGTAGTAGAGCAAGAACAGTCATTCGTTAGTCACTAGACATTGGTTGAGCAACTTGTTAGGCCTCACACTGGGACCTAGGCTGACAAAGATGGATTAGGTCTACTTAGCAGTCATTGAATTATTCATAGACTCGACAATTCTTGTAAGCTGAGGTTCTTTGTAAACTCTTACAGTCTTCCTCTTTAGTACCTCATCCCTTAGATCCCATAATCCCAATGTGTAGATAAAATACAAGATGGCAAGATGGCTCACTTGAACACTAGAGTATCTTGTGTATCTAGGAAGGTGTTTCTGTGGGGACTTATATGAGCATGTGTGTGCACACACATATATAGAGGCCAGAGGTCAACTTAGGTATTCTTTCTCAGGTACTACATTTGAGTCAGGTTATCTCACTATGGTCTGGAGCTTACTGGTTCACTTGGGATGACTGGCCTATGAGCAGCAGAGAGCTGCATGCCTTAGTATTCTGTGTATAGATTGAAGTCTAGGCTCCACCATGTACTGCTTTCTATGTGGGCCATATCCTTGTGCTTACACTTCAAGTACTTTACTGACCAAGCCATCTCTCCAGGTCAAAGGAAGTTGTGGAAGTTTTCATGGAAGTTTTATTGGAAAGACTGATCTTCGGCACCATTCAGCTTCCCCATTTATTGCACAGTACCTGGCTTTAGTCTCTGGGTCCTGAAGCCTTAGATCAAAAGAGAGGAGAAACTTCCTATTACTTTCAGGACCTCAGGAATTCTTTCATTGGGAAGATTAAATAGAAAAAAATCTCTATTTCCATATAAATACACACACACACACACACACACACACACACACACACACACACACACACCAGTAAATAATACTTCAAATCCCAAAATAATCACTACATTTGGCCACTTGTCATCTTTGGATAGCCAACATGTTATTAATTAGCAAAAGACACTTTTGATATAATATTCCAAGCGATGTGCCCTTTTCTCCTTCTAGCTAAGTGTTTATGTAAAATGCTTTGTTTTTATGGTTAAAAATCTTATAATCACATTCTCTTCATGCTCACAAAATACCATTTGGCTTAAAGAACTGATGTTTTCTCTGGTAACTTCCACACGGCATCTGCTCAAACTACTGCATTAATTTGCTAAATGATTATGTCTTTGCACTTGCCTTGTGGAAACCTATCTATTGCTAATTCCCCTTTCCTAAAACTTTAGCAAGCTACTGCAAAAACTCCAGTCTGTTCCATCTGGCAGGGACATTGCTTTCCAAGTGGCTGTGTACTACAGAGGTTGTGTCTTTGTGGGGTTTAGAGTCCACAGGACATTTGTTTCTGCCAAAGTTTTAAACTATAATACATGTGATCTTGAATAATTTATATCAACTTCTTCCTAGGTTTCCCAGTCTGGAAAATGGGTAAACTGATATTAATCTTCTTATAGTATTACTGTGGTGTGAAGAACACAGTGTCTTGTATGGAATAAATTCTTAGTCTTTACTTCCTTGATAACGCTATAATTTTCATGGTAGAACAAGTCTTTGAAACCAGACACACTGGTCACTGTGGTACTTGGCAAGCTTGTTGGTTGAAGTATTTCCTGATTTGCTAAATAGGATTCTTATTAAATAACAGTGTGAAATGGTGCTAACATGTTATTTTAATGACCACTTTAGACAACATATGCAATAAGGCATTGTAATGCATCCGATCATGTAATGAACCTTGATGTGATTCTATCTTCTTTCTTGTTGCCCATCCATGCCTTGCCCAATCTACAGGTGTTTTCAGAACTGTAGAGGGTTTTATGGGAAACTTCATGGAGAATGTCTGCTATTTACTAGTTACAGATACCTCCTCATAGTTATTTCTTTGCAGGCGTATGTATAAATGTTTTAGTTGAGAATATTTTTTATCCCTAGGTACTCAAGAGTGTTTCTATTTTATGTCATGTATATCACCTTTCTGGAAGTATGCCTGGGAGTGTGCCAATGCATATGTGTGTTTACTTACTCTCTCAAGAGTGTCTGCTGTGTGTTGACTATGTGGAAGGTAGTGCTGCAGGTATTTGATATGATCAATAAATAAACCAAATGCAGATGTGTTTTCTTATGAAGCTTACATTGCCATGGAGGGAAGACAGAAAACAATCATATAAATATACTATGCAGAGTGCTAGTTGTTATGATAGTTATATTTTGTAGATATAGTTAGTGTAAAGAACTTGATCAATATCAAGAAGATAGGGACTGAAATGTTAGATGGGGTGATTCGCAATGACTCATTGAGGAGGTGACATTTACACAAACATTTTGAAAAGTATTAGCTCTGAATCTAGTTGTTTGAAAAGTAACTTTATCTAACTTCATAAAACTGTGGAACTTTGAAGCTTGTTTCTCTAATTCCAAAAATTCTCCCATTACCCCTTCTCTTTTGCTTTACTTGGAACTTGTGTGGTTTGAACTTGCACATGTCTTGTGCATGTAGTAACAATTGTTATGAGTCCATATGTGCAAATGTCCTTCTGGGTTTGGAAATCAACTTCTCTATAGTCGTCTGCAGCTCTGAGCTCTTCAAATCTTTCTGCCTTGTCCTCCACAATGGTCTTTGAGTCTTGATAGGAGTGGGGTATAATACAGATGAGAAAGATATGTCCCAAGTAGAGCTGGGAATTCTTTAGTCTCTTGTTTTGTGCACATTAACTAGTTGTGGGTCTCTGTGCTAATCAACATGTGCTAGAAATAGAAGCTTTTCAGATGAAGGCAGCCAGGTGCCCTGACCAATTGGTGTAATGATAAGTCATTAGGAGTTAGTTTTATCTTGTACCTGTTTACCAGAATAGTAGTAGTAGGTTTTCCCCTAGTCATAGGTCATTGGCCTTGAAAACTGTCAAATATGGATTTCAAATTTTGAAACAGGCCTCAATCCAATTAGAAAGTGCTTGGTTACCATGATGACATTCATGCAATTATTAGGCTATCAAGAATGTCTAGACAGGCTGGAGGCTATGGTAGGTTGGAAAACTCACAGGTAGGTAAGACTGATGGTTATTTTTCCCTCTTGTAGTGTATCTAGCATCTTCCCACACCATGGAAGCTTGCCAGTAGGGGGTAAGCTTAAATGGGAGTATTATTGTGATTTCTCCATGTCTTATAACTCAATTATCTTTGCAATAGATAAAGTCACATTTTTTATAACTGATAAAGTGGCATATTCTGATGCTCTACTGACTGAGCTCTTTAAAGTGGCAGTTTCTATCAAAGCCATAGTTTATAGTAGAGTCTTACACTTTATGTATTGTTGATTCATATATGTTGTAGTGTCTTATCCTCCATGAGTTTTGACAAATGCATAATTCTATGGTGCATTATATATATTGTGGATTGTAAAATCTGTTAGTTTCAACAAATCTCTGACATGCATCTCTTTATTGTACTACACAGAATAGTTACACTGCCATTGTGTGCTACATACTTATCCCCTCCCAATCCCAGGAAGTCACTGTTATTTTTCTTTTCCCATAGTTTTACCTTTTAAAGAGTATCATGAGTCATAGATTTATGCATTTAATATTTCTCCATATTTAATATAGTTAAATAATAGCCCATTACTTTTTTCATAAAAAGTAAATTTCCACTATGTAGTGTAGATTTGCTTGCCTGGTTTCTGAGCCTGTCTTTGCCTGGTTTTGAGCCTTGGCTAGAGATGAGCCAGCTGTTCTTGATTAGAGGAATAAAGTCTAGATCTCATGCATCTCTGTTTTCAGAGCCTATGCACTGAGCCATTATAGACCCACAACAATCAATACAGGTGTAGGACCAGACAATCAGGAATAGCCCCTGAAGCAGAACACTTTAAAATTATTTAAACTGTTCAGTCCCGTGTCAACTGAGGAGAGGATTTTGTCCTTTCCTCCTTTGGGGAAGCAAAAACACACATCCATAGTTCCTTCTTCCTGTCTTATGAGGGCCTATGGTATTTCTCTTGCCAAAGCACTGTGTGCTGTTTCTCCCCTGAGGACTCTGATTACAACTCATTCACAAGTTTTATAAAATTCTTTTTTCTGTCGATCTGTGTCTGGCTTCAGCAGAGCTTACCCATGGTAACAGGCAAAGCACATTGTGTACACAAAGTTTGTCTTGCCATGCATTTATTGAAAACCTTTTTCAGATATTTCAAATTCTCAGCAATGATGAATAAAGCACTGTATACATTCACATTCAAGTATGTGTGTGTGCATACATGTTCAACTCTTTTGCGTAAATTCAAAGAAAGTAATTATTACATGTGAAAAAATATTTTGCTTTGAAAAATGCTACTAAATGTTTTCTCAAGTGTTTGCCATTTGCTGTTGCCGTCTGCAATGGATGAGAGTCTACATTGCCCGACAATGTTGTTGGCACTTGGTACTGTCAGTGTTTGTGATTTAGACATTCTAACAAAGTGTAGTGGTTGCTGCAGTTAGGTTGTTAGAACACAACGACCAGTTTCTCAAAGCTTGGATGTTCTGCTAGCTACATTAAGAGGATATGTAATCAGTATGTGATGGAGTCTAGACGGAGGTACTTAGATCACTGCAGTAGTTCTATGGGACTCTTGGATATTTCTCTCAAGAATATTGTTATAAAATCCTAAACTTGAAACTAGTGGGCAGAGGTGATTGAAGACAAACCTGATGTCCTGAGTTGGATCCTATATCACAATGGGAAAGGAAATAATTGACTTCATCAAGTTGTGGTCTGACATCCATATGTGCTCCAAGGCTTATGTACATGCATGTGTATGTGTTCTCTCTCTTTCTTCCTCCCTCCCTCCCTCCCTCCCTCCCTCTCTCTCTCTCTCCCTCTTTCTCTCTCTGCCTCTCTCTCTCATACACACATATATTTATGCATGCCCAAACATACACTTGTGCACACAAATGCTCACATGCATCCCATAAAATGTAAACAACAGGGGTTTGCTCACCTTTTCTGTTTCTGGTTTAGAATCTGTTTACTTGTTGCTTCTGATGAGTACTTCTGTATTTACCATCTGCCATAATCCATATAGTAACACAACCAAACAACAACATTTCCTGTACCTGCTCCATACTCCCTTTACTTTCAACCTCCATGATCATGAGATAAACAAGCATTTCCTTTTATAAGTTAACAGTCTTGTTTTTGTCATTGTGGTAATGAGAAGCTGACTAACACAATACTATCCCACTGATGTTTCAATTTCCAACTCTTGAGTGACAGGACGTTGAATATTTTTTCAATGCTTGCCTTGCTATTCAATTTTTTAAGTATATTGTTAATTTTTGTATTGTTTAGTTTTAAGAGTTCTTCATATATTTGGATAAAACATCAAGTATGCCTGACATGGGTAATCTCTTTTCAGTCTGCTGTCTGTTCTCTGAGCTTCATAGCTATATTCTTATAACTGATGGTCTTCTGTAGCAACTTTAGTTTAAAGTATATTTTGTGAGTATTTATAGAAGAAACAAGTTGAGAGCTTCTAACTACTAATTTCTACTACTGTAATACTCTAATATGTACTGGATGTCAAACAATAAATACATCAATTAGATACTTTTTTAAATTCATCATACTTTTAGATACATGAAAGATACCAAGAAAAGCCTTGTCTTTAATAAATAGATTCATACTTTATTCTGAGTGATAACTAATAAAGATGCAGAGTTGGATTTATGGCACTAAGTATTAGAAATTCAGAGAATAGATACCTGTGTGGAAACAGTTACTGAGAAACGTTTGTGATGTCATGAGGGCTGGTCCTGACGTATGAAGTCAGATAATTTGTGGACAAGTAGCAAAAAACAAATGCAAAGTATCTGTGAAATGCCATATAGTCAAATGATTCAAACATTATGAACAGTATTATACAGCTAGTCCCTATGAAGGTGGAGCACACAGCTTCTGGATAAATCAGTTGCATGAAAACACCAGAAAGACTCTGATTCTCTAGTTTTTATTTAATCCTGTCAGATATCATGCATTTGATGCTAGAAAGCATTTAATATTTAAGTAATACTAGGGAAATGTACCTATTGGATTAATATGTAGATACATGTATTCTTTGTTAGGAGTAAGTTTTCCCTGGCCGGTCTGGTCCCACCACCACACCAGCTCCAATTAACACAAAGAGATGCTGATTAGATATAATTCTGTTGGCCTGTTACAAGCATTTCTTATTGGCTAGCTCTGTCTTAATTATTAACCCATTTCTATTAACCTAAGTGTTTCCACGTGGTCTTATCTTACCAGAGAGAGGGGCTGGCATTCTGTCCTCCATGTTGACTCCTCCCTACTCCATCCCGAATCCTCCTTGTCTCCTAGTCCCACCTATCTTGCTGGCCTATTGACTAACAGTGCTTTATTCATTAACCAATAAGAGAAACATAAATACAGAATGACATCTCCCATCATCTCTTTTCTGCCTAAATAAAAAGAAGGGTTTTAACCTTAACATAGCAAAATATATCACACAAGTTATCAAATAAGAGTCACAGTTAACAATATTTAGTCCATTAAAATTTAGTAATATTTAAAAAATATTCTATTATCTATCCTATCTTTGTGAGTCCTATATTTAACTTATCTTTAATCCTAAGGAGAAGTATAATCATAACTATTTGTCTTCAACTCCATCAAAGACCACAGAAGGATAACATATAAACTCTAGAAATGGCAGAGACAACTCACTGCCTGGTCAGTCACCCGAAGTTCTTCTGTAATGGTCCATCTTCAGCCCATAGGCCATAGTGTGTCTGGCAGACTCTTCAGCAAAGCAGGAAACATTAAACTGTACACCTGTATTGGCAGTTTGTCAGTCACTTTTCTCCATGTTCTGTAGACTGTCTGGCAGAGTCTTCCATGAAGCAAGAACTCTGTACCACTGTCCATCTTGTATCAGCAGTCATTTTCCTGTGGGGCCTGCATGTCCAGTTTATACAGCATAAAGTTAAACAGTCCAGACAAGAGCAGTATCTTGCCCAAATGGCTAGACTTGCCACATTGAAAGCAAATTCCATAACATGTTTCTTTGATGTCCACCTTTCTTTTTTATGCAGGTGGTGTTGCCAGGAGTAGTTGTGCCTCATTGTCAAGAAAAACCCTAACTAACTTCACTCTAAGTTTTGACTATCATAGGTAACTATAATCTGTACCAAATTATACATTACATTTTTAATGAGCTATATAAATATAATACTTAAACAAGAGAAGTATACATATCACAAAATTGACATTAAACTTGTATCAATAAAAGAAAATACATTCTAAAACCAAGTATACACATCTATACCATAATCCCCTTTTTATCTTTAAAATTTTGGTTGTGATCTGTAACCAAGCCTATTTAAATGAAAAACAAAACATTTATAAATAATATTTGGGACTTTGGACGTCATTCTTTTCAAACTGCTTCCTGCTGGTAGGGGGCGCTGTCATGGGGATCCTAAGAAGACACAGAAATCTTGGCTGTAGTCTACAAGGCTACCTTTTTTGAATGTTGGATCACCTGGGAATTAAAGGTGTGTGCCACCACACCCAGCTACTCTATGGCTTTTTAAAACCATTTTATTTTATTTTTCTCTCCCAAGCCTATGTATATTTTAAAACTCACTGTAAACCTTTAGAGGTTCTTAATCTGAATCTGTCTTTACTGTGAATCTTTATCTTTTTGTGGCCACTAGTCTTTTGTCTGCTAAATAACATTGCTAAAATGAAAGCCACAGCTGTATTAGCTGCAGTCTATCCAGAACTGAGAGCTGTGTTCACTGCCTTGGTCTATGCTGCCTGCATGGAGATTTGGTCACTACCATTGCCAGCTCTCTTACACACCGTTAAGTTGTTAGCAGAGTTCTTTAAAAGATTTGCAGTTTTGTGCCACTTATGCTGAGTCAGGAAACCTCCCTTAAAGGAGCCACACAAGTCTCAGCTTGTCTCTAGCAAAACAGAGTCGAATCCAGAAAAGTGCTGCTACCAAGAAGCCTTGCTTGCCTCTGTTTTTTTGTTTCTAAAACTCTTTCTTAGTCTTTTCTTATGTTTTAAGTGGAAGTTCTTATTAGTCACATTGAAGGCACCATTATGTTATGAGTAAGGTATTTCCCTGGCTGGCCTGGTTCCACCGCCACACCAGCCCCAATTAATACACAGAGATGCTATATTAGATATAATTCTGTTGGCCTGTTACTTGTTTCTTATTGGCTAGCTCTGTCTGAAACATTAACCCATTTCTATTAATCTAAGTATTCCCACGTGGTCTCATCTTACCGGAGAGAGGTCCTGGAGTTCTGCCCTCTTTCCATCATCCATGTTGTCTCCTCCATATTCATTCCAGAATCCTCCTGAATTATATCTAATACAGCATCTCTGTGTGTTATTTGGGGCTGGCGTGGTGGTGGGACCTGACCGGTGGGCAGAAATCTACTCCTAACAATTCTTTAATTTAGGAAATCTTTCATTGCCTTATTGAATACATATTGGAACGTCCTCCATTTTAGGCCTGAATCCTAGACCTAAAAGATGAGCAGGCTGTAATCCCTGCCTAAAGTATCTCAGAGCCAGTGTATACCAATGACCATGATTCAGTGTTATTCATGCCATTTCATATATGAGAAGATAGTGATGAAGGACTGTGGTTGGCTGTGGGAACACTGGCAATGTGAATAGAAGAGGGTTTTTTTTCTTTTTTTCTTGTATTTATCCTTCTCATTCCCTCTCAAACAATTTTCACAGATATTTTAGGAGGATGGAGCAAATGGGTATACTCAGGGCATAGTGATGGAATCTCCATGATTCTTCCAAGCTAGCGTCATTGCAGGTGAGCTGTGGTCGGTATAGAGTGTTTGTGGTGGAAAGGGTCTGTCTTACAGGAAAGCATTGCAGATTAGGGGAGTTAAAGCTCCAGCATGATGAGAAGGTGTCCAGGGGATAGTACTGTGGAGGCAGAGAAAATAAATCAAACATAATAGGAATAGGGTGAGGCAAATTTCTTTGTCTTTGTTGTTTTTCCTGCCAGAGAAGGTAAGTAATTACACATATTGAAATGAGAAAATAAAAATGTAAAAGTGGACCTTGTATTGTATTAGAACTGGAGTTACCAAAGTAAACTCATGAATTTTCCTCTCCATGTATGCACAGAAATAATAATCTCTACCCCAATCTGTGTGAGTGTATTTCTGTTTGTCTGTCTGTCTGTCTGTCTGTCTGTCTATGTGTATCTGATCTCTGCACGCTCTGCACTCTGACAATGCTTAAGCACAGTAACAAACCAGTTACAATGAACACAACGAATACCCAGGTCTTTTGTGTGATTCAATAACAGGGGCAGGATAATTCAGAGATGAGCCTGCATACTCTTGTTCTAGAAAGCAGTGAAGTATTCAGTGTCGAAAGCTTGCCAAGCATACAGACTTCATCTGGAAGGAGCTTCCATTGCTCAATTTTGGAGCAAATTGGAGCATTTGAATAATTAGCAAGAGCAGCATATTATTGCTTCTTCAATAAGGCAGGTCAATGCCCATATCAATGTGACTAAGTGAATAGATGTTGAAAGCAACATGAAGAACGGGGCATTTAGGTCCCGGTAAGCCGTGTGCTGTGTTCACATCACAACAGGAAAGCCTAGAGGTTAGGTGACACACATATCTAAGGGCAAAGAAGTATGAGGCTTGCGTAGCAAAACCCACTTGTATAGACATCAACTCAATCCTAGGAAAGCAAGATGGCAATCTTTCAGCATCAACAACAAAAACAAAATGTCCAACGATCTCTTTTGATGTACCAGTGCCTCTCAGTACCATTGTCTTAGGAATCAGATATTTTCATGAGGAAAAACATCTCTAAATTATGGAAATGATGAACAAAGGAGCGTTTTCCCTCTGTGTACTTATTAATTGAAAGGGGGAGTACCTGTTCAATTGAGCTACTGGGCAGAAATTGTCTCACAGAGTATTCATTGAGCATTATTTGAAATGGGAGGGGTTGTATGTGCATGAAGAGATGTAATGAATTACACACAGTGTTATTTCTGAAACATTGCTGAAAATACAAGGAACTGACTTTGAGAGTACAGGAACATCACACAAAAGTTAAAATAAAAAGGAGTACTAGATAAAAACTTTCTTAAGATATTCAAAACTGTTGAGGTATTGGGGGTCAAGTAAACACGGAAGATCCACTTCCACTGGATGGTACTGAGCTAATAAAAAGCATTGTGCGATTCTGGATTGACCCTTCGGCTATGAAATAAATCTTCGTGAAACCGGGGGAATAGATGAGATTTAATTAGATGGGAGCACTGTATCAATTTCAATTTCCTAGGTTGCATATGGTAATATTGGTAAATATAGTTTTATAATACATTATGACATTGTATTCATCTATGGTAGTTGGTTTTGACTGCCAACTTGACAATTTAGAATAACCATGAAGACATACCTTCAACATATTCATGAGGTGTTTTCAGAGAAGATAAATCAGTATGGCCACTATCCAAAGGGTAACTTTGGGACGAAAGCAGTCACCCTGATCACCATCACTTCTTCCAGAATGGATGTGTCCATCACTACTGCTATCTTCCTCCAGTGGCATCAGGCTTCAGTCTTCCAGAAAGCACTCAATACTAGAAACTATATTTGTTATCCCACATTTTCAGTGCTGAATCAAGATGTCTTGATGCATCCAGACTCATGACCTGTGAGCCTGTGGGGTTTTGCGGATGGCCCTTGTTTTACTACCCAGACCTATTGTCTATTGTCTATTATCTCCTTTTGTTATTCATGTGTCTGCCTGTCTGTCTGTCTGCTATCTATCTAGCTATCATCTAGCTATCATCTATCTATTATCTATCTATCTATCTATCTATCTATCTATCTATCTATCTATCTATCTATCTATGTCAGTGGTTTTCAGTTCCTCATGTTGTTGTGACCCCAAATCATAAAGTATTTTCATTGCTACTTTATAACTGTAATTTTGCTATTGTTATGAATTATAATAATAAAATAATAAAACTGTCATGCAGAATACCTGATATATGACCCCTGTGATTATAGCACTAGTCTATTGCTTGTATTTTTTTGGAGAACTTTGACCAATATGTATAGCACACTGAGGCTATGGATATTATGTAGTAACACACTATCAAATGATCCACGGAAAACTCTTCTGTGTATGGCACTGCAGTTGCTAGATGTTCTTTCCTTATGCAAATATTTGATTTTTAATGTAAAGGTACTGTGCTTTTTAAGAGGGACTGGGACTTTTCTTGAAAAAGCTGTCTTATTTTCCTGGGACTTGGGTCGGTTTCTGTAGAAATGGAGTTTGCTAAGCAAATTCCATGCTTTCCTTGACTTTACACATTCATACCACTTACTGTTTAGGTTTTTCTGTTATGAATTGGACACAGCAAGAGGATTACCAGAACTCTGGCAGATTCCAGCATCATACTCATGATCTTCTTGAACTATGATCTAAGCAAAATTTTCTTTGTTAATATAGTGCCCAGACATAAATATTTCCATAGTAGAGGACATATATGTATAACATCTTTGCAAATTTGTGATTACTTAAGAAATAAAAGGTAGCAGGGTTTGGTGGCTAAAGTATGGGATGCAACAGCTCATGAGATCAAGGAAGGAAGAATGCAAGTTCAAGGCCTGCCTGGGCTACAGATGGAACTCAAGGAAAGCCAAAGCAACTTAATGAGACACTCTGTGTAAACAGTGAAAGTGATAGGGATGTAGCATTGTTTAGAATGTGTGAGATCCTAGGCTCAATCCCCAGTACTAAAAAGGGAGGAAAACAAGATACAGACAGAGACAGGGACAGAGAATGAACAAGTAGAGAAAAAGGCATTGAATGATTCCAGTGTCCACCATGTTGAACTCTTTAGTAACCAGCTTATAGTAATGGTCAAATATAGGGACAAATGTAAAAAGTTAGCTCAGTGGGCAGCCTCTTAAAAGGAATAGTGTACTCTCCTGATCTCTCCTTCCCTCCTCTTCCTTCTAGCCCTCATGAGGTAAACAGGCCTCTTCCATCACATGCCCCATCCAGGAAATACTGTGATGACACAGGCCTGATACACAGGGCCAAGCAACCAGGAGCTGAAACCATGAAACAGTGAGCCCACACCAGCTACTCTTTGAGGTCGGTTTACATGAGGTGTTCTTTACAGTAGCACAAACCAAGCTAACACAAATCATCTGAACTATGATTGAGAGTGCAGTTGTGGAAAACAACACCAGAGGGTTTCCTGAAATAGCTTTCAGAGAACAGCTGCTGCTGGGATTTTAGATGTGAGGTCCAGGCCTGGTTTGTACTTTAGCAATGAAATACCCTCAGTTAAAGCACCTACTTTCCCTGGGTAGCTATTTCTTCATATTCAAAATGTAAATTGATATAGGTTTCTCCCTGCTCTAAAATTCAACCCTGCAGTTTCATCTTAATATGTTATAGCCCACCCCTAGCTCTGAGGGTTTTCTGTTGGTGTTTGTTTGTTGTTACAAAGTCCTTTGCATCTATCTGCCCCAGGGAGGTCTCTGACTAATGTAGTCCTACATTTTGGCAGCTAGGCCACTGTGGCTCCATTTAATCCTCCTCAGGCAGGCAGGATTAGTGTTTCTGATGCACCGAGTTGGGAAGGGCAACACACCCTGGCTTAACAGTTAGAGATAAATCCATGTTCTCTTCTGTCCTGTATAATTCCAGCAGCATGAGTTGATGCTCACTTGGGAACTTGCCACAGAGAACATTCCCTTGGAGGGCCTCCAAATGTTAATTCTGGGGATGATGGCAGTTCCAGGAGGGGCCAAGCCAGATGGGCAAGACTGGACAATCACAGGAGTCTCGTCTCTCCACACTAAGGCCTGTCTGAATTTTAGAACACACCAAGAAACATTAGCAAACTCCACACAAATACGGACCAACCACACATTAAAAATAGTCATTGGGACTGACATTTAGCCAACAGAAATTTATGCACTGTAGTGTGCTGAAAACTCTCTCTACTTAATAATATCCAGATACGGCAGAATAAAAACAAGATGCAAGGCTACTAGAAAATAAAGACAGGGACTTACATATAATGTATATTATGTAGTGTCAGCTTTTAATACCAATTGCAGCAGATTTTATGCATCATTTAATTGAGGTATTTTCTGCCATTTGTTTGTTATAGGAATCGGTAGTAATATTATATGATTAGAAAGAACACCAACAGCAATTAGGGATCCCTTTGCCCAATTACCATAGAGCATGACACATACTTTATGTTCAGTGAGTATTTGTAGAATGAAGTTGTGAAAGAATGTATTCTCCTGTGACTATGATTTTCATGGAGGCAGACTTAGGCAGCTATTTACATAAAAAGCATTGTAAAATTTGGGTTTTCCTTATAATTCTGAACCAGATGGAGTTCAAGGAAGAATTTATTAAACCTAATGATAAATACTTCAAGTGAAACAGAACACAAATTGAGAAGCCTCTTTTCTCTATGAAAATTCTGTTTCTCTTTATTATTTTAGCTATGAGGAAGGCAGGAGTAATGTATGTGTTTGTGTGTGTGTGTATGAGTATGTGTGTGTATGTGTGTGTGTATGAGTGTGTGTATGTGTATGTGTGTGTGTATGAGTGTGTGTGTGTTTGTGTGTGATTCCTCTTTCATATTCATTGCTGCAATCCAGCAGGTATGAGTGCCGTAAACTAGAATGATGCTTCTTTATGTGTGTACTGAGATTTCTCCACTGCAGCTCAATGCTGCCATGGGGATGACGGCTTGCTTATAAAGCTTGGGTAATGAATAGCCCGAGATTTATTTTCACATTTGTTTAGGGCAACCTCCTCACTGTCACTGTGCCAACATCACAAGCAAACTTGAAGTGGCATATAAAAAGCAGGAGCTACAGAAAAGGAGAAGAAAACACCCCGCCTCCAATATCTGCTCTGCCAGTCATTGATGCCCTGGGGCAGTTATTGAACTTATTTGCATCTCCCTTTCCAGTCGTAGTGGTTGTTCTAGCTAATAAATAAGAAGAAGAAGAAAAAGAACTTATTTGTCATACGATTTCTCGGACACTAGGTATGAAAGCTAATAGTCTCTTAGCTAACTTTCTGTAGGCCTTTTAACTCTCGTTCACCTTGGTGTTTTATTTGTGCTCACTCTCTCCTGGTTTCTCATCCCTCCTGACTCTCACCTCTGCCAAATAAAATCAGCAGCTCCCTGAACTGCATCTCCTTGCTGATTGCACGAGGAAGGCAAGAGTTTGGGATTCTTTGAAGACCTTAGGTGGCCTTCTGCCAGAACAGAAGCCTTCATTTGTTTTCTGATAACATCAGTAGAAACAAATGTAGGATTTAAACTTGATGTTAATGTCAATTTGCCACAAATTAGAGTCACCTGAATAGGAAGTGTCATTTGAGAAATTAAATACTTTGGCAGAGTGGGAAGATCGCTCCAAATGTGAACAGCATGTTGGGGTAGCAGCCCAAATGAAAGGGTTGTGGCGACCCAGATGAGGGTTTGCCTTTTACTGGCTTGGCCTCCCCTCTTGTCACTAAGATATTCAATCCTCTTGCTGCTGTGTCCCATTGCTCTGCTGACACCAGAACAAGAATTTCCGGGCTTCCACTGTTGACTGACAAGCAACAGCTCTTGGGGAGCTTTCAAGTTTATGGTGCCATACTGGAACTGCCGAGACACATAGCTCCAAGGACTGAACAATGACTGGGAATTCTCAGCCTCTCAGATGTTTTTACTATTTCAAAGTAAGTGATTTGGTGAATTCAGACACACACACACACACCACACACACACACACGCACACACGCACACACGCACGCACACACACGCAAGCACGCACACGCACGCACTCACACGCACACACACGAACACACGCACGCACACACGCACACACGCACACACGCACACACACGCGCACACACGCACACACGCACGCACACACACGCACACACACGCAAGCACGCGCACGCACACGCACACACGCACACACGCACGCACACACACGCACACACACGCAAGCACGCGCACGCACACGCACGCACTCACACGCACACACGAACACACGCACGCACGCACACACACGCGCACACGCGCACGCACGCACGTGCACACACACACGCGCGCGCGCACACACGCACACGCACACGCACGCACGCACGCACGCGCACACACATACACGCATGCACGCGCACGCGCACGCACGCACGCGCACGCACGCACACGCACACGCACGCACTCATACACACACGCACACACAGGCACACACACACTCACACACGCACGCACGCACACACACACGCACACACACGCATACGCACACGCACACACACGCACACACACGCACTTACGCACGCACGCACACACGCACGCACACACGCGCACACACACGTGTGTGAATACATATCTCATCCTATTGGTTCTGTTCTTTCAGAAAATGCCAACTAATACAGTCCATATTGCAGCTTTAAATTCTCCCCTCTGCTCTTCACACAGCCCTATGTACGATTTTCGCTTGCCTTCACTTCGGTGTAGAAACTAGCCATTGAAATAATTAACATTCAGAAACATGGTCACCTCCAAACCATGGAGCAGCTGTCACCTTGTATTAAATAGGATGACCAATTTTTTTTATATGAGAGACAGATTCTTCAAAATTGTGTCAGGTCATAAGCGACATTCTACTGCCCAGTGCCGAGATGGTTTATCATCTCATCTAGAATGAAAGTCAGAGGCTCACATCTCAATGCCTGGGTGCTTTCCAACTCAACTCCCCTTTCTTTTCCTTTTCCACTGTGCTCCAACCCTACATGCCTCCCTGCTGTTTCCCACCCTGGCAGAACTCAAGGTAACACTTCAGCAGTTTTGTTTCTGCTGTTTCTGATGTCAGAAAGCTGGTGTCCAAGATAGCCTCATCATCACAGATGGTCTCAAGTCTCCCTGGGCTGCACTGTCTAAATTAGTATCAACAACATCACTTTCTGTCTTTTAGTCAGTATTATGTTTCTATACATACAAGCACATTTGGAACACATTTCTTCTTGGTGTTGTTTTCGTAAAACTCGTATCCTCAAGTACAGGATTCCTGTAATTAAGAGAATCTGTTCCCTACACTGAAAGTATCTCCAGTGAGTACAGGGAGGAATGGCTTTAAAAAAGCCCTCATAAAATGGTGACTGAATGGGAAAATGCTTTCACTAAGGAATACCCCTGAGGTTATTGTGCAGTTTGTTAGGAAGGGTTTGGGGAACCACTTTCTCTGGAAGACATTGAGATCTTGTCTCTCTAATACATGAACGATAATATAATGACTTCAATTTATTGAACATTATGATGCCTCACCCAGTAGGATTTTACAAGTTGCTTATGATCGTTCAGGAGCTGATCATTTCGTCACTTTGGTTTATAGAAAAATGTGTAATATGTTGATATAAGGTTATTACAAAGGAGATACGCAGTTTTTAAAAGTATTCTGCAATGATAGCACTCTCTGAAAATGACACTTTCGGGTACTGATATACAGATTGTTATCCCACTAGAGACATGGAAAATTTCAGCTCTTTCCCCAGTGCATGCTCCAACACTCTACTGTGGCCTCAAGCTCCCAGTAAACAGATAGCTACAAAGCCTGCAAAAGTGTAGGACTGAGATTCAGAAACTTAAAGGACAGCATCAGATTGGTCTGGTTGTGTTTGTACTGCCTACAAAATTAGTACAACTTATCCTTTAAATGGGAATTGTGACAGAACCTATTAAATGGGAATTGTGACAGAACCTATTAAATGGGAATTGTGACAGAACCTATTAAAGAAATAATATGTAATGTGATTAACATGAAGCCATCACTCAACACTAACATAAAAATTGGAATCTGGGTACCAAGAACTTAAGAAAGCAGAACCTCAAAGTTCTGCCTTCATTTCTTTTCTGTTGCTGTAATAAAATACTCTGACAAAAGCAACTTCAGGGTAAAATTATTTATTTGGGTTCACAGTTCAAGGTACAGTCCATCATGACTGGAAAGTTCAAGACAGCAGAATTCTGAAGCAGCTGGTCACATTGAATCCAAAATTGAACACAGAGAATGATAAGTACATCTGTTGAGGCTTGAACGAGAAATGCTCATGTATTGAAACTCCATGGTGGTGCTGGTTGGGGAGGTCATGGAAACTTTAACTGTAATGTCTTGTTGAGGGAGTGTGTCACTTGGTGTGGGCAGCCTCATCCTACTTCATGATCTTTCCTTCTGCTTCCTGCATGTATATGAAAGTGAAATCACACAGATTTTCTGTTCCTGTTACTGTGCTTTCTCTGCCTATTGCCATGACCTCCATGCCATGATTGATCCCATCCCTATGGAACAACCAACCTAAATAAACTCTTCTTTAAATTGCTTTCATCAGGGCATCCCCCCCACCCCGCCCCAGCAACAGAAAAATGATGATTAGAACAGCTTGCATGCTAGTTCTGTTCTCTACTCATGTACAGACCAGGATCTCCTACCTAGGGGATGATTCTATCCATGGTGGGCAAGTCTCAAATCAAGACAACCCCCCCACAGACATGCTAATAGTCAACCTTATCTAGACAGTCCCTCATAGAGACATCCTTCTCCAGTGATTCTAACATCTGTCAAATGAACAACAGTAACCATTCCAGTGTTCCTTTCCAACACAAAGAAATATGAAGTTCTATTAAGAACATTTCTATGGCTTACACAGCCTTTTTGATTTCCTCTTCCAAAATGATCCCTAATCTTGTTTAGGCACCCTCTCCACTATTGCTAGGGGTTTTAGCTGGGGTCATCCTTATGAGTTATTGGGAATTTCCCTAGTATCAAGTTCTCCCAAGACTTTGGGTGCCAGAACTGAATTGTAGATGTGTCCGTTGAGACTGGGCTTCACAATTCTATATGTTGATGGTTTGTATATCTGTAATAGTCCTCACCTGTTGCAAAGAGGAGTTTCATGGTGAAGGGTAAGGACTGCACTTACCTGTGGATTCAAGGACAAATGGTAAGAATATAGCTAAGGATTATGATGGTTTAGTAAAGGGCAATTCTGCTCCAAGATCCATGACTTTACTGGCCCTAGGATTGTGTCTCCTAGGAATGTCAGAAGCAACACCTATAATGTCTCAACAACATGAATGCCTGAACACAAGCTGGAGGAGGATGGCAGCAGCAACAGACAAGCCAAAGTGGATGGGGAAATCCCATGAGGCATTAACCTTACAGGAAGAACTGCAGGCAGCTAAGGAGTTTGTTTTACTTACACATTATGAATATGTACACATATGTACATGCATATATACATACAACTAATGATAAAAGAGGCCACAAATTTGAAAGAGAGAAAGAAGGAATACATGGCAAGGGCTTGGAAGGATCTAAGGTAAGGGGAAAATATAGTAATTATATTAAGGTCTCAAAAATAAAAGAAGTAAATTAAAATACATTAGAGATGATATGTCTGTAGATATTCACATAATTTTCTAACATACAGATCTCCGGTTCTGAGTTGAGTGTATAAGATTTTCTTTGTGATACAATTATTGATGCTCCTTTCTTACTTTGGTTTAGATTTTAGAACAAGTTGCATCAATTGCTTAATAAAACAATTGCTGCTATCTCTTGACAAGTGTGAGAGAAGTATTCTCAGGTATTGCTTAGGGAATGGGCAGGTCAGATGTGAGCTGCACTCCTTAAGTCCCCCACAGGGGAATGTTAAGGACTCATGTCCTTCTCTTACAGGCAGCATGCTATAGCTTGACTCTTCTCTCCTTTAGCTATGCTCCTCATCAGGTGCATGCTGACCTTTTCTACGAACAAGCACAATTAATCAATTAATTTATTAGTGCTTTTACCGAGCATTGGATTTTATTTGGAGGAATCTATCATATTAATGTAAGTATTAACTATATATATATATATATATATATATATATATATATATAAATTCAAATGGGTGTGTGCACATTCAAAGCTGAGATGGTTTACAGAGATTTCCAAAAAATGTAAGTGAATCTACAGGCCTGTCTCCAAACTAATCTCACATCAACTATTGGCATAGGATTCCTCAGGAAAGAACTTTTGCCTCTCTAGAGTAAATCTTATAGTTCTACATGAAATGTCACCGCTGAGCTCTGCAACTGCCATGTGTATACATGTGTGTGGTGAAACAGAGGGGGGCAGGAGTGTAAGGGAGTGAGCTATCAAGGAACTGATACTGGTCCAACAGAAATAATTTCTTATGTCTTGAATATCCTCCCCTTTCACGATAAAATATACTTTTCTGAATCACACATCAGCTGTTTGCAGAGTTGGAGGTGGGATGCCTGGACTGTGTTTCTTTTTTTTTTTTTCCAGAAAACTAGAAAATGAGTCATAAAACATTAATACTGCCTTAAAATAACCTAAGGGTGGGTGATCCCAAGATGAACCCGAGTGGTGCACAAGAGAGGAAGACTGCACCTCCAGAGGAGAGATTTCATTAGTGAGGACTTGCCCTTTCTCCTGGAGAGTTCCGAGGGTGACTTCTTGAAGCTGGCAGGGCTGTGTCCTGCTGAGTGGGAATCTTGGCTGCTTTGTACATTCTTGCCCCTCCTTTCAGACCCAGGAAGAACTGGAGGGAGAACGTATTATCCCTACACAGCACACATACACCCTGCCACATCAGCTGCAACCGTTCCAAAGCTTTCCCAGGCTTCTGGAACCTCCCATGATTTAGGATGTTATTAATTGAGGTGCATGAAACCTGCATAGAGCCAGGGGGACATGAGGAGCAGTGAGTAAGCTTAGGGCTTGTGGTGTCAGACAAACCTGGGTTAGAATACCATCTTTATTAACTGTGACTGTGAAAACTTACCAACTCCAAGGCTTTTTCCTCTTCTGTGAAACTAGGACACTGATCATCTCATTCTAATGTAGTTTTCAGAATTAGATGAGATGAGTGAATACTAATCTATCATTAAAACTTAAGTCATCTTCCATGTTCTACTTAAATGCTCCTCTTACCTATTATAAGAAGTCCTGTTTTCTGTTGGATATCTCTTACCCAGTTATTTCTGGGATGGCCAGAGAAAATTTTTCCATGTTCCTCAGGTTAACCCTGGTAGTCATTCCTCTGAATGGTTTCTGCTCCAGAAAACTAATGTACCTTCATGCTATCTGATAGCAACTTGCTGGTCTAGAGTTAGAATGAAACCAGAGCTAGCCTACACATCTTCTCTAAACAGAGCTGCTTCTTGATAAGAAGGTCTTTGAGGGAACTAGAAAACTGTCTTTTTTCCAGGTAGATGCAGCCTTTAATCAAGACCCACAGCTTGTTGAGGGTAACAGTGTAAATTAAGTTTCATCCTTAGCCCTTTGCCTGGTGCTTTGTACAATAAAAACAGTACAACTTCAACCAATATTCTAGATACTCCCTGAATGCATACAACATAAAACACACTATAGCAATTGTAGTGTGAACAAATTAGAATTTCTCTCTAATTCACTTTCACGAAAATATGCTTTCTAAGTTTGATCGATCCACTTTGTAGTGTTATCAGTGTCCTAGATTGCTGTCTTTCTGTCCCATAATCTGAAGGGATGTGTTCTCTTCTGTGATTTACACCATGACCAAAAGCTATCTGAGGAAGGAAGAGCTCATTTCAGTTTACACATTTCATCCTGTCACCAAGAGAAGCTAGGGCAAGAACTCAGGGTGGGAACTGAAGGAGAGATTGCTTACTAGGCTGATTTCCTGGCTTGCTCAGCTACCTTTCTTATCCAGTACAGGCTTGCCTGCCTAGGGATAGCACTACTCACAAAGGGCTGGATCTTCCTATACCAATCAGCAATGAAGAAAATGCTCCACTGGCAAGCCCCCTGTAACAAGTAGTCCCCCCCCCCCAGCCTGGTCCCACAGCCACGCCAGTCCCAAATAACACAGAGACACTGTATTACATATAATGCTGTTGGCCAGTTACTAGTGTTTCTTATTGGCTAGCTCTGTCTTAAACATTAACCCATTTTTCTTAATCTAAGTGTTTCCATGTGGTCTTGGCTTATGGGAGAGAGGGTCGGGAGTTCTCTCTTGGTCCTACATTTTGAATCTCTCCCTACCTCTTCTGAATTCTCTTTGTTTCCTAGTCCCACCTGTCTTGCTTTCCTATTGGCCAGCAGTGCTTTATTTATTAACCAATACAAGAAACATATTTACAGAAAGACAGCCCCCCAAGCCAGTGTGGTGGAGATAATTCCTCAGCTGAGATTCCTCTTCCAGTTGACGCTAGTTTGTTAAAGTGACAAAACCTAAGAAGCAGTTAAACATTCACAATGGTCTAGGTGGGTGTCGAACTCATACCTCAGCCTCCCAAGTAGCTGAGATTGTGGGAGAGTGCCACCACACAAAGCTACATTGTTATTTCATCTTTCTCCAGTCAATGCTTATTGACTAGAGATGTAGAGGTCATGTGATTGTGAATGGAGAACTAAGTAGTGGGAAGCAGAATGTGATAATGACAAACACACTCCTTATGCACAAGAGGATAGTTTTACTTAAGTCTAGCTGACCAAGAGTTGATTATACGAACACCCTAACCCTAACCCAACCCTAACCCTAACCTAACCCTAACCTAACTCTAACCTAACCCTAATTCTAACTGAGAAATATTTACCTTTTTAGCCGGGCACGTGGTTAAAGGGGATAGCAGTACTGAGGAGCAGGGGAAATGGATGCCAGGCTGAGAAATTAACAATTTCTCAAATGGTCCATTTCCAATTCTACTTTGTTCTAAACATGTACTCAGTGAGTTTCCTTTCCTTAGCTACTCCTTCCTCTGATTTAAATAATCCAAGAGTCTGACTTAATAAAATGTAACTGAATGCAGACAAGGACGAGGAGACAATACTGGAGTGGCCTGCAGGCATTATGACACAATGCCTCAGCACCAAGTCTCACTGTCTGGCCTAATCCTAACTGTAAGACCCCAGAGACCCTTTCTTCTCATGTTTTGAAGGTCTTCTCCAGTGTGAAATATGATGGGACTTCCATAAACACTGAATATGATGATATACATATATGCCATTGTGCACATGATTGGAGTATCCCTGCCAATGACCACACTAGTCCAGAGCTCCCAGGATATGGCATACCCTTGGCCTTAGTCTCTTGTAGGTGCCCTTCGTAAGAACAGCATCCTGTCCTCACTTGGCAATGACATCTGTGGGGTCTTGCCTAACATCAAAGGCTCTTCTGCTTGCCTTTATACCTGGCTTGATCCATTGCATTTAAACTATTACTGCAATTCTTATTCTTGCTGTCAATGTGGACATTTCATTTGCTTACCACTGTTTGCTGCCCATCATCAAAACTGCTTGTCAGAAACACATGGAAGAAGTGAGATCTACAGAGGAATAAGGGCTGGAGAAGGTATGCAGTGAAGGCAACCCGCTGTGAGCACCATCTGACTTCCAAGTTTGCCAGGTTAAAAGTACCAGTGAGCTGCCAGTGTGTATGGATTTTGCCACTTGTAAACTATAGTACATGGGTACATATAATGCTTCCATCTCTTATTTTTTTAAATTTTGAGGAAGTAAAGAAAAATGCAGACTTATTGCTATGGTAGATGAAGCATGCATAATAAATAGAATTTACAGCACACAAATACATACACATATGATAAGCAAACATATATAAATCCTAATACTTCACTGGACGTTTTCAGTGTAGAAATAAGAAAAATTTTTCATATATTATAATATAGCTTGACATGGTGGCATAGCTCAGCATCCACTGAGGCTTGGGAGGGTGGACTAGGAGTTTACCTTGATCGCAATAATTCCAGGCAGTTTGGGTAACAACTACAACACTGTCTCAGAAATACAAATAAAACCTGTTACTCCCTTCTGCAGGCAGAGGTTAATTTTGATGCTTCTAGGCTCTTAGTTTCATTTAAAAGTTTTTGCCTCCTTTCCCACAGGGTCCCAAGCAGTGCAGGCTCTACTCTTAGTATGAATTTCTTGGCCTATACACATTGGATTCTTACTTCAGACCCCCACCTGTCTCTGTGGGTTGGTGAGATTGTGAGATTGGTGGATTTCCCTCTGGTCTGTCTGCCTATCTAGCATGACAAGTAGTGGAAACTTTCTTTCCTTCAAGGAGAGTCCCTCACCCATCCTGGAGTACAGTCTGAACTCTATTGTCCTGACAAGACAATCAGAAGACATAGAATACATTGCTCAGAAATCACTTTTCTTTCAACCTAAGTAATACCACATGTTGGCTCTAAAACCCAGGTTAAATCCACTTCAGAAAAAGCATATCCCCGAATCTGCAAGAAGATGACAGCAAAAGCCAACACAGTTTAGCTACAGTAATAACATACTTATAATCTTGACCTAAAGCATGAAGACTTGCATGGTTTCACAATTTTTCCCCCTAAACAAAAAGCATCAATTGGGACTGGGTTTACATTTTTAGTAATAGCTACTTTTCCTGTTAATAACATCAATCCTCTTGTTCTCTAAGTGTCTAGTGTCTTGATGTACAAAGAACTGAAAATTGTCAGTCACTCCTAAATTATACTTCTTTTGCTAAAACAGAAAAATAAAAATGCATTCCTGGGACACTAAATATACACAAAAATATGTTGCCAATTTTTACCTTATGATAAATATTAAAACAATAGTTTCTGTTTCTAGTTGCTTTGTTCTAAAAATGGACATTCCATGGCTTTAAGTACAAGACTTTCAGCAATAGTTTAACCACAAAAGACAGTATAAAATTGCGTTTCCTTGCATCCAGGGCAAAAGAAAGAAACTATGTCACAAGTCTAAAATTCAGCAAACTAGTGCTTTAGAGGACAAGACTTTTGTTCCAGTGTCATCTATTAGCTATTTCCCAATAGAACCTTTTGTGAAGGCTCTGGGAGACATTGGGGTAGGTAATGTCCTTAAGAGCAAGTTGAGAGAATTGACACCAAATACATCCTATAAGCCTGTTTTATTTTGTTGTTGTTGTGGTGGTGGTGGTTGATTCTGTCTGTGCAACTTTGGACAATTTTAAGGACAGCTAGGTTGAAGTAGAGGAGGATCTTCCTGGGAGAATTCCTAGTTAGATAGCAGAATATTCTTCCTATTAGATGTTATAGGGCAATCTGCCATTTTCCAAGTACAGAATAAAGGTAAGATGAGTAACTGAGAGTTGAATGTAACCTTCATCTATATCTTTATCAATTCCAGAGATGTATATTAGTGTTTAAGTTAGGGTTTTATTGATGTGAATAGACATCATGACCACAGAAACTCATAAAGATTTGCCTGTTTCTGCCTCCTGAGTCCTGGGATTAACCATTGCCCAGCTGTAAATTCTTACATAATCTTCTCTAGAAATGTAGAAGTTAATTTTCCTTCCATTGAGTGAGACCCATGCTGGGAGAATCAATTTTAACAGAAGAATGTTCTGGAAATGAAAATATATTAGCTTTGGCCACAGGAAGATTTGTGGCTTTCTCCTTGCTCTTACGTGACTGTTCTCAAGCAAGCCAGCTGCCATTTTGCAGCACGTGGCCCATGCCCAAGGCATTGGTGCTTCCTACCAGAACACAAGGAATGGAGACTTCCTGCCACCAGCTGTGTATAGGAGCCTGTAACAGAAGCACCCAGCTCCCACATGATGGAAGCTGACTTTACATCTCCAGCATGGCCACCCAAGAAGCCCTCATCCAGTAAGTAAGCTACTCCCACATTCCTGACTACAGACACTGACACAATAAGTGATTGCTATTTCAAGTTAGACTTTGGGGTGCAATTTAGTCAAACAGAGACAGGACAGGTGGCTAATACAATCAATGTTGCTGTGTTTTGGGCCTATTAATCTTTACTTCTCTCCTTCCTCCTCTGCAACAGAGATTATTTTTGTTACTCTGCAGGTCCAATGTGAAGTAAATCAAGGTGGTTCCCTACAGTTTCCACATAATGGTGGAGACTCTGGATGATATACAAACAACTGAGCACGAAAAGTCTGGAGCTGAGTTACCTGGGCTTGAATGCTTTCTGTGCAAAGTAAGGCATGCCACTTTCTTCATGTTTAGTTCTTCTCATGCATCCTGGGGACAGGATGATATCACATGGGTTATTATGAAGATTAAATGGGGATTAACAGAGTGTCTGCTCCATAGTAAGTGCTGCAGAAGAGAAAGCTAAGTCACTACAGCACAGGACTTCGACAGCCCCTTAATGATGACAGCTGCACCATAGTCATCCATCTTTCTCTTCTTCAGAGCAGGTTATCTTGACATTTTCCCATTATAAATAAAGCAGTGTTAAATATAATTGGCAAACTATGTTTTTAAAATAATCTTGGTACATAGACATGGAATAGTCCAAAGATGTTCTTGAAATTGGTGAAACCATCTTTCAAGAGTTCTGACATTCAGCTTCACACACTCTATGCCTCAAACTTCAAGCAAACACACATGATATGTTTCTCTGTGAACTCTTGAATAGCAGTGAGCATGTCATTTGGGATAGTCTTCCGTGGGAACTTGGGTGCCTAGAACACTGGATTTCAGGTGACTTTTGTTGCAGAACTGAAAACAGTTACAGATCCAGATATCAGGGGTTGTGCTTCCATACCTGAGGATTAGCATCCCCACGTTGAAGCTCTGTTGCTACTTGCCAGCTGTGTGACCTTGGACTAGGCTGAGACTCATTTTCCTCAACTGCAAATTGCAGGGTGAAAATTTTCACCTTTATGCAGGGCCTAGAGTGTATGCAATGGAAATAGCTTTCCTCCAAGTACAAAACAAGAATACAGTGCTAGCTAATCTGAGGCCTGTGGGCCTCTTTTTCTCCTGGTAAAGGAAGGCCATTGTAGCTTTATAGTTGCATTACTACATAAGTGCCGTGTATCTCTGGCTTCCAGCAGGTGACACATAATGGACAATTAGTAGACATCCCTTAAGGGAGACAACTGACATAAATGCCTCAGGAGTCATTTGTTTCAAGCAAGAACCACCATCAACTCCAGTGTTGGGGCTTCTTCTGGAACAATGGAAACCCAAGGAAAAGACTTAGCTTCTCTGAATGTTGTCTAGTCTATTTGATGGCATCTTTTTGGCTTCCATACTTCCCTCAGCCCTGGTATTTTTTTCTTCTATCCTAAAAGACACATGGACTTTCCTGGTATCAACTTAGGGATAGAGCCTGAAGTCTTCTGTTACCAGAAATTCATGGTGTACTTGCCATCTATCAGAGTCTGAGGAAAGATCAGTGGGTATTCTTATAGTCAGCATTAAAAAAAAGAAGGAAAGGAAGGCAAAAGAAAAAAAGGAGAACAAAAACTCCATACAACTAATAAAGTTTTCCTTATTGCTGTAACTGTTGGCATAGGCGAGTGTCTAGGGAGATTGTCTGAGAAGCTACAATATTCTGCAAGAATATTTTTGATATGACTTTAGCAGCTCATGACTGACTGAGAGCCTTTCTGTGCTACTTTTGAAAGTCTTCCCTCACCCCTCCAATAACTGATCCTCAAACTTACAAAAGCATTCAGGTCAGTCGTTGAGTACCAGAGTCTTTCCAAGTAATTAGCAGGGAGAATTACCAGGTAGCAAGCAGTGTTTGCTTGTAATCTGTCAATAGGAACTGCAATGGGGGAAACTGTCATTTCCAGTGGCCTTACAACTGCATCTAATTTAAAGTGTCAATAGAGTTTGTTCCTGTCTTCTGCTCCCACTGGGAGACTGTGAATTTTCCCTTTAGAAATCTTGTCTCAAAGCAAGACCGATATTTAGAACAGAGGAACTTCAAGGAAAACTAATGTTCAGCCACCACATGCTATGTAGGAACACTTAGGCCTCATTTCTTTATCCCACAGTATGGTTGAAGTTTTTAAAGCGGCAGTATAGTCAAGGTATCTTGTCTAAGTCCAAGGTTAGGCATCCCTGTTCGAAGCTGTTACATGACCCAGCTGGATCAGAGATGATCCAGGAAGAGCTACAGGAAAGTCTTTGAAGATGGCTCACTGTTGCCTGTGTTGGGTTCCAGAAGGCTGTGTGCTAACTCACGGATGCTTGGGGGGGATGCCTTCCCCTGACATTTTGATCATTTAGGTTGTTTCACATTCTTAATACAGATTAAAACAAATTCCAAGAAGACACTGGGGTCACATGGTGCCAGATGATGACTTCTTCCGGCACTTCAATTGATACGATTGAATAAAGGTTGTGAATGAGAAGCAAGTATGAGGATAACTAGGACTTGCATTTCTAAAGATTCATTCCAAGTTGAATCATAAAGGGGTGTGGATACAACAGCTGGTACCCAGCATTAGTTTTGAACGTCCACCTTATCAAGACAAATTGATATTTCTTTCCACACAAAAGAAACCTTGGGGTGGGGAGTAAGACCTGCTCTATTTATAACCAACACAATCTGATGGCACATTTTAATTCTAATATTAATCAGCTTTTCTTTGCTGGGTACTCCAAAGAATGAGCAGAGAAGAGTGTTTTAGACACTGCCCTGGACAGCCATCCAATATCAATGGCTTTGTGAGGTCATTACAGAGAAGAGAACCAAATTTGAGAAAGAAAACCCACTAGAAAGTTCTCTGTATGGCATTCAGATTCTAGGGCATTTGTTCTCTGGCTCCATTCCCTGAACTAGACAGCCATTAGTAAATAAATACCTAAGTGATCTTTGCAACTTTGGGGACAAAGAATAGTCACAGTGCTGTAAACCCATCCATGGCGTAATGTAGCCCCATTGCATCAGTCCCACTCTGCTGGGGACTTTCAAAAAATTCAGTGGCAACTTGACGGTTGTGTCATGTGTAATCCCTTTAAGCTCCCCCAAAGCTCCTGGGAAGTAGATGATTTCAAAGAACAGACTGGAAAGCAAATGGTTCTCATATTAAACCTATTTCTTCCATCTCCTGGAAGAGCCCCACTCTCTCCCTTCTGCACCAGAAAAGGATAGACAAGCTGTAAACCAAGCACTGAAAGAGAACTAGCAAAGCAGGTGTTATCTGGCACTTCCCTGCAGCTGAAACAATAAAAGTGAAAAGCAGTGAGCTTACAGGAGCTTGCATTTGCCCACCTGAACCCTGAAGGCCCGCCTACCGGCATTATCAGATCACTGGTGAACTGCTCCGTGGCATCAAGAATGCATTAGGAATCAGAATCTGGGAAGGGGAGTGGGTAGTGCAGAGCTTCTCATAGCGGGAGAAGTAAAAGCTGCCCCTCCTTAACCTGCTCTGTGCTTTTGAGCTCAGGCTGCATTTCTGAGCTGCATAAATCCACACTTGGTGTACGGCATGGAGCCAGGCTCAGTGGAGGCCGGGAGGTGCTTTCATGGAGCTCTGACACCGTTGGAATTGTACACAGTTGTGAGGTTTGCTTCTCAGACATTTGGACAACTGCCATGAGGAAGGGGGGGGGAGGAAACTGGGCCAGTTTGCATTCTGTTACAGACCAGCCTTTTGGATGACAGAATTCTTTCCAATCAAAATGCCATGGATTACTCCCTGCTGTGAGCTAATAGGGTGCTAATTAGCATATTTCATTTATTTACTTAACTGGGATAGAAACCACTGGGCACATGGCCCACTTACAATGGCTTCCTGGGGAAAGCCATGGGATGAAGTAAGTACTACCTTCTTATACACTGTGGAGACCAATACAAAGGAGCACAATGTATCCCTGCACCAACCTTCTTCTCTCCTTCACACTTCTCTCAGAGAGAGAGGGGGGGAGAGGGAGGGAGAAAGGGAGGGAAAGAGAGAGAGAAAGAGGAAGACAGAGGGAGAGAGAGATTGGAATCTAATTTGGCCTTGCTTCATTCAATAAGAATCTAAAATGGAAAGGGAAATTGCCCTGTTGATTCCTGGTATTCATCCCCATTGATGCTTTATTGACAGCTGTCTGTCTGGACCTCTGCGGACTTGCCTCTCTCACTTGTTACAACGACTCTGGGACATCTCATTGGTGAAGGTTTGCCACCTGCCTTATCTCCATATCACTCGTTTTCTCTTGAAGACTATGAGTTTGGACTCTCATGGCTGTGAGGTAGTTGCTGGGTTTTTTGGTCTTCTCTGGGCTAATTCCTGGGCAATATTAAAACTCATTTACCATCATTTCCCCATCATTTGGGGAAGAAAGCACTTTAAAATTCTCATACTTCCCTTGAGTACTTTTAGATCCTTTGAATTTCCATGACTGTTAATCTCCCTAATGGCATATTTTCAGTTTGTTCAGGGACAAATCATTAACAGCATACAATGAAACAAAGCAGCCAGAACCCACTAAGCAAAGAGAAATGGATCCTAGTCCCCAAATGATTCCAGCGACGCTTAGCCCATGTGTTAAACAGCAGTAACAAAACCAAAAGGGAGAAAAACAGGCAGTGGTTGTTCTATCAAGAATCCTCTCTGAATGGATAGGAGATACACACACACACACACACACACACACACACACAGAGAGAGAGAGAGAGAGAGAGAGAGAGAGAGAGAGAGAGAGAGAGAGAGAGCCACACCTTAACAGTATACTGACAATTTTGTATGAAAAAAGATGTGTTGTTTACTGAGCACTAAGTTGGAGTCTTTCAAGTATTCATTCCCAAGATCCTTGGAGAAAACATGGCTGTTTCTTCTTAACCCTGGTTGGTCACTGAGTGTTGTCGTTTTTACCTCATAATTCTGCTCAACCTGACTTCTCTTCTTTTTGCATCATCACTATCTAGATGAGCTAAAGTAACCTTCAACCCAGACCTGGTCCTTCAATATGAGTTCCAAGGATTCTGTATGGTCTTGTTCTTGTTAGAAACTCAGAGATTTGGTGACTCCTAGAATGAAGGACAGATCAGAAGGCACTCAATTAAGCACTTGGTGAATTTTCTGACTGTTGAAATTCAAGGACATTGAAATGATGTCATACCCTGCCTCCTAATGTGCCTCCCTCATCTGTTTCCCCTCTAGCAGTGTCCTCTATACACCTCTCCTCATGATGTGGACTGTCTGCGAGGAAGTTATTCTCTCTACAACCTACAACTTGGAATTTTGTAGCAGTTGTGATATAGTCAGTCTATAGAGTCAGGTAGTCTCAAGATGCTACCTCATCCCTTGTAGCCTGGGTACTGGAAATCTTACGGAGGTAACAAGGAAATGAAGAAAGGACAGACACATAGACACATGTAATATATAGAAAATCTGGCATCAGGTAGGCTGTGTGTATTCTGATGGAATGGTACTATCCACAAAATAACCCAGATCTGAGCACATGTAGTATGAAGAACATAGGGGTAGGAGTTAGCTAGTGTGAGAAGTCTCTGTAGGAGGGCAGTCTCAGAGGACTGATATTTGCACACATGGATCAATCATCCATAAATGCTGGTACTTGCCTACACTGCCAAACTTTAGAGAGGAAAACTCTGCCAATCCCAAGCCTGACATGTATGGGGAAGACTTAGCCACTCTCATGGGTCTGAATCCTTGTCATGGCTGTGGCCATCTCAAACAATTCAAATCACTCAGATCTTCCCATTCACCTGAGGCTCTTGGAGTTCCTCACAAAATACAACTTTAGTTTTCCTTGCAGAACACTGTTTCTGTATCAAGGCAATTTTTTTTCTAATTTGTTCTAGATGATCCTAGTCTCTTTGTATTGTCTCAAACTTTTAGAATTTGACTAAGTTAATCATGACTTGTTCTTTGCTTTATGGTGTCCAATGGCACTTATATTCCCAACACACAGTTTTATGATATCATGTAGAGTTATTTGCTATTTATGGTTATTTGCTTATGTTGGAATAGGTCTTCAAGTACTAATACCTGTCCATGTTGGTGGGTCCCTATGTATTCAATGATAGTTATTATTATTTTTGTTACCTTGATATACTGTCCATCTTTGAGCTGGTTTGTTCTCTTTTCAGTTAACTTATGAACCCATCTGGGCAATATAGAAAAACTTGACTGCTTTTTGTAGCCAAGGAAGATGTTAGGACCTGGCCCAGATCCTGTGTATCCCAGACATTCCCTCCCCCACTAGCCACCACCTTCCAGATTTTATATCTGTGTTCTTAAGAATCACCTTCTACTTCTTAGCATCCTTTTCTTCTTACTTCTTCTGACCCTCTTGATTTTTACCATACTTCACAAAATGGCATATCAGTTCCCTTGTTGCTAAACCAAAAAATGCCATGTTTAATTTTTATGTTTTCCTGGTCAGATTAAAAGTTCTTGTCAAGTAGAAAGAGTCGAGTTCTTTGTTATCCCACAAACAGACCATCCAATAAATATCTAGTAGCAATGTGAGTTTTGCTAAATTGAAACATCAAAGCATTCTAGTTCTTCAGTGCTTTTTAACTCATTAACTATTTTCCATTCTACTTTTATTTCTCAGTGTAAGGTTTGATTTACTTTTGGGAACATAATGAGGACTCTCAATACATTAATGTTATTGGCTGCTTCTTCTCTAGAACTTATCCATTATATTGAATCCTCCACAAATACAAGTGTTTTATTTGTTAAAAAAAAAGTCAGAAAAACAGAAGCAGATCTAACTGATTTATGATTGACTGGATTTTTATTTGGTGACACACTGCTGTGATTTAAAAGTGATGAGAAGAATTTATAAATCACTCAAAATTATTGTTCACATACTAACACAATTAGTGTTTGTCCCTGATTTTTGTTCTTAACATGTAGACTGATGAAGGCAAGAACTACACACACATGCACACACACACACACACACACACACACACACACACAGAGGGGGGGTTGGGGAGAACACACCAAGGTTACAACAATGGGATTCTAAGTAATAATGGACTATAAAGAGCATCATGGATAATGGATAGCAGATGGTGAAAAATACTTGATACTTGTCATGCTTTGCTCAACTGGAGGATATTCTTAAGTTAGTGTTATCTCATGAAAAGAGGCAGGGACTTAGAATAGGACTGGTGAATTGGCTCAGAAATTTCCTTGTGGATACTTTTGGACCTTGGCACTATGACCTTTCTCTGATGCAGGACAGTCCATTGAATACCCTGAGTACCATTGTATCACATGGGATTAAAGATTGTGGTGCATCAGAGTTTGTAGCTTTTTGAGAGTTAAGGGAGTGGGGCTTTTCTGCAGAGGTCATCTATGGATGCTGGTTACCCTTCTAAAGAGATGAATAAACAGCTACCCAAACTCACATAAGCTCATCTCATTTCATCCCATGGCCCCAATGGCTGATAAGGTATAATGTATTTGGCAATCTGGTAAATATTAAAAGTATGTTTGGGTCTGGATATGGCTCCAACATAGGGAAACACTGAAGGATAAAAGAGGAAGGGGAAGGAGGAAAAGGAAGGCAGAAAATGTGTACACAATGAAGTTTGCTAAAACCACAGTTCTTGGAAATCTGGAAACAGCTTGTCTTCAAACATAAACCTGGTCTTCCCTGTCCTCCTTTTGTGAAATCTTTCTTTGATGCAGGGGGATGGAGCAGATAAAGGCAGAAAGATCCTTTTGTCTCTGTAATACTAGGAAAATGCACTGGAAAGTTGTCACATTTTTCCTACCACAAAGAAAATAAAGCCACACACTTGAAAAAAAAAAAAAAACCCTTCTCTCCTGGTGGATGGTTTGATAACATACTCTGAGAGTATGGGAGCAGCAGGGATGAGAAGCAGATGAGGGCTGATTCCTGACCTCAGCAAGTACAAGGGTGTTATCACGGTCCAGTTGTTTCACACTTGTAAACCCCCCTCATCTAGAAATTGTAGATGATAAGGTTGTCTTTCCACCTTCTGACTTAGCCTGAGGGTGGAGTAAAATCATATGCCTGAATTCTCTCTAATGGTGAAAGCCTTTTTTGATGGGAGGCATTATTACTGTTCCTATTTGTTAACACATCCCTTGGTCTTGGCTGAGATATTTAATATATCACATTATTTTTGTTCTATAATGAGACATCAAATCTGATGTTCTTTGATATGTCTTTTCTCATAGCTGTGAGATCTTCAAGTCAAAGTTTTTCCTCAAGATGGTAAAATAACTTTTATATATGGACAGAGAATTAAGGGGTGGAGATTGTTAGTTATCAGTGGTGTTAAGGGTCAAATTCCACTGTGTTCAATTTATTTGGGATTTTAATGGCTGTGATTTTAACCTAACATAGAGAACTTGTCCTTGTTTACATTTTATATTTAGATATTGGTGTATATCGGGTAATTAGTTTGTAGACATGAGTACTAAGAAAGAGTGAACACAATTATAAGAAATAGTGAACTGGCCAAAGGTATATTTTATTGACAACTTTACGAATAGAAATCACAAATGTTGATCTAGGTGGGAGATTCACAGTATTATATTTTGGATTTTAAATGAATAACTAATTTGGTGAGAAAATGACCTCCAGAGCTAATGAGGTTTGTTTTTGTGGGTGAGAGATTGTGAATTATGTCCTAGAAAAGGATAAGGGAATTAAAGAAAAATCTGGAACATAAGGAGTTTGTAACAGGAAACTATTAAGTTTGCAACTTAGTAGGGTTACTGAGAATCGTCCCTGTGCTTCTTCTATCCAGGCATTTTTTTTTTCTGTTAATATGTTGAAACTATAGATGTGAGTACTTTTGACAGAGACAATGATGATGATACCTATAGGACACTGATAATAGTAGCTGTTGTTCATACAGGCTGAGTCTCTGCAGGGCCCTGATATCAGAGTTTGTATATAGTCTCTCATTCTATCCTAACTGCAACTTTGTATAAGGATACTAAGGCATAAACTGGTTAATCAATTTGCTAAAAACCTACCTAGTAATTAAGGGGCTATGCTGGCAGTCCAACCCATGCTGCCCTAAGGCTAAACTTCCCCCACTGAATATAACTCTTAACACATCACCACCACCATTACAGTAATTCTGCTCCTGTGTTTGCTATAGAAAGCATGTCACCTGTTAACTTTCTCATCTTTATAAGAATCCTATGCAACCGCTATTAGCATCATTATCATCTTATGGATATAACAACCAGAGGTCAGAGGTCTACCTCCACTAGGTTTGTGCTTTTAGCTATAATACTCTTCTAGAAATAGAAGATTGATGATGGAGAACATTAAGAATAATAGAAAGAACAATTTATAAGACCTTTACAGATCAATTGTAAAAGGTTTTGTGCACATTTTTTTTTACTATACTTATGTTAGAAATGAATAGGTTTATCATTGTCCAAAGGTTGGATTTGAGACTTAGAAAACTTAGAAAAGTTATTCCAAATCTCAAAAATGATAATAATGGGACCCAAGATACAGACTTTGGCTGTGGATACTAAAACCTCTCGTCCTAGCAGCTCTTTTTTGAACCATATTCAACTGACTTTAGGATATGAGATTATGAAATGTGGCCTCTTTGTGCCTATAACATTATCTTACCCAGTCACTCAAAGAATATTTTTTTGAGCACCTACACATAATATAAAAAGTAACATGCCTTCATGGTTTCCTAGGCATGTTCAATAACAGAACACATGTTAACTAGAGATGTGACTAAACGGTGGCACAGATGTTTAAACAAGTGCAGGGACAGTTTGACACTGATCATTCCACGCTTGTTCTGAACGGTTATCTAAACAGATTCAATTTTAAAACAAAACCTTGTTTGACAAGCAGCAGCAACAGTCCACAATGTACACACACACACACACACACACACACACACACACACACACACACACACACACACCTAGACAAGTCCATCAAGCTTACTCTAAAATGGGATTCCACTTTGTATTAGCTGAGTGAAACTTCAAAGTCATTGTTCAGCATGGCCTTGTTTATGACCCACTACTGCTTGTTAAATCATTTTTTGCTACTTTATTTGCAAAGTCAGTGTTGATTAAGGGATCCATGGTCTAAGGACCATGTAATTTTCCTGGTCCAGAGAGATCACATGGCAGCCTACACTAAGGCCTCTGTGTTTGGTTTGCTTTTCCTTCTAAGACTGTTTATTTGATGAACTGAACTTCTCATTCCTGGACACTAGAGGCAAAAGTTAATTGTTGTTGCATTCTTTCTTTTGAATTTGAAAATCAATAATATGAATTCTTGAATATGTTCTGGGAACTTACAGATCTATTACTTATTTTTTGGAGACGGTCCCCCTTTTCTGACTTTTAACTCTCTGTAGTAGAGTATGGCTTTGAACTGATGATCCTCCTGCCTCTTCTCTTAAACCCCACATGGGAGGATTGTAGGATTATGCCACCACACCCAGTTTTTAACACAATTTTGTTAGGACTTTTATAGCTAAGCAATGCTGGCAGAAAAGGGGGTGTCTCTGACATAGGGCATCTCTGTATCTGGCCTCCTTTCAATTTTAAGATCACAGTATTTCACCGCATAACAATGGTAACTTCTAAGTTGTAAATTTTAAAGATAGGTTTGTTGGAATGGAAATTAAAATTTTTGTATAGCAATTATTTTGTTGAAGGGCATTCCAGTTTTATTTTTCCAAATTTGATCCTATTAACAATGTGGTACTGTGTTTTTTGGGTAACATTCATTCTGGATAATTACCAAGAACAGAATTACAGGTTTATAGAGCAAATGTATGTTTGCAGGGTAAATTTAACTTAAGAAGAAATTTTTGTGGCCCATAGAGATGGCTCAGTTGGCATGGGTGTTTGGTGCCAATCCTGGGTGTCAGAGTTTGACACCTGGAATCTGTATGTGTGTGTGTGTAAGAGAGAGAGAGAGGGAAAGGGAGAGAGAGAGTTATTAATCTGCCTATACGACCAAATATTTCTTCCAGTCTATGATTTGTTGATTTGTTGATTTCTTTTTATAATGGTGTATTTTGAAAAGCTGGGAATTTAATTTTTAATGAATTTCAATTTTTTTCTTGGAATTTTAAAAATGGTTGTTGCTTTCCAGGCAGTGGTGGCACACTCCTTAAATCCCAGCACTCGGGAGGCAGAGTTCCAGTCCAGGCTGGTCTACAAGAGCAAGCTCAAGGCTTGCCTCCAAAACCACAGAGAAACCCTGTCTGGAAAAAAACAAAACAAAACAAAATGCTGTTGCTTTTTGTAACGTGTCCAAAGAATCTGTCTATTCTAACATTGTGAATACATTCTCTGTGTCCTATATTTTCTTTTAAAGGTTTTTTTGTTTTGTTTTTGTGGGAGTTTTTGTTTGTTTGTTTTGTGTAGCTCTGGAGTTGTTAGGACATTTAGATTTTACAGAGTATGTGAGGCTGGGATTCAAGTTCATTCCTTTGTTTCCATAAAGATATCCAGTTGTTTGTGCACAGATTATTAAAAAGGCATGTTTTCTCATTAACGTGATGGACTAGTTTAAATAAAATCAAATGACTTGCGCAGCAGGGTCAGTTTCCTGACTTACATCCTCATGATTCTGTTACTCCCCCAGAACTTTTCCAAGATTGTTTAGGCAATTCTATGCCTAAACAATTTGAAGGCTTAGAAATAATTTGAAGTTGTTCTTAAAATTCAGCTGTAATTTTGAAGGGGTTGTATTTGAGCCACTGATGTATTTGGGTAAAATAGTCATTGTAACAAGACTGTGTCACAATCCAGGCCTTTACAACTATAAATGTCTATTTATTTTTCTCAGATGTAGTTTTGAAATATTTAATTTTGAGCTCTTCTACATTTTTATCAAGCTTTAAACAAGATATTGGGTGGTCTAAAAACTATTAAAATTATATTTTAATGAATGGAACAATACTGGGTATATCAACCACTCCAGGACAGGCCTCATGTTCAGTAGTTGACCAAAGTTTTTTTGTGCTTTTATTTGGTTGCAGTTTGGTGGTGTTACCTTTGTTTGTTTATTTTGTTTTAGTTTGTTTTGTCTTGTTTGCTTTGCTTATTTATGGTGTGTTGTTTTATTTTGTTGTTGTTGTTGCTTTTTCCTTCATGTTTTCTTTCCTTTCTTTTTTAAATTTGTATTCATTCTTTTCTCCTTCAGTAAATCCTTACTCAGCATCCCCTCCCTCCACTCCTCCCAGTTGCTTGCCAACCTCCCCTACTTTCCCAAGAGCAGCTGCAAGGACTTGGAGGAGGGGAAGAATATGACCAAAATATATTTAAAGTTAAATAAAAATATAATTAATATTTTCAATTTCTAAAGGATCACACTAATTAAAAATAGATAAAACTGGTTTTTAAGTAATGAATTGTGTTTTTTTGTAATTTTACAAAATTCATTTAGCAGTAATCTTTTCTAGGTAGAGTTCTTAAGGTTTACTATGTATCCTATTATATTGTTAGTGAATAATTATAATTTTGATACTGTCAATATTTATCTGTTAAGTATTTATCTTCTTTTTTTTTTTCCTGTTTGCTGGGACTTTCAGTGAAATGTGGAAAATCAGCTAGATTAGCTATTTTCACCTTGCTTTCAGTCTGAACCTTTAATGATTAAATATGATGTTAGCTGTTGGTGGTATTTAGTTGCCTTTAGTGGGGTGATTAAATGAACATTTATTCCTGGCTTGCTGAGAGTTTTTATCACAGGCAAGCACTATCAAATATCCTTTTCCTTTGACTGAGATTTTTTTTCTTATGTCATTTGTTTGTTAATATGATAAATTACATTGATGGATTCTTCAGATATTGACCCAACTTTCATTGTTGGGATAAACCTATTTGACCATGGTATATTTTCCTTTGTATGTATTTTTAGATTAAGTTTATTAATTTTAATGGGAGAAATTTATAATAATATTCATGCAGTCTATGTATTCATTTACAACTGTCTATTTGGTAACATCTTTATTATGTTTTAATTTCTGGGTTATGGTGGCCTTATAAAATCAGTAGGAATGTATACCTTATCCCTCTGCACTCTAAAACTTTTTATTATATCTACACTCTGTCTTCATTTGGGTGTTTAATAGAATTATCAGTCTTATGAGACTTTGGGGCCTATATTTTCATTTGAAGAATTTTTTAAATCATTCATGCATTTAAGAATGGGGTTTTACTATTTATCCACCCAAATTTCCACAGACTTAGCAGTGTGCAGCAGAGTACACTTACTGTCTTGTCTTTGCTTTCTGTGGGTCAGGTGTCCAGGTGTGGCTTAACTGAGTCTCCTGCTTCAGAGTCACTCAAAGGTGAAGTGCAGGTTTAGGTCAGGGCTGGCTTGTCACCTGTGGTTCTACTGGAAAGGGAGCTGCTGCTAAGCTTATTCAGTGTGATTGATCCAGTTCTTATTTAAATGTGTACCCTCATCTTCTTGCCCATTGTAGGTCACAGGCTCCTTTCAGTGCTTTGTTATGTGAACCTTCTTCATAGCAACTTCATCAAAGCCAATGGGGGTGTCAGCTAGAAAGGAAGTTAAAATCTCATTCAGCATAATTGTGGAGGTCATAGCTCATCAAGGTTTCCTTCTCCAACAAAGCAAGATACAGGTTTTTACCTAATCTTGTAGGAGGCAACTTTCCTAAGGACACAAGGAACTAGTAGGGATAATTACCATGAACTTTCCAGTCTGCCTACCAATCACACACGCACAGGGTCGTTGACTGTTATTGACTCTGCATCAGTTTTGGTATGCTGTGTTCTTCAGAATATGTCTATTTCATTTAGTTGTCTAATGTGTAGTATTCCTTTTACTTTCTTTTAAAATATTTGTTAGATGATGCTTGTTTTTATTAATGATATTAATGATTTGTATACTTTGTGATATTTTTTTCTTCTTCAGCCTTATTAGGGGTTGAGAAATCACATTTTTTTTTAAATTGGTATAACTTTTGATTTTGATTTTTTTCATTTTTGTTTTTCTAGTTCGCTGCTTTTCAATCTTAAATATGTTGTTAATATTTGTTAACATTTAGCTCAATCAACCTTATTTGTCTAGATTCTATTTTTTTTCCTCCTGAAATAGGGTTTCTCTGTAGCTTTGAAGGCTGTTCTAGAACTCTTTCAGTAGACCAAGCTGGCCTTGGACTCACAGAGATCCACATGCTCCTGCCTCCTGAATTCTGGGATTTAAGGTGTGTGCCACCACGGCCACCCAGCTTGTCTAGATTCTTAAAACAGAAGCTTAGATAATTGATTTTAAGCCTTCTTTCCTAAGTTAAGAACAAGTTTCACAATTGTATGACTGTATGAATATACTTCAGACCCCCTCACAGGGCTTTGGGTAGGAACACGGCAACTAGGATCCTGCGAAGACCTCTTCATTATGTTTCTTAGGAACCCACCTTTTGAATTACTATATTGCATTTGTATCTTTTCCTGTTTTATCCTCCCTGGAACAGGGAAGTCCTACTGGCTTCCCTGATGCCAAGTAGGTAGAGTCATTCTGTTCTGGCCATTGCCTGCTTGTGCAGAACTTAGTGCTGATGCCTTTGCTGAGTTGAAGTGCTAAAACATTGTGAAATGGCTACATGATGACTCAGTACCGAAACCAAAAGATAGTATGTATTCATAAAGGCGAGTAAAGGGCACAGCTTCAGTCAGTGGAACTGCTGGTAGAGAAGGTAGGGTCATGATTAAACGCCTTCTTCAGAACAACCACCAGTTTATTTAATTGCTATTTTGCTTTTTATTTGTAAATAGTAATAGAAAAAAGAAGGAAAAAAAACCTGTCTCTAAATCACAGCTATGCTGAAAATTTAGAATGATAAAAATTGAGTCATTATATTGGCAGTGTTTTCTGTTCCCTGATGTATCTTGCAGTTGACAGTGCCTTGCATTTAATGAAATACAAATAAATCTTTTAATTCTCACTTAAATGCCATGCAGTTGCAAACTGTTATTATTCACTTTGTGAAGTGATGGGAGATGTCATTCTGCAAATGTTTCTCTTATTGGTTAATGAATAAAGCCCTATTGGCCAATAGGAAAGAAAGATAGGCAGGACTAGGAGACAGGAGGATTCGGGAAGAGGTAGGAGGAGATTCAAAATGTAGGACCAAGAGAACAGAACTCCGGACCCTTTCTCCAGTAAGATAAGACCATGGGGAAAGACTTAGATTAATAGAAATCGGTTAATATTTAAGACAGAGCTAGCTGATAAGAATCGCTAATAACAGGCCAACAGCTTTATGTCTAATCCAGTGTCTCTGTGTGTTATTTGTGGCTGTAGCAGCTGTGGGACAAGGCTGGCGGGAAAACAACTCATAACAGCGAAGAGAAATCATGGAAGTACAGGCAGTTAAATTGTCTAATGTCACATAGGTTGCAGATGACAGAGCTGGGAATGGAACACAGGAATCTGTATTTAAGTCTGTGCTTCCCATTACACTTAGTCACAAGGGCACATAGTGTGTGTGTGTGGGGGGGGGTAGTTTATCTTCTGAGAGCCTCATGCACCAGGGTTAGATTCCCCAGGTGACCTTTGATCTTGTGCCACTCCTGCCGAACATCTTTTGTTAGTCTTCTGTTACCAACAGATAAAATCAAAGCTCACTATTCCAAGTTTCCATTCCCAGCCCCAGCCAATTTCTGAGTGTTGCCCAATTCACACAAGTGCATGTGTCCACCATACCAAACTGCTGCCTCTGCTCACCAAGGCTATAGGTCCACATCAGGATGTTCCAGCTCATGTTTCTTCTTCTAGAATAATATTTGGTTTGGTCTTCCAAAGAGTGCCAGTTCAAATAATGTAGTCACTCTCCTGAGGGTTCCTCTAGTTAGTTTCTGCTTCCCTAAAGTTGTTTGTGTCAAGCCCTGTACAACAGTGATCTGCTGTGTCCCTTTACCCTGCTTGATTCTACTGTGCATATTTGCTGTTATAAAGTGTAGCTGTGAATCATATTGACTCATGTAAACTGTAAGCTTGGGGACAGCCAGGATCCCCTGCATTCACCTCTTACAGGAATCTGTTCCTAAGCCTTTCCTTTCCTTGTATCAATAATTGTTTCCAAGAAGCAGCCTCTTAGTGTCTTCCCCCACTTCCTTCCCGTTTGCTGTCTTTTCTGAAGCCACTGTGATACTGACTGGCATTCTATATCATCATATTTATCACATCATTTTACAAGTATTGGGCTGTGGATTTTTTTTCTTACTGCAATAGTCTATAGGCTTCTTGAGTGTCGACATTTTTGTATGCATGTAGTAATCATTTAATTTTTGTTCAATAAGTGATCACTTTGTCCAATGCAAGATATCCTTTTGTTGGGTAGTAGCATTTAAAATTAAAAGAACAATTGAGAACTATAGCAAGGGATGGGATTTAATATTAAAAAAAAACCTTGCCTATAATTTAGTAAGTTATTGCCTTATTCAATTTAATAAGTTATTGACTTATTAAGTTTTTTTCTCATTAAATAGACACTTAGAAAGCATTAAGTGTAGAGTTCTAATAAAGAAAAAAAGCAAGAGCACTGGTTTGATTTAAGAAAATTAGGACAAGGAATTGCAGGGATGCTGTTTGTCATTCCATGAAATGGAAGACACACACTTTTCTTTTTTTTTTTCAATTTATTATATTTATTTAGAAAGACAAATTGCGCACTTCAAAACGATCAAAATGTTTAATTTATGAGTATTTTAGTTTTTAAAATTTAATTATTTTCATGCAGAACCTGTGTGGGTTCTGTTCTTTCTACCATATGGGTTCTAGAGACTGAAACTTGGGTCAGGCCTTTACCTGCTGAGCCATCTCACTAGCCATTATATAACTTTGAAATGATGTTTAGCAAAGAACTACTGTGTGGAAGAAAAACACCAGTACTCTGTATTGCCTAATGTTTGTCTGTGTTCATAGAATTGACAGCTTTCATGTTGCCAGGTTTCCATTTTATCCTGCTTACTGCTGAACTAAAGACAAACAACCACCAAATATCCCCAAACAGATGTAAGGAGAACCCAAGTAAATGGGTTCCTGCCTGGACACACACTTTTCTTAATGTATAGCTGCAGCAAGAAATAAAGCACTCGAAGATGCTTTGAAAGAAGCTTTGGGGTAGGTGCCAGTATTGTCTGGGTATTGTTGGCTTACTAATTCCAAAGAAAGTTAATTTATTTTCTTTTTGAGAGTACCCATTAAGTAAAAACTCAGACTTTTGCTCTGATAAAATCCACTTCCTTGTACATTCGTGAAGATAGTATTTAGAGTCATGTTTTCCTTCACTCATATGCTTGCTAATTCCTTTCTTTCCCCTCTCACAGTTGTTCAATCAGCTTCCTATTTTTAATACTGCTTTTCTGACAGAACCAAGTTTCACTGTAAAAGATACATTTCATATCTTGCAAGTTGCCCCAATGATTCACTCTGCTAGGAACTGAATATATTATATATCTTTTTGATTGTTCCTACTCTTCTTAAAATAAAAGGATACTGTGTTTCCAGAGATGTGATTTTTTTCCCCAACTTAAAATTAGGACTAGGAAATGATAGTGTCCATCTAGCAGGGTAGGGCTCTGTACTGTGCATGGTAGACGTTGTTAGTAGTTCTGGGCAGAAATAGTTTCAGCTAGATTCAGCAAACGTCATAATTATATCCTATATTTTCTACTCATGAGATAAATGATTATGTGCAGATGACTAGTATATAGAACTTGACCAGTGTGAGCATCATTCAGTTTGTGAGGACTTAGGCAGATGTTGTACAGTTAAAAAAAAAAAAAAAAAAAAGAAGGAAGAAAGAAAGAAAGAAAACATTTTGCATCTACTCCGTAAGCACTATTAATAACCCTCATCTTACTGAGGAGAAATGTGAATGGAACCCTGTTTTTGACTTTGTAAGACTCATGGTATTGAACTTAGGGAGAAAATCATTTAGCTTTTCTTCTTATTTTGGGTTCTACACTCAATTTTGTTTTTCTGAACCACACACAATTTTAAAAATTGCATGTGATCTATGGGAATATTTTAGATTACTAGTTTTAATGCTAGCCAATCATATCTATCATAAGTGTAAGGTCCAGACTTGAAACTGAATAATTCACAAACCTTGTATGGAAATTCCTGAGAAAATCTTATTTAAAAAAAAACATTATGTAAATTTTCACATTGCTCTCAAGCCTCATTTACTTTCTACCAAGATAAAAATTTATGTCTTAATCAAGTCCATGATCTAGTTGATGAAGGCAAAAGTACACAGCAGTCTGGCTGGAGAAGAGAAGTGCAGTTCAAGGAGCATCGGATGGACACTGTCCTCCACGCGGCCGCTCTTCCACTTTTCCCTCCCCTCACACACTGAAACACACTGTGGAACCCCAGGAGCTCTGTTTTCTAATCCTAGGCCACTGGCTGCTTAAGAGCACAAAGTCAGCACATTCTGAGCAATGCTTCGATTTTACAATTTAGGATACTTTACAGTTTTTGTTCTTTAGTGAGACCTATGCCCTGGCTCAAATTCTGCTTTTGTGATTCAACTTCAAGCTATTGAAAGATGCCCAAGTATTACAGCTTCCTCCAACCCTTTTCAGAGATATTTATTTGGACACAATTTTCACTGCTGACTGTTTTACTCATTAGATTAGAAACCCTGCCTTCAAGATAATGGCTTTTAAAAATAGAAACAGCTTCCTAAAATTCTGATAGTGCAACATAAAAACATAGGTTTTTTTTTTTTTTTTTTTTTTTTTTTCAGAACAAGAACTAAACCAGACTTACAAATCGTGTGGTTCAGAGAAAACAGCATGTTAGCGCAAGGAGGTCCTCCTTCTGCTTCCTTCTGTCTGTTTCTTGTTTCTTTCACTTTGCTATCACTCAACTCCAGAAAAGAAAGGCGAACAAAGACCTATTCTACCAGCATAGTTTCTCTTTGACAGGAAAACAGCTTAGCACTCAGCATCTTAGTGCGAAATAACTGTTGGAAGACAAAAGAATCAGAATGAGGCTCTCCAACTCACACTGAAGGGAGGTTTTCGCAACTAAGTTCAAACTGCATTATTAATAGGAAGCTGGTTGATTTCTGTTCCTAAATACTGGTCTCTGAACGGATACACAGTATCCTAATTGTTATTGCCTCCAGTTCTAAGATCTCCCATGCCTAGCCTTTACATTTCAGATTTCTTATCAGAATTGCAGTCCTCTGAGGCCAAGCATGGGCACTGACAGCTCTGGGAAACTGGGCAGCCTCTGAACACATGGTGATTGATTCTTGCTCTAATTGAGATAGCCTTGAATGGAAAGTGACCGAGTAAGAAAGATTACTTATTTCAAAACAACAACCAAAACAGTCATACTGTCAAGAACAATCTGTCTAGGTAACCATCATCTTTCTACTATGGCAATATATTTCTAAACGTTAAAAAAATAGCATCGACAAGAGGTTAGATGAAGCGTAAAGGCATGCTTCTGCTACAGTGATAGAAAGTTTATGAATTTTCACCGCTTGTTTTATTGATGTGTGTCTTAGGTTCCTTGTTGCTTTAATCTCCTTTGTTAGGACTAGCTGAAAATCTTGTCATTATTTGCCATTTCAGTGCCTCAGGTACCCTGTTTTGTTCTGAATTTTCCTTGCCAACTTCTTTTGACATGAAAGTGAAATGTTGTTTGGGTTAGATGTGCGAATGGGTCTAGGGTGGGTGTTTTATATGAAAACAATCACAGAAAATCAGTTGTGTGAGCAAATTCTATCTTCAGGCCAAATTCTGCTTTGGCTGCGAATGATGCCCCACTGTAAATGCGCTCTTATCATCGCTTTCTCTGGGCTAATGTGATCCTTTCTCATCGGCTCCCCTCCCTTTCATGCCCCCCAACTCCAATAAAACTGGAAGGGCTATTGTGCAAATGGAGGAAGGCACACAGTCTTTTCCAGAGGCGCTTTCACAGAAAAGAGAGTATACCACAAAGTGTTTTAGCACTTGGACGCAGCTTCTGCAAAGAAGAAAGGGTTAAATCCGCCGGTCTGCAGCTGATTCGTGTTCATGCAGTTCACTGGGGCATCGCGGTTATAAATGTGAGAGAGTATCCCAGGAGCCTGGCATGATTTTCTACTATTTTTAATGAATAAGTAAAACATGCATCAGAAGGCTCTCTCACTTCCCAAGGAGCACACAATTAAAGAAAATGAAGAACACCCGACCAGAATACGGGACTGTGGCTCCAGCCCTGCGGACGCAAATGCATTATGCCTTTCTTTTTCATTTTAATTTTTATTTATTTATTTATTTCTTGCTTTCCTCGGTCCTCTGATTGAGTAATGACAGTAGTTCAGTAGGAAAGCACACAGAAAGAAAATACTGCCCTAGGGCACATCAGTAGTAAAAGTAATTAGTTCATTGTTAGCATCAGGGTGCTGTTAGCAAGCACGCAGGCCATGCTCTCTGAATAAGCTGCCCTGTATGGAGGCAGTCAACTCAAAAAAAAAAAAAAAAAAAAAAAAAAAAAAAAGTGTTTTTTTGGTTTTTTTTTTTTTTTTTTTTGGTTTAGTTTTTTTTTTTTGTTTTGTTTTTTTTTTGTTTGTTTTGTTTTTTTTTTGTGCAGAAGAAGGGAAAGTGGGCATTGTGAGCTTGGGAAGGACTAAATTTGGGAATGAGGGGCATTTTTGAAAAGCGTATCAGAGCCTGCAAATGCTGCCCTCGCCTCCCAAAACTGGCCATTATCTACCACATGTTTTTCCTAAGTATGTGAGCTTAGGAGCACCCGCTCAGAAGTGAGGGAGAGATAGAGAGAGGAGGGACAGAGAAGGGAGAGAGGGAGGGAGGAAGGGAGGGAGAGAGGAAGAGGGAGAGAGAGGCAGTAAGCTAGCAAGTGTGGGAGACCAAGCAAAAATATTATTCCATGAGGTACCTAGGGAACACAAGGTCTAATTGGAGAATCAATAACTGAAGCCCCATTTTAAATATTCTGCTCTATTAATTCTTCAGGTTAATAGAAGCTGCCTGCATGGTGATATTTTGGGGATATAGATATTCAGAGTTGGATTACTTTTGACAAGAGCGTAAGGAATCTATTCAAAGCTGATTTTCCCCCCTTTTGTTCACAGAGGACCTGCAGAATCTAAGATAAAAATGGCAGTTGTCCTGAGGGCACCCCGAGGCATGTCATTAAAATCGGAATTTGATCCTCTTTTCATGGTTACTTGGGACAATCAGGCACACGAAACCTGAAAACTCATCAGTTTTCCAAAATATGACATGCCCTTGACTTTGCCATGCAGCAAGATCTGGCTATTTCAGCATCCCTTTAGATGTCACTCTGTCTTCAAGAATGCACACGGAAGTCTCGAGCAAGGGATAAGGGAAGCCCCAGAGCGTCTTGTCTCCACCCTTGCAAGGTTGAAGCACTTTTCTCTGTATTTCCCATCAAAGACAAAGTCCATCACAGCCTTCCAGTAAAAGGACAGTAAAAGGCTTAGTGTTTTCAAAGAAACCAAGCAGTTTACTAATTGTAATTAACGTCAATCTGAAAAGTGTTTTCAATCTACTTGTTCAAGCATTCCAGGTAATGGGTTCCTCCGGTTTTAAAGCTGATGGAGTCACAGAGAATCTAAGAGATAATGTGTTACCATATAAAATTACACGGTGGGTTATTGTTCATTTGTTTTGTTTCTTTACTTTCTTTTGTTGTTTCTACTAATATAGGCTTTCTCATTTCTATTGCTCACATTGTCCAAAGGTGGAAAATTCATAAAAGTAGAACCATGCTGGTGTTGAAGGGCTTTGGAAATGAAATGTGTGTGTGTATTTTACAAGGAAACCCCTGGAAACCAAAGTTTTCTTTTTAACTAATAAATTCTTAAATGAATTCGTGGACCAAGGTCTTGTCCCACCCTTTACCCTATCATTTGTTTTTCAAGATGAATGGCAAAGAGAGTCTCCCTCTCTGGGTCCTTCGGTTTTCCCTGACCTAGGAAATATTTGAATATTCCCAGCAGTGAGAATAGCTTTTCATGAAGAAAGGCCAGTACTCTAACCGCAGGGCAAACAGGAGGCTTTTCCAAGGAGGAAGCATGTGGGTTAGCTATTTCCCCATATACCTTAAAACTAACTTTTCTTTCTACAAAAGAGAAAATAAAAGAGATTTGGCTGCAGAACTTTACCTGCCCAGTAAAGCCAGCTGCATTTTGATAGATGTTGCTGTTGCAAACACTGTCAGTTCAAGACTGTGCAAGAGGCAGCCTTGTGACTAGCCAGTACGTACTATAGAATGAAAGTCATTTAGCATTGCTGGCAGGTCCAGAAATTCTTGTGCTTGGGTCTTATATTTGAGATATTCCTTTACTTGTGTAGGAGTTTACTTCTTGGACTTTGGTCATTGTAAGCTATTGTTGAACAACAGAAACTTTCTTTTGAGTTTGTTTTTAATGTATGACCTGTCACATAATAAAATTTCTCTTTGGCAGAGGCGTATGGTTGAATTTATTTCCTGAAATCATCTTTCCATAGGAAAAGTATTTGAGAATTTTTTTGTGTGTGTCTTGCTGTATTTCTACTTGTCAGGTTTTGTAATGCGAACAACCAAAGAAATAATTTAGAGTGAGTAAGTTCTCCTGCAAATCTCTGATTTTTTTTTTATTTGTTTAAAAACAGCTGATTAATGAAATGTATTTTTTGTTTGCTTTTTCCTGTGGCTTTACATATGGTTCATGTCCCCCCTGGACCTAGATGGCTTTGGGGGCAAATTCAGCCTTTTGTGAATAAAGTCTCATTTGTTACACAGTAAAGATTCCTGCACGTATGACCTGACTGATGATGTGCTATAAGTTCAGAATATAGTAGTTTTAGCAGAAACCCTATGACTCCCAAGAGCAAATTCTTTACTATCTGGGCCTTTATGAGAAAAGTCAGCTGACCCTTGACCTAAATTTTTACAGTGGATCACAGCAAGAAGCCAATCACCTCACTAAGGAGCAGCCACAACGAGATGAAAATCAACCCCGAAAAAAAAATGTTAATGGAAGCACTTCTCTACTGTATAGGGGAGAGCAATTTTAAAAGTAGCTCCTTCCTATAAATAATTACATGAGAATTTCTACTTTCAATGGGGGAAATATATCAGTGCGGAGAGAACTGCAATTATCATCCCTCCAACTGATGTAGAGCTTCATACTTATCAAGCACTATTTATACAGTTGCCCATGAGATAATGATTTCATTTATTTATTCAACAAATATTTGCTATCTTTCAGGAGTTCATGCAGGGGATTCATTGGTGAGCTAGACTGGAAGTATATATTTAAGTTCCCGTTCCCTTTATTTAAAAACTGAGTGTCAAGAATAAGTGGCATTTTGGAGGGTGGTGGTGGCTCACACCGTTAATCCCAACACTCAGGAGGCAGAGGCAGAGGCAGGCAGATCTCTATGAGTTCAAGGACAGCCTGGTCTACAGAGTGAATTCTTGGACAGGCTCCAAATCTAAACAGAGAGACCCTGTCTGGAAAGCGCCACCACTCCATCCCCGCAAAAGAGAGAGAGAGAGAGAGAGAGAGAGAGAGAGAGAGAGAGAGAGAGAGAGAGAGAGAAAGTTTTAAGTGGTACAGTCGAGGTCAGATAGGGTGTAAATCTTCCAGCTTGATGTCTAGTATTCATACCTGAGGTCTAAATGCCACTTTTCCTCTAACTGTATGTTTATTAGTTTATGATATGCTCCCCCATACGGTTTCATATATATTATCAGTGAAAAGCCAGTTTTAACAGTACCTATCTAGGTACATTTGCTGGCTTTATGAAAATGGCCTCTTCCAACTTTGATTTCCCCATCTTTATAGTGGGGACAAATATGATTTTTAGCTTACGAATGACAATTGGATATGTCATTGTTCACTGAAACAAAACAAAACCAAGCAAAGATCTTGAAAATTCTTAGCCACCGCCCCCCACGCTTAGAGAATCTCCTCCCAGCATCACTCAGGCATGCATAATTATTTGACACCCTCAGTAGGTAGTATCCTGAAATTTCATGCTTGAGAACTGAACAGTTGAGGCACAGATACAACTGTCATGCTCTGAGAAAGTCTATGATTTGTGTTGGATCACATTTCTAGCTTTCCTGGGGGTGCATGTGGCTTACAGGCTGACATGCCACTGTGAATATTTTTAGAGATGGACTTGTACACTGATTGTGAAGACTTAGTGCAGCCTTCTGCTTCTGTATGTTCGACCCCAGCATTCTGATCTTCCAGTTTGTAGCCTGATTTGCTTAACTCTGATTCATTTTCTTCATTGTTACACTGAATGGAGGCAGCATTAGTGTAATAAAGTGGTGGGAATCAATGTGACTGTGCAAAATGAGCTCACTTTGTGGTACAGATCAAGATGTTGGTGTTATATCCCCTGTCAGTACCCTCTTAAAAATAAGGGACCAGTCAGGGTACTGTTACCTCATCATTAGGTAGTAAGTGACATCCATGGTACCCTTCAAAAGGATCACACTCTCCCACATGTGGACACTGCGGAAAGAGGCGGGAAATCCAAGTTATGAAAACCTGTTAGCACATCCTGCCAGGAAATCATGTTGCTATGACTTGGTTTGAAATTTGAAGGAAGAAGAGGAATCCCTTTTTATCACTTTAGTAGCCAGGAGCTATTGGACACATTACATGTGAAAATAATATTTACAGGGCAGGTAATTATTCTTGTAACTTGGGGGAACTAACTCGGTAATAGCAGAAACACTCTTAATTCTGGAGTGTAAACTCCTTTCTTGTCAGTCTGCTTTCAAATCAGATGACACTGCTGCTGGCTGTCACTCCAGGGCGTTAGAGGAAGTGTTGAACACTTAGTGAATTCAGGGGGCGTTCCCCGTGATGAGAATTGCTGCCTCGTGTTAGCGGTGTCAGCCTGAGGAAAACTTGAAGGCACAAAAGACTATGTTTACGTAGGTGCTCTTTCATTTCAGGCACTATGCTTACTGCGTTTGAATAAGATGTGTGATTGAAAATGACATTTGCTGAGAGTTGGAAAATTATCACTGGTGAATTGCAAGAGAGCAAAGAACAAGTTGGCAGATGAAGTGTGAAAGAGAGGTTGCATAAACTGATATCTTGTTTACTTGATTTGGGAGTTTGAAATAGAATTAATCCATTTCACACTATAGTACAATAGGAGAAACATTGGTGATGAAAATAATGACCGATACATAATTAAAGCTTATCAAGATAGGCTTTGATGGGTAACCTAGTTTCTGTTAGATAAATATGTGCTGGGGGTGGAGGTGAGTATTGTGGTGTCTCTTACACTATGTTCACAAATATGATCCTATTTACATTTATAATATTCCAGTGTTGATAGGTAAAGTGATATTTTTTTCCTGAAGTTTGAGTGTTTCAAGTAAAAACTCATTTTTATCTGCTATTATTTTTTTTTCCTGAAACTCAGCGGATGCGAACAGAGCCCATCATCTCTGAACACAGAAATTAAAGAATGAAATGGACTATGAACTGAAGCCGAACAATCTAATTTCACTCTCGCAGTTAATATGGTGAGGAAAAACCTCAAAACCATGGATGTTTAAAGGGCAGAAAAATTGTGTAATGTTTGAGGTTGGATTCTCTAAATAGCACCTGTAGTTGGGCAGGTGAAAACGATGCTAAAATCCACTATGCAGAACGGAATCTCTCCCGGAAGGAACCACGCTCCAGATGTGCACAGCGTCCCCTCTGATTGTTAGCTGGTCTTCTGCTTTGGCGAGGGGCCATCCCGGCCATGTTATTGCATTTTTTTTTTTTTGTTGAAGGCTGAAGGAAAGAGAAGGCTCTAAATGGTACTGACTTGGGAAGGGAGGCAGTACTACACCCAGAAATGGATACCTGTATCTTCTTGTTCCCCGAATCCCAAGCCTAGCTCGTCTGATCCTTTCTTCTCTATTCTCTATTGATTTTCCTGTACATGATGAAGCCACAGTATCTGCATAATAGTTCACTGCTTGTCCTCAAAGTGTTCTGGGTTAGCATCACATGCAACAAAGGCGGACTTCGGCTTACCTGGGTGTACTCTGCCGTCTGTCTGTTTGCTAGTCTGAACTATCTGTGACAATGCAATCTCCCTTGCCCAGAGAACTTTACATTGAGCTTTCATTTGAGAATGTCTTATGAAAAGGCTAGGAATTTATAATAATCAAATTTAAAAGAAACTTCCAAATTGGAGTTTATTTTTGCCGACTTTGAAAGCAGTATGACTCTTGTAGAAAAATGTGGAAATAATAAGTAAAGAAAAAAATAAAATTTCAAAGTGTGCTGGATTGTATTAATTTCTGTGAATAGTTGAACATAAAATTCATTTTCTATTTTAATGAACACAGGGGTCTTTTTATCCTTGCTTATGAGGGGTGGGAATGCAAAGCTTTCTTGTGTATTTTTGTGTGTTTCTGTGTATCAGTCTTTATTATAAAGCTCTATATAGAGAGTCATATATATGTATCTCTCTTCTGCTCTCCATTTGGGTGGCTTTTCACAGTTGTGCTTGGTGGCTCATGTCTTAACCCCTTCAGGAGGCTAGGCCAGAGGGATCAGGACTTCAGTGTTATGTTGGCCTACAAAAGGGTGTTTACGTCCAGCCTTGGCTACAAGAGATATTGTCTCAATAACAACAACAATGATTATTTTTCTCTGTATCTCTATGTTAAGAAAATTGTTTTTATCAGAGATATATAATGAACTTCTCTGTTAAATCTCATGGCAGAAATACCCATCTTCCCTTCTTCGCACACAAGACAGTCCAAAGTTGCATTAATTTCAGAATTTGTACTGACAACCCCCTCCCCCAACACACACACACACACACACACACACACACACACACACACACACAAAGGGCAGAAACTGTCTTTTAGGACAGTCTAGAATTTAGCAATGAGCCTTGCTCACCTGACTGCCTGGCTGGATGGTTGGTACCAGATCTGAAGTCAGCTGCTGAATCTTTCCAAATCCATCCTTGGGAACAAAAGATGCACTAAATCCACATATGAATGGACTGTTATTTTATTTAATTTGAGGCAGGGTTCCTGGTAGTCCAGGCTGGCTTCCAACTGACTATGTTAAACTCCTGACCCTCTTACCTTCACCTTTCTTTTGCTGAGACTAAAGACATTTGGCACCACGCCCAGCTTTAAAATACACTTTTCTGATCAATGAGGGGAAAAAAAATACTAGTTTTGGTTATCAAAAGTACTTTTCTGTGACTTTAAAGGCGTGTGGCTTCTGTTCTCCTTTTATGGTGTCAATAAACTAGTGGGCATGGTGGCAAATAAGCCCCACAGGAAGTAGTTAGGAAGGACCACAAACAAGCTCCAGTGAGGACACAGGGGTGCCTTTTCTTGACTCAGAAAATGACCCGATGAGAAGATGCCCTTTCTGATAGCCATCCTGTTCCTTTCCTTTTTCCCAGTATTTTCACACAAGTAAATGGTTCTATTTGAATCACAGAGAAGTGTTTCATTAGTAGAGTCTTTGCAAGGCAGCATTATAAAATCATAAACAACACTCAGTAGTAAACTTGAGGAGGAATATTAATAAGTAAGGTTACCAGGAACGTTTTAGGAGTAGTTTCTCCCTGCTACATTCAGCTGAATTCCGTCAAGATGCTGCCTATCTATCTGACTTTGGTATCTGGGTGGTCATTTCCTTTCCAAAGCCACAGACAGATTTAAAGACATGTAATGAAGACTGTTCTTTGAAGTGTGTTTCATTTACCTCTCCTTTAAATGCACACAGAATGAATTTTCCCCTCAATTCGCTTTTTTGACTTTGAAATCTCTAAATGTTTATACTTTATCTGCAATTTTAAATTATTTTTCCAGTTAGAATTTTCCTGACCAGAAGAACTCTGCACCTTGGCGGGGGTGGGGTGGAGGGTGGGGGTGGGGTATTTCTGTGAAGAGCTTGATGCTTACTTACATGGCAGTTGTGTAATGAGAGGCCTGTAAATCGAGTCAGACCATGTAATTCTCTTCCTAGGTTGCTCTCCAGCTAGACTTCTATGACTTTAAGTACTTCATGATCAGTAAATAATAAATTCAATTTACCAGATAGAAGTTTTGTCACTTAGAAACACTCACTTGGAATATATATTTCTTAATTGGCATCAGTCTCACATTTCCCAGGAAGCATAACAAAATGGATCATTTAATAGATGCCCAATCTCTCCATCCATCTATCTATCAGTGCGGTACATGATGTTTTGACTTTAATATGGTAATTATCTCAGGCTGACTTCAGAGCAGGAAGCTGCCTCCCACACAGCAGTGCTTAATTACTTTAGACTTCAGCTTGCCAAGTGAAAAATTGACTGTTTTTTGCACGTTGCATGGAATCGAAATGATTTCATTGTCATTTCAGTTGAAATGCAGCCTGACATCTGCATAGAATCATGGCAAAGATAATGCGAAATTTCTCTGAAATTCTAAAATGCTCTGAAAGCTGCCTTATTTTACTTTATTATTATTTTTTCATGAGGCTGCACCTCATCTTCAGCATGTTAACGAAGATCCACTTCATGTCCAGAGAAGCAAACTTTTAGGAATTTTCTTCTGCAGATGCCCTCCCCGAGTGGCAAGTCAATAAACGTCTGTGTTAGCTACAGTCCAATGCCTGCTTTCACAATTAGGTGGCAGAAGAGCAATTGGAATTGGCGTGGAGTGTAATTAGTAGCGAAAATGGTTAGCTTGGGTGTTTAATCAAATGAAAGTCAAAAATTTAGGGAACTGCATCTTTGTGTAGATTTTGAAGCTAGACATTCTTAAGATGAAATTGTCAAATAAACCCAGTCAGGCTTTGTGTTGAAATTCATCAAAAATAGCTTTGTTTGCCTGCCCTTCAGATTGCAACTGTCAATCACATGCCCTTAATTGAATAATTTGCACAATACCAAGAGCAGATTTTGTGAACAAAATGTCCACAAAACATGTGATTGGATAGAGTGAAGAAGTAAAATTGCAAGGGAAGGCGTTAGTGTAGTGGAGCAAATCACAGCCACACTTTCTCTTTGGCCAGAAGCGCTCCACGAGTAGCAATGACACCTTTGCCATGTAAACCGCAGGGGAAAGTAATTAAATTTAACAGAAGCTGCCCTTGATTTAAAGCCACAGGGGAAGTAATTAAATTTAATAGAAGCCACTACTTCTAAACAAAGATATATGGTATTTCTATCACCAAATGCTACCCCCATACATGTGCCTATAGAGTCTAGTGGTCTGCCTTGGAAACCAGGTTCGGAATAACTACTGGGCAATGTGTGTTATTGAGTATTATGAGTTAGATTTCTAGGAGGGAAACTCAGTTTGTGAAGTACTTGCCTGATATGTGTGAAACCATGAGTTTGATCCCTACTGAGTCAGGCATGGTGTATCAGAAATTCAAGGTCCTCCTTGTCTATATAATGAGTTAGAGGCTAGCTAACCTTGGGTACCTGGAACTCTGTCTCAAGGAAACAAGAACAAAACAATGAGTTAGATAGATCATTAATCTAGCACCAGAACATTCGAGCTAAACATTAAGTACTGGGGGTACCCTTCCTGGAAACATAGCCTAGGAAATGTGGGATGAAAAATACAGTTCTCCTTTTCCCTTTTTCCGTCAACCTTGATGCATTTTGTATATCTGCCTAAACCACCCCAAGCATCTGTCACTGAGGCTGCCCACTGCTGCTGCCTTTATGAATTGGTCCAGCCTCTTGGTTTTAGAAGAATAAAGTTCTCCTTGCTTAAGCTCTTGTGCTCTTGACATCTCGGCTCCATGGGACTGGCCATGGGATCTCACTTCTTTTCCACACTGGATAAGCCGTAGGTCAAATGCGAGTTGAGGTGAGGCAATTGGGTTTCCAGTACCATCCTTTTTCTGTGAATACTTGTAAGGGATACTTGTTGATGCAGCTGTTTCTTCACCACACCTGGTACTCTGTATAGAGCTGCTTGGCTGAAAGGACGGCTTAAGATTGTTTGTATGTTTGCTTTTGTGAAGAACTTCTTCTCCAAACACATATCTTTGGGGCTTTGTTCTAAATCTCACACAAAAAGGAACTGCGTGTGATGGTTCCTCTGTGTAGTCCTAGCACTTGGTAGGCTGATGAGGAAGACACTTGGTTAATTCAAGGCCAGTCTGGTACGTATAGTGAAATACTACCTATAAATACAGAAATTAATAAAACATAGTACTTCAATGTGCTAAAGTACTGCATATCATTGAATTTTACATGAGACCAAGAGGTCCACCACAATTCTGGTTTCTTCTGTCTTCTTCCAATTTGGGGCTGAGGGTCAGACAAAATATTTATTGACTATTTTTACAGAATAATTGCCTTCCCAATTTTAATACCTATGAAGTAAAACCTAACCCATTTGCCCAGAGGGAATGAGGGAAAGAGCAGGGGTGTGGATGATGTGGAGGAGGGGCCCCAGGAGAAGTGTTAGGACAGTGGGTGGCTGCGGTGTGGTGCTTGTAATACAGTATAGCTTACTGAAGCAGAGTTGGCTCCATTGCTTAGGTTTGAACTTGCCTAGCTCTTTCTAGCTCCATATGTTTGGCTAATCACTTCCCTGTACCATAGTTTTTGGTTTTGTTTGTTTGTTTGGGTTTGTTTTTTCATGTAAATTAGGCACGATAACAGATGCTGGCACAGGGAGCTGGGAAGAGTACACAACTGGAACATCGTTTTACGTATACACGTGCCGAGAAGTGTACCTGATGTCTGGCAAGCGTGTTTTCAACATTGACTCTTCCTACTTGATGTTTGTCAACTATTGATAACAGTTGCACATCAGACCTTACACTGTAAATCTGCCCCACATGGTTTTATTTGAATTGCACACCCAATGTCACTGGAATCATGGGTTGCCATGTATTACATTCAGAGAAAGAGCTATGCAGCCACAATCCCTAATGCTCAGATTGAAGAGTGGCAGTGAGCCATTTGGTTGGGGCGTTGCCATGGGAAGGGGGTCTGGAGTGGCATTGAGGGGATGGAATAGATAAAGTCAGCAGGCATTGTCACAGTGAGAAGTCTACATCAGCACATGATGCTAAGTCCCCCGAAGGCTGGTGAGTGCCTCCTTGGATGTTGTGAATTCTACTGCCTTTCTTGGGTAGCCCAGGATGGGAACCGAAATAAGTAAGATCAGTTGCTATTCCTTCCAGGACTGAACGCCCAGTCACAACACATTTGTCAGCTATGAATTTTCCTGTCAAGGAGTTGTTGGATAGAAAACTACCAAAGAAAGAATTTGTCTTTGCCACATAAACTTTTCACAATGGAAAAGCTTCTGAAATAAATCTAGTGGCACTGGGGAGTTTACAAATACTAGCATATTAATATACAGCTAAAATAATAATAAAAAAACACCATGCTGCTAAAGATGTTTAGTATTATCAGCTCACTGCAGGAGTTTATTAGAAACTCCTGCTTTGTTTTATTAAAATTTCAATTGGCTTGGTGAATGAGATCCTATGTTAGTGTCGTAAAGTGAGAAGCCAGAAGGAGAAGATATTGGCAACTAAGTGCAGATTTCATTTTAAAAACACTTTACATTATAAAGAGAAGGTTTCATATTGCAAATATCACATATCATGCTAGTGTTGTTAAAGTAGACTTAGTAATTTTTAAAAATTCATCAAACTGTCTTTGTCTATGATGATATCTGGCACATTTTATATTTCTGCAGTAAAGTTTTAAATTTATCCCAAGATGTTTTTCGTTACAATCAGCAGACATGGTTTTTAAAAGTTTTCCTAAGATAGCACAAAAGTGTCATTTAATGGGAATCCTCTTTGGCAGAGTAGCATGTAGCAACTGCTTACTTTATAAACCAGCTGATTATTTTTCTTCTGTGTTTTTGGAATCTTTTGCTAAAGCAACACAGTTTAGGTGGGTGGTTACAGAGATTAGCCATCTTACTCTCTGGTTGGATGTTTGTTTGGACTGGCAGTGTGGATGTGTATTCTGTGGAGTGCTTTCTGCTGGGAGGATGGAGTTTTCTCTCTTGTTGCATGGCCCCTGCTTCTTTACCTGGATGGAGTAGCACTACATGAGATGCGGTAGGCAAGGACCTAAGGTGCTGGGGAGCTGTGAGCAGAGCCCCGCCTCTCAGTGCAACATCTGGAGTGTTCGTGGAATGAGAAGTGTGCAAGTTGCAGCTGCAGCCCCTTTCATAACGAGTTCGGTAAATGTTACACATGGTTGCTTGCTTAGAAAGTATTTTCCAAATTGAACATGTTTACGGCATGGGCATTTGACGCTGAAGTCCCTTCCTTCCTGATTCTAGCAGAGTGTATTTTCAGGCTGCATTCTGGCTTCGAGGGGGTGGAAAACTGGCAATGGGTCATTTACAATTTTCAAACAAATCAAAATGCACTTTGATCATTAGTCCAAGTTTCTTTAAATGCAATAACTAATATTAATAAATTAGCCAAACATAGCTGCTTTCCCCTAAAATGTGGTCACCTTTAATGTAATCTCTTTGTTGTGGTGGTGGTGGTATGGATTCAAACTAACATATTTAATCTATCTTAGTCACAGCATATATTTTCCGAGAAGGGAGAGATTAACTCAACATTTTAGGTAGAGGGGAGAATGTCTGCATGGGTTTCTTTTCACAGCTTAAGTCACAACATGTTATCTGAGATTGTGTATTTATATAATAAAGGTGGCATTGTTTTTGCATAGATTTCCTGAGTGAACTGTCACATTTTATTTATAAATCGTTAGGTGTGCTGGATGTGGTCAAAGCAAGTAGAAACTATTCCAGTCAAGAGACACATTCAAAACAAAGAGGCTAAGTCTCAAATCTCCCAGTGTTTAAAAATTCCAAGTTGGAAATTTAATTTAAGGATAAAATTTGTATTATAGTACCAGTTGTTTAGCATTAATTTTGATCACAACTTTGGAATAATTACTTTTCATTGATTCAGTTTTCCTTTCTGTGTATACATAAATGCTCTGTTGACTGTCAAAATGCCCTCGGGTTGCTAACAGGCATTCGGATAACACCGTGCACTAAACGAACTGCTTTTCCACACAATTTAAGTCATATTGCTTTTAACTGGATTCACTGGCATATAGGTGCACGATCCTGAGAATTTTCTTTAATATTAATTACAGGCTTAAGTGTAATATGCTTCCTTTGTGCGTTAAAACAAATGTGCCCTTTATACAATAGATTTTAGGTCATGGCATTGTAAATATCAAACAATGGTCACCTTTGTCCAAACAAAATGCCTTGCCATTCTGGATGAAGTGCACTTGGCAGATTCCAGTATCACACCCAGGATTTGGAAAGGACAACAGGGTTCAGCTCTTCTGTAAGCCAAGTTACTTCACTGTCCTTCCTGCCCCATAAATAAACAGCAGATATACACTCTGAGCACCTTTAATGAGGCTTAGGCACCAAACCTGATGTTTAGATATGTAGAATATTTTGGTTAGTTTGTAAAAGAATAGAGTACTTCAAAAAACCAAATCCATGTGTGATTAATTGCAGAGTCAAGCATTTTAATTTCAGCCCAGGGGAAAGGCAAGAACACATGAAAGAATACAAAGACCAATAATGAAGGGCAGTAAAATAATCTAAGTGAATCATTTTATTAAAATGGCTGTTTCACTATAAATAAAGAACCATAAAAAGAGCAATTTGTATATTCTCTTTCGAAAAGCCTCACTCTAGGCAGCCAACCACTAAAATTTTATAGGGAAGCACACCAATGTGCCCCCTAAGGAACATGGAGATATCTGCTGTTCTTTTTAACAAAGATTGAGGTGCTTGTAAAGCTCTTAGCAAAGACTTCTAAAAATAAACCCCTTCCTGCAGTCCCTTGCCCCTACACCGCACACAGTGTAGGTGAGAGCATCTCCCTGCTCCCTGCCCGTGCCGGCCGGCCGCGTTGCTTGACTCCAGTCGAAATAACTTGTCAGTGTTTTCAGGCTTTGCAGGGCGGTCTCTAACCCTTTGCTTGTGGCCATTTCTCCGAAACAACAACGATGCTGCACCATTTCTCATAGGTGGGAAACAAACAAGTATTCCGATTTGATGGTTTAATTGTAACTGGTCATGCTAAAAGTAAAATGAGATGCAAGGTCAGGGAAAACGTACAGGGTTCAGCCCCAAGGAGGAACCCAGAGATGCGAGAGATATTTTATTTGTAGCAGCTGCCTTGTAGCTTTAGACAGTTTTTTCCACCTCTAAAGATTGTTCCTGAACAATGGCCCACCAATGTGGTGTATCCTTTCATGGTTTCCCTGAGCAGAGCTCTCTTGGCCGTTTACCTTGCTCCAGGTAACTTGGGGAAACACCGCAGACTTGTATCATTCCAGAGCTCTGCTGAATTATTTGGCTGCTAATTGATTCTCAAAGGAAGCTGACTGCTGCTCTCACAATGCTAGGTTAAGAATTTCTCCAGTTAGTCGTGCTTATTTCAGTGAAAACTGAAATTGCTTGCAGACTGGCTATTAGACTGGGAAAGGAAATTTTAAAGGAAAACGTCTAACAGAAACTACCTTCACGAGTCAGGAAAAGATACCTGACAGTTTTTTCAAGATGTAGGAGCCCATTTGTATTTTATAATTTTACCATACTCTTAGATGTTGAAGCAATTGACATGTATCATGATAAAACTGAAAGCTCAAGGGGACTGGTGCCCTGGAATTAGAATGTTAGAGGACAATGTAATAACTACCTTGTTTGAACATGGTTCTACCTCTCTTCAGGCTTTCCCCACACAGTGCAGTCAATGTACGGTAAAATGTGCCGTAATAGAACAGCATCCTCACATAACAGAGAAATGCCCTTCCTTTAAAATCAGAGCATGGTGCTGACTTGCTAAAGGTGTGTTATTCCCGTGAATGGGTTTATCAGCACTACAACAACATTACAGGACAAGCTAAGCCATAAAAAGGATTAAGTGGCCTTGTATAATACTGATTAAATAACAGAGTAACGCAAGCGAATTGTGAGAGTAACTAGGGCTGCCAAGTCTTGGGAAACGACACAGTCATAAAAGTTTACTTTCTTTGCAGAACCAACCTTTCCCCCTGGGATCTTCTCGAACAATAGTCAAGCATCAGCTCTTCTGAAGTCACTGAATCCTGCCTGTGTTAGAACGGTCATCAGCAACCCAAACCAGTTTCAATAGGCATTTGTGATATATAGACTTGACCCACGTTAAATTCTGCCTCTGCCTCTTGGTGGCTGTCTGTCTGTAAGTGCATGCTAAACATCTGCAGACTCCTTACCCGTAAAATGTGGGGGAAGACTTACACAATTATAAGAGGGTCAAAAGAGAAATTGCTTGTAAAATGCCAACTATACATCCTTGCTCATTTTAAGCACAGAAAGTACTAGCTGCTATTAAAAGGAATTATTGTATATCTTTTCTATTTAGTGTTTGAGAGATAAGAACCTTTTTTTTTAAATGCACAGAGAGACTCTGGTTTTTTTTTTTAACAATTATTTATTTTTATATTGTAAATGGTGGAAGATGCTTCAACATTTTATGGTGTTATTGCTTAATTAGGAATACTGCAAAGCATCACTGATTCAGATTGCATGAAAACAGTACAAAGGAGATTATAAAACATATATATAATTTCTTTATATGTTATACATATAATTTCATTATATTTATAATTTCTTTTTACAAATTATTTGCATTATTTTACAAAATACAAAAGATATTTTGTCATCTGCTGCCTGCTTACGAAAGGGTCTATTTGCCCTGTTCAAGTTTTATGTGAGAAATTAGTTGCAGGAGATAATTTCATCTGTATCACTTGAAATTCTTTTCATATGGGTAACAGAGTGTTATAAATTCTGACTTAATATAAGGCAAAGAGAGGGGGCAAAGACTGTACATTTCACACATGGAATCCATTCTGCATTGTTTTTGGCATATTTTCTGAGACCACGGGGAAATCTGATAACAATAGGTTATATGGGGTGCAATTAGAACTGTGATGCGGAAGGAAGAAAATGAGTTTGGATTTGGTGTTTCCAGGCTGAGCAGCTTTCCTTATACTTGCACACCATGCCTGAGATACATTTGGAAGACCTTGCTGTACTGATCTTGTGTTGCCTTCAATGCCACAGGAGTGTTTTCAGAAAATAGGGGAAAATATTGTTTAATGAAACCTTAAAATCTCAGACTGTGTGATTTTGCAATGCAGGAGAAGGTCAGTTCTACAGCTGGACCCAGTTAGAACACCTGATTTTAAACATTTATGTTCAGTTGAGTTAGTCACCTTTCTATGAGCTGGAATGGGGTGTGGCTGGCCTGGGGATCAGCTGGGGGAGTAGGATGAGAAACACTGAAGGATACTGGGCCACTAGGTGACTAGGCTGCTGAGGGCCTAGCACTGCTGCCTCGACTAGCGGAGAATTTCTGTGCCTCAGCTGGAAATAAGCAAAGGAAGAAAGGGTCTGGGGAGAGAAAGTAGATAGGGTGAGGAGGGGACAAGTTGTCAGTGATGGTTGACAAGGATCCAGTAGGGAGCCTGCAGACACGTCTGGGAAGGGAGCTGGGCACGAGACAAGAGAGGCACCATCTTGGCAGCTTTGTGGAAACCTCTCTCCAGCTTTTGTGAAAACAGCAGTCGGGGGAGCTAACCCCTAACCCCAGAAGATATCTTCAGCCAGAGACTCTGGGTTGGGGAGGGACGTTTTATTTTTATTTATTAAAGCAAAACACACACTATAAATTTTTAAACCTATTTGAGTAATTTCCCATGAGGAGGAAATCTGACCCCATTCCCACAGCTTTCCCACTCTCAGAGTGCTAAGTGTGTCACAGAGCATTTGGAAGGCTTTCTTTAAAGTTCCAGATCATTCCTCCATTCTCAGGGATACAAGTCTTGCTCATTGGGTCCTGCTAACACTGGAGCTTATTTATTTACCAGTATTAGGGATGGAGGGTGGATAGGGTGACAGCTGAAGGTCTGCCCTGTGCCCCTGGAGATTTGTGGCCTTTGGAGTTGAATGGGGGAATGACTACTCAGAGATACCTTATTTGAGCAATTGTTTGTTATGTAATAAAAATGACTCAGTGGCTCTGAGCATGACCTCTCCCAGGGAGGGTGCTGCTACAGGCAGTTGGAAACTTTTTTTTTCCCTACCAAATGAACACACGGGAGCTCAGAGATTTTTTTATGACAAAGGGTGGCTTTGCTGCCTTCCTTCCTCTTGGTATTATTTGCTTGGCAGGCTGCCCCAGAGGGACCACTACTCCTGAGACCACCATCACCACTGAGTAAGCAGGCTCTGGGACTGTGAAGGGGTAGACAATCCCAAAAGCATCAGGGAGAGGATGATCAGGACACAGGTTTGTGACATGCATTAAAATGCACAGATCTGCCACATTTTTCTCTTTCATGTCATATGTATTTTCATAAAATGGAAGGAAATATTCATAGTGAACCGTGTCAAATGATAAGAGAGATTTCCAGAGCGTGGGCTCCTTGGAAGAAGCATCTCAGGGGCTTCACTAGGGAAGAGCCACTAGCCAGTAGCTGCAGAATGCCTCACCTGGACTGTGCAGCAGCAGAAAATAGCAGCAGGAGCTCATCTCCAAGGGAACACCAGTATCTGGATATGTCTGTGTATTGCTGGGGAATTTTGAGGTCACAAACCTTGAACACTGCCACTGATCCCTCCTCTTTGCTTATAACCTGGGATGTTCTCTCTCTCTCTCTCTCTCTCTCTCTCTCTCTCTCGTGTTCATATACATGTGTATGTACATGCATGTATTCCTCAGGAGTCATCCACTTTGGGTTTTGACGCAGGATTTCCCACTCTCCAGAAACTGGCAGATTGAGCAAAACTGATGGAAGTTCTGGAATCCTGTCTCTGCCTTCCAAGTGCTGCCATTAAAAGTACTTCAAACCACAGTGAACTTTTATGATAGGTTCTGGAGAATCAAACTCAGGTCCTCATGCTTGTTAGGCAAGCATGTTGCTAGCTAAGGTATTTCTCCAGCCCCTAGAAGGATATTTAATGAATGTTATTTGCTTCCTTCTGGGAAGAGAATCAACCGGAGAGCAAGGGGTAACAAAGAGAGCCACCAACACCCTTACTCTAAGAAGTGAGGTCAGTTGATTATCCTAGCTTGCAAAGCTTCCACGGGCAATGTTTCTTCATGTGTGTTTATACCAAACAAAAGGCAATGTGGTCTGCAAGTGTGGTCCTGAGAACTCCAGAAGCCCCGTTCTAGCTGCTGAGATGGGTTGTGAAGGGGTGATTCCCTCTACAGTGTTTGGAGCTGCCATGTGGGCTTGCCCTCTGGCTCATCCATCTCCGTGAAAGGAAAGCTCATAATTAGAGGACTTAGCTTCTGTGACTTATCTCTTAGAAGCCCGTTTCTGGCTCTGAGATGTTCCCTGCTGTAAAGAGAATGGGAGGTTTCTTCAGTTTCTCCTGATAGCTGTTATACCCTGCCCTGTATTATTTTCCTGTCATTTGAATGTGCCCAGGTTACAGCTAATATATATTTATTCTCAGGGACCAGGAGCCTCAGCAAGCCACTGAAGTTTAAGTAGGTGAATGGCACTGTAGCACTGGGGAAGGTTCATTATCTGCACATAGCCAGGTTATTTGATGTGAGGGATTTTAGGCAGTTTATGTGGTAGGAGACGGCAAAGCGACAGTGAAAAACCTCTTACGAAATGCAAAATAGTGCAGTCAACACAGGATTGCCATTTATCAGAAAGTGAGTATAATGCCAGGTTTCCTCAAAGAGCAGCAGGGAAAATTCCTCCAGCTTTGGGTACTGTCCATGCCTTGGGTGCTGTCCATCACTAGAGCCAACTCCTAGGGACTCCGGTTCTGCATATGGGATTAAGTGCTCTTAGCAGCATTATTAGGTAGGCTTACTAGTATGACTCCTTTGCATATGAAAAACAGAGAGAACTTCCTTTTTAATCTTTGTTTTTATGGCTGCAAACATGATTACATAGAGGCAAATCAATCCCAACGGAACACAATGGATAATACAATGTAATTGATTGGTCTTTATCATTTTCCGTCACGATATTAAAGTATCAGTGTAATATCAAGTAGCAGTCACTGATACATAAAGGGAAACAGGAGTGATGATGTCTAAGGGTAATCAGGTCAGGGAAGTGTGAAGGTGAGATAAATGAGGTAAATGCAAAAGAAATAAGAAAAGGCTTTACAGGAGCAGAAAGGGAGTAGGCAGCAAGGAGGCTGCGTAATAGGAGAGCAGAGCTTTGGAATGTCATTAAGCAGGAAGCCACAAGAGACAGTCCATTGCAGCTACGTGATGGCAGTCTGTCTCGGTTGGTGTCCCAAGCTGTGGGGGCAGAAGCTGAGTGGCTTTAACATCTCATGAAGTGCAATAATCCTTTTAAAACACAATGCCTGCAGCCTGACTGCTCTCCAAGTATGAAGCTTGGAAAATGAAATAGAGGAAGGCATTTCAGTACTGGTATTTCCCAGGCTTGAGAGCCACCAGCATGGCTTCACAGACATTCCTAGCGATCAGACCATTGTGCCTTTGTTAGACTCTAGAAAGCTGTGGTCTGCATCCCCTGGCAAGCCATTAAGCTAGAATCATTGATAAAAAAAGAATGCATGAATAGAGTACTAAAATATTTTATTGTGTGATCTTATTTAACCTTTTCAAATTTATTCACTTTTGACATATATTCATGAATACTAATCAATTCATAAGTGTCACTATTATGTGACTTTATGAAAAGTATGACAACATTTTTCATTTTTATCAGTCTTCTTTGGTAATGCTTTATTGTGAAAATGCACATGTATGCTTTGTGTATGATCACTAAGTGAACTATACATAACAATTCAGTAAAAAACAAACAAGGTGTTTATCTTAGTTTCTACATCACTACAAGCTTCTAATTTAGATTTCTCTCACAGTGTCATACATGTGTTAAATAGCCATCACAAACAACCCTGTTGTTTTCACATTCATCACCCAAACATAGTAGTACAATGTCATGCCTACCAGAGTGCTCCAGCCCTTTGGATAAGAGGTAATCAGCAAAATGGCTTGAGGAGATGGAGGCTGGAGCAGCAGCCGGCTGGTAAGCTGTGACAGCCTGGAGAAGCATGGGAAGCAGCTGTTACCAAGCAGAAGGACTCTAGAAATTATAGGATTTGTTTCTAACTTTTCAAATTCCAGTGAACTTGACTAATTTGCTCATTTTTCTGGTATTCCACGATAAAGTCAATATCTATCATGGTACTGAAGTTACAGAAGTGGTTTTCAGGAACATCACATCAGTCCATCCTCCCCTCTGCCCCCACTCCCTGAGAAACAACAGTAAGGAACCAGATTCACATGTATGAGTGCGTGAGGAGGAGTGGGTCTCTATTCAACCTGAGTTCCCAATAGATTGGACAAAGCCCGCCCAAATTGATGAGGGCAAATGACAAATGCTACTTAGTCTAGGGACCCTAAGGCCAATTTCTCTAGAAAACAACTTCACAAAATAATCAGGATTAAAACTACTTCATCATTCCTTGGCTTTTGATGCACAATATTAACAATCACAGGTACAAAGGCTAATGAGGAAGAGCTAGACATGTACTGAGATATACAATAATGATCTCCTAGGTACAACACAGACGGAAGGAAACACAAGGGGGAGGAAAGCCAGCAGTAAAGACGGGTAGAAAAGCAGACTCTCCCGAGAGAATGAAGGGGGAAGGACAAACCACTGAGCGAGGCTGTAAGGAAACTTCTGGCTTGGGTAAATTGATATGGAAAGACCCACTCTAAATGTGGGCAGCACCACTGCATTAGACTGTGGCCCTGGACTGAATATAATTCAGAAACCAAGAACAACATCAGCACTTACTTCTCTTCTTCCCGATTGAAGACACCATGTGACCAGATGCCTCTTGCTCCTCCTGCTGGGCCTTCTCTGCCAAGATGGACTATTCCATCCAATTAGCAGTCTAAAGAAACCTTCCTTTTCTCTGATTTTTTTAAATTTTTTTTTTAATCAGGTACAGCAATGCGAAAGCAACTAATACAAGAATTACAGGCAATGCAGTCTTCATGTCCGTAGACTAAGGGGTACAAAGAAGGTACACTGAAGGAAACATTGTGGTCCAGATGCCCAGGATAGAGTGGAGGGAGGCTGAAGGCATTGCAGGTTAAATATAGTTGCATAAGGATCTCCCCTGTTATAGAAGAGGGTTTTACCTACAAAAAACCCACAAGCCCAAGAAGGCCTTTAAGCTAATGGGCTAACAGTCTAGCGGACTTAATTGGGGATGATAGTGATTTGGTATACGATAGATAATATGTACTAGTAGCGACAAAAAGAAGATATTGCATAATGTCCTTCATTTTTCCAACTGAAACTTAGCATGCCAGCTGTTATAAGCACTGGAACAATCACACCTCCATAGTCATGTCTTGTTTTCAAGTGCTTCTGGCAAAAAATAGCAGAAAACTGGCGTGAACAATGTTCAAACTTATAGAAGAGGCATACTTTGAACATGAAGTGACTCCCCATGGGTTCATTCTTTGAGGGATTGCTCATAAGCCAATGGGCTTCAGGAAATTGATTTGCTCTGATCTAATCAATGGTGTAATACCTTTGTGAATTCATTGCATGATGGGCATTATTGGGAGGTATTGCCTAGATGGGTCAAGTAGGTCATTGAGAAAGTATCCTGAGTAGTGTTTTTTGTTTGCTTGTTTGTTTGTTTTGTTTTGTTTTTCCTGCTACTTCTCTGTCATGAGGTGAGGTTGCTTTCCTCAACCACCTGATCCCCTCCATGATGTTTGGCCTTGAATCAGTCCACAGCAGTACAACCAGCTGACCATGTACCAAATACTATGAAATCATGAGCCACAAAAGAAAAATCCTTCCTCTGCTCAAGTTGTTCTTCCAGACATTTATTACAGAGGTGATCCCAGCTGCCTCCTCTGCAGGTTAAATTCATGTGAGCTATTGGCAATTTTTATTATTATTATTATAAGGCCTTTGGCTATGGTTTCTTATTGGCCAGCTAGGACTTAATTATTAACTCATATTACTAATCTATGTATTTCCATGTGGTATTGGCTTCCTGGGAATGCTGGACCTGCAGCTCCTCTGCCTCCTACATCTCTGCAGAAAAGAAAGCAATTTCCTGGTTTTTTTTTTTTTTTCTGCTTATATTCTTTCTGCTCAGCTATGTCACTTCCTGCCTATCTGTACAGACCTCCAGACCTCTATGGCTAGCTAATGGCAGTTTCTGCCCAGTTATGTCACTTCCTGGGATCTTATGACCAGTCCTCTCTGCCTACATTTCCCAGAATCCTCCTCTATCCTAGCCCCACCCATCTTGCTTCCCTATTGGCCAACAGTCCTTTATTCATCAAGCAATAAGAGAAACATATATACAGAAGAACATTTCCCATCATCTCCTCTTTTCTGTGTAAATACAAAGAAATGTTTTAAAACTATATATAACGAAAATTATTAAGCAAGGGCTATAATTACAATATTTAGTTCAGTAACATTTAGCAAGATTTAAAGAAAATATTCCATCATCTACCTTTGTAAGTCTAAAGTCTTATATGTAACTCATGTTTTATCATAACTAAGTAAAACAAGAATTATAACTATCTATTTTCAATGCAATCAAAGACAATAGAAGGATAGTATATGAACTCTAGAATTGACAGAGACATTCACTACCTGGACAGTCACCCTAAGTCTTTTGGTAATGGTGGAACATCCATTTTCAGCCTATAGGCCTCAGTGTGTCTGGCAGACTTCTCAGCAAACTGCCTGCAGTGGCAGTTTGTCAGTCATTTTTCTGTGTCCTGCAGAATGTCTGCCAGACTCTTACATGAAGCAGGAACCCTTCAGGACTGCCCCTCATGTTTTGCAAATTCAGCAACCATTTTCATGTGGATCCTGCATGTCCAGTTTTAAACAGTTCAGACAAGAACACTTTCTTGTCCAAATGGTTATTCCTGCCATGTCATAGGCATACTCCATAATGAGTTTCTTGAATGCCCACATTTCACCCTGAAGTAATTGGTATTACCAGGAGCAGTTGTGTCTCATTGTCAAGAAACACTCTAAACCATTTTAAATGCCATATCTATCCATCTCAAATACATCTCTGCATATCTGGCAAATCTAACCAACCTAACTATAAGTTTTGACTCATAGATGACTACAATCTGCATTTAATTATACATTACAGTTTTGAAAGAACTATATAAGCACAATACCTAAACAAGAGGACAAATATACATATAACAAAACTGACCTTAAATTTGTATCAATAAATGAAAATTTGTGCCAGTGCAAAGCATTTATTTCCCTCATTCCCCCTCCCTTTTTTAAAGAAGGAAATTAACTGTGATCATTAACCATTTATAATCAACCCCCCTTAAATGAAAACAAATGCTTATAAACAATATTTGGGAATGTGGGAGTCATTCTCTCCGAACTCCTTCCGGCTATTAGGGGGCACTGTATTGGGAGTCCTAAGAAGACTCAGAGATCCTGGCTGTAGTAGTCTGCAAAGCTGCCTTGACCCAGCTGTTTTGAATGTTGGATCACCTGGCCACTGCTTTAGGGGGTCTTGCTTCATCAAACCATATCAGTCTGGAAGAATCTACATATTTTCATTTTCTGTGGAAACACAAATAAAATCTCTTTTGCAAAGTAACATATCCTTGTACTTAAATTTTGAAGTCAAGGTATTTTAAAAAAATGTTGGATTAATTCAGCAGCATTGAAAATCATATGTGTTTTAGCAGTTGTTTTTCCTTCCTTAGCAACTGAGCAATTCAAAGACAACACAATAGCATACAGTATCCAGAATCTGTGTGTGTTTTCCATATTCACGTGACTTTTTTTATTACTCTATTTCTTCTACTTCTATTTTTTTCATTTTTTTTTTGAGACAGGGTGTCTCTGTATAACTTTAGCTGCCCAGGAATTCACTCTGTACACCTTGAAATCACAGAAGTCATCTTGCCTCTACCTCCTGAATGCTAGGATTAAAGGTGTGTACCACCACACCTAGCTACTCTATTTCTTTCCTTTTTTTGTTTCTTTTACTTTATCTTGTGTCCTTTTCTCTCCCAAGGCTACATGCATTTTTAAACTTTTAAATACACTATAAACCTTTAGAGGTTTTTCTTCATTTGAATCTGTCTTTACTGTATTTCTCTATCTTTTTTTTTTTTCTAGCCACAAGTCTTTTACCTGCTAAACAGCATTACTAAAATTAAAGCCACTGCTGTTTTAACTACTGTCTTTCCTAGATGGTGGGAGTATGTTTACTGCCAGCACTGGGAGCTGTGCTTACTGCCTTCTTCTATGCTGCCATCAAGCAGCATGCTGCTGCTGCTGGCTTGGAGATGTGGTCACTGCCACTGCCAGCTGTTTGTACACACCATTCAATTGTTGCAGGGCCTCTTAAAAGAGCCTTGTAGTTTTATTCTATTTATGCTGAGTCAGAAAATCTCTCTTAAAGGATCCCCATTAGTCTCTACTTACCTCTAGCAAAACAGAGTCCATCCGAGAAAAATGCTGCTACCAAGAAGCCTTGCTTGTCTCTATTCTTTTGTTTCTAAAATTCCCTTTTTACCTTTTGTCATTCTACATTGGGTGCCATTCTGTAATGTGAGGGTTTTTTTTTTTTTTTTTTTTTTTCTTTTTGGCCTGACAAGGTCCTGCTGCTGCCCTTCTCTGCCCCAAAGAAACACACCGATGCTGTATTAGTAATAAAGCTGTTGGCCTTTGGCTGTGGTTTCTTATTGGCTAGCTCTGACTTAATTATTAACCCATACTACTAATCCATATATTTCCACATGGTATTGACTTACCAAGAATGCCAGACCTGCAACTCCTTTGTCTGCTACATCTCTGCAGAGAAGAGCTAGTACCAATATTCTTGACCAATGGCAGTTCTAGTAATTTCATCCAGATATTCAAGACCCATAGGAAGGGGGTTTATGTCTTTTCTTTTTTTAAGTCTCTTTATTAGGAATAAAAAGTTCTTTCTCACTAAGTTCTCTCATGCTTCTCTTCTTGTTTTTTTTTTTTTTTTTTTTTTTTTTTTTTTAATTTTTTTGGCCACATGGTCTAATTGCATGCTTGTACAACTCATTAGATGTTACAGTGAATTTAAGAGATTAACTAGCAGGCCTGCCTTGCATCCTTTAAACATCTTCACTTTTGACCTTGAATCTCTGTTTATGGAAATTATAATTTGGTGGCCCTTTTTTTTCAGTAGTGTCTGGATTGTTTCATGCCATTATGTATGCAAACAATGTTTCATTTCTCTATCAAGAACAAACACGGTATGTATTCACCCACAAAGAGTGGTGGGATGTCTTGTCGTGGGATATTTGTACACTGCGTGAAGATGTATTGCTGTGATTGGTATGATAAAAAAGCTGAATGGTCAGTAGCGAGGCAGGAGGTATAGGCAGGACTTCCAGGCAGAGAGAAGAAAACTGGGAGAAGGGATCTAGGTGCATGATTTTGCCAGCAGACTTGGAGCAAGTCAGATGTGTTGTACTGAGAAGACGTTATAAGAGCTAATTATAAAAAGCCTAAGCTAAGGCCAAATTTTCATAATTAATAATAGTCTCTGTCATTATTGTGGGCTGGAGGTCCAAAACTAGTCCTACAAGAAAGCTTGCTAAGTGTCTTCATTAGTCTGTGTTCATGGTCCTTTCCAGTTCTTCATACTGATATTTACAAAGATTCACAAGATATGACAGAGACCAGTTCCACTGCTGTATGTCCCACCTAGACACGTGAAGTCTTCTCAGTGGGCTAAGAAATCACAATACTCTTGGAATCCACATATCTAATCCCATGCTCAATTTCTGGAACTCAAAGTCACCTTGGTAAATTGTCTTTCTATTCAAGCTTGACAAACTCTGCTTAGGTATGCCAGTGGGCACTTCAAGTTGAATGTTACATGTGCCCCCCAGCGGACTAGGCTTTAAAGTCTGGAATTTTATGGGAGATCCTTGGGTTATTGAGAGCTTAACCTCACTTGGAATTGTAGGTCCCTGCTGAACCTCTTTGACTGTAGTCTGATGATGTTCCCTGTGTGTCTTACCATACATTCCTGCCAACGCTATCTCACACTCTCATTGGGAGCCAAAGCTATAGATCTACCTTATCAGGACTGGAAACCTTCCAAAACTTTAGAGCTCAAACAAGCCTTTGCTCTGTAGTGAGATAGTCCTTCTGTGGCACTGACCACGCCCATTTGGGGTGGAGCCATGGGCGGAAGTGACCTGTGGAAGGAGGTCGGAGGGGGCCAGGAAGGCTCTCTCTTTCTGGCGTGACTCGGACAGGAGAGGATCGGGTTGAATTTCCTGGTGTTCATCTGTCTAGGTTGTAAGTTATTTCTCCCTGAATAAACATCTATTCGGCCTATTTGTTTATCCTGATCCTTATTTACAGCAATATTGCTCTTTCAACTTAGTTATCTTAATATGTCATTACAGTGATAGAAAGGCAAACAATGCAGTAACTGTGTGTCCCCTTATTTAATGATAGCCATTCTGGGTTCTCTGAGACTCACACTAATCCCAGATCTTGAGAATCCAGATATCTGGTCATAACATCTAGGGAGGCAGAAAATATATGGTGTAAAGTTATGTTCAGTTCTTCCCAATGGTCCATAATCCAGCCACATTGAGTAAATTGTTCAATTTTCCACCACACACTATCAAGTGTCCTTCAACATCCTGATAGAACATATCTTGGAATTTCGGAGGGAGCACAGCCATTTGAAGCTAATCTGAGATTCATTTTGTCTCTAAGTCTCTCAGAGAAAGCCAGACTTCGTTTCTAAATTCCCAAAGGTTTGGTATTCTCTTTTCCCCCTTATCCTTGCTCTTCAAGCTCGGAGACAACTCTGTTTTCTCACATGCTTGTTCTTGGAACTATGATCAGGTTGATTAATTCACACCATCTAGGAACAACTGTCAATCCTCATAAAAGTGATACTCTTACCAGGGTTATTTAAAATGTAGTGGAAGATACTGTCAATCCCAGATGACTCAATCTGCAATGGCATAATTAAGGGTGATAGAGACATATGTTTATTGTCAGATTGTCATTTGGCCCTTTACATTTACGTCACAGAATCTAACCACGCTGTCTGCAGACTTTGGGGTAGCATGTGGAAGGGGCTGTCTTCCCTACAGAGCAGTGTTCTTTGACAAGATCTTATTTGTTACTTAGTTCTCAGATCCTAGGAAATTCCTGTTGTGGGGCTGTTTATCATGGTTTTGTTATTGGTGTTGCTGGATTTTTTTTTTTTTTTTTTTTTTTTTTTTTTGAAAGCAGCCTTTTACAATGAGACTGTTACATTGACTTTGGGGGAATTAAAAAGGAAATGAGGACATAACTTGTACTCTTCTGTCCACCAAATAATCTTTACTTTTCTGACCATCTCTGGGTTTATATTCTCTAACTCTTTACTATTCCATGTACACCTGTTTTCATGGCCTCACAATTCCTTTAAAAAAGCAAAGCTCTGGCTAGAGAGTCAATATGTGGATAGTTACATGACTAGTGGAGATGCTTTTTAGTTGTATGCCTGCCTTGGGTTTGTATATGAGACATAGACATGGCTCACTTATAGTCTCCTGTGGATGTTCAGATGTGTCCTATAGAATCTTCCTCCCAGGTGAGATTTCTCTAAAGTTTTTTCCTATTATTTCTTTGCAGATTTGAAAAACCCTTGTTTCTGACTGAGCTCTGCTCCATATTTCCCTTTTGTCAGACCCATTCCCTTTGAGCTGAAATAAGGTTGAAAATAATACATGAAGACTGCACAGGTAATCCTCATTTTGACTCTCGTTGATAGGATATGTTTAGAACGTGAACCAGCACATTGATTCTCATGTCCCAGCTAAAGCAGTAGAAATATGCATCACATCTGATCTTTTCATGTTATACTAAGTAAACTCTTATTCTTTCAGAAATTATTAGTCCCAAACTGGTAAGGATGCTGTCTGTTAGTGGGAATGTCCTCTGCCATCATGGTGGGCATGTAATTTAATTTGGCTAATCAGATGGCCCCTCTCTGTTCTTCAAGGAACATATAAGATTTTGCCAGAATCATCCTCGGGGATTTTGCAGAATATGTTTGGAATATCCCTCACATCTCTGTGTTATAACTTGTTTAAAGATGACAAGATTTGAGTAGAGCTTCTAGAGACTATTTTTTTTGCTATTACACGTAGTGTGAATGCAGAACCAAGATGTTGATGGGTGAAAGGAGCGGGGATGAGGGCAAGAACATACAATAAACAGTGTTTGAGTATCCAGATCCAGCAGACACTGACAATTGGAAAATTTCTCTTTTATTTTGTTTAAACCGATTTGAATTGGTTTTGTAAATTACATCAGGAAGATTCCAGATAAACAAACAAGCATTTTTCCAGGTTGTTTACATAAGTACAAATTATTTATACTTTATAAGATAAAGATGGATATTTTTAGTCATTTTGAAATTACATTTTGAAGCCTGCAATCTGAAGCTGTTGAGCTGGGCACTGTCAAATATTAACCTTGAGTAAACTAAAAGAAGAACAATGAAAGACTAGTGCGTGATTTGTTCTATAAATGTACAGGCTACTACTATGCAGAAAAGCATTTGCCGTGGCCGGCCTCAGTAGAAAGGGACATCTCATTTGAGATTCAGTGACTTCTAGTCCTTTCTACTAAATGGTGGTTAATAGTAACTAACTTCAAAAGAAATTAAGAAGGATTATGAAAGCAAAAAACTGATTTTGGACAATAATTAATATTATAAATAAGATTGATACTAATAAGTGGTGAGGTAAAAAAGAGAGAGGGGAGAAAGTGATGGGAACAAATGCAAAAATTCTGAATCAAATTATACAGAAAACAACATGGATAATTTTTACCTTCAATGTGGAGGATTTTCGTTCCCTGTGAGAAACCCTCATCCATAAGAACCAATACCTCATCGTCAGGCACTGAATACATGGCAATGAAACTGTAGTATTCCATGGATCAATAGCAACAGGGTGGATATTTTGAGTATAATAAAATATGTTGTTTGTTCTGAGACTTACCTTATACAAAGGAGCCAGAAATTAAAGGCTTCAACTCACATTTTCCTCCTAAATATCTTAGGAGGATTATTTTCATTTTACGTGTTGTCAAATAAGAGCCCCAAAGAACCTTCTCCAAAGTAGAAAGTGTTCTCTGAGAGAGGTTCTCTTCCCAAACCATAGCTCTTTAGACTTAAGAAAAGTCATTTTGACCTAGGAGATATTTCTAGCTGAGAAGATAACAAAACCATCTATTTAAAGTTACATAGTCCTTGGCCAAAAGCAATGTGTTACTAAAATGAACTCAATCACAAACATCTCTCAATCATCAGTAATAAATTTTTTGTGAGGAGAACAGATTCCTAGCAATTTTTATGTAGTGAAACCTCATCAATATGTGAATAAGTGGAAGCTGACATCAAACCCTCCCCACACCCGACAGCTATAAAAGAGTCTATTTATAAGCATGGTGTGATGAGAACCATGTTGGGTCAATTTACTCTTCTAAGTTTATGGCAAATAATTATTCAGCAGATGGAATTTTCTGTAGATTTCATTTACTTGGCTTCACTCTTTACTTACCCCTTTTCTCTGTAAGGTTGATTGTACTTAAAAATAGCTTCTGGTTTTGAGAGAAAAACACATACTCACTTTATTCCAGAGAGAAAAGAAAAGATTGTCTACACATCAGCTAATTCCATACAATGCAGAAGGGTCCAGATGTCTGTCCTCCACAAGGAAGTCTGGGAGAGTGGAATAAATATTCGGTGTGGCAACTCTAGAAGGGACTTCTGTTGTAAAGTCTGAATTATGAGGTGTTCTCAGGAAACATGTTTTATCCCAGGCCAAGGCCAGCTGAAGTTGAAGTTGGTTCCCAGTGATTAGCTCTTTCCCAGAGACCTCCTGGAAGAAATGTGCAAGGTCTGAGAAATGAGAGTCTTTAGCTTGACAACACACATCTATGTTCAGGGCTCCCTCACCTTTGACAAGTGATGGAACACTCCATAAAGTTCAAAAGGGTCTTACTCTCAGGCTGAGAACCCTACAGCTACATGCTCAACGTGTCCTAACAGAGCCTTATCTGATGTGTGTGAACATAGTCACAGAGTCCTTTCTTCTCCTTTCCATTCCATTCCTTCTTTCCTTTCCTTTCCTTTCCTTTCCTTTCCTTTCTGTCTTTTATTTTCCTTTGTTTTGTTTTTGTTTTTGTTTTTCACAGGCTTTCTCTGTGAAGCCCTCAATGTTCTGGAACTCACTCTGTAGACTAGGCTGGCTTCAAACTCAGAGATTTATAGTGACACATCCACTCAGCCGCACCTGTGGCGCTGACCATGGCTGTTTGGAAGTGGTTACAGGTGCATTCGTGAGCATGTGGTATTTGATCAGGGGTCTGGAATCAGGTCACGGAGGACAGCCAGTGTGGATCCTTGGAGCAGGGACTTTCGTGTAAGTGATTTCTCCCTTAATGAAATTATATTTGAGCCAGTCCCATGTACCAGTTATCTACTTGAAATATCCATCCGTCCCTGCCTTCTGAGTATTTGGATTATAAAGGCATTCACCCCCCCCCACACACACACTGCCTGGCTCACAAGGGCTCATTTCTTAACTTTGGAATTAAAGAAAAGTGTTTTTCAGGGCTGAAGAGGCAGCCCTCCTACATGGCAGTTCACATCTGTTTGTAACTCTCTAACTCTGGTTACAGGGGACCCAATACCCTCACACATATACGCAGGCAAAATACCAATGCACATTTTAAAAGAAAAAAAAAAAGGCTTTCAATTTCAGTGGTTGAAAGCAGTAAAAAAAAAAAAAATATATATATATATATATATATATATATATATATTGTTCCTATAATCTTGTTCCCTTTAAGCCTTTTACCTTTACTACTAAGCATAACATACCATAGTAACATGACATTTGAACAAGTATGGGTTAGTGAATGAGCTTCTCAGAAAAAAAGAAATCAAAATTACCACTATTGACTGACTATTCTCCCCAGAAGTCATGTGTTGGAAATGCAATATCTATTCACATGGTGTTCTGAAATGTCCTTGAAAATCAAGTATGCAATGTGGTAGGATCATTGTGATAGTGTCTTATAAAAAGGTAGAAAAGCCTACCCTATATCTGTCTGTCTGTGTCTCTCTGTCTCTACTCTCTCTCTCTCTCTCTCTCTCTCTCTCTCTCTCTCTCTCTCTCTTTCAACTTTTTTCCCTCCCTTACTCCCTCCAAGTCTGCAATGAGAAGATAGGCATAATACAAAACAAGAAAGAGAGCCTTCATCCAGGAATTGCTTTGGCTACCACCTTGATTCGGAACTTCTCAGCCTCTTGAACCATAAAAACTAAAGATTCCAATCCATATAACTGGACTAAGTCCATGCCTGAACTAAGTCAATAATGAAGGGAATATCATATTTATTGAGGAGGCAAGGATAAGCACACTTTCTGTCCTATTGGATGGAAAGAGGGAGAAAAGTTGCAACTAGGACAGAAGGTGGTAAGACATGCCCTGAGCTCTGATCTAAACAAAACAAAACAAAACATTGGGGGTTGCCAAACTGAGGCTGTAGTCATCAATGGAATTAGATACAAGTTTGGAGTCAGTCATCTGGGAGATAACTTGGTCCTCCAAGAACTCCATCAAGTACACACACTCACCTCAAAGGTGAACACAACACTACATCTGGCCAGGAAATGTTAAAAACTAGGTCATTGTGCCTAATGTGGACAGCTATCTAGGTACCAGCATGAGATCCAGCACATTCATAATACCAGGTCACAATTTCTGAATTTATCTCGACCATCTAAGCATCATGTGTTGCAAGAAGAATAGTAAGAAAGTACCAGTTCCTTTAGGAAAGTTTACTAAAAAATATCCCAAACAGGCTATTTCACTTTGAGTGGTTGAAGCATTATTAATAGCCTGTTGTTCCCTGTGTCCTAACCCCAGGGGCCACCCAGCAGGGTGAGGGCTTGTGAGAAAGAATCTACCATTTATTGAAAATAAGGAAGGTCCCTTTTCTCTGCACATCTGGTGTGTTAATTGCAACCCTCCCAACATAAGTAATACCTGCAGTACAATTTTAGAGTCCCTGCTGGGACAAATGCCATTTCAATGGACTGTCATTCTCTGGATCCAGGAAAAGAAGCACTAAGTAGAACTGTCAATGCACCATGTCTGTCTTCTTTAGCATCAGAAACCTCCCAGGTTAGGTGAGGGCATGTTCTTAAAGTGCAGATGAAGAATCTAAAGTTATAAGATGCTGGCACATAAATCTGTGTCAGGTTTCCATGATATTAAATCTGCAAATGAGGTTGTAAAGGTATTGCCTTCTCTTCCTCCGGATGACAGAATAAGGCTTTATGTAAAATTGGGGAAAAAGGATGAATGGGGTTCAAATCAACATGGCCACATGGTTTAACTCAGAAATCAGAACAGAGCTCCCAAATCAATCTAGGAGGTGGGCTGAAACATCTAGAAAAATCCCTCTGTGTTAGAACATATATGTTTCAGAAGTCAAGAAGTCTTCGTGTCTTTACTACAATCTGATCACAAGGGTTAAGCCCACAGTCTCTCTCTGAACCCTGGGTGGATCCTTGTTAATCCCTTTTATTGTTCACTAGAATATTACAGAATCCATAAACAATGAGAAAATGGGAATTATATACTGTATTAATCACCTTTCTGTTCCTGTGACAAAATACTGTGACCGACTCAACTTTTGGAAGAGTTCATTTGGGTTTATGGTATCTGGAGGGGGTAGGAGAGTATCATGGCAGGCAGGCCTGGTATCAAAGAAGGAACAGAAAGCCAAGCATTAACATCTTCAACCATAAGCACCAAACAGAGAACAGGCTAGAAATGGCTCAAGTCTTTAAGCTCCCAAACCTCCCAAATCTCTCAAATTGCTGTACCAATTAGGAAACAAGTGTTCAAGTAAGCAACTAACCCAGTCTTGGAGAAATTGAGAAAGTCATAAAAAGAAAAAAATAATTAAAGAATGTGGAGTTTCTTCCCCACTCCCCGAAGCAGTATATTCACTAGAGTTAATATGGACCCTTCTTACTTATTAGCATATGTGTTCCACATAACTCAGAGATTCTATACACATTTCCATAAGGTTGCTGGCAAGAAGATTTTCATTATTCTTGTTAAATGGTGTCCCCCCCCCAAAAGTCATTGTTTTCAACTGTAACTCACGAAGCATACCTCTTGGGCTGAAATCTAAATTGCTGTTAAGGAATTCTCTCTTGGGAATGAGTTTCTCCCTCTTCCTCTTTAATTCAAAGTAGGAGACTGTCTATTCTGTCCTTAGTTATTGCTGTAAAATTTTTCTCTTCACACCAAGGTCACAGGTCTCCTGTTGTTAGCCTCTATGATGGCACGTGAACATACAGTCTGCACAGCATGCATATTTATGCTGCACAGGCATTAAAGCAAATAGAACAGGGATGAATTTTTAAGAACAGAGTAAGACTGAAAAAGTCTTGTTTGGATATTGACTGCTTTATTCTTTCATGAACTTACTTGATGCAGTTGAAGTTAAAGGAAATAAACTTAATCTTGCTCCTGAGCTAACTCCTTAAGAACAAAAAGCCTCAGAGTGATAATAGGAAAGATATTAATATGCATATAGCTACAACTGTCTGCCAGGATCTGTAGGGTTTGGTGCTAGGACCCTGTGTCTCACAGGTCCTTCCAGACTCAAGTCTCTTTTGTAAAACCGTATAGCATTGCATATAGCCTACACACATCACCCTGTTTACTTTGAATCATGTCCAGATTACTTGTTATACCTAATATAATGTGAATATATTATGTTTAATTGTTTAAGGAGTGATGGCAAAATATTAAAGTTTACCCATGTCCATTCAGTACAGAAACGATTTTGCTTTCCAAAAAGAAATGTGACATTTTATAATGCAAAGACTGTGAAACAGATACAGAGATGCTGTGTGTTTTAAAGACATTTATTAATCTACATTTTATTCGTTGGGACACATAGGACCCTTGGCTTGTGACATGTGGGGTCTCCTATTGGCCTATGGTTTTCCATTGTCCTGGTTGCACTGTACTTTATTACACTGAGAGTTAGCTTTTCTTTCCAAGACCACTATACCAACTAACAAGAGCTTTGTAAAATCAAGGTTCTTTTCTAGATCCTCAGCTCTTATAAAGCTGCTGAAATACCATGGCAACTCCCATGTGACTCTTTTAAGAGAACTCCTCTGTGTCAAATAATCTAAGTTGCTTAGTGCTTAATGGTCATCGTGTGTGTGTGTGTGTGTGTGTGTGTGTGTGTGCCTGTGTGTATGTATGTGTGTGTGTGCCTGTGTGTGTATGTGTGTGTGTGCCTGTGTGTGTATGTGTGTGTGCCTGCATGTGTGTGTGTGTTTACAGATGCATGTGTGTATGCAGGTGAACATGTACTTGTGTGCATGTGTATGTGGATGCTAGAGAACACCTGTAGGGGTCATCTGTAGTAATGTTACTCACTTCCTTTTAAACAGGCTCTTTCAGTAAACCTGGAGATTACCAGTTGGGTTGGGCTGCCTGGCCAGCTAGCTGACCAATGCTGTGATTGCAAATACATGCCACCATACCCCAGAGGTTTTATGTCATTTCTGGGGGTTGTGTTCAGGTCCTTATGATTGATTGCCAGGCAAAAGATTTACTGATTGAAAGACCCTCCTGAGACTCAGAAACCCACTTTTTTTTTTTTTTTTTAAGATTCAGGTTCTGAAGAACAAGTCCCTCTAGGTGTTTAGCAAGGCTGCTTCTTAGCTTCCTCTCCTTTCTGGCTATTTTTGGGTGGGTAGGGACGGAATGCTCAAAGGACCTTGACTGCTGAAGATGCCAGTCTCCAAGAACAGTTTTCAAACTTGGAGCCCAGAGGAGCTAAGCTGGAAAGATGAGCAAAAGTGACAGGAATATGTTTTTTACTTTGAGGAATCTTGTGACTACTATGTACTGTAATAAAATTAAAGGTTGGGGAAGTATAGGGATGAGGACAATGGCCAGATTCCATTTGTCAGGGTTACCAGAGTCCTGCTTCTGATTTCTATTTCCTGGTTATTTCTCTTTCTGTAGGAGAAGAGGTTGCAAGTTGTCAAAAAGAGAGAAAATCATCTTAAACTGAAAAATGTCACTGAAAGCCTTGACGTAGCAAAGTCTTTACTCTTCAATTTTGCACAAAGAGTCTCGAAGTCTGACCGCACTGGGGTTTTTAAAAAGGTGTTGTCTGAAGAGAGCAAAGAGGTCTTTTCATTATGCTCCTTCCATAGATAACAGCAGCAACCAGCAACATATTTCCTGATTCTGCCTGACTCCTAAAATGTTTCTCACTCAAACAGACTCAAGACATCCACAGTGGTAAAGCCACTTGCCCAATCAACAGTTACCTTTCAACAAAGTTACATTTAAATAGGAGATTGGCACGTTGTCTGGGTAGTGCTTACCATTTAAAAAATAATTACTTCTTCCCTATTGCTTATAATAACTACTTTAAGCTCACAAGTGAAATCTGTTTCCTCACCTCAATTTTCCCTCCTCTGCCGGGTCTGTATCACACTGTGGGGCTTCTGGGGACTGCTGTGCAGCTGGCATTGATCTTTTCTTCCCCTGGGGTAGGGAGAAATCGGTCTTCAATTTTACCTTTTGGGGAAAATATCACACCTTTCACAAGATAGCTGGGCTTTTTCTTCTCTTCACAGACTTGGGTTATTTTGTGTTATTAAACACTTGGGTTAGCTTTGTAGCCATGTATATATCCAGCTGTTCATATACATGTACATTTATCTATTCAACCAAGATATATTTTGATGTCTCCATGCAAGTCATTGTGCAAAGTGTTTGACATCATGACTTGTAACAGATGATGTGTGTATTTTTGAGAGCTTTATTTCTAGCATGTTCTATTAGGTTGGGGAGAAAATTGTACTTACTGTTTATTGTGAAGGTGAATATATTCACTTAAAGAAAATTGCTGTTATAGAGAACTTCCTTTTGTAATCATGAATCTTGACAATAATCTACTGATCACTTTATTCCGTTCTTGAACATGTGAATGACTTTTACCAATATTACAGTAATCCTGAAAGGTAAAGAAAAGACATGTTGGCAAAACCTGAGTCTCAGAAGTTATGTCATACAGTTTATTGATTGAACAGTCAAATCATATGATAAGTGAAGGGAGATTAATCATTCCATTGAGAATGTTCTCTTAAAGCTGGCAAGAGAGAACAATTTTGGACCTAGGTAGAAAGCACACCTTGGTCCTGGAAGAAGAAGCTGACATTTTAAATATGCCCGGAGCTGTGTCATCTCAGAGTGGATGGAACCTTGACTACCGCCTTCCAGGAAAGATGAAATTACAGTAAAACACAGTGCGGTGTACTCCACAAGGCTCAGACACTTTGGGGTACCAGTGTGCTGTGGTGCTGTGGGCTTGATGGCATCCTTCCTTTTCCACATATGTGACTTGTTGAGCATGAGTAGATATAGATGTGTTGTTTTACTGAATGCAGAATTTTGTCTTAGATACTGGATGGTAAAGCAGAAGGGAGTCCCACTCTTAGGAGAATGAAGGACAAAAGGAAGTCAACACTTTTACGACCTTTGAGGACTTTAGAGGCACTCATCACAGTTTTATTACCTTTTTTCCCTTTTTAATACAAAACACTTTCCATCTCAGTGAGTCAGGAAGATGTCAATTTTTCTAGGGGGCCAGGGTGTCTTCAATTAAAATTGGGCTTTATTGAGAAGTGTTTGGTTTTGCATTTGAACCAAAAAGTGAAGAGACAGAGAGAAATGTAGAGAAGTTGATGGTTTCCCTAATGACTAGAAGATCAATTAACTTACAACGAGGGGAAAGAAAAAGCTGCATTACAGATTTACAAAATGTTCATTATCTGTCGACTTTGGATAGGACCCGCTGTCAGCCTATTATCTACAGGGGAGATCTGACAGTCCCAATCCTGAATTCAGGGACCAGTTGATAAATTAAAAATCATTTTAAAATTTAATATTAAAATTGATAATTGCTCTGTGGGAAATAGATTTTTCTGAACTTACACCCTTTTCCTGCAGTGCTGAGCAAATGATAAGCGATAAACTGTCCATTTGTCATGATGATAGATAGACAAATCCTACTTTTACCCTTGTTCCTCAGTACTCACACATTTCAATTAAGGAGAATGAGTGCTGCCATTTGTAATGCATCCAGAATCCCTCTATGCTTCCTTGCAGCTTAAAGAGTTCTTTTTAGAAATGGAATGTATGCCATCACTCCTTACAGTCATTGGGAAGTGTGTCCTGTCACGTCAAGGAGCATGGCAGGAAGACTAGAGGGTGATTAGTTATTATCTATGTTGTAGCAGGGTAGCACAGAAAGAAGTATAGGAGAATAATTGATTAAACCTAAGTCCTAAACCCTTTACTTGGCTGCTCCTGGTTCGAGCATAATTGTCACCTGAGATATATGAGACCCCTCCCATGTACTTATTCTGGATGTCATGTGACTTTGTAAAGTTTCCAACCCTATTAGTATTTGACTTGGTATATGTGACTTATTTTAATCTAGTGACTGTTAGGAGATATGACCCAAGTAAAAGTACTATATATACTTGGAGTTTGGGTTTGGGCAATTGGGGCTTCTCTGCTTAGAATGTTCTACATTCCAGTTGCAGCTTCATCCCGGACTTTGAAGAAAGCTATACAACCATGCTCTAAACCCAGCTTGAAGTTGGTAGCCCAGCATAGCCCACTAAGAATGTGAAACAAAACTGTCCTGATGATTGTTGACCCTGAGTGAAAAAGAAGTGCTTATTGTAGAATTCTATACATATATGTAAGTTCACACATGTACACACACACACACACACACTAGTTATGAATAAACACGAGATTTCTAAATATTATTCCATAAGAAAAACATCTCCAGGACTAGAATTAATCACAAAGCAATGAATTTATGCTTTGTTCACCAATCTATCCCTGCTGTATGTCATACACCTTTAAAGTTTCAAAACCTGTGTGTTGAAAGACTAAGTGAAGGACTTCTAAGGTAAAACTTCTATCTACTCCACATTGTGTTCAGTTGGCTTGTCTTAGTTCTGTGGGTAAATGATAGTCTTAGCAAGCCTTCTTGAGAGCATGTGACTTTGTTTCCAGTCCTATCTGCCTTTCCAGACTTTCAAATCTGAGAGGCAATAGCACAGATCAGTTAATACTGTAACAAAGAGGGATCAGCTGCAATTTACAGAGTTTAGAGAAAAAGATTCTGAAGGCACAGAGGCATTGGTGATATAGAATATTCAAGTAGACTTTCTAGGAAAGAAATGTTTCATCTATTTTAGGGATATTGATGCTGAATTTTATAGCAGATAGTAGTGGTAGGCATTTGTGTTAAGTGATTAATATTGAGGTATAATATGTGAAATAAATACTCTGACTGTGCACATTTTATAACATTCTGATATCCACTTCACAAATGCTAAGTAAGGTTGGTAAACAGCAAGTATTTTCCCCCAGTTTACAGAGATAGTAAGTGGTAAATGGTGGACTGAGGACTCAGCAACTTGTAAGACCAACCAAAAAGTACCAACAATATGTCTACTGAGTTCTAACCTCTAGACCTGGAGGTGTGCTTTTGCTTCCTGATCTGGTTTGTTATCTCCTATCTACTTTTTCCTTTCTCTTAAATAAGTCCATTCATAATCACAGCTACGTGAGGAGGAGCTCTGGCCTGCACCATAGAAAGGCAAGTACTGCAGGAAGGGGGCCACTAATTAGCTGGTCCCAGGGCTTCATGAGGCTAGCATGGTTTCTTTATTTTCAAGGCTTCAAGGCAGGGGCCAGGCTGGGAAAAGAACAATGAGCACTTCGCAGAGGTGATGCTTTTAATGATGCAGTCGCTAATGAAATGGCACTCCATGGGTTCACTTATTAGTAACTTAGCTCAAACAGCCATGTCCTACTGTCAGCCACTGAAGACCCAGTGTGACCTCAGAACTGTCAGCTCCACCTGAAAAAGAGCAAATGTAGCAGAAAATCTAGAAGCAGCAAGCATAATTTGGAGCGGGAAGATCAACAACAACGGAGAGGGCTGTTGAATCTCTGTATTTCTAGTTTGCTGTGACGCTATGCCAGAAGAGGAGCTCTCTGAAGAACAGTCTAACCTTGTACTATTTGGGTCTGCATCTGATTTGTAAACAATAGGAAGGCTTGATTGAATGTTTTTGGAGGATTGGATGACAGTGTTGGTATTAGAGGAGTGACGAGCATGACTCCATTCTCAACTAATTATATACTATGTCTCTTCCTGATGTTTTTCAGGGCACAGAGATTTCTAACTTTACATTTGAAAAATGATTTATGGGGAAAATACTTGCGTGCAAATCTTGCTTGACAACTGGGGCATCATGAAGGATATATGGATGTGAAATTTAATGATGCTTTCCATCTCTATAACTTCATTTGTTTGAATAACTTCACCCTTTACATAAATTATTGAATAACACCTGTTAATATCTGTCAAATGTGAAGTGTATTTACCCTTTAATTTAGTGTTGGAAGGGCAAGGCTGTCATGTTAGGAACTTTCTTTTTGAGGGACAAGCCAGATCTGATGCCCTTGGTTGGTTCGCATCTACGTTTAAAGTCTACTCTCTAAACATATACTAATAAATGGAATTTTCCCCTTTAAATGCCTATTTATATCCTTATTAACAATTCACAGTGCCTGTATGTTTGCTACTCTCTTTGCACAAAGCTAAACAAACATAATTTTCTTGTGTCTGAACTCTTGTTATAAACTAGGGTTTGCCCAAGGTGGTATGAATTCCCAAGAATCACACATTGTAAAACTTAGCAGTTTCATTCTCACTGATGTTCATGCTTGTTGGTAATAAAATCAAATCATAAGGAGGGCAGGTCTCCACACCTTAGTCATCAGTTTGGGTTAAGAAAGCATTTTTAGTCAGATGTGTGGTTGAGTGCTATTGGAACTGGCCCTATTTGTGGCATCCTATCAGAGATCCTTTTCATCACTTTTCTGTGTCCACATAGTCCACCAGCTTCTCACTTTGTTTCCCTGTGATTTGGGATAACCAGCTCATTTCCTTCAGCCTGTCAGGCAGCCCCGCTCAGCTCCTGCTTCTGTTTCCCTTCCTGCCTTTGGCTATCTAGTCACGGAGCAAGCCAGTAATGAAAATGGGTTTCATTAAACAGGAATCCTACTTATTTTCTCAAACCACTATGCTAATAATCTCCCTTCTCAATATAAAGGCTTAAACACATACCAATATAACTAGTTTTTTTCCCCATCTATGTTTTCTTCTAAAGAAGATTATTTCCCAGGGATAAAAATACCCCTCTTCAAAATCCAGGACTTTGTCATTAGAAATGAAGACCTGAAGTGTCTAGGACTCATTCTTTCTCCATGAGGGAATGCAAGATGAAACTCCTGCCTTTTAGTCATTCAGTTTTTAAAAATGACTGCAAAAGAGATATGAAGAGCTAAAACATTTCCTCGTGAAGGCATGAATTTTGCAGGCCCTTATGAATAAATCAAGATGAGTATTAGAATACAGATATAGTTTGTCTGCATATGAATATGAGTATTAGAAATATGGGGTTCCCCCCAGAATTGAAACATGTGCCCAGATATTGTAGTGTAATGCTGGATATATGACAAGTTGATAAAACCCAGAGAGGCTTTTGCGTCTTAATAGAAAGCCATCTTCAGGGTGAAAAGTGACCACCCCCTCTTTGGCAGCTGTTACTTCAGCCTCTATTTTGACTGGGGTTGAGGTGTGTCAGTTTCTGCAGCCTCTAGCTAATGACTCTAGTTTGCAGCAGAATATCTAACTTCCTGTTTGAAACCATCCTCCTTGGTTGTTTCCTGACATTGATCTCACCCTTCCTTTTCTTCTGCTTTGTCCTGTCAGGAAGTTTGCCATCATCAGCAAGAAGTCAATCTTGACTCTTCACTCTCTGGAGCTTTCAGGGCTCTTTGCAAATACAAGGAGCATGACCCTGGAAATATTTCTCCCCAAGAAAAAAAGAAAAACCTCCACTTGTCAATCAGTCGTCCTGGGCATAAGTTTTCACAAAGGAACTCAGAGTAGCCCCTGTCTTAATCCATCATGGTTGGGAAAAGGATGGGGAGCAAAGGGGCCAAGTAAGTAAAGAGCTGTGATAGACTTTAAAGGCTAGCTCAATTGTTACATATGTCACCTTCATGCCACACAAATGCTGCAAATGCACAAAAGAATGAAAAAGACAGGACCCCTCTTGGTGGAGCAGTTTGAGGAGCAAGTTAGCTGATTAACTGACTTTTTGGTTAATTGAGTATTAACCTGTTTATTGAGGGAGCTTTGCAGGACAGGATTTGGTAGAGCACCTAAAGATGAATATTTCTTTCTAGATGGTCACAATTCAGTGATTCCTCCATCCCACTCTGTAGTTTTCTGATCTGCCTTTCATTTGTCTTATTTTACAGTGAGCTGTCTGTATGTTTCTCTCACCCAAGAGGTTATAAGCAATTTTAGAGCAGAAGTATTTTTTCCATGTTTGTAAAACCTGTAAACATTTTCAGATGGTAGCTGCCCATTTATTATTTACTGAGTTGCATTGATTTTACCTCCTTAATATATTTTTAAATGTATTGTTTTGCCAACAACAAATACCCACAGTATCTGTCAATGCTGTATGTACAAAAAAGAGGCCTGAAGAACATGAAGCTAGTGCATACTTAGATGACTTTTGTAAAAGTTAAAAGCAAAGGTATTCTTGAAAACGTCAAGTGTTTACAAAATAATACCTGAAGTAGCAAAATGTTTTACACATGAACACACACATAGACATGTAGAGCCACACACACATGAATATACAACCTGTATGTACAATTATATATGTACAATTATAATATGTACAATTATATAATGTATAATATGTACAATTATAAACATGAAAGATTAAAATGAAGAATATAACTTTTTCCCTTGAAAATGCTAAAAAGAAAAGGTAAAGGGCTGAAAGTGATCCATTAGCTAATTATTATTAGATTTCTTATGACTTTTCAATGAGGGGGTAAAGTATTTGAAAAGCATAGAAATTATGAAGCCAACACTGAAGCGCTACTTTTCTTTATGCACTGTTCTACATCCATAGAACATTTCGGTGAATGACATAATGTACTCCTTTTGCTGTCCTGGAGCTAAAGAGAGTAACCTAACAGCTGAAAATTAAAGTAGACACCAAGTCACAGAAGGGCTAGAACAACTCCATGCAGTGGAGTAGCCGAGGAGAAGAAACTAATGTGACCATATAGAAAGTTAAATAGTATGTGTGGTTCAGAATCCATTGAGAAGGAACCATTGGAACCAAGGCTTAATGGAGGTGAGTGTTAGCCAAGCAGGCATCTAGAGAATATCTTTTTAGCTAGAGGGAGTGATCAGTACAAAAGGGTGAGGGTCTGAACCAGGCAAGTTGAGGGATAATGATAGGCCAGTGTGGCTAGAATAGAAAATATGAGGAAATACTATATATAGTAAGAAACAAAGCTAGGGAAATGTTAAAAGGGCAAATACATGGGAAAATGTAGACTATTGCAAATAAAGCTCTGAATAAATGAGCATCCCATAGAACGTTTTTTAATACATAGGTGGTAACTGTGTGCTAAAATTCTAGGTGGTTCCCTGTAGTTGCTGTGCTGAGGTACAAGCATAGAAGTAGAGACGCCCACATGAAGGATTTCCCACAATGTAGCTGAGGCATGATGAAGCTTGATATGTTTTCTGTTCTCTGTATCAGACTGTGAACTTCCATAGAGAAGGGGTATATTGTCACTACTGTAATTTCTAACTGGTTCTGCCATAGTGTAGGGCCTCACCAAATGCACCCTAAATACATGGAAATGTACCTATATCATATTAAAGACAATGGCTGAAGTTCTTGCAATACATATGCATATAGGGTGATAGATACTGTAGGGAAGGGAAATATTGTAAATTATAAGGTCTGAGACATAATATAGTCCTTATTGGGTGCTCTCTGTTTCATGAGATCATGAATTGAAATTGCTAGGAAGGGGAAGTTCCACTCAGCATAAGACATACGGAATCACTCACGTATTGGACATGATTTTATTCTACTCTCCTCTCTCTCTCTCTCTCTCTCTGTCTTTCTCTGTCTCTGTCCCTCTCTGTGTACAAGCACATTCACATATATGTACTTGCATGTGCATGCATAAAGAAACTAGAGGTCCATGTCCAATATCTTTCTCTATTGCTATCTATGTGATTTGATTTGATTTTTGAGACAAGTTTTGTCACTGAAACTGACTTTGCTTATTGGCCTAGACTGGCTACCAATTAAGCAACAGGAATTCTTCTGTCTCCATCACCATTTCAGTGCTAGGATCATACATATTCCTGGCTTTTTTATTTTGGGTGCTGAGGATCTGAACTCAGGTCCTTATATTTCTGTGGCAAGTATTTTAGCTACTGAGTTATATCTCCAGCCCAACATCCTGGAATTGAGTAGGAAGATGGCTAGTTATTGACTTTGTTGAAAACCCGATGCAGAATACATAATGGGAAATAAAATTGAGTGATAGTCTCGCGCTAGGTTGCAGAAGACCTTAAATTTATACAGCATGTGAGTGGGCTGGATATTATTCAAGTTTTGAAGTTTGTTTGTTTGTGTAGCAGGGAGGCAATAGGTTTAAATTCGAGCTTGGAGAAGATCAGTATAACTCTGAAATTACCTCTGGATCATTTAGCTAGAGAATAAAACTAGATGAGCAGTTGTTTCTAAGGTCAAAATTACAGTTTTATCATTTGGAAGCACTGATGTGGAAAACAGAGAAATGACACACCCTGGTATTTGTGTGAGTCTGTGTATTCGCTAAAGCCCTTGCATATGTATTACCCCTGTGGTCGCCACAGCAACCCTGCTAGGTGGCATTGTTATCACATTTTACAAATTGAGATGATTTATGCAAAGGGGATCAGTGCAGTCTGGCCTGTAGAAGATACTCAAGAAATCTCAGCTGAAGTAGAAAAATAAGAAGCACCAGCTTAGAAAGCCTAAGCGTATTGCCCAAGGTCATGCGGCTGGAAATAAGTGCCAAAGCCAGGGCTAAAACCAGTTTGTCTGAGTCTCAGTCTAATTCTCTCTGCTTATGCCCTCACAGCAAAATGCCTGAGATACTCTGCACAAATGGCAGATGAAGAAATTAACACTTACTTGCTAACCTGATACAACTCATAGGGTGGGGAAACTCTAGCTTACTAGTTAGTAGACTGTTAATTTTATCTTGTATTTGTCTGACACTATATATATATATATATATATATATATATATATATGTATACATATATATATATATATACATACATACATACATACATACATTATTCCCCAACTGGTGATGGTATTTAGAGAGGCCATAGGACCTTTGGGAGAGGTCTTTGTAGGTTACAGCCAAATCTTTCTCTAGCCTGCCTTTTGCTTTCTGGTCATTGCAATGTGAATGACTCCTCCACATGATCTAAAATACAGCTTTTCCCCCGAAAACTGTTCCTGGTGCAGGAGTGACTAGCAATGTGTGTGTGTGTGTGTGTGTGTGTGTGTGTGTGTTTGTGTGTGTGTATTACATGGTGTGTGTGTGTGTGTGTGAGTGAGTGAGTGTGTGTGTGCATGTGTTTTGCAGTATATGGAATGGGTATTATACAACAGAAATTTACTTTCTCAGAAGTCTGAAGTGATGATGTTCAAGACCAAAGTATTGCTGGGTTTAATGTCTCCTGAGGCTTCCCTTTTGGACTTTCAAGTGGCTGCTTTCTCATTATAACCTCTGATGCTCTCTACTAGTGTTTGTTTTGATATGTTTGGTGTCTCTGAACATTCAATTTCCACTTTGTATGGAAAAATGAATTAGGTTCCACTCTCAGGGTATTGTTTTTAACTTATGCACCTCTTTAAAGACAGCATTTCTAGATGCAGTCACATTCTGAGATGCCGGAGGTTAGAATTTCAACATATAAGTTATAAAGGATACACATCATCTTATTCTCTCAGTCTATCTGTCTCTGTCTCTGTCTCTCTCACACACAAACACACATTCACACATTTATTTATGATTAACTTTGTTACAAAAATAGAATGCATATCATTATTGCTATTTGGAAATCAGTAATATATGTCATGTCCTCCAAAGTTTCAAAACCATGTTGTTTGTTCACTAAACATTTCTTGGGAAAATACATAGTGACACAAGGTATGCTCTAATGTACTAGCTGACGGGTATGAGTTTAGAAGCCACCCCACTGCCTTAGTTTTAATTATGATTTCATTTTCAATGTGTAAGGCCATGTGCTAATTCTTGATCTTTTCCTCATCTGTGATTTGGGGTGACATGACTTCTTCATGTCAGGTAATATATCTAGCCTAAGGTCTGTCCCATGGTAGGACCTTGATGGTGCTGCAGGGCTCTCTGAAACAAAAGACTGTGTTTGGCTGAGTGTTCTAAGAGGGTTAGCTTCATTGTGATCTTTCTATGACAAATACAATGAATGTATAGTAAGATCATCAATGAAGAAAGGGCATAGTCTGAGGATCAACTAAATCTGGGTAACTATATGGCCAGACATCATTCTTTCTGCAGCATCCTCTGGAAGGTCTACACCCAGTCCCTGTGTCCCTGTACTCACACTCTTGTTTCATCCACCTTGTCTTGAATGAAACTGGAGCAGTGACGCCATTCAGAAAAATAGAAAAAATAAAGAGGTTGATGAGATATCCCTCTGAGAGACAGTTAGTTGCAAAAACAAAATGCTGTGGCCTTTACCCTCTACATTCTGTTGCTCTATGAATTACTCACCAACCTCTACCTAAATCTCTTGCTTCTCTCATAACCAGCTCCTGCTTCTTGAGGACACCAAAGAAACCTGTAGTGAAGGCTTCCTGGTGAGAATGACATGGATGAGCTGAAATAGAAAACGGATTTTTCAAGTCTTGACAGCAGTCATGTTAGAGGAAGGAGAAGAGGGCTCCCAACCCTAGCTACAACTCTACTGAACATGAGCCTGAAGCACAAGCATACCACACTGATTCCTACGAATCTCTAAGACAATATATGTTTGGTTTTCTCCCTTTCTTTCACGTGTATATATGTGTGGTCGTCCTATGTATGTGTGAGTTCATATGCATGTGTGTGTGCATGCACTTGGAGGCTCAAGGTTGGAATGAGACTTCTCAGTGCCCCTCTACCTGATGTACTGAAGGAGGGTCACTGAATTAAACCCAGAACTCACCACTTTAATCAGGCTAGTCAATTTATCTGGTTCTGTTTTCCCTGTCTTCTGTGCAGTGAGATTACAGGTGAGGAGCTACGCTAAGCCAGAGCATGTTCTAGATATCCAAACTCTGGTTCTCATGCTTGGCTCACAAGAGTTTTAACCATTGTGCCATTTCATTGGTCTCTTATTTATTATTTTAAGCTGTAAAATTTGGTGGTACTTTGCTGTGAAGCAACTTCACCCAATGTGCACCAAATCTGCTTTACCAGATACAGAAATACAAGTAATTTCATCTTGAATATTTCAATAATATGCTGCACATTTGTTTCTTTTCTAGTTTTATAGCTACTTAGAAATAAGGACTACATCCAAACAAACAAATAAAGAATCCAAATAGCCTATCCAGTCAAGGAGTGACTTTATATAGTTACTGGATTTTTTTCCACCTAGAAGAATCAGTAAGTGAAATGTTGTAGACTCACCACAATAAAATATAAGCAAAGTTATTATATTTTTGCCCAGTCATAAAGCACCAAGCATGGCATTGTTGAGAAAGTGCTTTTAGTAGCACAGCCATAAATCACAGGAACATTTGGAATCAAAGCTCACAAATGAGATCTGTGCACAGAGATCCAGATCTTCAAAGGTATCAAAGAAAGCATAATAACTGGGACCCTGGGAAAAGGGTACAACAGCAGGCAAACATTTAAGTATTGTCTTACTAGATACATCTGCAAATGTAGTCATCATCCACATATATGACAGCATTAAACAATCAGATTTGCAAAGCAAGTGTGTATCTATTTTTCATATGCTTATGGGTTGTCAAGTTAATAACCCAGTGGTGAAATGGGGTAGATTAAGTGATTTTGCCTCATTTTACAGAGCTGAATCTATCACCTAAGGATTATGGATTAACTAAACTACCTTTCATTGCAGAAATATGAAAATTATAGTTCCCAGTACAGAAAACATGCCTGTCTATTTATCTTCTCATCTACTTACTTATATACTCATCTACCTGCCTGCCTGCATGCCTGCCTGCCTTCTTTCATATCTGCCTCACTGTACCTGTCTTCCTACCTTTGTACTTTTCGTGAGTGCGTGCATCCATCCACACATTTATTTCTTCACCTGTCTTTTGCTTCTGCTCCTATACAGTCTCATTCTTTAGTAGCACTAGTCACACTAACTCCCAAAGAGTACACATAGTACCCACGTAGGCTTTGAAACAGAAGTGCCTAAGGCATTCTCAGATTCTGCTATGGATACTTATTTCCAAATAAACTCGTTAACTTTTTATGTTGTCCAAACCAGAGCAAACTAAATAAAGATGAAGGAATGGTCATGAAAGTCTGACAATGACATGTCATCGTGTACAGAGTAGTTTTTTCCACCCGCTTCTGGTCTTGTCCCGCCGCCATGCCAGCCCCAGTAAACACACTGAGACTCTGTATTAGATATAATGCTGTTGGCCGGTTACTTGTTTCTTATCAGCTAACTCTGTATTAATCCATTTCTATTAATTTAAGTATTTCCACGTGGTCTTATCTTACGAAGGAGTGGGGCCAGCATCTGCTCTCCCCAGTCTCTACATGCTGACTCTTCCTCATGATTTCCTACAATCCTCCTCATCTCCTAGTCCCACCTATCTTGCTTTCCTATTGGCCAACAGTGCTTTATTCATTAACCAGTATGAGATATATATTTAAAGAATGACATCTCCCATCAATTAAGAGCACACAAACAGGAACAGTTAAAAAGCAACTGCAGAAGGAGAGGAAGTAGTTTCCGAACACTTTTAAGGTAATGAGAAGCATTGGAACCAGTTTCAAATTGCTGCATAATAACTATTATTCACTATTATCATCCTAGAATCATTAAAAAATCAGAGTAAGGTCAGCACGTGGAGGGGGATGCGTTTGCCATAGCTGGGATATGTTGAATATCTACATTGTGAACAGAACTTTGCAAGGTGTTTTACATACATTACTCCTAATCCACTCATCTGCTAAAGGTTTAGAACTGAGAAATGAGACTTTGAGGGTTTAAGCTACTTTTCTGAGGTCATACAGACACTAATAAATGTATGAGCTGGATCCAAACTCAGGTTTCCCAGGGAGAAAACTCTCCATTCAGTGAAGTATCTGTACTACCTGAACAATGTCTGTCAAAAATAGGTTAGGTGAAAATAAAACAAAACAAAATGCCCCGAGTGCCTAAGGGTAATCTGTAAGCAGAATCAATCTTGTTCTACCCACCGTTCCGCTAAGTGCTGTACACATGGATTTTCATCTTTATGAACTGGCTGGAGAGTGACACATTTTCTGCTGGATACATCAGCACTGTGAACACATCAGGGCTAGATTCAACAGAATGGGCTGGCTGGTTTATGCACTGTTGAGTTTCTCTTATTTTGAGGGCGTCAAAGCCATTGCTATTTGCTGATTTCCAGGGGCAGCGAAAGCACTATTTTGAGATACAAAATGGAGTGGGTTGCTAAGAACCTGTTTTCTTTCTGAAACTCCATTGCCTCTAAAATCATACACACCCTCATGTGCAATCCTTCTCGCCACATATAAAGGGTAAGGAAGACTTTTCTAGTAGGCTCATTTCCTTCCTTGAAGCACAAAGACAGCGGGTTCAGCCCTCTTGTCTGGAGCACTTGCCCATTTTCCGTGTCTTTAATTCCTTGTTGTCAGATGGAACCTTGTGTGTTCAATGCTTAGTTACCAAGTCTTCATCATCCCTCAATACATTTATGTTTAATATTTATTAAAAGCCTTTTTCCAGTGAAGCAGACCTCATCTACCATCTGAAATCTAATTTCCTTGACATTTTGTAGATAGCAGTTGTGAACTAATAATATACAGTGCTATTTGAAATCATTCCTCGTGCTATACTATAAAATTAATTTTTCCTTTTGATTTCTAATATATTTCTCTTATTCTATTCAAAGAACAGTAGGGTGTCTTGATGGTGATAATTTTGATCATCTTTTGTAAATTGCTGTTCAAAATGGACCAAGTCATGTTTTTCATGATCATTTCTAGTAAATTTTCTTTAATGTCATGTATGAATTTAAAGATAAATAATGAGGTAAAACTAAGCTCAAAGGAACATATAATCAACGCTTTATTTCTTACTCAAACATGTAAAAGAAAGCTAACTCATCTTAGTTAATTCAAAGTAAATATCTGTTAGAAAAGTTCCGCTGTTCAATGCTCCGGCCACTCATTCACGACTCGGAACTCCAATTCCCCTCAGCTGGACCAATGATAGACCACATCATGTTTTTAGAAACATATATGAAAGCTTCTTTGTCAAATAAAATGCTTTGTTGAATAACATTACAATACCCATCTTTACAGCAATGTAAACATAAAATGCAAATTTAAAGATTTTAGTGAAGGCAGACCACTCAAGTCAGGAAAGCATATCAGTGCCTTGCCCAGCCATCATCATAAAAGCTTCCTCCTGCAAAATATGTGACTAAATACGAAGACTCACACCAGGCAGTTTTTAGAGCATGACAGACCCTGAAACACTCAGCCCTGTAAAAGATGTCTCCATTAAATCCCTCCTCTCAGGGCTAAGGCAACCCTGCAGAAGAAGAGGGAGGAAAAGTGTGAGAGCCAGAGGAGATGGAGGACATTAAGAAAGCAAGGTCCTCTAAACCAACATGGTCTACACACATGAATACAAGAGACTGAGGCGGCATGCACAGGGCCTGGGTGCTCAGCCTCAGATGGGACCTAGAGCCAAAAGAAGTGATCATGTGCCTCCATTACCAACCCAGAAGCAATGTATAATTAATAAGCACTTTCAAATGAAATTTAGTTTTCTTCATGGGAGTCTAACTGGGGAAAGAAACTACTCTTAAGGGTTGTCTTCAGAAGGGTAGAAAAGAGGGAGGGAGGGAAGGAGGGGAAACTGGGATTGACTTGTAAAATAAGAAAAAAATAAGGGTAGTCTTCATGCCCAGCAGCAGTTGACCAACTGAAAATAAACTAAGTCTTATCTTCGGGGGTTCCTTGTCTCACAATGGCATGTCAAGGGCTTTTCTTTTTCTTTCTCTGTTTTTATAATTTTACCTCTTTGTTAAACACACACACACACATTTATGTGTTTCCTGAGTGTGTAAATGAGTAGGTCTCTGTTTTCTGTGCCTTCCCTTGGCCTCTTTTCCTTCTCTTTGCTTGTTTTGTCCAATTCCAGCCTGTTAGTTTTTGTTTCATCTTATTACACTTCACTTTAGAAGCACGTTTGTTTTCTAATGAGAGACAGAAAGGAATGAATCCAGATGGATGGAGAGGTGGTTAAGGATTTGAAGGGGCAGAGGGAGGAAAAATAGTAATTAAGACATATTATATAAGAAAACAATCTATATTCAAACAGAGGGGAAAATTAAATAGAGAGATTAAATAAAGTTTGAAATAAAAATAAAGTTTTAGTGGAGAAAATAGCCCACGATGGGAAACCATGACACCACATTAACTTATTCATTGTATCTGGACTCACTGTGGAAAGCTGTAGGTTAGACAAGGATGAATTGATGACGACCACAGAACAATGCTGAGTTATGGCGCAGCTATAACCAATAGGAACCGGAAGTGCCACAAAGGAAGCGAAAGCTGCCGTGTTTGTGGATGGGGGGGGGGTCATAAAGTACATGATTCTTGCAGTTTCCTGAGATGAGAGCTGTGTCCTTGAGGGAACATGGCATTTATAAAGTCATTTCAGAATGGTCAATGCTAGTATTTTCGACACCACTGGGATCACTGAATCAAAGGTAGTTGAAATGGTGTCATCAAGTGTACACAGACCTCCTCATGGCATGGAAGTGCTGAGCTGGACAGAAGAGAAGGAAAGCTAAATGCAGTCCCTTCCATGCCAGCTAATAATGGATTGTAGTCCATGCGATATGGCCTTGTGAATGCTTTTCTGTCCCTCTATCACTATGCATACTTCTGTAGTCAAATGCTCTACCACTGAGCTATATCCACAACTACGTACACTTCTATCTACTGGACATTGCAAACCAAGGGATCCCTGGTGAATTAACTTTCTGATGTCAGATCTTTTCCAGGTTCCCTTCACCTCAGTACTCTGTCCTCAACTTAACATTGATTTCATTTATAATGCCTCCACAGTTTCCAGTAGGCATTCACAGTCAAGACAGTTCAAATCCCAGAAGGAACTTTGGAATTTTCTAGACAAGCAGGTTCTGTAAAATACAGAAACCCAGAGAGACAGCTGAGCTGAACAAGAGAGAGCTAATGGATCACCAGACTGATAGCTGGGAAACCAGCATTGTACTAACTGAGACCTCCTGAATATAGGTGTTAGGCGTATGTTTTCCCTGCTGGTCTGGGCCCAGAGCTGCACCAGCCCCAAATAACACACAGACTCTGTTGATATAATGCTATTGGTCAGTTACTAGTTTCTTATCGGATAGCTCTGTCTTAAACATTAACCCATTTCTATTAACCTAAGTATTTCCACGTGTTCTCATCTTACCAGAGAGTGGGGCTAACATTCTGCTCTCTCCAGTATCTACATGCTGACTCCCCCCATCACTTCCTCTCTCCTCCTTGTCTCCTAGTCCATCCTGTCTTTCTTTCCTATTGGCCAAAAGTGCTTATTCATTAACCAATAAGAGAAACATATTTACAGAATGACATGTCCCATCATCTTCTCTTTTCTGTCTAAAATGAAAAGAAGGATTTTCACCTCAGCATAGCAAAATATATCACACAACAGTTATAAAATAAGAATCACAGTTAACAATATTTAGTCCATTAACATTTAGTAAGATTTAAAGAAAAAATTCTATCATCTATGCTATCTCCATGAGTCTAAAGTCTTATATGTACCTTATCTTTAATCCTAACTAAGGAAAACTATAACCATAACTATGTCTTCAGCCCCTTCAAAGATGACTGAAGGATAATATATACACTGTAGAAATGACATAGACAACTCACTGTCTGGTCAGTCACCCTAAGTTCTTCTGTAATGTAGACAAGAGCAGTATCTTGTCCAAATGGCTAATCTTGCCATATTGGAAGCAAATTCCATAACATGTTTCTTCAATGTCCATCATCCTTTCCATTGCAGGTGGTGTTGCCAGGAGCACTTGTGCCTCACTGTTAAGAAAAACCCTAACCCATTTTAAATGCCATATTCTATAGATCTTTTAAAAGTCTGAAGAATGCCTATTCATCTCAAATACATCTCTGTGTATCTAGAAAATGTAATTCACCTAACTTAAGTTTTGACTATTATAGGTAACTATCTATAATATGTACTAAATTATATATTACATTTTTAAATGAGCTAAATAAACAAAATAACTAAGAGGAAAAATGTACATATCACAAAATTAACCTTAAATTGTATCAATAAATGAAAATCCATTCCAAAATAAAGTATTCATATTCATACCATAACCCCCTTTTGACCTTTAAAAAGAGATTGGTTGTGGTCATTAACCATTTATAACCAACCCCATTTAAATGAAAATGAACATATATAGACAGTATTTGGGAATTTGGGCAGCATTCTTTTCAAACTGCTTCCTGCTGATAGGGGCTGCTGTCATGGGGATCCTAAGAAGACGCAGAAATCTTGCCTGTAGTCTGCAAGGCTGTCCTGTACCAATTGTTTTGAATGTTGGATCACCTGGGACACTTTTCAGGGGGTCTTGCTTAATTAAACCATGTTAGTCTGGAAGGAATCCACCACTTTTCATTTTCTGTGGAAACAAAAATAGAAATCCTTTTCCCCAGTATACTCTCCTTAGACATAAATTTTGAAGTCAAAGCATTAAAAATATGTAAATTGGATTTATCCAGCAGCATTTCTTTTAACATTTGTTGTTATTTCCTCAGTAGTCAAATGATACAAAGACACTATTATGCTGCACAATATCCAGATTCTCTCCATCTTTCCATGGCTTTTTTTTTTTAATACTCTGTTTCTTTTACTTTTTATTGTTTTATTTTTTGAGACAGGGTTTCCCTGTGTAACTTTTATCTGTCCTGGAATTCACTCTCCATACCAGGTTTACTTAGCAATCACAGAGATCTGCTTCCCTCTCCCTCCTGAGTGCTGGGATTAAAGGCATGTGCCACCACACCTAGCTCCTCTCTGTCTTTTTAAATCCATTTTATTCTTTTTCTCTCCCAAGCCTACATATATTTTAGAACACACTGTAAACCCTTAGAGGTTTTCTTAATGTGAATCTGTCTTTACTGTAAATCTTTATCTTTTTGTAGCCACGAGTCTTTTATCGGGTAAACAACAACATTACTAAAATGAAAGCTACAGCTGTATTAGCTGCTATTAGCTGTGGTCTATCCAAGATGGCAGCAGGTACTTTTACCACCAGAACTGAGAGCTGTGCTCACGTCTTGGTCTATGCTGCCATCCAGCAGCATGCTGCCGGCTTGTAGATGTGGTCACTGCCATTGCCAGCTCTCATACACACAAATAAATTGTTAGCAGAGCTTCTTAAAATCCCTGTGGTTTTTTGCCACTTATGCTGAGTCAGGAAACCTCCCTTAAAGGAGCTGCACAAGTCTCTGCTTGTCTCTCGCAAAACACAGTCCAACCCAGAAAAATGCTTTTAGCAAGAAGCCTTGCTTGTCTTTGTTCTTTTGTTTCTAAAACCCTTTTTAAAGCATTTGTTAAATTTTAAGTGGAAGTTCTTACTAGCCACGTTGCAGCGCCATATGTTAGGAGTATGTTTTCCCTGCTGGTCTGGGCCCAGAGCCGTGCCAGCCCCAAATAACACACAGAGATGCTGGGTCTCAGTTAGATGGCCTGGGCAGTCTAAGGGACCTCTGACAGTGGAACCAGGATGTATCTCTGGTGCACAAAAGTACTTTGGGAGCACATTCCCCATGGAGGGACACTCCCTTAACTTAGATGCAGGAGGAAGGGCCTAGTTCCTACTCCAAAAGACTTGACAGATTTTGTTGATCCTTCCTGGAAGGTATCACCCTTGCTGTGGAGTGGGGGGGGGGCGGAGGGATGGGAAGGGAGAGTGGTCAGGGGGCATGTGAGGGAGGGAGGGAAAGGGAACTGGGATTGATATGTAAAATAAGAAAAAATATACTAATAAAAATATAGTAAAATAAAAGCCCAGACTGATCAAGAAATGTATGTGCCCCCAACAGTTAGCAGAAACAGAAACAAAATATAACCCATTTTGTGTGATTTATTACACTAAATAATTAACAGTTACCTTTCAAATCCAGTGTGTGGTTGTGAACAGTCTAGACATGGCTGATGTCACTATTTAAATTTCACCATTTGACTTGTTTAGACATTGGTATATATTTTAAATTTTCTCCCTTTACAATAATTTTACAATAATATTCAATGGGATTTTAACCAGTGTTTTAACAGACCCAGAAAAATCTTATGTAGTTAGTTACCTGAGTTTGTGCCCGCCCCATTGCCACGAAAATGATCTGCTTGTGATATAGAAATTATGTAAATATTGAAAGACAAGGGAAAAGCTAGTCCTTGCTTTTATTGTGGCTTTTAAGAAGGTTCTGTGGCATACTTTCTGTGCTCTGGATTCTTTGATACGGTGCTGTGAGGTGGGGGTGCACACAATTCCGAGGAGTATAGGGAGAATCCGTTACTGAGCAGTGGGAGCACAAGTTTCTGGGTTGTCTACCCCTTCCAATCCCTTCCCCCAGTGTGACCTGCTACAGCGTTGGGCGTCATTGAACCCGGGTGACAGCACCCTAGAAAAAGGACTATTCTGCACCATTACTGAGACACTATAGAAGCATGGGATGGCATGGTGGCTTGGCAAAGAGAATGTGGCATGGGCAGGGAATCAGCCATGTCTACTCCAGCTTCCTTCTTCTCACTTCTGTCTGGACAAGAAAACAAGAGCAGCAGCTACACAAACCAGATCTGAAGAATCTTTCCCAGTAAAAACCTGACTTCTGTTAGATCATAAATTTTCTCACATTATTCCCACAAAGCCCTCCCTAACCTAGTGTGTGGCCTCTATTCTAAACAAGGCAGATTTAATGTACCAACAAATGATTCCTTCCTTCTAATGGCCTGTTTCACTCTCTCAGAGGCATGCTGTTATTGCTAAGAAAAATGTTCCATAGGTCACTGGATATGAGATCACTTCTAAGATTTTAAAAATAAATACTTCAGTATCCAGTCCTGCCTCCAAATAGCCACAGTAATTGAGGAAAACATCAATCTTAAGGAATAATTCCCCCAACACCCACAAAAAAAAATCCTTACAGATGATTTCCCCTGGAGGCTCATATCAAGACCTGATCTAATACATATATGCCTGCTTTGTGCAGAGACACAGTTCTGAACATAAGACACAGTCTACCTAGCCACAAGGGGTCTGGCTCTAATAGATCCTAAAGACCAAGTTATTTTGCTGATTCTAATTTTAATTTGAATCCAGCAATTGGTGTTCTATATAGCACATGGCCAGCATGCTCACTCTCATCATCTCACCAAAGGACATCCATATTTTACTAGGTTCCCTATAACCCTTGTTTACTCCTGCAAATCCATGTTGCCTCCTGCGGAGCCCATTTCTGCATCTGAATACAGATTTAGTAGTAACCAATGCAGGCTTTGTGCTTAGGAAAGATATGCCTGGGGATACCTGGCAGTAAAGGACTTGTGGTTCCATCTCCTGTCATCTTTACCTGCTGTTTGGGGCTGGTGTCTTATCTTCCTTATTTGGTTTACATCTTATAGTGTAAAATTTATAATAATGCAACATTTCATAAGAAAGATGTGGCAGGGGTTTTGCTGATCTATTGAGGGTCCTAAAGCTGAGCTTGGGATCTGTCTCTGAAGCTATTCCATGACCAGCCTCCAACCAGACCAGATGCTACGCTGTCCCTGTGGCTTTGCACAGGATTCCATGAATACATACTTGGAAAAATATAATTACTAATAATAGTTTCTAAGAAAATTGAGGTTAAAACTTCCATAATATCTACTTTTCTCTTGAATTTATACCTCATTATATTACATTTTTAAATATGACAAACTCTTAATGCATTTGGCATAGGAAGAAAAACCAATTAACAAATGAACACTCAACAATGTTTCTCTGAGAAATCATTTTATCATACAGCTTCTGTAATTAAAATTCTTTAACCTTCAGACTGTGCTTGAAATCATGCGAAGTTAAATAAGCATTCAGAATGCATGGATTCCCTTCAAACATTCCAATCTTTCATTTTGCTTAGAGTATTCATTGTGTGTGTGTGTGTGTGTGTGTGTGTGTGTGTTTGTGTGTGTGAGAGCATGCATGCCTGTGTGTGTTTACACACATACACGTGATTGCCTATGGATCTTTCCTAACTGTTGTAGATTTATTGATCCCTGTTGAAATGCACTTATGAGAAAGAATATACTAGGAAAAGAGAGGACAGGCCACATCTAGCCTGTGGACTGAAGCATAATCACCCCTCCAGGACATCCTTGAGAGATGGGAGGAAGGGGACATCAGAGACTTCAGCAACCTCTACTTACGATGATAATGTTTTCAGTAAGTATTCCCTGATGAGAATTCAGGAGAGAGAAATTGGTCATTCCCACTTCCATTCAACTAATAAGGGCAGTCAGCGAGACATGCTAAGGCCCAGATGATTACAGGTTTGGGCTTTGCTGCCACATGTCTCAGTGAGGCCACAGCTTCTGATAACCTCACCCCTCAGAGGACAGAATGAAGGAACTGGGAAACAGTTATTCTGGTCCAAATTCTGAACCGCAAGGGGAAATTGGTTGATGAAGCAGAGGGATTAAATCCTGGGGTAAAAGTGTTCTTACTATGTCATCTTGCAGTATCATCCAGGAGTGAGACTGGGCCATGGCAGCGATGTGCCCTAGACATCAGGAGGACTGGGGTTTTAAAGAAGATGGAGAATAGACTGACATCATTCTACAGCAAAATTCCAAAAGGATGGATTTAGGGAAACTGGAAAGCATTGAAGAATTGGATTTTAACTACATGGCTTTAAACAATCTGAGAGAGTAAGAAGATGATTAATGGTACTCAGGGAAAATCATAGAACATAAAACTCTGACAAGCTCATGTTTTACAAGGCCATGTACAACCTTTCAATAAATGAGGCCTAATTTATCCAAATAAATGTTTGTTCCACGATACCGACATTTGTTTAGACAGAGCCTTCTGCATTGTTTATCCTATCCCGGTTATTTTACAAAGTGAAGATTGAGACTCGGAACGCTAAACGGAGGGTTAAACATCACAGTGACTCACCCCAGCACCACTACCCTCAAGTTTTGGACAGGTGGTATTCTTTTCCAGTTGGTCTTCTATGTATTGGTCTGAGATTTCTGAGTGGGCCCTTCTTACAGCCCACTCCTCACCACTCCCACTTTCAGCTAAGAAGAAAACTCTTGTATAAGCATCCTGACAATACTTATTTTAACTTCTGAAAAGAATTCTAATAAAATGTTTGACAACCAGAAGCACCCCACATCAGCCTGTTGAGTACAATTCAAAAATAAGCCCTAAGAATATCAAGCCATAGTGATTAAGAAAAAATGTTGTGGATGGAGACTCAAGTAAATTTATAATTTAAAAAAACTGTTGCATGTAAGTAGCATTTACAGAAATGTTAGGGTATACAAAGAAGGAAGACACGGGGGGCCCTAGCTTCAGAGAGCCTACGACTGACGGAAATTTTGAAAATTTTCATAATAATACATCTTAAAAATTATTTGTAGAGGGTCATGGTCCAGGACTCTGACTTTAATCTGGTGTTTGTGTTCTTGTTTTCTCTTCTTCTCCTTCTCCTTCTCCTTCTCCTTCTCCTTCTCCTTCTCCTTCTCCTTCTCCTTCTCCTTCTCCTTCTCCTTCTCCTTCTTCTTCTTCTTCTTCTTCTTCTTCTTCTTCTTCTTCTTCTTCTTCTCCCTCTTTTTTTTTTTGCTAAATTTTAATCACTGAAGTTAATGATTTCTGGATATTTTATTATATAACTGAGTATCTAATTATAATCCTTTAAAATATTATAATATTTCAAAACTCATTAGCCCCTGGCTTACCTGGAACTCACAGCGATCCTCCTGTTTCAGTGCTAGGATTATAGACAGGAGCCACCACTCACATTTTCTATTTATAATCTTTATATAGCCAGATTCCAATCTGACATTTACTTAGCTAAATGATTTTGGAATATAAGACACAACTTCCAGTAGCTAGGGATGCCTGGGCTAGAGACTGATTAAGTCTGGTCTGTTTTGTCAGGCTTTTGCTTCTCTCCTCCACTCTTCACATTCCTAGACATGTCCTTGGCATTCAGGTGACGTCAGTGATAGCCTCTCATTTGTCAGAGTTTGGGTCATTGAACCACCATAGCAATAAACCATAGCCCTTTGATTTTCTGCTGGTTTCTCTGCAGAGGTCTTCCCATGATGCCATGGGACCTGCTTCCTGCTGCATTTGCTTGTGAAGAAGCTGCCTGGTGTCAAGTTCATCTGTCAGTTGGCTGAGTCTTCTGGCACAGCTCTTCTCACGTTTGGTCATTTTCACTGCACCACACACAAAAGTGGATTGCTCATGAAGATGCTTTGGCTCCTCTTAGGCTGTGGTCTTGCTTCAGCAAGGCTTTGGAGCCATGGAACATGGGAGTTAAAGTTTTCTGTTGCAGCTGGAGTTTTAAATATTTGAAAGCCCAACTTGCTACGTACGCCTATGGAATTAAGTGTAAGAATCTTGAAGCGTATAGCATTGGAGACTGTCATTTTTGCAGTGGCGCTAAATGACAGGGTCCATTCCATTCAGAGGCTTGCTTTATGGAAAGTTTAGTGAGCTTCAGTCCATGTTCTCTGTGTCTTCCTGTACTATATTCCTGGCTCTGACTCTGAGCTTGGCTTTAAAGATGTGAGTCTTACTTTTCTCCCATGAAATGCTTCCTTTATGCTGTTCATGAGTATAACCTGTATCCTATGACGTTCCCAAGACTCTGAATCAATCTGATTACTAAACATACTAAACTCTGGCATAACTGTACCCTTCTGAGTAATTCCCTCTGGTCCTAAATGCTATGCCAGACAGACCTTCACCATTGCTGCTAGGGGCCTCTTCATATCTCCCTGTTATGAAGGCTTCCTGAGCCTCTCAGGCTGTATCACTATGGGTTTTGACTCAACATAGGGCCAGATGCTTTTGTTTCCTTACATACTTACTGCTATAACATGTTTTGTTAGTCAACTACTATGTCAGATAGGCAATATTAATTGCCCACTGTCTATTATTCCCTTAGTCTATAGGTCTTGAGGGTACAGTGGGAAGTAAAACAGATTTGATTTACTGATGGGAGATGCCATTCTGTATATGTTTCTCATACTGGTTAATGAATAAAGCACTGTTGGCCAATAGGAAAGGAAGATAGGAGGGACTAGGAGACAAGGAGGAAAGAGGAAGTAGGAAGGAGGAGTCAAGATGGAGGGTCTGGGGAAAGCAGAATGCCGGCCAGCTCCCCGGTAAGAGAAGACCACATGGAAATACTAGATTAATAGAAATGGGTTAATAATTAAGACAGAGCTAGCCAATATATCAAATTCAGAGTCTCTGTGTGTTAATTGGTGGCGGCGCGGCAGCAGGACAAGACCAGGTAGAGGGTGGAAAAACCATACTCCTTACATATGGCGCCCACGTGGCTAATAAGAACTTCCACTTAAAATTTAACAGAAGCTTAAAAAAGGGTTTTAGAAACAAAAGAACAGAGACAAGCAAGGTTTCTTGGTAACAGCACTCTGTTTTGTGTGAGACAAGCAAAAATTTCCATGGCTTCTTTAAGGGAAGATTCCTGACTCAGCATAAGCGGCAAAAAAACTGCATGGCTTTAAAAAGGCACTGCTAACAATTTATTGGTGTGTATGAGAGATGGCGATGGCAGTGACCACATCTCCAAACTGGCAGCATTCCTGCTGGATGGCAGCATTTACCAGGGCAGTGACCACAGCTTTCATTGCTGGCAGTAAAAGTACCTGCCACCATCTTTGGTAAACCACAGCAGGAACAACAAAAACTTTCATTTCAGCAATGTTGTTGTTTACCTGATAAAAGACTTGTGGCTACAAAAAGATAAAGATTTACAGTAAAGACAGATTCACATTAAGAAAAACCTCTAAAGGTTTACAGTGTGTTTTAAAATATACTTTTAAAATATGCGTAGACATGGGGAAAAAAAGAATAAAATGGTTTGAAAAAGACAAAGAGGAACTAGGTGTGGTGGTACACAACTTTAATCCCAGCACTCCAGAGATGGAGGCAGGCAGATCTCTGTGATTTGCAAAGTAAACCTGGTATGCAGAGTGAATTCCAGGACAGATAAGAGTTACACAGAGAAACCCTGTCTCAAAAAACAAAACAAACAAACAAACCAAAAAAAAAAAAAAAAAAAAAAAAAAAAAAAAGAGAGAGAGAGAGAGTAATAATAAAGCCATGTAAAATTGAAAAGCTCAGAAAGAATCTGGTTACTATATGGTGTTATATTGCCTTCATATCGTTTGACTGCTGAGGAAACAACTGTTAAAGGAAATACTGCTAGATAAATTCAATTTATATATTTTAAAAATGCTTTCACTCCAAAATTTAAGTTCAAGGACAAGTTACTGGGGAAAAGGATTTCTATTTTTGTTTCCACAGAAAATGAAAAGCTATGGATTCCTTGCAGACTAATATGGTTTGATCAAGCCAGACCCCCTGAAACACCTAAAACAGAGTTCCTGGTGATCCAACATTCATAGCAGCTTGAACAAAGCAGCCTTGCATACTACAGCCATGATTTCTTCATCTTCTTAGAATTCCCCCATGACAGCGCCCCCTTCAGCAGGAAGTAGTTTGGAAAGAACAACGCCCAAATTCCCAAATATTGTTTATAAATGTTTGTTTTCATTTAAATGGGGTTGGTTATAAATGGTTAATGATCACAGCCAAATATTTTTAAAGGTAAGAAGGGGATTATGATATAGATTTGGAATGGATTTTCATTTATTGCTACAATTTAAGGTCAATTTTGTGATATGTATATTTCTCCTCTTGTTTAAGTATTGTTTAGAAATGTAATGTATAATTTAGTACAGATTATAGATAGTTACCTATAATAGTCAAAACTTATAGTGTTAGTTAGGTTTTCTAGATATATAGAGATGTATTTGAGATGGATAGGCATTCTTCAAAACTTTCAAAGACCTACAGAATATGGCATTTAAAATGGATTAGGGTTTTTCTTGACAGTGAGACATAAATGCTCCTGGCAATACCACCTACACCAGAAAGGAAGATGGAAGATGGACATAGAAGAAATGTGTTATGAAGTTTGCTTTCAATACAGCAAGACTAGCCATTTGGATAAGATATTGCTCTTGTCTGTACTGTTTGACTTTGTGCTGTAAAAACTGGACATGCAGGACCCACAGAAAAGTGACTGCTGATTCAAGATGGACATTGCTACAGAGTTCCTGCTTCATGGAAGAATCTGCCAGACAGTCTGTAGGACACAGAGAAAAGTGACTGACAAACTGCCAATACAAGAAGACAGTTTAAAGTTTCCTGCTTTGCTGAAGAGTCAGCCTATGGGCTGATGATGGAAGATTACAGAAGAACTTCAGGTGACTAACAAGGCAAGATGTCTCTGACATTTCTAGAGTTTATATACTATCCTTCTGTGGTCTTTGAAGGAGTTGAAGACAGATAGTTATGGTTATAGTTTTCCTTAGTTAGGATTCAATGATAAGGTACATATAGGACTTTAGACACACAAAGATAAAATAGATGATGGAATATTTTCTTCAAATCTTACTAAATGTTAATGGACTAAATATTGTTAACTGTGATTCTTACTTAATAACTGTTGTGTTATATATGTTGCTATGATAAGGTTAAAACCCTTCTTTTTATTTAGACAGAAAAGAGGAGATGATGGGAGATGCTATTATGTATATATGTTTCTCATACTGGTTACTGAATAAAGCACTGTTGGCCAATAGGAAAGGAAGATAGGAGTGTAACGAGTATGGTTTTTCCACCCGCCGCCGCTGGTCTGGTCCCGCTGCCACGCCGCCAGCCCCAAATAATACACAGAGACTCTGTATTTGATACAATACTGTTGGCCTGGTTACTTGTTTCTTATCGGCTAGCTCTGTCTTAATTATTAACCCATTTCTGCTGATCTATGTATTTCTCTTACCGGGGAGCCGGCGGCATACTGCTTTCTCCAGACTCTCCATCTTGACTCCTCTTACTACTCCTATTTCCTCCTTGTCTCTCCTATCTTCCTTTCCTATTGGCCAACAGTGCTTTATTATTACCCAGTATGAGAAACATATACAGAATGACATCTCCCATCATAGGAGGGACTAGGAGACAAGGAGGAAAGAGGAAGTAGGAAGTAGGAGTCAAGAGAAAGCAGAATGCTGGCCGGCTCCCCGGTAAGAGAAGACCATGTGGAAATACTAGATTAACAGAAATGGGTTAATAATTAAGACAGAGCTAGCCAATAAGAAACTAGTAACGGGCCAACAGAATTATATCAAACTCAGATTCTCTGTGTGTTAATTGGGGGCGGCGCTGTGGCAGGACAAGACCAGGTGGAGGGCGGAAAACAGTACTCCTTACAATTTACAGTAGTAATGATTAAAGAGACAAGAAGTTTTAAAAAGAAAACATTACATTAAGACCGAGACTATGTTACACATGGAAACACAACAGGTAAAGAATAGTATTTGGTATTGAGAAGGCTTCACTGAGGGCAAATACTTGAGCTAAAAAGCCTGAAGGGCTTATGGTGGCAATAGCAGTATACAAGCTTGTATATCCTAAAGTATGGAGCTTAGTAGTCACTCAACTAAAGCTCATAGGATAAACTCACTGATTGTTCTACACTCTGCCAGGAGGAATTTGAGGAACTTGTTGGAATTTAATTTCTGAAAACTAATCGCAATAGCTTCAGGGTTCTAACATTGGAGATAGTACACAGAGCACATGATCTGGAAAACCTTCTTTGCTGTACTCACCAACCCACCATAATAAGCAACTTAACTGGTTCAAGGTGAGTTGAAAGAATCTCTAGCCATGAAACTATTCCTGAGCTTATTTAAGTGAAGAGAGCTCCTTAACTCTAGGTTCCCATTTCTCCCAATCCCTGAACACCCAGTAACACAGGGCAAGGGAGTAGATATGAGGATTCAACCCCTTTATCCAACACAGAATGAACCTGTAGAGCCCTCCCAAGTCCAGGAGTCCTTGTGTAATGTGTTAGGACTTTGCTGCAATGTTTCGACATTCATTCTTCCCGACCCTCTTCTTTCCATTTCACCATTGTGGGTCTCATATAAAGAGCTTCCAGAACTTTACAACCTTTGTTAAAGTTGGCTTCCCAAACAGGTTAACTTGAAAGAGGGTCCTAGAAGGCCTTAATAGCACCCTTTCATGTACCAATTCTCAGCATATCTCAAAATAAGAAAGAACATTGAATACTATGGTTTGGATGTGGTGGAAGTGTTTATGTGGTGGAAGCTTGGTCCCAGTGTGAAGTTAAGAAGTGGCAAGATCTTTAAATGGTGGAGCTTAGGACCCAGAGAGATGGCTCAGCAGCTAAGAAAACATACTGCTCTTGCAGAGGGCCCAAGTTCTAGGTCCAGGGCATCCAACATCCCCTTCTGACAGTCATGTGCACTTACTCCAAGCAGAAACATAAGCATGCAGATAATTAAAGCAAACAAACTATTTTTAATATGAGGTTGGATATAGTGGGAGGTCATTGGAAGTGCTGTCCCTGAAGGACTAATTAGTTATTGTTAGACCTCCATTAATTCCTGTGAGAGTGAATTGCTATAAAAAGATAAGTTTGCTCCCTCCCCATCCACTTTGGATCATGGAGTTTGTTCTTGATATATGCATGCATGTATGTATGTATGTATGTATGTATGCATATGTACATGTATATATTCCAACTTCCCTGCTGTCATGATATCACCCACCAAAATGTGTCAGAAAGTGGGATTCAAACACATGGAGGCAGGGGATTGATTATGGGTAGTTATCCAGATACAGTGCCCTCTACTGAGAAGGAGTTGCAGTTGCAAACAACAGCTTCCTTCTCTTCAGTCACAGCACAGCCATAAAACTCAGCCTCTGCTCACAAGAGCTGTGATGGGGCTGTCACTGCAGGGTAGCTGTTGAGCATTTTGCATTTGCCTCTATTGTGGATAGGTTAGAAAGAGTTGCTAGAACTACCAATTGTCCTCTTAGGAATGGAAAGCGCAAAAACAGAGAGGATTTTCAGTGTCCTTGTCTAAGATACCAGGAAGAATTACTTTGATATTTGCTCTGGGCCAGAATGATCTGACTTGTCCAAGGAAACATACTTATACATGTTAATTTAAATAAACAACCCTTGTTTTGTGCATATGCTAATAAGCAAGTACACAGAGATATGAAGACAGTGAAACAAGTAAAAGACACTTCTTTAGTCCCTGTCAAATTTATTATAAAGTGTATCAAGGGCGAGTGTTAGAGAACATAGGTCTGTTGGATTAATGTTTTATCACTGCAACATGCTTCGTCTTAGCACAATGTATATAAATATTAGTATGGAACTTTGGGAGGGTTCTTAGATCTAAACTTAGGACATTCTGAATATTAGGCACCCCAAGACCCATCACTTGCTCTTTTATTAATGGACATTTTCAATGCTGTTTTAATATCCCATCTCATTTATTCACTGCAACTTATTTAGCTCTTTTTTTTCCAAATAGTATTTGAAGTATTTCTGTTTTTAAAAATCAGCAGATACATTAGAAAAGAAAGAAAATGAAATAAGCAATTTTTAAAGCATCTAATACTTTTACCATTCGCAGTGAAATTAGAGGATGGACTTTTGAAATATACTTCGAAAGGGGAGCGGAGTCTGATGTCTTTTTCAGTGCACCTCTTATCACATTTGACTGTGTCCTGCAAGTGCTGATGAGTGTGTGAACTTGACAGTAGGTACCGCATGACACACCTCTGTACAGCAGAGTGGATGAGATGAATGTGTAATGATAGACAGCTGTGCAGACACATTCCCTTTCTCTTTTTGAAGGTGCCACAGAGAACTGGCTTAGCTTGTGCAGAAGCAAAGCCTTTGGCTGACAGATTTGGTCTTGGAAAAACTTCTCCCTGCTTCCAAGCTGAGAGGCACTCTGCTATCTTTCTTATAGATGTTGCTTAGAGCAGTTAAGAGTTTTCAATTTTTCAAACAGATGAACCCACAAATGAAGACCACAGGACAGGGTATGACTCTTATTTCTGGCTGGGTCTCTGGGAGCACATCCACTTTCCTAGCCCTTCTTCACAGTAACTTTGGCTATGATAACTATCAAGAAAGTATATCCAGGTTATACTGAAATAAAGAGATTATGGGACAACTGTAGAGAGAGATCCACCCAGCTGCACCTGTGGCACTGACCACACCCATTTGGGTGTGGACACAGGTGCATTGGTGAGCATGTGGTATTTGTTCTGGGGTCTGGGACAGGCTTGTTCTCTCTTGATTCCCAACGGGTCATGGAGAGCATCCTGAGTGTGGATTCTTGGAGAGGGAACTTGTGAGTCATTGGTTTCTCATGTAAATGACTTCTCCCAGAATAAAATACAACCCTTTTTTTACCCTTGTCCCATGTGTCTTAATCTGTACATCATTAGAAAATATCCTTTCTGCTTCAAAAATTTCTCCTAATAAATCTGTCTTAGTTATGGTTTCTATTGCTGAAAAGAAACAACATGACCTTAGCAATTTTGATAAAGGAAAACATTTAATTGGGTATCTTACAGTTCAGAGGTTTAATCCATTACCATCATGGAGAGACATGGTAATGTACAGGCAGACATGGTGCTGGAGAAGTAGTTGAGGGTTCTACATCTTGATCCAAAAGCAACAGGAAGTGAACTGGGATATTGGGCACGGCTTGAGCATGTATAAGACCTAAAAGCCCACAGTGACACACTTCCTCCAACAAGGCTGCACCTACTCCAACAAAGGCACACCTCCTAACAGTGCCACTTTCTATGGAGTGGCACTTTTGGGGGCCAATTACATTCAAACTATCACAAAATCCTATGTTTATTTATGTGAAACAAGGAACCCTTGTACACACACAAAATCATGCCATGGAAGGAAAAGTTGAGTCTCAGAGATTGCATTGGGGAGTCAGTAAGGTGGTGAGTTAAAACAAAGAAAAGAAAAGCAATACAAGCTTAAATTGTGGCTGGAGAGATGCCTCAGTGGTTAAGAGTACTGGCTGTTCTTCCAGAAGACCTGGGTCCAATCCCAGCACCCATGTGGCAGCTCACAACTGTCTGTATCTCCAGTTCCAAAGGATCTGGCACTATCACAAGATATACATGTAAGACAAGCACCAATGCACATAAAATAAAAATAAATAAATAAAATACCAAAAATACCCTTATAAATCATGTATTAGAATACAGTGAATATGAAAAGGTGGAGAGGTGTATCCATTAAAACTGGATTGAAAACATCCAGAAAATATCAATATATATATGTGTGTGTGTGTTTATATCATATATTTTGCATTATGCTCATATATATGAAATTACCACCTAGTCAATTGCAGATCGATGTGTGTTTACTGTAGTCTTTTCAGTAACAGCTATAATATCAATATGAAAAAATTGATTGGAGATGGGTAGACCAACATACAAATCATGTCTGTAAGAAAACACAGGCATACCTCACAGCCTTGGGAAATGTGATGTCTTCTTTAAGAAGGAAACAAAATAAACTAATGAGAAACATGAAGATTGACAAATTATATAATATTTCATGAATTTTTAAAAACCAAAACATTAAGGCAATGAAATGAAAAGTCACAAGAATAAATTGGCAATGCATTTGCTGAACCACGAATATGATGTACTATAAACTAAAAAATTAGATTACAAAGTGCTATACAAACCAGAAAGGTAATTATTAAAAATACTGAATAAGCACATTCCAGGAAAGAAAAGCAGAAACACCAATAGGGCTATGTGTGGCAAAATCATCCTCAAAGTGGTACTCACAACCACACTGAGATGTGGGTACAAATTACAATGGCTATATTAAACAAACCAAGCGTCCACAAGGCTGCAGAGTGGCTAGAGGACACATGATTCTCATGGGGGCAGGAGGTGGTACAATTACTTAGAAATAGTGTTTGACTACAGATCTTGAGTATGTTGAAGTAATCCCGGCTGGAGAGATGGCTCAGTCTTATACAGGACAAGGCTTGGTTCCCATCACCTACAGGTAACTGACAACCATTTGTAATTTCTGTTCCAGGGGATCTGATGTGATCTTTTGACATCTGCGGGCACACACATGGTGTACAGGCAAACACCCATATACATAAAAATAAAACAAAAATCTTTAAAATGTACTATTATTTTATTATTCAACAATTATATCCCTAGTTAAATATTGAAAGTCATTAACTGTTTCTATTCATTGACACACACACACAGATACACCCGCCCTCACAGAGAGAGACGGAGAGAGAGAGAGAGAGAGAGAGGGAGAGAGGGAGAGAGGGAGAGAACACATCCTAGAAATAACATAGAAGAGGGAAGCCTCGCATGCTATTAATGTGAATATAAATATGAACCAATATGGAAGCTCCTCAAAGGTATAAAATAGAGATATGAACTACATCATTCCTAGGCCTATACCTGAGGAAATCTAAATCAGCATATAGCAAAGATACCTGAGCATACTTCTGTTGTGGTACTATTCCCAATAGTCAAGTTTATGAATGGATAAAGAATATAATACATACATGTGTATGTACACATACATACACATACATACATATGTATATACACACACATATATACATATATATATACATATACATATATATATATATATATATATATATAATTGAGTTTTACTTATTTAAAAAAAAAACTGTACCTCTTTCAGGAAAATGGGTGGAACTGGATATTATTATGTTAACTGAGATAAGCCGAACATAGAGAAATACAATGTTTTCTTTTTTATGATAATATTTTTATTTAAATTTGAAACAAGCTTGTTTTATATGTCAATCCTAGTTCCCTCACACTCCCCTCCTTCCCTGGTCTCCACCCCCATCCCATCCCCTTTTTGCTCCCCAGGGAGGGTGAGGCCTCAAAATCTGTCACATCATTTGGTGCAGGACCCAGGCCCTTCCCCGTGTGTCTAGGCTGAGAGAGGATCCCTCTGTGTGGAATGGGCTCTCAAAGTCCATTCATACACTAGGGGTAAATACTGATCCACTACCAGAGGCCCCATAGACTGCTGAGTTCTCCTAACTAACACCACATTCAAGGGATCTGGGTTGGTCCTATACTAGTTTTCCCATTATCAGACTGGAGTCCATGAGCTCCCACTTGTTCAGTTGTTTCTATGGGTTTCTGTAGCCTGGTCTTGTCCCCTTTGCTCATCACTCCTCCCTCTCTGCAACTGGATTCCAGGAGTTGGGCTCAGTGTTTAGGTGTGGGTGTCTGCTTCTGCTTCCATCAGCTACTGGATGAAAGCTCTAGGATGGCAGATAAAGTTGTCATCAATCTCATTATCGGGGAAGGGCATTTAAGGTAGCCTCTCCACTATAGCTTATGTTGTTAGATGGGGTCATCCTTGTAGATCTCTGGACACTTCTCTAGTGCCAGATTTCTCTTTAAATCTATAATGGCTCCCTCTATTAAGGTATTTCTTTTCTTGCCCTCCTCTATTTTTCCCCTGACTAACTCACTCTTCCTGCACCCTCATTTCCTACTCTCCCCTCCTCTTCTCCCCTTCTCTTTCTGCTAACACTATCTCCCCTCCCTTCATGCTCCCACTTTGCTCAGGATATCTTGTCCTGTTCCCCTTCTCAGAGGGACCATGCATGTCTCTCTTAGGGGCCTCTTTGTTTCCTAGCATTTCTGGCAGTGTGAATTATAGGTTTATGATCCTTTGCTGTATGTCTAAAATCCATACATGAGTGAGTACATACCAAGTTTTTCTTACTGTGATTGGGTTACCTCACTCTGAATGGTCTCTTCTAGTTCCATCCATTTGCATGCAAATTTCAACATTCCATTATGTTTTTTCCACAGAGTAGTCCTCCATTGTGCAGATATACCACATTTTCTCCATCCATTTTCAGCTGATGGGCATTTAGGTTGCTTCCAGGTTCTGGCTATTACAAATAATGCTGCTGTGAACATAGTTAAACATGTCCTTGTATGATTATGCATCTTTTGGGTGGAATTGCTGAATCTTGTGGTAGACTGATTCCCATTTTCCTGAGGAACTGTCATACTAATTTCCAAAGTGCCTGTACAAGTTGGAACTCCTATCAGCAGTAGAGGAGTGTCCCCCTTTTTCCACATCCTCTACAGCATAAACGGTCTTCGGGTTTTTTTTACTTTAGCTATTCTGACAGGAGTAAGATGATACCTCTGAAAGATTTTGATTTGTATTTACATGATGGCTAAGGATATAAAGCATTTCTTAAGTGTTTTTCAACCATTGTAGATTCCTCTATTTAGAATTCTCTATTTAGTTCTGTACCCCACTTTTTAATTGGATTATTCGGTGTTTTGGTAACTAGCTCCTTGAGTTATTTGTATATTTTGGAAATCAGCCCTTTGTCAGATGTGGGATTGGTGGAGATCTTTTCCCATTCTGTGGGCTGTCAGTTTGTCTTGTTGACAGTGTCCTTTGCCTTACAGAAGCTTTTCAGCTTCAGGAGTCCCATTTATTAATTGTTGATCTCATTGTCTGTTCTACTGTTATGTTCAGGAAGTGGTCTTCTGTACCAATTCATTCAAGGGTACCTCCTACTTTCTCTTCTAAGAGTTTTGGTGTGGTTGGGGTTATGTTGTCGTCTTTGATCCATTTGAACTTGAGTTTTGTGTGTGGAGATAGATATGGATCTATATGCAGTCTTCTACACACCAGCATCCAGTTATGCCAGCACCATTTGTTGAAGATGCTTTCTTTTTTCTAGTGTATAATTTTAGCTGCTTCATGACAAATCAGGTGTTCGTAGGTGTGTGGGTTCATATCAGGTTTTTCAATTCAATTCCATTGGCCTACTTGTCTATTTTCACACCAATACCAAGCTGTTTTCAGGACTATAGCTCTAAAGTAGAGCTTGAAGTCTGGAATGATGATGTCTCCTGAAGTTCCTTTATTTTACAGGGTTGTTTTTAGCTATCCTGAGTCTTTTGTTTTTCCATATAAAGTTGAGTCTTGTTCTTTCCAGATCTATGAACAATTGTGCTGAAATTTTGATGGGGATTGCTCTGAATCTATAGATTGCTTTTTGGCAATATTGCCATTTTTACTATGGTGGTCCTAGCTATGCAAGAGCATGAGAGATCTTTCCATTTTCTTATATCTTCTTTAACTTGTTTCTTAGACTCAAAGTTCTTATTATATAGGTCTTTCACTTGTTTAGTTAGTACCCCAAGAAATTTATTTTGCTTGTGACTATTGTAAAGGGTGATGTTTCTCTGATTTCTTTCTCAGTCCCTATATGGTCTGTATATAATAGGGATACTGCTTTTTTTTTTTTTTTTTTTTTTTTTTTGTTAATTTTGTATCCTGCCATCTTGCTGAAGGTGTTTATCAGCTGTAGGGGTTCCCTGGTAGAGTTTTTTGAGTCACTTATATAAATGATCATATCAACTGCAAACAGTGAAATTTTGACTTCTTCTTTCCAATTTGTATCCCTTTGATCTTCTTTTGTTTTCTTATTGATCTAGCTACAACTTCAACTACAATATTGAAGAGATATGGAGAGAGTGGAAGAGTGGACAATCTTGTCTTGTTCCTGATTTAGAGGAATTACACTGAGTTTCTCTCCATTTAGTTTGATGCTGGCTGTTGGTTTGCTGTATCTTGCTTTTATTATGTTTAGGCATGTTTCTGTTACCCCTGATCTCTCCAAGACCTTGAACATGAAGGGTTATTGGATTTTGTCAAAGGATTTTCAGCATCTAGTTAAATGATCATCTGTTTTTTTTCTTTTTCAGTTTGTTTATATGGTGGATTATACTGATAAATTTTCATATGTTGAACCATCCCTGCATCCCTGGGATGAAGCCTACTTGGTCATGGTGGATGAGTTCTCTGATGTGTTCTTGGATTTAATTTACTAGTTTTTATTGAGTATTTTTGCACCAATGTTCATGAGGAATATTGGTCTGTAGTTCTCTTTCTTAGTTGTATCTTTATGTGGCTTTGGTACCAAGGTAATTGTAGCCTCATAAAAAGAGTTTGACAATGACCCTTCTGCTTCTATTGTGTGGAACACTTTGAGGAGTATTGGTATTAGCTGTTCTTTGAATTTCTGGTAGAATTCTGCACTGAAACCATCTTGGCCCTGGGCTTTTTTTGGTTGGGAGAATTTTGATGACTGCTTCTTTTTCATTAGGGGTTATAGGTCTATTTAAATTGCTTATTTGTTCTTGATTTAATTTTGCTAAGTGATAGCTATTTGGAAAGCTGTCCATTTCTGTTAAATTTTCAATTTTTGTGGAGTACTTGTTTTCAAAATATGACCTGAAGATTTTATGTATTTCCTGATTGTCCTTTGTTATTTCTGCCTATTTATTTCTGATTTTGTTAATTTGCATTTTTTCTCTCTGCTTTTTGTTCAGTTTGGATAAAGGTTTGTCTATCTTGTTGATTTTCTTGATGAAACAACTTTTTGTTACATTGTTTTCAGTTTCTGCCTTATTATTTCAGCCCTCAAATTGATTATTTTCTGGCATCTACTCCCAGGTGAGTTTGCTTCTTTTTGTTCTAGATCTTTCAGTTGTGCTGTTAATTCTCTAGTGTGATTATTCTCCAGCTTCTTCATGTGGCCACTAGTGCTATGAACTTTTCTCTTAGCACTGCTTTCAAAGTGTCCCATAAGTTTGGTTATGCTGTGTCTTCATTCTCATTGAATTCTAGGAAATCTTTAACTTCTTTCTTTATTTCTTCCTTGACATAGGAATGGTGCAATTTTACATTGTTCAACTTCCATGAGTTTGTAGAGTTCCTGCAATTTGTGTTGTTGAATTCTAACTTTAAAGCATGGTTTCCTGATAAGATACGGGGGACTATTCCAACTTTTTGTATCTGTTGAGGTTTTTTATATGCCAATCATGTGTTTGATTTTAGAGAAGGTTCCATGTGGCACTTAGGAGAAGGTATACTCTTTTGTGTTTGGATAGAATGTTCTATAAATGTCTGTTAAACCCAATTGGATCATAACTTCTGTTAGTTCCTTTGTTTCTTTGTAAGTTTCTCTTTGGTGGACCTGTCTAGTGTTGAGAGTGGGGTGTTGACATCTCCCACTATAAGTGTGTGAGATTTTATGTGTGATTTGAATTTTAGTAATTTTTCTTTTACGAATGTGGGTGCCTTTGTGTTTGGGGCATAGATGTTCAGAATTGAGACTTCATCTTGATGGGTAATGAACAAGAAATGACCTTCTTGATTTGATTTGATTGAGTTTTGTTTAAAGTCTAATTTGTTAGGTATTGGGGTTGCTATGCCTGCTTGTTTCTTGGGTCCATTTGATTGAACAATCTTTTCCCAACCCTTACCTCTGAGGTAACATCTGATTTTGAAGTTGAGGTGTGTTTTTCCTATGCAACAGAAGGTTGGATTCTGTCTTTTTATTCATTCTGTTTGCCTGTGTCATTTTATAAGAGAGTTAAGACAATTAATATTGAGAGACAATAATGATGATTGATTGTTGATTCGTGTTTATTTTGGATTTGTTGTTGTTGTTGGTATTGTATGTAGATTTTCCCCCATTTTTTTCTTGGCAGTTAGTCAAGTGGGATTATATATTGCCTATGTTTTTGTGGGTGTACTTAGCTACCTTGGGTTGGAGTTTTCATTCCAGAATTTTCTGTAGGGCTGGATTAGTTGATAGGTATTTTTTAAATCTGTTTTTTTTTTTTTTTTTTTTTTTTTTTTTTTTTTTTCATGGACTATCTTGGTTTCTCCAACTATAGTGATTGAAAACTTTGCTGGGTATAGTAGTCTGGGCTGGCATCCGTAAACTCTTAGTGTTAGTTGAGTATCTATCCAGGACCTTCTGGCCTTCAGAGTTAACATGGAGAAGTCATGTGTAATACTGATAGGTTTGTCTTTAAATGTTGCTTGGCCTTTTTCCTTTACTGCTCTTAATATTCTTTCTTTATTATTATGTTTGGTGTCTTGATTATTATGTGTTGAGGGGACTTTTTTTTGTGGTCCACTCTATTTGGTGTTCTATGAGCTTCTTGTACTTTCATTGGCATGTCTTTCTTTAGGTTGAGAAAGTTTCTGTATATGATTTTGTTGAACATGTTTTCTGCGTGTTTTAGTTGGGTTTCTTCACCTTCTTCTATACTTATTATTCTTATGTTTGGCCTTTTCATGGTGTCCTGTGTTTCCTGGATATTTCGTGTTAGAGATTTGTTGGACTTAAGATTTTCTTTGGTTGATGAATCTATTTCTCCTAGTGTATTGTCAATGCCTGAGATTCTCTTTTCCATCTCTTGTATTTTGTTAGTTACGCTTGCATCTGCAGTTCCTGATCATTTATCTAGCTTTTCTATTTTCGACATTCCTTCATACTATATTCTCTTTTTATGGTCTCTATTTCAACTTTTAAACCTTGCACTGTTTGAATTGTTTTTTGCCATTTTTTTGTTGTCTTTCCTTCCATTTCCTTTTTTTTAAAGATTTATTTATTACACTCCCCTACATATGGAATTGGGGTGGGGGATGGGAGGGGAGGGTGGTTAGAGTGCATGTGAGAGGGCAGAGAGGGTAAAAGAGAGGGAGGGAGAGGGAACTAGGATCGACATGTAAAATAATAAATTAAATTAAAAAAAAATGCTTTGACTCCAAAATTTAAGTTCAAGGACAAGTTACTGGGGAAAAGGATTTCTATTTTTGTTTCCACAGAAAATGAAAAGATGTGGATTCCTTCCTGACTAATGTGGTTTGATCAAGCCAGACCACCTGAAACAGAGTACCAGGTGATCCTATATTCAAAACAGCTGAACAAAGCAGCCTTACAGACTACAGCCAGGATTTCTGTGTCTTCTTAGAATCCCCCATGACAGCGCCCCCTGTCAACAGGAAGTAGTTTGGAAAGAACGATGCCCAAATTCCCAAATATTGTCTATAAATGTTTGTTTTCATTTAAATGGACTTGGTTATATAAAATAAATAAAAAAACCAACCAAACCAAAAAAAAAAAAAAAAAAAAAAAAGATTTATTTATTACGTATACAGTGATGTATCCCTGCAGGTCAGAAGAGGGTACCAGATTTCATTACAAATGGTTGTCAGCCACCATGTGGTTGCTGGGAATTGAACTCCAGACCTCTGGAAGTACAGCCAATGCTCTTAACCTCGGAGCCACCTCTCCAGCCCTCTCCTTCCATTTCTTTAAAGGATTTTTCTCATTTCCTCTTTTAGGGTCTCTATCATCTTCATGAAGTTGTTTTTAGGGTCATTCTATTCTGCTTCATCTGTGTTGGGAAGTTTGAGTCTTGATGGTATGGAGTCCCTAGACTCTGGGAGTGTCAGATTGATTTTTCTGTTGTTGACTGTGTTCTTAAATTAAATGCACATCTTCCAGTGCATACCGGTGGGATCTTTCCCTCTCCTGGTGGGTACTGGACGAAGGTTCTCTGCCAGTAGGTGCAAGAAGATCCAGTACTTCAATGGCTCTCCTCTTTTAGTGGGTAGTGGTGGGACTAGGTTGCTGGAGGATTCTGGATGGGCTGTTCTGCTGGGATGGGTTATCCCATGAGCAGTTCCCAGTCCTCAGGGGGCTCTGAGCAGTGCAACAAGAAGTGGGCTCTTCCCATGGGTGAAGGCTGGACAAGGACACTGGCAGACTCTGGATAGGCTGGTCTGCCAGGACAGGTTCCTCCCCCCTCTCGTGAGTGTGTGTGTGTGTGTGTGTGTGTGTGTGTGTGTGCAGGCCCCATACCTCTGGATGCTCTAAGCATGGCCCCAGAAGCAGGCTGGAACAGGCCCAAGCTTGCCTCCTCCTGTGTTTAGAGGTGGGTCTAGGATTTTGGCAGACTCTCTATGGGTTGGTCAGCCAGGACTGGCTCCCCAACACGCAGTCCCCCATCCTTAGGAGGCTCAGAGCAGGGCACTGGAAGACAGGCTTTCATGCTTCCTTTAGCTTTCAGAATCCAGATATAAAATGTGTGTGTGTGTGTGTGTGTGTGTGTGTGTGTGTGTGTGTGTAGGGATATGTGGTGTGTGTATGTGATATGAAAATATGGAAAGGTAAGGACTGACAGGGCAGTGTAGAGTGCAATTGTAGCTAATATGTTCAAAGTTCACTAAGTGCATGTGACAGTCTTATAACAATTGCCATTACTTTGTAATTAGTATATGTTAACAAAGACGTAACTGAAGAGCAGAAAACCACGCAAAGTTTTCAACAGTTGAATGGATGAACTGTAGCACATTCTACATACTGTGTAACTGTGCAGAAAGGAAAATACAAACTGTTGCTGTCTGTAAAGATGTGAGTGGGCAGCACAGATAAAATGCTGGTTGAAAACATCCAGATGTGAAGGAATACTTACTGGGTGCCATTCAATGCAGTTCAGGAAGAGGCCAAACTAACTTATTGTGACAGAAATCAAAACAGCCATCATCTGTGGAGTAGAATATTGATTCTGAAAGGGCATGAGGGAGGTTGTGTCCCACATCTTGATCTTGGTAGTGTTTACATGACATGTATGTGAATATCTACTGACCTATTGTCTAACATGTCTGCATTTATTATACATATCTCATACTTAACTGCAAGCAAACATGCTGGAATTCTTTAAGTCACATAATACAAATCTCACTGATACACAAATCATGAATCATCATTACCTGCTGAATTCTAACTCATAACAAAATATACCATACCAGTCTATGGCAGCTTCCTGAGTTTTCCAGTATATGGCATGCAACTCAAAGCCAGCCAGTCTGTGGCTGGGCCAAGAACTTTATTGTGCCCGTAATGAAAGAATAATGTATACCAGATCACTCACTCTGGCAAGACTCCCAGCACACCCACAGAATGGAGTATTACACCACACATAACTTTACGTAATGCCCTACCTGTCTTTAACTATCCTCAGCCTCTCTTTGCTCCATCATTAGAACTGTGTGTTTCTCTCCCCTCTCCCAAATCACTGCTACATCCAGCTGGAGGCCTACGTTCATATGTTCAACCTCTGTCTTTACTGATAAATTATTGGGTGGACTTTTCATATTTTCTTCTGTTCTCCATCCATAGTACCAGTTGATGCGCTCTCCTCTCTGAACATTGTTTAACCATCTGTTACCCCAGCCTTCTGCTCATGGGAATTAATAGGGAGGAATGGTTTGAAGGTTCTGGAAAGTACTTTACAGTTGGGGATAGCCCATTAATTGTTCATTTTGTTTGTATTCGGCGTTCTGCATCTATATGTACTTTTAATTGATGTAAGCATTGCCCAGGGGCTTGTGTTGGGTCCAGCTGTATAAATCAAATAAACAAACAAACAAACAAACAAAGTGAAGTATGTCTCCCCTGGAAGACACAGTTTTCTCAATCTTGAGTTTTTTTTTTTTTTTCCTCCCCTGACAATGCTTCTAACTGTGCCTTGAAGTGTGAAAATGAGGGGAATATCTCATTTACAGAAAAATATAAAACGCATTCATTGCTGAATATGCAACCACATCACTGTTTATTTCCCTTTTCTTGATTTCTACTATCTATTACAAATGGACTGGGAAAGTTTCATGATTTTCACCCCTTTGTTGTTTCAGCTTGGTGATAGTTTCTATTGTCTGAATGGTTTTGGAGGAGGAAGACTATTGCTTTGACCTTTCAGTTAAGATCAACTGTGGAAAGGCAACACCTCCCCCATCGCCCCCCCCAAAGCATCCAAAGGAAGGAAACTGACAAGTGGAATGAACATTCATGGGGCAGTGGGGGAACTTTCAGAGTCATCTTTCTTCTGCTGGAAGAAAGGCCTGCACTGCTGCAATCAAATGCAGGCCACTGCATGAGTGCAGAGCTAGACAGAGGAGAATCAGACAGTGCCAGGCTGCTGGATTCTGAACAAAGGCTAGGAGTGTGTTTCTGGGCTTCTTGCCCTTCTGTGAGTATGTGGTGTCCAGGTAGCAGCTGCTCCCTGAACTTATGAGCCAGAGTGAGAATGTAAGAGGGGCCAGGCTGTGACTGAGCAGGAGTTGACTGTAGCCAGGCCTCCATCTACCCTCAGACCTGGATAGAAGATTGTTACAGGACCTTGAGATTTCAATTGTATTCTCCTGCCAGGACCATGGCTTCTTCAAACCTCCACAGCTAATAGCACAATACCCCCAAATTAGTAGACTATCTTGAGGTTGGTATGTGATTTCCTGTGTTTCTGCCATCTCGGGGTGGGCTACAATTATGTCACAAATATTGAGAGTTGATTAAGGGTTCAGAGGAAGGTCCTGACTAAGCTTGCTGACTTGTGTTGGAAAGGCAATTTACTATAATATAAAGAAGTTGAGCTTTGAAGTCTGACAGACATGTGTTTGAAACCTGGCTCTGCCATCTACTAGTTGTGTGACCTTAGGTCTTCAACCTCCATTAACTTATCTGATTAAATACAAATGGTACTGCTTATTTCTTATGATTAAATGAGATGGTATCTATGCCTGGCACATAGTTAGGGGTCAAGAAATGTTTATTACTTTTCAACCCTTGAGCTCCATAATCTAATCCACCTTCCATGGAACAAACTTGCTAATATTTATATAACCTTATTCAGCCACTGTGTGGTTGGTTCTTTTTTCATTAGATTTTCTCTGGCTGGATGTGACTCCCCAGGCCGGCCCATGGCTGCCTTTTCATAGCCTAATTCCATCACCTAATGTGTTTACTATAACATTCAGCTTTGCATCAACCACAAATTTGATCGGTATGTTGTCCATTTCCTCATCTTAATTGCTAATAAATATACTGCAGGTGTTTCATTAGACAAGCTCCAAAAGTCCTTTGGAGTTTAAGCTCACATATATACCTCAACACCCAGATGTTCAAAGAATATGTCCTTTTTTTCATTTGCAAGAAGAGATCTAATCTTTCACATGAGCTCTTCACCCTAATATGTTGCAGGCAAAAATAACTCTATTTTATTTTATGTGTTCATGTGTATGTGTGAGGTATAAACCAGAGGTCAACATTAGTTGTCCTTCCTTAGGAGCCATTCCTATTATTTTGTGATAGAGTCTCTCATTGGCCTGGTATTTCCTGATGTAGTTAGACTGGCTTGCCAGTGAGCCTCAGTGATCCATCTGCTGCTGGTTCACCTGTGTCATTGGGATTATGACCATGAACCAATACTCCTCTCTCTCTCTCTCTCTCTCTCTCTCTCTCTCTCTCTCTCTCTCCTCTTTCCTTTTCCTTTCTTCCTTCCTTCTTTTCTTCCTTCCTTCCTTCTTTCCTTCCTTCATTTCTTTCTTCCCTCTTTCTCTCCCCCCTCCCTCCCTTCCCGGTTTTTTTTTTTTTAATTCAGTCTGTAGACCAGGCTGTCCTTGAACACACAAAGATCTCCCTGCCTTTGCCTCCTGAGTGCTGGAACTAAAGGCATATGCCATCAACACCTGCAGCTGGAGGTTTCTCCCCCTTCTGTCATTTCCCAAATAACCACTCAGAGTCTTGCATTAATTATAAACATTTGGCCTATGGCTAAGGCTTTTTATTAACTAGCTCTTACAACTTAAATTTACCCATTTATATTAATCTATGCATTGCCACATGGCCATGATTTATCAGTAATACTCTGACATTTTCTCCTCTGGCAGCTACATGGCATCGCCCTGACTCAGCCTTCTTTCTCTCTGTATCTCTGTTGGGATTTCCTGCCTAACTATATTCTGCCTGGCTATTGCCAAATCAGCTTCTTTAGTGACCAATCATAACAAAACATATTCACAGCATTTAGAGTGGCATCCCACATTAGCTCCCTGGCTTACTCCTGGTTTGTTTAAATGTGGGTTTTTAGGGGGAATCAAACTTAGTTCTTCATGTTTGTACAAGAGGCCATTTACTGCCTGAACCATCTTGACAGCCCTCCCATAACTGTAAACTTTCCAACCTTTCCTTTTTTGATACTTTCAAAGGTTTTCATTGGACCCTACCAGAAGGAGATGAATCTGGGTTTTGGTCTCTCTTTCTTTCCCTGTTCCTCAAGATGGCAACATCAAGTTTATATAACTTGATGGAGTTAGATTAGGAATTTGGGATTGATACTGATAATCTTAGACTGAATATGTGGACTAGTTTTTGCTGCATTTTGGTAGATGGGTGGAACAACTCTGGTTAAGCTACTATCCAGTCTGAAGGCTTTGGCAGATGTAAGTTAACATCTTTTCTCTTGTACTCTTAAGAAAATGCATGTATATCCTTTGTGGACATGGACTTGCTATTTATCACCTCAGTCTTTTGAATCCTCCAAGGGCTGACTCCGATGTTTACCTGGCTCTGTTTTGGAGGTCTAGGCTGTCCCTTGGGGACAGGGCACTAGTGGGCCTCTTACAGTATCCCTATGGAGAGTTTTGTTCTAGGACTTCTCTCGGGAAGATGCCGAGTTGCATGGACATGGAGTCAGCTGTGTTCCTTTCATAACCAACTTTGCCTTCTACTAGCTGAGTGGTCTCAGCAGAGATATTTAACACAACCCTGTCTTCGTTTGTTCATCTATGTCACAGCTGTCCATATGGTTGGCTGTGATAGTCCTTGAGAAGGGGAAAAGCTCCTTTGCTAGGAGTCTTCAGCCTCACTGTGGTCTACTAATGTGTAACTTCCCTTCCAGACAGAAGCCTGTGGTCATATCTTTCCTGGGACCACTCCTCATACTGTCTCCTGTCTTTTTCTTCTAAAACTAACAGATGGGACAAGTTTCCTTCATCTCTCTTTCTAGAGAGCACCTTCCTCAAAACTGTTATCTAGTGCCTCAGTTTGTTTGGTAATGGGAACTTAATAACATAATTCTTTTATCTACCCACAGAAATTTGATTCTCACATCTGTTTCCAGCTTGCCAACTTGAAACAGAATTCAGCTTTGAAGTGATGTAGAATGATACTAAAGTTGGTAAACAGCATTGATTCAGTGAGAGGAACTCATGGGATGGTGGATATACAGATACTAGAAAATACACTTAGACATTTATTTTTAGTATGACAATTTCATATTTGTATATAATGCATTCTGTTTACTCTGTCCCTATCACACTCTATTATCTCCCTCTAACCTCTGCCACTCTCCCTTATTCATTGTAAATTTTCTCTCATATTCATGACTTGTATTTGTTTTGTGCCCCACGGATTTTACCCAGTGCCTCCTCTATGATCATACGTTTGGATGTTCAAGCCTATGAGTGCACAATGAGATACTATTCCTCCATTGCTTTTAGAATCTGTTAGTCACCAATAGTGCAGTCATAAGATGTAAAGCCCTAAGAGCTACTTGTCTATCCATAGCTGACTGTTGGGTAGATCTGATCTAGATAGGCCTAATAGTGTTCCCATTGGCCTTAGCTGTAATGACTTTATGGTTGCTAATATCTATGCCATTAGGGTATATGGTACATTTGTAGCTAAAGAGATGGTATGCTTGTAGCCCTTTCTCCTATTTCCTGGTATTACAATCTTTCTGATTCCTTTTCTTTAATTATTGTCCTTATAATACTTACATGGTGCCAATTTCTATATCAACAGAATTCAAGTACAAAGGAACCTCTATAGGGGAGTAAGGAAGACTAATGAAGAGAAGGCTGGGCAGAAATGAAATTGTGGTGTCTTGGAGGTATTATACTCAAGTGTACTGTATACTTGCATTAAATGCCTTATGCAATCTGTTGTATTGGTTACTTTCTCTCAGCTATGATAGAAATATCTTGGCAAAAGCAACTTAAGGGAGAAAGGGCTGATTTGGGTTCACATATCCAGGGGAATGCAGGAAGGCAAGGAAGACAGGGCAACACGCAGGGAAACATAGCGGCAGGGGCAGGAGGCTGGTCGCAATACACTCAGGAAGCAGAGGGAAAAATCAGGAAGTGGGGTCAGGGCGCAAAACCCCAAGGTCCACCCACAGTGACAGACTTCTTCCAGCACACATCACTTCCTATGAGTTACAAAAAAATTTCCAGACAACAGTCAACCGTCCAAACAGGTGTGTCTATGTGGACATTTAACGTTCACGTATCTAATAAACTAACAGAAAAAGCCTTCGGAGGTCTTATTTGTACCCACTACTGTAGGAAATGTTATGTGTAGCAAATGTCAAGGAGAGCATCAGGATTTACTTCCTGATACTGTGATAAGAAATAAGGATGTGAAAGTTAACTGAACATCTGTTTGGTATCTGAGACCATAGCAGGAAGTGTATAGGTACATTATCACTGAGAACAGAGTCCCAGAGTTTAGGAAGTGGCAAGATGGAGCCCTACAAAGCCCTGTGCTCCTGACACCTGCTCCGTATCATGGATGTCGATACCGTCCTTTGTAGGATGAGGGATGACTGGATCAGAGAAGCCTAGCAAGTGAACTGCACAGAGTCAGCATGCAGTAAACCTCGGGCTCTGACCTCAATACCCACTTTGTTTACAAGTGGTAAAGCTGCCACCTTCACTGTTCCAGTCAGGGTTGGAAACTCCGGGGACTTGTATTCTGAATCTAGTGAAGTGTTAAAAAATGAGTAAAAGTAGCATCAAAATTCCATAGAACAATGTGCTAGATTGTTGGTGGTGCACACCTTTAATCGCAGCACTCAGGAAGCAGAGGCAGACAGATATCTGTGAGTTTGAGTCCAGCTGGTCTAAAGAGCAAGTTCCCGGACAGGCTCCAAAGCTACAGAGAAACCCTGTCTTGAAAAACCAAAACAAAAAACCAATATGCTGGTGTGCTAAGGGTGCATTTCTTTTAGTCTGGAAAGAACACCTACAGCTTTCATCAGATTCTCATCCAAGCCCTGTGAAAAGCTGTGGGGTTTTTTTTTTCCTTGAATGTTATGAAAACGTCCATCTCATCACTACTGTGGCTGTTCATATGTATTTTCTAAGGAGACCAGGTTGCTGGGCGTTAATGTAAGAACTGAAGATGAGGAGAATGGTTCTCAGATGAAATACTGTATTTTAAATAGTTAGCATTACATTGTCAAACAAAACAAAACAAAAAACCATAGGGCTGCCTTTTGCCTCCCACATGTCACATGCTTAAATCCTGCCCCAAATGCTCATGGCAGCCTGCTAACTCCACATAGAAAAGTGGACATGTCTGGGTATGTTCTGGTTTACTAATGGTGTAAAGAACAATGGTGTCATCTACTTCATGTTTTCTTCAGGTTAGCTCTGGTCCTCACATTAGCAACTTTTTGACATGCGTGAAGGGAACTCACTGGAAGAGATAAAAAGGCCATGTCTGGGGCAAAGGCCTAGGTGCAGTTGGCTGCTGGTCTCCCTGGCTAGTGCTGCAGGGAGCCTCTACTGCATTTGAATGCAATTGGCTGTCCTTTGCTAATCAAGATTCTGTCTGTAGACTGGGCATTGGGACCCAGTCAGGGAAGCAGGGGGAGCAATGACTGTTATTCTGAAGTGGAGAGGCCATGTCTATAAACTTCTAGAAGGAAACAGAAACGTGGAAACTGAGTGTCATCCTGAGGTGTCTCAGGGGTTTGTTTATTGTCATTGTTCCCGTCTGTTTTCCTATTTCTTTCCTGCTCCAACAATACACTTCCACATAATTCTTACATGGGTGATGGAATTGTGACTTGCCTGTCTCATTTTTTTTTTTTTATTTTTATTCAGAATATCTTATTTCTTCAGGCCAGGGTATGTTAGCTCAGAGAGTAACTTTTAAAAAACAATGTTATTGTAATTTTGGCTAAGCACCTCTAAATACAGAAAGCAACAACACTGCCTTCAGCTCTTTTATTCTGGGAGATATGATTTAACCAAGCCCATGTTTAGCGTAGTGTAAGATGGAGGAACAATTAGAGATGTCACATATATTTGCATTTTTGATAACATTTGCAATGTAAATGGCAGAATAATGGAAGACTTTGGGAGAAGCATTTGTCCCCTTCTGCGTTCTCTGTACTTTCCACAGAGGACACTGATTTGATGAAAGTAGATCCAAAACAGAATAATAGAGGTGAGAATGTTATTTTAATTTTGGATTAATGCATTCCGATTTTATTGGATGAGGTAGGAAGGCACAGAATAAATATCACCCGAGTGACAGGTGCTAAGTGACTGTCACACACACACAAGACACACAAGCGTGTGTGTGTGTGCGTGCGTGTCTGTGCGTGCCTGTGTTTGTCTGAGAGTATGTTAATTGTCACAGGGAAAGATTGTGTCTTCAGAGGGATAATCATGCTCTAGATGTTTGCGTCTGTTTTCCATCTTTGAATGCACAACTCTGGTGACTGGTGATAGTAGAATGGCCTTTGGGGATGTCTTTCAACGATGTCTGTGGCAGTGGCATTTCTTATGTATGTATTTATTTTATGTGAGAGCATGAGTGGGTGTTCACTGGGAATGAGGATTTAAAATCATAATCCCTTCTAATTAGAAGGCCTTTAGAGGTCACTGATTGTCTCCTTCCTAAAAGTCATAATCTCCTGACTGTTGGGAGAATAAAAGACTAAGCTAGAATGAGAACTTCTTGGAAAAGCTGGACTTGACAAGTACCACCAGACACCGGGCAGGGTTCCAGTCCGGGAGTTCAGTGATAGATAAGACATTTGCTTCCTTGGGAAGGCTTTGTCCTCAGGAAGGTATAGTGTAGGGTCAACATCAGTGTTCAATAAAATCTCAATGATTTAACTTTGTTGGTTAAGAAGTGTTAAGGAAAATATATGTAAATGAAGTTCTTAATTGGTCTAGATAATAAAAAGCCAGAGTCAGATCTAGAGGGAAACTCTGAGAGATCAGAGAGAAGGAGCAAGCCACAGAAAAGCTTACCTCCTTAGCGTCTCAGCCGACAAGAGAGTGATTTCCTGTTTCTCCCTGCTTACGTCCTGTTTCTGCCCAGCTATTTCACTTCCTGTCTGTCTGTACAGACCTCCAGACCTTCACGGTTAGCCCCGTTATCTCATCCCCCAGACAGGCTTTATTTGTACAGGCAAGATATCACCACAAGGATTCGCAGAAAACCTACTGCAGGAAAGCCAAGCTATATGGTAGGGTTAGTGAGGACTGTGGCAGGAAGTGGTTTGGGTAGAGAGCTCCAGGCACCTTGCAGAACGGTGCTGTTGGGTGCTTCACACACCTCCTGGGAACAGTAATGAATACTGTACTCCACTGTACAGGGGGGCGGATTCTACCTCAGTGTCCCACTTTGTGCAACAGCCCCCACTTCCCGCTGCTTAAGGCCACCCCCCCAAAAAAAAACCACATAGTGGCAACACCCGTGTGACATCCACAAATACCTTCTGCCTTGCTAATCCTTCCTATAAAACTGACTCTGGTAGTCTAAATAAACCTTCATGCTTTAGGATGAATTAGTGGCCAGAACAAAAGGGTACAGTATTTCACCCCAGAAGCCTTTAATTTGGGGAGTATTCGATAATAATAATAATAAAATGCTCTCAGGTAGGCATATTATTGGACAGCTCTGTCATGGAGAGACTGCTGTGTACAGGGCCTCAGAGATCTTTGCTGGTCTTCTGGGCAGATGATACTGAGTCTGGAGTGGTGTTATCCACTGGGCTTTGGGCTGGCACATCACACTGCTTCTGGAGTATTCCAGCACATGCCTGTCCTACTTCGGGGAAAAGTGGAAAACACAGTCTAGCTGTCTGCTAAAGAGGAAGGAAGAATGAATCCTGTAGCATACTTGGCAGTCCCCACACATGGCTGTCTGTTTGCAATGCCCAAAGGAGATGATAGCAGTGCCTTGAGTTTGACACAGGGAGCTAGCTACACTTTTTTTATCTTTAAGAAAGAGAATTGGACGACACACAGGATGTTGCAGATGAGTAAAACAGCTTCTTTTGCAATAAGGTGTGAGCTAATTGCTATGACAGTACAGATGCCTTAAATTTCAGAGAATTTTCATTCTGTTCTGTATCTTGTAAACACTAAAAATCATTGAGAGGGGAAAAAATCTGCAATCATTTGTGTTTCAAAACTGTGATATACTGTGAAGCAGATGGGGAGAAACTCCAGTAAGGATAAAGGTCAGTGCTAACGTTATTCTAGTTATGAGTAAGTTCTTTCACCAATCTGTACTTACATACTACCTTTCCTCTCTCTCTTCCCCAATACTGGCCTGTATCTTAACCATTCCCAGACTCTGGTTTATGAAATATCCCTGAGAGATAATGAGGTGAGAACTTTGGTGACCTTGAGAAAACAATGTCTTCTGCTGATGAACAGAATTACTATTAGGTGGGTCAGCCCTCATGATTTATTGTGTAATATAGTGACAATAATACTACAAAGAAAGAAAATACATTCCTGCCCATGCATCTAGACAAAGCATTCTTATTTTGTAAGAATCCACTTATAGTTTCTTAGTCAAACCTTCTCTGACACATTTGGACAGAATGGAGCATTCCTTCCTTTGTCCCTGGAAAATATCCAATTGCAATAATATATTTTTATATTCATCTTCACTCATTGTTGATAATGAAAATATGCTTGGCCCTCATTTACTATTTTTGAATACTTTCAAATTCTCCCTTTCCTGTTTCAAACACTCAGAGAGTATTTGCTGATTAAATGAACTGGCTGATGAATTAAGTTCCATAGCTCATATGTGGTGTTCATTGGAGAAAAGAAGCATCTCAAGGGTTCAGCCTCTCTCCTGTTCTTGGCTTGGCTTCCTCTTTCCTTTGGGTACCAGACCTTGGAGACCCTTGGTTTCCTGATCCAGCTACTTAGGCCTGTATTGAAATCTGCTTCACCTGAGCAAACAAATACACTTACGGTGTCTCTGCATGCATTTGCACTGCTCTTCTTGGCAATTGATGTTCAAGAGGCTTGGCATTGCTATGGAGAAGCTTAGCACAGAAAAATGCAAGGAACATTGCCTACTTTCAGGGGATTTTTCTTTCATGACAGTCTGAGGTGTTGCCAGATTTGGATGACCTCTAGCATTAAAATAGTAACTTCCAGAGTAGGATGCCCGAGAGGATGAATACATGCAAATGGTTTAGCATAAAACTTGGCACGGAGTAGGTACTCTATCAAGACTAGCCAGTCTTCCTAAGCTGCCACTGCTGCCTGTCATGTCATTATGATGCAGGCCGTGTGCCAAGGCCCTTTTTAATATGGTTCCAGAATTCTGGAAGATGAAGAGAATGACGTTAGGTTCATACCTTCCATTGCATCAAAATTTAACAGTATTAGTTGTTGATCCCAGTATCATTTGTTACCTATAGCAGTGATTCTTTTCAATAACAGCCTGAAGTAAAAACTCAAGTCCCAGATCACCGTTAGCCATTGGCTGGGCATCCCGATGGAGCGTTCTGAAATGAGAAGTTGGCCTTTTCAAAATCTCACAAAATGGTTGTCTCTGTGTAGTCTGTGTGTAGACTCTGTGTAGTCTCTGTGTAGACTAAGTTGAAATCTAGAAATTGTAGGTAGCCCCAAAGTTAATAAAATAACATGACACAGGAAGCTCTATGATGGATGGCAATGGACAGCCCAACGCTGTTTTATTCTCTTTAGTACACTGTTTCTCTGCAAAGGCCAAGAAATTAGAGATGAGTTTTCTTTTCCCCTTCCAGCCTGCACAGGGTAATTATGTATTATTAATAATGCAGCAGCACAAATGATATTAAATGAACTACATTTGTTAATGCAGATCTTATCTAACTGCTTTCTCCATCAGTGGGCTGCTTCTCATCAGGGGGTACTAATTAGCTGTAATATGTAGAAAGATGGGACAGAAATCCAATCAGATAAATGGGATCTATTTGGAGAGATCCAGGAAGGAGGAGAAAAGGCATTCATGATTCTGGGAGAGTTATGACAAAGGGAAAAGATGGAGATTTTGACATTTTCAACTCCACTTACATTTTGTGGCCATGGAAGTTAAAACTGTTCCTAGATCACCCAGGCTGCAAAGGCCTGCAACTCATTGTATTCATCACTACTGTAACGGCATTGAACTTTGCAGTAATAAAAGTACACATGGCTCTATAAAAGCCCCAAATGCTTCACACGGTCTTTGCAGACACTGAACCTCATGTAGGGTACAAAGTGACATCATCCAGATTTCCTCACCAGGGTGGAGTTGTAGGGAACACTTGGGTTCTCAGTGTTCTTGGAGAAAGAATCAGCAGAAAACCTTCAGTGATTTTCATCTGGTTTAACTCCAAGCTGCCAGTAGGCATGACCTGCCTTTATGACTTTCTCAAATCTCTTTGTTGGAAGGGAGATGAGTTAGATCCTTCTGAAATATCCCACACACTGTGCTGGGTATGTGTGCCCCAAGACGAACTGTTACAGCAATACCATGCACCTTGCCCAGGTTCCATGGCTTACCCATCCAGGGTACATTGCTTATGGCCCTTGAGGGAGGTAATATGTGAGAAGCCACCTACTCTCTTTGAGAAAGCAAGTATGAAAGTGAAGGATTTTATTTTGGCCAGTTCAATTCTTGGGAAGTGAAGCACTTGCGGTACACTGTTCAGAAGCTCGTAAATACATCTCCTGGTCAATGCTACTGATTTTATTTGTTTGTTTGTTTGTTTGTTTATTTTTGCCTTCCCCTTTGTAGAGGTGATGACACTCATCTGATATACATGGGTGAGGTTTGAGTTCTGTAAGTCAGAGAAAGGAATTTCTGGTAAATGCTATCTCCATCAAGCATGCACACTCAACATCTGAAATTCTTAGGGAAACAGAAATACATTTGAACTTTTGAGGATTTGAAATTATATTACAAATCCTTAACAAGAATCATGAAACAATTACGACTTAGCAGTATTGTTTTGAAATCTTTGAGCTTATGCTTTGCTTTTCAGAAGGCCACTTGCCATTAACTAATACAGGCTTGGCATTGCTTCAAAAGATGACACCGGCTGGAACCCCACTGCACTCCAGGAACTGCTGCAACATGACCGGCTAGGCTAGAAGGAGAACCAGTGCCTCAGCAACCTGCAAATATTCAACACCTTTTCCTGTGAAGCGTTGATGAAAACCCAGGAAGCATCGGTATAATATAAAATCATTCAGACATCCAGGGAAATATATTTGTATGCCTCATGACAAAAGTTGAGAGGAAGCTCAGGGGTTCTATTTACATTTATATATACTTATATCATGTAATTAATGCCCACAGATAAACACATCAATATGTTAAACACAGATGTAAAAATACACAGATAGACGTCTTGCACGGAAGCCTTGATAGTGCATCCAAATGAAATCCTACATTCCAAATATGCCCCATAGGAGTTTTGCTCAAGGCTATGCTTAGGTATACTTGAAAATTCCCGATAGCGAGTCACCAGGGAAAACATGTTCTTTTACAGATAATTGCTACTGGCAGCCAGAGACCTAGAGAATTTGATGTGCAGTAATGTGACCTGACTATGTATTAAACTTTTTTGAAGGACATGTGTAAAGTAGTTTTTATGTCTCTCACATACCTTGCCTTTCTCCTCCCTACTTTGTAGCACATTTCAAAACAACTTTCCTTTTTTTTTAACCTGTTCCATTGTATTCTAATAGCTTTTAATCAGAAAACATACTGGTATAGTTCCCTTCTTCTAAAAAGACAAAACAATTTCCACATAGAGGGAAATCCCATCTGTGTTGTAAGTAACATGTAAACAGAGCAAAGTTATATTACTGGGAAAGAACTCCAGGAAAATGTGAGAAATAATAGTTCCTTGTTCACAGATAGGAGAAATTAGGCTTTCTTTGGCTGATTCCTCTAAGGTTGGAAGGCTTCGCTGCTGCTATTTAAGGCCATAATCAACAGCTTTTCATTAAATCTGGGAATGCATGGAAGATGGTTCCTGAGGTATCTTAAATATCCTGCCTCTGAACCTGTAATTAATACCTTGGAAAAAATTATAAGTTGGCAAGGACACATATGTGAAACGATACAGTTCGATGGATGAGTATCATCACTGCTCATTACTTTGGTCCTATTGTTATTCAATGTTTCTGTGCCGTCCTCATTTTATTGTTCCAGATTAACATGTGAACCTTAATTAAGCAAAATGTCGAAAGGTTCCTAGAGCAGTACTAAGATTTCACAAAAGGAATGGCCAGATCAACCGGGCAATATAATCTCTAAATAATAAGCTTTTGTGCTGAGGATTTCCAGAACTATTATAGACTGACATTGGAAATTAGCTCTTAAGAACAAAACTCCAAAGTCTGGGGAGGGGGGCAGATGAAGTCATGTTGGAATATAGTAGAGAAATGTGGTGTGGGAACAGGCTGTGGAAGCTGGGAATGTCACTTCAGTGTCTTTGGTGACAGGCGACAGTTCCTAGATTTACGTGCTTGTATTCTGGTGTCAGGAAGATGAGCACGCACAGTGACATCTCATCAGGAAAATGATACATTTCTGGTTTCCATTAAGATCATTAAAAGCCACACTCCTTCTTCTGATATGCAAATGAGTTGTCTATAGAAATCCACGAACAAGGGATGAAATCTGGCTTGTTTCCTTAAGCTGCTTCAAAGAAAGTGAGGAAAAAAAAAAAAAGTCTTAGTGTCTTAGTATTGCAAGTGCCATCTAAGGAGGCATGACTTCGTACCAGTTCCTCCAGATACCGCAGCCATTCCAGGGAGAGTTAGCACAGGGAAACTGAGCAGCTGAAGAGGATGGTGGTGTCAGGTGTTCATTTCCAGCAAAAGATGAGGTGAGAGAATATCAAGGTGAAAATGACATCATTTAGAGGATTATGCCTCTAAATTTTAAGTGGCCCTAAAGTGTTACAGACACAATGCAGTTACCTTGAGTCATCTGAGCCGTGGCGAACAAACAAACAAGCAAAGTATGGAGCTGAAGTTCGAAGGCAGCTGTGCAGAGAACACTTGTGCAGGAGTCTTGTGCCTTTGAGATTTCATATGCAAAGAATCTAGTGATGTCTGGCACATGCCACGTGAGTGCTCACTGTAAGTGTTCTTCCAGTTCTGGAAAATTCTTTCAGGATCTTACTCATTTGTGATTTATGCCAAAGAAAAGTTTTATGCTCCACAGTGAAATCATTCTGTTTCTTTTGGTTAAACTTTATTAGAAAAAGAAATCATGCTTTAAAACACATACAAAACACGATGAAAATTAATCTGTACCATACTTCTCTCTTGCTGCAAGCACATCTTGCTCAACTAAAATTCAGCAAAAAGAAGTTTGGCTTGGCCCATTTGCATTCATTTGGAATATGCTCTCCTTGAGGGGAGAGATTATTTTATAAGTTATTGGACACATGGGGGGTACCTCATAAATGTTAAGCTAATCTGGAGACAATTTGAATTTATGGATAAAAAGAGGTATACACAATGCATAAAGAAGAGAAGCCAGCCTTTATAAAAGACAGGCTTTCTAAAACATGCTAATTTAAATTTCTGTTAAGAAAAACCCCCTCATGTGTAAGTAAACAAAAGTAAACAAACAAAAAACCAGAAGACCAAAGATATCTAAAAAGTCAAGTGAGCAACCAGACAAGCAAAGCAAAAACAAACTAAAATAAATATAACAGCATGATAAGGTGCTTTTAAACTGTGCCCCAGTGTGGGAGAGAAAGTCCCAGGGTTACTCATCTCTACAGTTTCACCGTCTGACAGAAACATCCAGCTTTGTCCACTTCTTGTTTGTCTCAGACAGAGTCTTCCTAGGTAACTCAGGCTGTCCTGGAACTTGTTATTTAGCCCAGCCTGACCTTAACCTCTCAGCCATCTTCCTGACTTAACTTCCCAAGTGTTGAGTTTGTACACAAGAGCCACGAAGCCCAGCTCAACCTGTACGATGTAATTGCTTCTGTTAGCTCTACCAGGAAAGTAAAAAGAAACAGGTGACATTAATTTTAAACATTCTACTTTATCCACATACCCATATTGTTTTCATTTCACTTATGATCTATATGAAAAGCTATCCATGAGATATTTCACTTATTTTTTTCCCCATGCTAAGCCTTTGAATCAGGGTGTGCCTTTTGCAATCACAGTACCTTTTAGTGTGGATTGGCTACATTTCAAAGGTTTCATAACCTCATGTTGGGAGGGGTTACCAGTGTTGCCATACAGTTCCAGAATGAGAGACGTGGGGGGCTTTAGGAAGTCGGCAGGGCAGTATCTATTGGCCTCAGCAAGGATCTGGGCTTTGAGCCTCTACTTCAAAACAGATTGTACTAGGGCCTTTGACTTTCTGGTCATCCGTACTGGATGCACGGCCATTTCTGGTTTTTTAATTTTTCTCTTAAGTGTGCTTGAGGACCGGGTGCCTTTCTGATGCCTTGTCATTGGGTCTGTTCTGTCAGAACAAATGGAAATTGGCTTTAGAATTTGTGTGCCTGAAGAAAACTCATCTTGACAGCTGCAGGGGCAGATTCAAGCACATGCAAGGTGAAAGGCAGCCACCTGGGATGTTTTCTAATACTAGAAATAGAAAAAAGGAAATGCAGGAATGCTGCCTCAGAGTGCCAGATGAGACAAACAGGTGGCCCAAGGAGGAAACAAATAAAGATGAAGGAGGGAACAGCAGGTTAAGGCCTCAGGCAGGGCAAATACAAGATTCGGTGGCTGCGGGTTCAAGCCTGAGGCAGGATAATAGAGCTGAGGGCTGCATGAAGAGAATACGATCATCAAGAGCACAGTATACTGCAGGACCCTGTGGAAGTCTTCCTCTTCACCACCCATGACAGCTACACCAGTCCCAGACAAGCTCGAGGCCCTTCCCCCACTGGTGAGGCACACTGCCTTGTACACCTTGGCTTCACAAGCATCATGGAGTTTTCTATTGTTTAAATATTTTTTTCCTAACTTTGTATACTGAAGGGACACAGGCAGTCAACCCCCAAAGCAAGCAAATATACCACAACTGGAGAAAATATGAAGGAATATAAAAGTGTTCCTAAAAATATCTCCCTGTGAGGGGCCCTACACAGAAACGAGGAAAAACCAATAACCTCCCTTTTCAGCACAAATAAATCATCACAGGGCCCAACCCCTCTGCCTTCTGAAATGAAGCCTGACATCAAAAAAATACATTGCAAAACCCATCTTTTCCTTCCAGTCCTAATGTTTCCATGTCCTCCTCATATACTCAAGAGATAGAGGCACACAATATGAAAAGAAAGGAAGGGAGGGAGGGAGGGAGGGAAGGAGGGAGGGAGGAAGGAAAGAAGGAAGGAATCTATAACTTACACTGAAATGCCTTTTGGCAGGTGTGGATGGCTTCTAAGAGCTTAAGTGTCTTCCTTTCTTCTAATGAAATCATACAATACAGAGTTACACTGATGTACTTCTGAACTGTTCTCACCAAATGTTGTGGATAAACAGTTAATTAAATAGTTGGAGATACAGTACGTATGAAGTAAAACTTTGAGAAATCACATGGTCGTGAAGTAAAGAGGGAATGGCATTGAGTTTTGTAACAATTCTGGAAATCCTTCATAGATTTAGTTTTGTTATCATTGGTGTTACCTACACACACAGAGACAGACACATACACACAGACAGATGGACAGCCACAGGTAGGAGGGGATGTGGGAAGTTGTAGCTAGCCAGCTGCCTCTTATACTTCATTCTATCTCCTTTTCTTAGACCTCTTCCAGTATAAGCATGGCCTCTGAGGAGTGTCTTCAACATGACTCCTACGCCTCCAAAAGAGGAAGTCACTCTTAGGCATTTCACCATAGTCACTGCAAACAACCCCAAAGAAGAAACCTCCTTATCCATGCTGGAGGAGAATGTATCTCCTTACCAACTTTTCAAGAGCTGGGTCAATGGCTTTCCTTCCCTCATTCTAGCAGGTGGGCAAACAAAACAAAACAAAACAACAACCCTGAGTGGAAAGAGTGTCCTTGTTACTGATGGTAGGAGGGACTAATACATAGCTGACATCTGTATTCCCATTCCAATGTCCTCGGGACCTGCCAACCTGTTGTTCCCACTTTCCTCCTTTGTGAGAGTTTCCTCCCCTGGAATCTTTTTAATATGGGTTTTATTTTGGGTATTCATCTCTTCATGGATAGTTTAAAAAGAAAAAGTCAAACCTCATTGAAAGAACATAGACTGCTGAAATGTCATCAGAGTTTGTTGATAGTTGACAGCCAGGAACCAGGTTTCAGAAACACTTAACTATCATGGCTCCTTCAAAGCACATGAAGAGCCTGTCCTGTTGGAGCAAGACACTCTTGTTTGTAGGGATGGGGAACATTGCCCAGGAAGAAGGAGGTAAATCAGGTAAATGCCCTAGGCATACAGAAGAATATCCTGTGTAGATGTGTGTGTCCTATAACCAAGAACATTACCTCACATGGCAAATGGATTTGCAGTGTAATTAAAGTTAAGCATTCTGAGATGAGCTTTTCTGAATCATGCCAGTGCTCTGGATCTTGTCATCTAAATCCTTAAAAAGAAATTTCCAGGGTGCACAGATCTGGGGAAATGGTAGCATAAATAGTAGCATAAAAGAGATTTTGACAATGATTTTCAGGATGTGGGGAGGGATGAAGTACCTGAAAAAAAAGAAAAGAAAAGAAAAGAAACCACCTTACCCATCCCAGACTCTTCTAGAGTCCTGAGTGCATATCTCTCTAATGCCATGATTTTAAGCCAGAAAATAGCATCAGATTTCTATCCTACAGAAATGTGTATGACAACAGATTTGTATTGTTTTAAATGACTACCCTGGTTTATGTGTTACAGGAGCAATGGGGAACGAATGCCTATTTCGTAGCCAAATATCATAGAGGGCCCTTGTTTCATTAATTCAGCAATTTTGACATTTGACCATAGTGCCAAATCAGCACTGGGTGGGGAAGTGCCGGTGGCGGGTGGAGAGAAGGATGGTTAGCAGGATTGGTGGGGCTAAAAGGGAAAGTTCTGGAAGTGTTGGATAAGGAAGAAAAAAGAGATAAGTTTTGTTGAAATTAGTTGAGGGTAAAAGGAAGACACTGGGATTGTGAGAAACTGGAAGCCTTGATGGAGGCTGTTGGGGTTGAGCTCTGCCAGGAGCAGACACTGGTTCCTCAGAGGGGCATAACATTAGTCTTAAGAGTGCCTTTGTGAGCTGGAGACTCAAGTAGCTTCTTCTACCAGATGATGAGGACCCCACTGAAGTGTTAATATGAAATTTGGTGGCAGCAAGTCCCTATTTTCTTCTTTACCTCTCATTCTTTGTATTCTTCTGCTCCACCTTAGTAACAGACTGGGTAGTTTCATCAGCAAGGAATCATCTCCCACATTCTAGGACATTCAAGACAAAGGTAAAGATACCTATTTTTTGCTTGTAGATAGCTAGTTTCCCAGTGTGTGTACTGGCTAGTTTTATGTCAAATTGACACTAGGTATAACCATCAGAGAGGAGGGAGCCAAGTTTTGGTTGTAGGCAAGTCTGGAGGATATTTTCTTAATTAGTGATTGATGGGGAGGGGCCAGTCTATTGTTGTGGGGCCATCCCTGGGCTGGTGGTCCTGGGTTCTATGAGAAAGCAGGCTGAGCAAGCCATGAAGAACAAGCAAGTATGCAGAACCCCTCCATGGCCTCTGCATCAGTTCCTGCTTCTAGGCTCCTTCCTTGCTTGAGTTCCTGTCCTGACTTTCTTCAGTGATGAACAGTGAAATGGAAGTGTGAGCCAAATAACCCTCTTCCTCCCCGAGTTACTTTGACTATTGTGTTTCATTACAGCAATAATAACCTAACTAATGCTGTGTACTTGCACCTGTGTGTGTCTATGAATGTGGTCCTGGAGCCTCTCTAGACCTATGCTTAATCTTGCAAAGATTCCAGTCAGAATGGATTAGGAATTAACATAGCAGCAGTTTAAGTGCTTTGCTTTTCTGGTGGCAATGTCTCCAAATCTAATCTCATTCCGAGGTTCTAGAGATTGGGGAATTCTCACATAGAATTTGGAGCCACACAATTAAACTACCACATTTCTCTAGGGATGCCTTTTTGTGGGACCTAGCAACACATCAAATGGCATAGAGAACCATGGTTTTCAGTATCCTGCCCATGACACAAAAGCAGAATACGGAATCTGTCATCCAGAACTTAGGAAATGGCCAGCCACTGAGAGGGATAACAATGTCTAAAATGCCCTTGAGGAACCAGACTTTGAGGTGAGAGGAGGCAATGCAGCTTTTCCGACTTCCGGTGGAATCTTTCTGTGGGTGGGGGAATCCACATGCCATGTGCCATTGTAGGCTTAGGGTACTTATACCTTACTTGTGGTTAGCAGAAGAAGGTGACTGCTGAGGCAGCCTCTGGGGTTGTAGTGTGGAATACTAAAGCACTATGACACACAGCAACAGGACCACACATAGGAAAGAGCCATCTTACAAAAGATCCAGGATTAATGTAGAAATCAGGGTACTGAGGAAGACACACATGGAAACCTGGTACAGGATCTATGTAGGAGGTTAGTGGGAAGAGACAGAATCAGAGAGGAGCTTAGTCCCAACTCCATGTTGGTCCAACTTGAATTCTACTTCCTAAGTTGCAGTGGTGGTATTTTATTAAAGCAGGAATATTTTGCTCTTTTTCCCTTCCCTTCCTCTTCATCATCATCATCATCATCATCATCATCATCATCATCATCATCATTACTATTACTTACTTATTTTGGCTAAAGAGAAACTACAAAAGGGTGAAGAAAGCCTGAGATAACCAAACATTTGAAGTCAGAGGAAGCCTGGACTTAAGATCCCATGAAAATTCAAACAGGATGTATCAACCTGAGACCCTTTCTACAACACTCTTCATTGTTGCCTTTGTATGAACTCTTTCCCATAGCGTGGGGTTGTTGGGAATATTAAGTGTAAAATTTTAGACTACAATGTTTAAAAGACAGCAACATTGACTTCATATGTTATGTCTCCCTTCCACAAACTGAGTATCTTGATCACATCCAAAGAAATGAATGTTGACATGAATTTTTCAATTATTTTATTTAATCAATATTTACTTGGCAGTGTTGTGTGCTATAGTCAAGTCTCCCCTCTCCCCTTTGCTATCTGTCTAATTAGCAGCTATGTTTGTTACATGAACCTAACAGTAGCAGATACTGTTATTAAGAATATGCAATGTGCCAATTTTTGTGCTACACACTTTTTTATGTATCACCTCCTTTTATCCTAAGAATACCCCATGAGAATCAGTTTAGGACTGTGTCCAAGCTATTGATTAAACTCTGTATTATCTTATCAAGGGTCTCCTGGGTAGTCACCCTCCATACATTTTCTGAATACGCTGAACTTAGATTTAAGCCCATGAACAAAAAGTAACAGAGGATAGTTTTCATGAAAATTGCTAGCACCAAGTGAGCAAACCCTAAATACATTTTAGAGAATATATTGCATGAGAATTGGTTGGGGTTATGGGATGAGGGAAGAAAGATAGGATGGGGAAAGTTATGAAGGGTTAATTGACACATATTTTTTTCTCTCTGTAAAATTTGTCTGCTTATAACCTGGTGCCTGAGAGAGAGACTTGGTGCTGATTTCTATTTGGCACTGGTGAATCCACCTTAGAAAATAGCATCATGGTAGGGATGTGTGAAAATGGCTACATGCAGGACAAAAATCAGAGAAATTTAGGGGCAGCCTTACTCTTCTATTCTAACTCCAAGGGAGATGGCTGATCTCACTGACTAAATTGCTTTGCATTAAACCCCACTAAGCTTGTACCAATCCCTGATGCAACTACAGTGGGCACTAAGTTTCCCACACATGGACATTTATCTATAAACCACTCACACCATATCCAAAGGTTAGGAAGAAAATTTTGACAGTGATTTTTTTACACTCCTTATTCTGGTGGTGGAGCTAATTTCATGGGTATATCTACTTTCTGCTTTATCTGTAGTTATGCCACTATGCAACAAACACACACCCAGAAAATCTGTTAAAAGGACAGAATATATATGCTATATACATATTGCTATTGTGGCATAATACAATGATTCGAATATCAATGGCTTACTATGACAATCTTTCATTTGTTTTGTTCCTTTATTATTATTTTTATAGCCCATACCTTCCAAGTTGGATGGAGTTTGGTTGACAAGGACAGTAGTAAAAGCTGGGATATTGCTCTAGCCTCTTTCATCCATTATCCATGGTGTGCCCAGGCATTATAAAGCTTACCAAAGCTTTGACAGAGATATGAGGAGAAATGTAGTAGAATATTTACAGTGTTAGCTGGGACATGTTACTTCCAAATTCATGCCATTTGTCACAAACCAGTCCAAAGGCTGAGCCTACTGTTAGAGTAGAAGGAATACTCTCTGAGATGAGGCCAAGGATGTGCATGTGAGAAGGGGAGAAGGGATTGTTCCTCAAGTAATTCTTTACAGAATGTAAAGGACCCTCAAAGGTTTGGAGATATATGGATGCCTCAATTTAGAGATAGTAGTTTGTGTTTCTGAAATGCTGTTGTTTCAGGACATCCCTGACCTTCAATAAAAGAACCTTCCCATCAAATGAACATGAGACTATTTTTATGAGGGTTATATCTCTCCATTGGAATGAGAGAGTTGGTATGATCTGAGGATATGTGTAGGGGTAGAACACAAGTCCATTCAGGTAGAGCTGAACTGTTACTGTCTCAGAAATGAGAAGAGGAAAAGGCATTACCAAAAGTAATTAAAACAACATAGAGGCACCAACTCCCTTGCTTAATTTATTCTGAGCAAAGAGAAAAAAATCTCGGAAAGAAATTTAGTGTTGGAACCTTTTAAGTAAGTTTTCCTTTCTTGAACTGGATCTAATTTGTATAGTTTGGAATCATCCTGAAAGTTCCCTTTGTCATCAGTGACTTAAAAAATACTGCTACTGGGCAAAAGAAATCAATGAGCTCTACATTGCAAGCTGAGTAATTACATCATAATGATTTGCATTAATGAAAGGACAAGTCGGTCCAAGCCCAGATGTGCCTGTGACCACAGTTCTCTGCGACGTTAAAGTGGATTGCTGAGTTTGGAGGAATCCCTCCATCAGTCCTGTGACAAAATGACTGGAAAAAAAAAAGTCTCTCCTCATCAACATCACTTAATAGCTCTTTAATGACTGACTCATCATTTTTCTCCAAGTCAAAGTAAATTTAAATTTTAAAATAAAGCAAATTCTACTGATATCGGTGGCACGGAAGCAGATGTTTCCCTGACATGTGCACACAAGCTGTTAACTGTGACCTTGCAGGAGAAAGCAGTTTTGAAAATGAGCTTTTGTCTCCCAATATGGGGAGAACAATGCTGCAGCGAAGATTTAATAAAAAGTCATAGCTCCTCACAGAAGCTTATTTCAGCAAAGTCAACTATTAATTAAAATAACAAATGTCAGCCGTTTCGGGGGCTGACAGCTAAGGCAAGGCAGCATTTGCTTACCTTGACGTACACGATGCATGGGACGCGGGATAGATCCATAATTCATCCTAGGTATGGCTCTCTCATGCCCTGATATAGTGATAACACTGTGATAAATTAGCTTCTGTTCAGCAGTTTCGTTAGCAGCAGTACCGGGGGACTGGGGAAACTCAGCTAGAGAGAGCCTTTTGGCAGACTGAAGGAATATATACTTGAACAGCTTGACGGAAAGTTTCGCGGAATTCTTGAACTTGAGTACCAAGAAAAGCAGGTGGAGAAAATGTAGAACTGTAGGCGGGGGAGTGAAGAAGGACTGTGTTACGGACAGCCTGTGGCCCTGGTGAGGGAAAGATTATCAAGGAGAGGAAGCTCCATCACTTCGATGACACCGAGGAACACAGGGGTCCATTTTCAGAGGGAGGCAGGAAAGGAGGGACAAGTGACAAAGGGCATCTTCCATTACTTCTAAAGTCAAAGACTTAAAGAGGTTTGGAGCTGATGAGGCAACACTACGGATGCTGAAGCTAGGCTGCTTGCTAATGTATCTATGTAGGTGAGAATATACAAAGTTACTCACAGAAGTGAGAATATAAGGCCTCCATGATAAGACAATGTAAAAACTTGAGTTAAAAGCCTGAAAGGGTGAGAAGTAGAAAGAAGACCAGGAGGATGTGTCTGAGCTAAGGTGATTTAGAGGAAGGCAGATATGTTGGATGGCCTAAAAAGCAATGGGCTATTCGAGTAGGCTCACTTAGGAAGTGGAAGGTAAATTTTACTTTACCCAATATTTCAGAAGGCAGAACAAAGGCATGGATGTCACACTTCATTTAGAGTTTGCTTGTTTTGATTTCTATGGAGTTTTCCTTTTGTTGAATTTTATGGTACTTGGGGTGTAATCCAGTCCTTCCATTATGTTAGGCCAGTGCCCTTCCACAGAGCCACTGCCTAATGCCTAGATTTTTTTTAAAAAAGAAGAACCAAATTTTATGATGCATGCCTATGACCTCTGCAAGAGAGCTCTCAGTGCTGGGAGGATGGTGTAGTCCCTGGAGGTCTACCCGAGCTTCAGAATAAGGCCTTGACTCGAAGCAAACTAATAAAATGCTAACAAAATAATGAACAGATAAAAAGCCACCAAACAGGAGTCACTTAAAAATATACCTGACTTCCATGAGGTACCAACTTTTCATTTCTTTTTATAAGATCCATCATGGATTTGTGTACTCTAGATTGTCTTCAAACTTGCTAAGTAGCTGTTCTGTCCACTAGTTTTATGAGAAGAAGGGACAGCAACTGAGAAAATGTCTACATAAGATATGGCTGTAGGCAAGCCTGTAGAACATTTTATATATTCAAGTTTGATGTGGGTGGGCCTATTCCAAAGTGGGTGATACCACACTTTGGCTGGTCGTCTTGGGTGCAATGAGAAAGCAGAACGAGAAAGCCCTGAGAAAAAGACAGTAAGCAGTATTCTTCCATGATTTTTTTTCTTTAGTTCCTAACTCTAAAATACTGTCCTGATTGAGTTTTCTGTTGACTTCCTTCAACGAAGAACTATGATATGGGCATGAAAACCACATAAGCCCCCTTCCTTTCAAAGTTACTTTTGGTCACACTCTTTCAGAACACAGAATTGTCCTGGCTCAAATTCTCTGGTGGTGGTGTGTAAGGTGTAAGGATTTTCCTCCCGCTGCTGGTTTTGTCCCACCACTGTGCCTGCCCCAATTAAAACACAGAGACTCTGTATTTGATATAATGCTGTTGGCCAGGTACTAGTTTCTTATCGGCTAGCTCTGTCTTAAGTATTAACCCATTTCTGTTGATCTACGTATTTGCACGTGCTTTCATCTTACCGGAGGGCTGGCTGGCGTCCTGCTCTCTCCAGACTCTCCATCTTGACTCCCTCTTACTACTTCCTCTTTCCTCCTTTTCTCCTAGGCCCTCCTGTTTTGCTTTCCTATTGGCCAACAGTGCTTTATTCATTAACCAATAAGAGAAACATATTTACAGAATGACATCTCCCATCAGTGGTCTGGATCACCACACTTGGCCTATCTTAACATGTTGTACAGGAAAACTTATACATTTGAAAAGCTATTATTATTTCTAAATGAGTCAAAACGTCATACATCATTAAATGTGATCCAGTTTGCAGGCCCAAAATGAACCAATAACAGAGTTCAGAGGAGACTTTGAGCATCCTTCCTGTTCCTCATTATCCTCTCTTTCCTCATTGGCCTGGGGAACTTGTGCTAAGAATTGGGCTGTAGATGAAGAGTAGTTGGCATTCGCAAAAATGAAACACATGCAAGGCATATAAAACAGTCTTTTGGTCATGGACATCATTTCAATCAAGTTTAAAAGCCTGCCCTAAATTAATGACTATAATCAATATGCAATACAGAAAAGGGGATGAGCCAGTTTGGATGAATTCCTATCTGACCCTTCATTAAAAATACAAAGCAAGCAGATCTTCAACAAAGTTCCAAGAGAATCAGCAGGCTTCATACTCATATTTCTTGTTGGAGGCCAGAATTCTTTGGTAATGGTGCCTTCTGGCTCTTCATATAAATTGGAAATTGCCGCTTCTAGAGGAACATTTTCTAGGTACCATGCATAAAAGGGTGGGGACCTGCCTACCAGCCTAGGATCCAGCAAACAGGGATGTCAATTCCTTTATTCAGGGTTTCTCTGGAGCCAGCTTTCCATTGCATGAAAGCCTCTTCTCCTCTCCCTCTCCGTCTCTCTCTCTCTCTCTCTCTCTCTCTCTCTCTCTCTCTCTTTCTCTGTGTGTGTGTGTGTTTATGTGTGTTCAAGTGTTTATATGTATGATATGTGGACCTGTGCATGTCATGTGCAGAGAGAATGTATTCCATGCCCTCCTCTACCATTCTCCACAATATTCCTTTGAGGCTGAACCTGGAACTCCTTCTTTTCAGGTAGGTTGGTAGTCAGAAAGCACCAGCCAGCCATCCTCCTGTCCCTGGTCTTCTCAGCACAGGGTTTATAGGTATGTGTGCAACCACGTAAGGCTCCTCATGTGGGTGCTGGGGGCCTCCCTGTGCTGCAAAGAGCTTTTATCCACTAAGTCATTCTCCCAGCTCCCAATAGCCCTTGTTTTCTCACTTTCATGTTGCTAAATACCATGAGAGTGTCAAGGCAAGTGGAGTCTAGGAATGCTGCTAGGAACTCTCTGAATACAGGGGAGAAAGTGTATTCCTAGACAGCTCTCAACCTAAACACGGGCAGCCAGCATCAGGTCGTTTCTGCTTCCTCTTTCTTTTTTCTTGAAAGCTTCTGTAATACCAAGTTGTCCCATTTGATGGGTGATTTGTTTCTGCTCTGTGCTGCCATTAGCGCTTGTCTCCCCGAGGGGCTTTCCCACTAGAGTTCAGATCCGTGGCAAAGCCCAGGCTGCAGCTCTAAGGCCTGGTAAAACCTGCAGAAGGATAAAACAAAGTTGGAATGCCATAGAAAAAGTAGGACATGACTATCTTTGTGTTGAGTTTATTTAAGGGAAAAAAAGTGAATTTTGTCACTGTTGCAGTTTGTGAATGCTTTGCACTGGTATAATCGCCAAGGAATTAATGTGACTTAGTAGCCACAACAATAAATATAGCCTCGACAAGGCGATTATCCCATAAGACTAAAATCATGATATAGCATAAATCAATACCAGCCCTAAGTATGTCTCCGGAAGGGGTGCATATTTCTACAGTCGCTGCTAGACTTTGAACTAATTTTGGAATTAGAAGCCGTATGCAATGCAAAACCTGTTTTTCCAAGCGAAAAATTATGGAACATGTATTATAACTGCTCAGAATATATATATATATATATATATATATATTGCTCATAAAATGAGTGCTGGATAAGTAGTCAAGTTTTGAAAGGTGGTTGAAGCACAAATCTGTGTTCTTAAGAACAAGCCTTTCTTCAGTCCAAACAGAATAGAGCTCCTCCATGCTCTGCCTGTGTCTGCCTCTCTGAGAGACTAAATTGTTCTTCTTGTAGGCAGGCACTAGCCCTTTTCAGCCCTGTCCGTTAAGACAAATTGACTCTTTGCCCCACCAGAGAAAGCTGTGCTTAGTGGGAAGGCCCCCTTAGAGTCATTGTGGCTGAAACTGAGTCACGAAGAAAAAAGAGGAGTATTGATGAGCCACAATCTGGCTCTCTCCTTAGGGATGTTTTCTTCGGGACAGAGACACTTCTTGTCTTTTCAAGGTCAATATTAGTGACTCTTAGTAGTCCTTTAAACAAGCAAATCCCACTTGAGCTTGCTTTTCCGGAAGTCCTCTTGTGTACTTTCAATGCCCTGCTGCCCCTTGAGGAGTCACTTGGGAATATACTCATGTGTTGGAAGTGAACCAAGGCTCAGCACTCACAGGCACACCTGGAGCAGTCCGAGGAGACCCCCTTGTGCCTGGTGCTTCTGCCTCTGCCACCTCTGAGCTGAGTGGCTCTGAGGAAGTGAGATCCCTCTCAGCCCCCAGGAAAGCTCTTCCTTAGCGAAGAGAGCCCCAGAAAATAATTCCAGGTCTTGATGTATGAAGTGCCTTCTCTCAGACTTGAACTTCCCACTGAGATAAGTGATGCCTTAACTTCGCCCTTGTACAGTGCTGCAGTTTCGTTAGACAGCTGCTTGTGTTAATTCTTCAGGATGTTCCAGAAATCATCCACATGACTTCCTATAGGAGTGTCATCCGAGTAGCGCCCCCTGGCGCTCTTCCTCACCTTCCTGCTCTCGCCCTCTCATCCTCTCTCCTAATGTGCATTTATTTTTCAATATTGTACACGTTTGCCTTTTGCTTCTCTCTTCTGGAGAAGGCATGCAGATTTCCTTAGCCACGGTGGATGCAATAACTCATCCCTATTTGAAGAATCCTTTTAAACATCAGTTCACATCTTGAAGATTGTTTCCCCTCCCTAACTTTTTTTTTTGTTTTTTTGTCCTCAGCAGAACAAAGGAAAGTGTTAATCTTTTGATAATTGACTCTGCTTTTAATGTAATTTCTCTGCAGATTATTGCATACATCCACAGTCAATTCCAACTAGTATCTGCTTTTAGTACAAACCTTGAACCAGAGACAAGTTGTCCAAGCAGGGGAGCTGAGAATGGCTGATTTGGTGGAAACAAATGCCCAACCCCAAAATGGATACAGGTCAAGTCTACTCTTGGAAAATGAAATTGACATTACTTATTTAGACACAGAGACAAATGTACTTGCAGCTTCATTTACCAGACAGAGCTCTCATACACATAAAGCTTCCTACTCTGATGGGCATCAGTAGGGATTTTATTCCTGTCTTCCTGTAAATGCAGAGCCCGTCTATTGATGACTTTAATTCTACAGGCACTGGTGGTTTGCACTTAGCCTGAGAAATAGCATTAAGTGAGCTTCTCTGATTGGCTCCATGTGTTTTGCTGTGCAGTGGATGGAGTCGGTACAAACCAAGGCATTCTTTCGGAACCTTCCCTTTCTGCCCCCACTTTTCATAATGCAGGGAATTCAACTTATGTAGGCGCTTCCTTCATTATTTGGGTTAATGTGTGCGATATTGATTTGGCTGGTGCGGTTGAAGATGTGAGAGTCTATATTAACACTTGGGTTAAATGGAAAAATATTTATTTAATGCTTATGTTTACTCTTCCTCCTGCTCCTGACCCAGAGAAACACACACGAGGACTGGAGAAGCCCCAACCCTATCTGTCAGGCTCCTTCCTGATTTAATCACATTTCATAGAGCCCCATTTCTGGCAGATATGGCGCCTGACCTCCCCTTTGTCCCTGTCTGGATGAAAGTGTGAGGCTTCGTAAATTTCCCTCAGGCACAAAAACAGTTTGCTTTTCTGCTGGAGGTGAAACGGACTGGGCGGGAGGCACAGCTGGGGCTTTATCTGCCCTTCAGCCACGACCCTGGGCTGATCTCTTTCACTTTGCATGAAAATAAAGACCGGGTTGGGGCTACGACATTCAGCTCTTAACACACTGGAAGGGCAGGGGTGGGGGTGATAAGAACCTTGGAGGCTGACGGTGTAGGGACTGGGTTGGGCCATCTAGAGGGGCTCCAGGGGTAGGAGGTGGCAAGTGCTTCCCATCAGGCGGCCGCGCTGAGCTGCTAAAGCTACTTCAGCAAATGTACCTAGCTCTGCAGCAAACAAAGTGTTGGCACAGCTGTGAGAGCTGCGGGGGCCACGAGGAGGGGAGGAGGTGGAAGGGACAGGTCTGTCATAGCAACTTGCACTGCGCACCCTGGACAGCTCTGCGAGTTATCTGAGAGGCATTTCTGTCCCTTCTTCCTTCTCACTGTTTTAAACATTCAGTAACTGGCCGACCCTTGTTCTCCAATGGGTCAACCCCGCTGCGAGGCCCGCGGCCATTCTCTGTGGGGCTGCAGTCAGCGGATCCATTAGGTTGACTCACGGTGATGGAAAGCTCAGTGGCCATTTGGGTTAGGGTGACATTTATATTTGGACAACTTGTTATTACTGGAAGGCCCCTGGGTTTTGTGGGTAATGTTCTGGGAGCAGGGTTGAGAAGTACTTCCCTGAAAGGACAGCAGGGAAGAGGAGCAAACCCTGCCTGACACGCAAGGAGCCCAGGCAACAGCCTCACATTGGGGATGGTGCCCAGTGGCAGCCTCTCAGAGGCGCCTGGCAGCGGAAGGCCTTGTCCTAAGGTGTTCTACCCACATCTACTAGAGCAGCTGGCGCCTGGTGGAAGGCAGATGGTGTTGGATCCCCCAAGTGTCGCTGTCTAGCAAGATGCCATGTCCACTGATTAAAAATAATTAAACATTCCTTTCTCCAGTAAAGGAGGACTGTACTCATGCCAGGCAGGGAGGTTGACAATGGCATTACCCAGCAAGACGTGGCAGCAGTAGTCAGTGCCCAGGGTAGCAGGTGCGTCTGGCTTGCAGAAGGTGGGGGTGGGAGCGGGGAGGCTTGGGTAGCATTGACAGCAGGGATATATGAGGATGTGTATGCATGCGGGATGTGTGAGTGGGATCATATTGGAAGACTTTCCACTGCTCAGCCTGGCTTATGAAGAGCATTTCCCAAACTCTGAATGGAACAGACACATTTTATGTTCATGCCTAAACCATATGTGCTGATCAGCTAATTCATATCTCTTTGCAATGTGCTGTAGATAAAATATATTAAATGATGCTGTCCATGCCCTCGTCATTTATTTTTGTTTAATTTAGCCACCTTGTCAACTCTATCTATATCTCAATATCAGGAGATTTAATAAGGTAATCGAAATCCAGAAAATTCTCACTCATATTTTAAACAATAACTCAATTGTTGTTTTGCTCTGTTTTTTTTTTTGTTTTGTTTTTTTGTTTTTTTGATTGTTTTGTTTTCCTGAGTGAGACTATTTTCCAAATCTTCCCTGGCTTAGAAAAATGTTTAAATTCTACTGTTTTCTCAACAATGCATTCTTGTCCCTAAGCACATGTCTTCCTTTTCAGAAGCAAGTTCCTAGATATTATCATGAACCTGCTGAAAAGCATGTCCGTTTGCTTTGTATTTGTCAAATTTATAGATGCCTTGCCTATTTTTCACAAAGCTAAGGCACATGGAAGATGACAGTCTGGAGTGATAATTTTATTTCCGGTTAAATGGCTCTAATTTCCCATGTGCCCTAACAGCAAATGTCTTCTTCCTTTGTTGGATTTGACTTAGTCAGTATTTACATGGCAAGTCCCTACACATACCTCCATGAGAGTAAAAGAAACTTGTAGAAGGAACACTGAGCAGCTTGGGATGGAAGGAGTGTGAGTATTCAGGCATTTACACTGGTCTGCTCTTAGGGACCTAACAGGACTCCATCAGCTGTAGAGCACTGTCTGTGTGCATTCACTATATCCCCTTATGAAAGGTAAACCCTTCCAAATCCCCCCTCCCTTCTGGTCTCACTCAGAGGCAGCTTCTGCACCCCCCCCCCAAACCTCCCAGGTGAGTGAGTTGTTGTATGGTATGACTTTGTGCTGGCCCTTGGTTCCAGTCCTCCAAGGTTGTCTTCCCGCTGCTGCTGCTAAACTATTACAAGGAGTGCTTATATATGGTGGCCTTTCTTAGGAAGGCAACAGATTGTAGTGGGAAGGAAGGGGTGAACTGGCTCTTCATGAGGGCTACACATATATTTGCAGTGAAGAATGGGGAGTTTCCCCAGATGAAAGAAAGGATGCAGGGGACACTGGAGAGGGGTGGAAATGCACTCACAGAGGGAGTGGCACTGACCACACAGGCTTCACTTGGCTGATGAAGACCGCCCGCATTTTATAGAGGAAATCACCAAGAAAGTGTTTCCCTGAGTGCTACCCAAATAAGGGCACTGTTTAGCTACTAGGACCTTCCTCACTGTGTTCTCAAAGTGCTGAGTGAGAGCCATGGGAAGGCTCAAATGTCAGCTTCCCCTGTGGTGGTCTGTTGTGCCATTTCAGCACCCATTTGAGCCATGGCCTAGCTTGATTTGCAGAATAGAGGCTCAAGAACACAAGGAATACATTATCTCAGATCCTTTGCAGGGAAGGTTTTACACATCTTCTATCTGCCAATAGATGCTGTTTAATTCTTTCAGACTGCTCTAATGGGGAACCACAGACATAGTGGTTTAAACACCAAATACACAGTTCTGACCTTCATACAGGTTAGGAGACAAGTGTCAGCCCAGTGTTGCAGAGGGTCCTTGTTTCTATACAACTTGTGTGACTTTTATTCTTAAGTGACAGAAAGAAAGCTAGTCAGACCTCTGAGTTGTTGTTCTCTGGGCACTAACCCCATTCATGATGGCCCCACTTTACATCTGAATTCCGTCCTAAAGGACTAACTTCCAAATGCCTCATCCTGGAGTTAGTGTTACAGCACAGACATTTGAGGGGGGTAGAAATAAACAAGTAGTCTTGAGAGACTTGGAAATGGAAGGGAGTGTCTCTGGGGAAGCAGATGCTAGGAGGTGAGACCCAGTTACCATGCATGCCAAGTAGAAGTGCCCACCCCTTTAGTGGAGCTGAGATAGATGTTTTGAAGTAATTGGAAGTTCTTCAGGTACCACTGGTTTTGTAGCAAATCAATTTCTCTAGGACATCATTGAGTTATTAGGTAAGATTTTTTTCCAGCTTTTTTTCTAATGGCATATTATCCACCTGCTTCCCCCCCCACACCCCTAGATTTTATAAACTAAAATTCTTTTACTAAAACTTTTTATAAATGTTAATTCAGTATATCTTATTATACCCAAGTAAAAACATTAACTACTACTCATTTCTTAGAATGTATCTGCTACATGGCACCATCCAAGGATGACCTTTTCCAGATCTGATACAAATTAGATCAAGGGAGGATACATTGGTTAATTCACTAGTAGTGTAACAAAATGACAAGGGGGAAGTACTTCTGCCAATAACAACAAACTGACTTTCCTTTTTAATCAGTATTTTTTTTTACTACAACCATGGGAAAAGACAATAGAAAAGAAATGAAATATAAAAACAAGAACAAGGTAGAGAGTCAGCTGGATAGTCAACGGTAGCCATATATGATAAGAAACTGAATACATATAAAATATCCTGTTCTCTGGTTAGCACAGTTACATGCTACACTCTTTTTTTTTTCTTTTTCCTTCTTCCTTTCTTTTCCTTTTCTTTTTCTCTTTCCATTCTTTCCCTCCCTCCCTTCCTTCCTTTCATTTTATGAGACAGTTTTTTTTTTTTTCTTCTGAGTAGCCCTGGCTGTCCTGGAAGCCACTTTGTGACTTTGTGGAACAGGCTGGCCTCAAACTCAGAGCTCGGCCTGCCTCTGCCTCCTAAGTGCTAGGATTAAAGATGTGCACCAGCACCACCCAGCTCATGCTGTGCTCTTATTCAAAGGTAAAGCATATATTTTCAATGATGATGGCTGCATTATATTACAAGGGAGCTATTGCCACTTAGTGATAGCATAGGCATTACACTGTGATGTATTACCAATGCATCTGCAAAGGTGCTGATATGGACAAGGTTGTGTGCTGCCAGGCATAGAAAAGCAGAGACCATGAACTTCTGTTCACTATACAGAGTGATGAAAATAAGTGATAGATCTTGAGTCATATATTTATCACACTACACTTTTTAAATGCTCTGAAAACACAAATGAAACACAATTGTTTGCTATAAAGTAGTGTGCCATCTTAGTTGAGCAATAACCTTGAAAGTGTTATATTTGGGGCCTTTGGTTATACTGTACTTACTTTTGCTTGATTTGATCTTGGGTTGACTTATTTATCATCGTCCTAGGTTCAATACACTAAATTGGGCACGTGCACACACACACACACACACACACACACACACACACACACACACAAACACACACACACCCGATGTTTGTAATATCCATGTTTGGGTAAGTATACTTTACGTTTTATAACTATGACCTCATGAAAAATTTTGACTATATTCACATATCCTCATCTATATACAATTCCTGATTGTTTATGAGGATTAGTGTTGGTGCTTTTACCAGTGTGTTAAATGTAGTATCTAGAAGATTCTCTCTCAGTCATAGCTCCCTGTTTTCAGAATCATTGTAACCTATTTGGGGGGACAGCCCCCAAATTGATCAATGACACCATCTGTAGCTTGGTAGGATCCTTGGTCAATAACTAATAGTACTATTACCCAAGTTTGAGATGCCTTGTCAAGTGACAGGGGAGTGAAAGTGAGTCAGTCAGACACAGAGAAAACCAGAGGTCTATGGGAAGGAAAAGGTGAGCCATGCTGGTGTTTAAAGCAGCCTCAGGTTGGCAAGTCTTCTACATCACAGTGTCTGCATATTTTTAAGACAGACAGGGCAGTCAATCAGCCTCTGAAGACACTAAGAAAAGGCCTGTTTTAGTTCATGAGGCTTCTGGGAACAATGACATAATCATAACACCCCAGGAGGTGACAGGTTTCTAGAGTGTCCTTGCATCCTGAGTGACCCATCTACTTCCATACCTGTCTGGCTCATTAGGGTCAGGTTACTGATTCCTTCGTGCTTCCTTGATTCCTTCTGCTTCATATGAGTTTTTTGAGAGAGACCTGGCTGCCTAATTTCTTGCCCTGATATGAAAACACCTGAAATTTTACTCCCAGTGGGGTCACAGCACTTAAGACACCTTGGACATTTGCTGTATTCAGATAAGCTCTGGGAAAAGTGTGACTGTGTCATGTTTTCCCTTTCCTTTTACAAGTCACCCTTTAACTCATCAGTGAAGAACACACACAGTTCTTCCAGAGAACTCAGATTCGGTTTCCAGATTCTATGTTAGGCAGCCCACACCACCTATAACTCCAGCTTCTGGGGGGCGGAGTCTGACACCCTTTGTTACCTTCTCTGGGTACCTACAATCACTCAGTCACTTACTCATACCCATATAACACGCACATAGTAATAAAAAAATCAACCTTCTTTTGCTTTCCTCTCTTGAGAATGTTAGAAGTTGGAGAGTCCCTTGACTCAGACATAGAAAGAATCTTAACAATGCAGTTGTAGTTCTTCAGCATTTAACTGCAGGTGAATAATTCTCAGAAAGACAATGCTGCCAACTAATACATGGGCCACTATTTAAGTCACTCTTTAAATGTAGTATTTGATTGCCACGCCACCTGAATGAGAGCTCACAACTGGAATTAGCATAAATAGAAGGCACCTGAGCAGGTCTCCGTACTAGTGAGAATATACCCTAAAATTAAACTATTTTGGCCTTTTTGAAAGTCAAATCATTTTGGTAAATGCCTTTAGAAGCCCCACTGTTATTATGACGACTACTAATTTATACATATATAATGCATCTGGCTTTATTGTATTGTGAAAATTATATTTTAGAATTACTTTACCCACCTGGGAGAGAGCTTAACAGTTATTTCATAATAGTCAGCGACATCTCAGGCGTGATGACGACCAGAAATGCTGTAATATGTCACTTTCTCTAGGGAGGTGGCACAATTTTAAGGGAGTTCAACTTTGACAAGTGGGTCGATGAAGTGTTGGGGACTTCCCCCTACCTGCCACTGCTCCCAGGCCAATTGGATACTTTAATATGTTTTATGCTGGTAAATTGCTGTGTGTTGTTGGAGTTCACAGAGGACCTGGCCCTGGAAGTGGGGTTCTTTCCCACCTTCACTTCACTCCCTAACATGTCTGCCTCATAATACCCTCCTTTTTCTGGGATGGGCTGACTCCTAACTCTGTGAGAGGACAGGGAAGAGAAAGGCAAGACAACAAACGTGATGTCCTTGAGAGCATCTAACAGGCAAACCATTTCCAACAAAGGTTAGAAGTGCCTACAATGGGAAAGAAAAGCAACCTCCCCCACAGGAAGCTCATCTTTGGGGAGAAGACTTGGGAAGTCCACCTGGCAACTTTATCAATGGCTTCTGCTGGACTCGTAAGTCCCTGATTTGGTGGTATTCCCTTACTATCTTTCCTGCTGGTTTTGTTCTTTCATTTGTAAGCCTTACCTGAAGAGAAACTCTGATTTGCCCAGGAGTTTATCAAGAGCTTTAGCTTATTGCCTCAATGAGGCTTCCACCACAGATACTTGATTTCTACTTGGCATTTTGAACACCCAAATTGATATTGATATTTTTACTATCTATCTATCTATCTATCTATCTATCTATCTATCTATCTATCTATCTATCTACCTACCTATTAACTATTATCTGTCTCTATATCTGGTAAATTTATCTAGCATTTATTCTTTCCATCTGCTAATCCTTTTCTTTTACCTTTTATTGCCATATACTTAATGCACTCAATTCATTCAAAACCAAAAACAAGACTATCATAAATAGTTTTCAAGATTTAAAAAAAGAAAAGGTTCCGAAAAATACTCATTGGTTAAGTTTCATCTTTAATTAAACATTAGACTCTCCTAAGGGACTTTAAAAGATATTACTTAAGACCAACTGCTACACTTCAGTGTTTAAGATTTTGCAGATGATTTCAGTGGACAGCTACAGCTGAGCACTGCTGATCCACTTCGGTAACAGTTAAATTTTAATTTATATTATAATTACTTGGGGATGATCCTACTCAGATCTACTGAATCAGATGATAAATGAAATGATAAATAATTAAGTGGTTAAGTTTGAAAATCACTGAACTGTAAGCTATGGGTGAAGTGTTTCTTTCCGGTCCTACTCTGTACCCTGTTTCTCAGTACCTTGCTCTACTCCTATCATTTATACTGTTAAAATGCAGGAATCTCTGTGGGAAGCGAAACATAGCAAATTATCCAGCCACTGTGAGAATGTTCTTAGTTGAGACCAAGGCTACAAATGAGTAGGTAAAGACTGGTAAATTCTACAGATAATATGGAAATCTAGATTCCCTCTGTCATGTCTCCATCAGACTCATAACCTATCCACTGATTACTAAGTGCCACAACCCAATGCCCAATCATGGCACTTTTCCTCACGGCAACAGCAGAAGGAATGATGCCACTGATTAAGCATTAACTGCAATAATGCAATGCTGCTGATACTGTCTCACTTTATTTTTTCTACAATAACCTTATGAAGAACATAAATTATTTTTAGATTCCAGATAATTAACCTAAAATTCAGAGGAACTAGCTCTTATCTGAAGACCCACAGCTAGCGAAAGGCTTAATGAATATCAGACCTCAATTCTCTGGACTCAGGCAATTCCCCTGATGCCTACATTACACTGTATCTACAAGATGTAATGAACAGAGAACTCTGGTTTCACAGATTCGAACAGCTACTGTGCAGAAAAAAAAAAAAAGTAGATGCATTCTTTAGTGCTGCAGAAGTCAGAACACGGATTAGTTCATATAAATTCAAGAGAGGTGCATGTATGCCATGTTAATGTAGTATGACTAAAGTTAATTAGAGTACTGGTAGTTGTTTGTTGAGCACCAGGATGAGTGCTTGTATTAATACTTCTCATGTGTCTCCACAACACCCTAGCGCAGGAGGAACTGTGCTGTCTCGGAGAAGTTAAGAAACTTTCCCAAGGTTATAGGACCCTACAATGGGAGCTGTGGTGGTAGATTTCAGATCAAGTATATAGGAACAAAGTGCTCAGATCAAGCACAAAGAAAATAAATCTGCATCTCTTATTTCTGACACCAAGACAGAATTCACTAATATAAGGATTATGAGTCTGTTGAGATGACTCAACAGTTAAGAGCCTATTTTGTTCTTGCAGAGGACCCACCCGTGTACAGTTCCCAGTACCCATGCTGGGAAGTTCAAAGCTGCCTGTTAACTCAAGCTCCACAAGATTTAACTCCCTCTTCTCTGAGCACCCATGTTCACATATACTAACCCTCTCACAAAGCAGAATTGAAAAATGAAATACATCTTAATAAAAGAATTATCAAATAATATGAAGATGACTTTGCATAATCACAGGTTTCATGTCAGTCTCTAGGACATGTTGAATGACATGAGTCAGCTTGCCTCAGTTCCTTGACTGGATAATAGTAAATGTCTATCTTATAGATGTAACATTTATATCAACAGTGACTAAACCCTTTTGGAATGAATGCTTTTGGCTTCAGTAGCTGCTTATTTTTTATTACCATGTAGATTGTTTCTTTCTGTAGATAACTTCCCATTTTTAGCTCTAGCCTTCTCAATAATGTTACAAAAGCTCAGACAATCACAGTAAACATTAAACAAGTGAGGCCATATCAAAGTAGAAACAGACTAACAACAAAAACTCCCCCCGGTTGTGTGCAGTTTCTCCCATCAGCTTGAGCCCACTGCCGCATCAGCTCCAAATAACACACAGAGATGCTGCATTAGATACAAATCTGTTGGCCAGTTACTAGCGTTTCTTATCAGTTAGCTCTGTCTTAAATATTAACCCATTCATATTAATCTAAGTGTTTGCACGTGGTCTTATCATACTGGAGAGAGGGTCTGGCCCTATTCTCTCAAGTCTCTACATCTCAAATCTCGCCACTATATCTCCCAGAATCCTTGTTTTCTCCTAGTCCCACCTATCTCGCCTTCCTATTTGCCAACAGTGCTTTATTTATTAACCAATGAGAGAAACATACTTGCAGAATGGCATCTCCAATCATCTCTTCTGTCTAAATAAGAAGAATTTTAACCTTAACATAGCAAAATATATAACAAAACAGTTATCAAATAAGAACCACGGCTAACAATATTCAGTCCATTAACAATTAGCAAGATTTCCATCATCTATCCTATCTTTGTGAGTCTAAAGTCCTATATGTAACTTATCTTTAATCCTAACTAAGGCAAATTATAACCATAACTATCTGTCTTCAACTCCATCAAAGACCACAGAAGGATGATATATAAACTCTAATAATAACAGAGACATTTCTCCTAGTCAGTCACCAGAAGTTCTTCTGTAATGTTCCATCTTCAGCCCATAGGCCATAGTGTGTCTGGAAGACACCACAGCAAAGCGGGAATCTTTAAACTGTCTACCTGTTTTGGCAGTTTGTCAGTCACTTTTCTCTGTGTCCTGCAGAATGTCTGGCGGACTCTTCCATGAAGCAGGAACTCTGTAGCAATGTCCATCTTGAATCATCAGTCACTTTTCTGTGGGTCCTGCATGTCCAGTTTATACAGCATCAAGTCAAACAGTCCGGACAAGAGCAGTATCTTGCCCAAATGGCTAGTCTTGCCATATTGGGAATAAACTCCATAACAAGTTTCTTTGATGTCCATCTTCCTTTCTGACACAGGTGGTGTTGCCAGGAGCAGTTGTGCCTCACTGTGAAGAAAAAATTCTAAACCATTTTAAATGCCATATTCTGTAGGTCTTTGAAGGGTTTGAAGAATGCCTGTCCTTTTGAAATATGTCTCTATATCTAGAAACTAACTAAACTATAAGTTTTGACTATCATGGGTAACTATCTACTTAATTATACATTACATTTTTCAATGAACTATATAAACACAATACCTAAACAAGAGGAGAAATACACTTCTCACAAAATTGACCTTAAAGTTGTATAAATAAGTAAAAGTCCATTCCAAAACAAAGTATTAATATCTATACCAAAATCCCCTTTTTACCTTTAAAAATAGATTGGCAGTGGTCATTAACCATTTATAACCAAACCAATTTAAAGGAAAATAAACATTTATAAACAATATTTGAGGACTTGAGTGTCATTCTTTCGAAACTGCCTCCTGCTGGTAAGGGGCGCTGTCATGAGGATCCTAAGAAGATGCAGAAATCCTGGCTGTAGTCTGTAGGGCTGCTTTGTCCAGCTGTTTTGAATGTTAGATCACCTGGGACTCTGTTTCAGGGGGTCTGGCTTGATCAAACCATCTTAGTCTGGAAGGAATCCACAGCTTTTCATTTTCTGTGGAATCAAAAATAGAAATCCTTTTCCCCAGTAACTTGTCCTTAGACTTAAATTTGGAAGTCAAATCATTTTTGAAATATATAAATTGGATTAATTTAGCAGCATTGACAACCAAGTGTCTTGTAGCAATTATTTCTTCCTTATCAATTGACCAATTCAAAGACTACATCATAGCATATAGTATCCAGGCTTTTTGTGTGCTTTTCCTCTTCACATGGCTTTTTTTATTAGTCTATTTTTTTTTACTTTTATTCTTTTATTTCTCTGTGTAACATTGGCTGCCCTGGAATTTACTCAATGCACCAGGTTTACTCTGAAATCACAGAGATCCGCTTGCCTCTGCCTCCTCAGTGCTGGAATTAAAGGCGTGTGCCACCACACCCAATTATTCTCTCTAGATGCTCATACACACCATTAAGTTGTTAGCAGTGCTTCTTCAAAGCTGTGCTGGTTTTTGCTGCTTATGATGAGTCAGGAAACCTCTCTTAAAGGAGCTGCTCAAATCTCTGCTTGTCTCTAGCAAAACAGAGCCCAACCAAGAATAATGCTGCTACCAAGAAGCCTTGCTTGTATCTGTTATTTTGTTTATAAAACCCCTTTTTAAGCATTTGTCAAGTTTTAAGTGGAAGTTTTTAGTAACCACGTTGTAGGTGCCATTTTATTATGAGCAGTTTTCCCTCCAGCCTGGTCCCACGGAGGCATCAGCCACAAATAACACACAGAAATGCTGTATGAGGTACAAATCTGCTGGTCAGTTACTAGTGTTTCTTATTGGCTAGCTCTGTCTTAAATATTAACCCATTTCCATTAATCTAAGTGTTTCCACGTGGTCTTATCTTACTGGAGAGTGAGTTCAGACCTCTTCTCTCAAGTCTCTACACCTTGAATCTCCCCACTACATCTCCCAGAATCCTCGTTTTCTCCTAGTCCTACTTATTTTGCCTTTCTATTTGCCAATAGTGTTTTATTCATCAACCAATAAGAGAAACACATTTAGAGAATTGTGTCTTTCTGTAGACAATTTCTCATTTTTAGCTGTAGCCTTTTCAATAATGTTATAAAAGCTCAGACAACCACAGTAAAATTAAACAAGTGAGACCATATCAAAGTAAAAACAGACAAATAATACCCCCCCAAACAGCCAACAGCATGAAAAATAAACCTACAATGTAGTAGAAATTGTTCAATAATCATATATGTTAGAAAGGATTAAAATTCAAAATTCTGGGAGGAACTCACACAATGTAATAGCAGAAAATGAAACACCCCAAGGGGGGCGGGTAAAATGTGTTCAAGATTTGAACAGATATAAATGGCTAACAAGTACATAAAAATGTGCCCATCACCACAAGTCACTGGGGAAATGCAAATGAAATCCCAGAGAGATGCCACTCACACACGTTAGGATGGCTATGATTTTACAAAGCAGTACCAGTGAAGATGAAGAGTACAAGGAACCCTTTGCATGCTGTAGGTGGGGATATAAATTAATGCAACCATTATGATAAACAGCACGGATATTTCTCAAAAAAATTAAATATAGAATTATTATGTGGTCTAAGAATTCTACCTCTGGGAATATATCTGAATGAAATGAAGTCATTATTTTCAAGAAATATTCACTTCATATTTACTGCTGTATGATTGCAGTGTGACTTGTAATATAGTCATTACAAATGAGATGGCCAGAGTGTCCATAAATGGAAGAATGGATGAAGAAAATCTACACACACACACACACACACACACCAAGATGTTATTCATCCATAAAAAAGAAGGGAATCCTACTATTTGGAACAACATGGACAAATCTTGAAGGCATTTTGCTAAGTAAAATAAGTGAAACCAGAAAGCTAAATACTATATGACCTCATTTTTATGTTTAATCTTAAAATGAGTTCATAATGAGATTCATGGCTACCTTATATGCCATTATAGAGCCTTCGTCCAGTAGCTGATGTAAGCAGAAGCAAACACCCACAGCTGAATACTGAGCCAAACTCCTGGAATCCAGTTGTAGAGAGTGAGGAGTGGTGAGCACAGGGATCAAGACCATACTTGGGAAACCCACAAAAGTAGTTGACCTGAACAAGTGGGAGCTCATGGACCTCAGACTGACAACTTGAAAACCAGCAAAAGATGGAACCAGGCCACCTGCACATAGGTGCCAGTTAGGTGGCCTGGAATGTCTATGGGGCCCCTGATAATGGAACAGCTTTTATACATAGTGTAAGAATGAATATTGGGAGCCCATTCCCCATAGAGGGTTACTCTCTCAGCCTAGACACATCAGGAAGGGCCTAGGCCTTGCCACAAATGATGTGACAGATTTTGATGATCCCCCATAGAAGTCCTCACCCATTTTATGGAGCAGAAGGGTGTTATGGGGGTTGGTGATGGGAGAATGGGAGGGAGAGGGAACTGGGATTGATATACAAAATAAGATTGTTTCTAATTTAAATAAAATGGGAAAAATGTTGAGTTCAAAGGAAACAAAAACAACAACAACAAAAACAAAAAACAAACAAACGAAACACAAGAAACAATGCTGTAACTGCCAGGGCCTGGGAGGTGGTATTCAGGCTGGAAAGATAACAGTCAAAGGATGTGAACTCTTGATTAGGTGATAAATTCAGGGGAACTAATGCAGAATGTGGCGCCTACAGTAACTAACACTGTCTTGTTCACTTCAAATTTGTAGAGTCAATCATAATGATCACCATGATCAGATAGATGGAACTTATGCAAAATGACAGGTTAATTAATTTGACTGTAGCAATCATTTCAAAATATCTATGCATCCCTTAAATATGTAGAATTTTATCTATTGAGCATAACTCAGTAAAATTGCAAGCAATGACACAAAGATCTGGTGATTTTAATGTGATTTCTTTTTTTTAAACAGTTCATGGAATATGGCTACCTTAAAATATAATCCTTAAAACTAGATGCACATATGATAGTGATGTGGCAAGTGAGTTGGCTGGACTCTCATTTACCTTGATTAAGTAGAAATCATGATTAGGTAAAGCAAAGCTTCTTTTGTGTTGGTAGTCTTGGGCTACACTCTACATAAACATGGCTAAAAGACTCTAAGGCTTATATTTCCAAGCCTTGACATCTGCATACATGGTTCCTTAGACCTTAGAAGCCAGAGACTTATAACTTTAGATGGTGCAATGCATTGAGGAGCTTATGGCTTTGCTTGTTGCCTAGCTCTGGGGGTCTAACACAAGCTGGAACTCTAAGTAGCAGCTAGTAGAAGCAGAAGTGTTCAACAGTTAGCACAGTCACTCTTGGCAGCTCATGAGGCTTGAGTGTTGGAACTTAGCCCTTCAAGGCTTGTCAGCTCCCAGGACATTTCCCCCTGACCCAGGCCTGAATGTCTTACCCTTGGCTCTCTGGTGTCTTCCGTCTCTTGCAACCTTGGGTCTCTATCTTCCCTATAATCCCAATGTCCTTTAAGTTTCTAGTGCCTTTAGCGCTTTCTATCCCTGCCTGGCTTCTGGAACATTCAGCTCTTCTTTTGTCACTGGTGCTGATGCTGCTATGCTGCAGCTACCAAGGAGGCAGCTGCTTTTATACTCTAAGGTACCTTTGTGTGGATGTTGTTACTGGCTGCCCTGTCAGGAGATGCTGCTGTTGACACCTGAGTGTTCCTCACAAAAACCTCAGTGTCTTAAAATCCATGGAGATATTCTTGTTTTTTGATATACTGTCCAACTTAGACATTTCCTATTGACTTCCTGTAACCATAGTTAAGTGTTTGGCATTTGGCCTACTTCTTCTGAAAAATATTTTAGTCTTTAGTTCCTCTGTTGATAGCTTTCATAATTCCATCTCTTGCTCCATTTATTATAAATATTCTCATGACTTTCTTCTTCATAAGATTAAGATGCCATCTTTGTTTCTAAATCTTTTTCTTTTTAATTGTGTGCCCCTATTCTCCTAAATTCTCCACTCTTTCATTGTCCAAGCTGACAACATTCCAATGTGGCCTTTTAGGCAACTATCAATCTATATTTAACTTTAAGTTATAGGAAAGTTAGAGTTGAAGGTCACTTGGTAGCCATTGATATTTTGCTCAAGTATTTATTTATGACCACCCCCCCCCCCCCAAAAAAAAAGCAGTGTGCTTTGATTTCAGTGTTTGGTTTTGTAATTTTTTCATTCCCTTTATGATTTTTCTTTACCATAGCAGATGCACTAAAACCATGACTTTCCTTAGGATCAGATTAGAATCCCAACATCTGAGTCACATAGAGTCAGGGCTCACTCAGAAAATTGGCTGAATTGTCTTCTCTGTGAACCTTTCTCAAAACCTAGTGTTGCTGCTGATGCCTGATTGTTGCTCTTTGTTAATGTACTTTTCTCTTTTTCCACCCCACAATTATTTAGCACATTATCTTTACTGATAGTGTCCAGAAATGTCAAAATAATTAGTTTAGTTCCCATTCACCTTGGTCATTATTAGCTAAGTCTTTTGTGTTTTGAGATACATGTAACTATATAATTCTGGATAATAATTCTCTAACACTTCCATCGAATATTTCCTCCCTGGCATTTTATTTTATATCTCTTCCTGAAATTTCTACTAAACAAATGTCCAATACTCTTAACTTTCATCACACTGACTCATTATCTTTTTATTTTCTTCAGGTACAAAGTTCATATAGAGCAACTTGTACAGTAGCAAGACACACAGAAAACAGACCAGTAAATGTTGTGATGTAAAAGATGTATTTGTAAAAAGGTCAAGGAAGCATGGAGTTCAGTGATGCTTATAACTTCATGTATTTTGACAATAGTGATACCAACACCAGTTTGCCCATACCATACCCATTAATTTGTCATAGGTTTTTATCTTGACAAATCATTATTTTAGCTTTTAAAAGCTCCTTCTTGTTCCTTCTGCCACTGCACCTAGACTTGTTTTATGAATATTTAATATTCTTGAATGCTATTAGAATATATTAATATTTGTATCCTCTCTTCATTCGTGTGTTGAAGCACTGAACCTTAGTATGATGGTGTGTGGAGATGAGGGACATGGAAAGGTAGTTAGGTCATGAGGGTGTGGTCCTCCTGACAGAATTAATGCCTGTATAAAAACATCTCTTCCTCCTCTGCCTTACTCTCCTTTCCTGATATAAGATGTCATTAACCCAGCTGACCACCAAGTCCTCACAGTAACAATCTATACCACTGCTCTAATATTGTACTTCTAGATTTGAAAACTAAGTTTCTATTGATTTAGTCACCCGCTTTATGGTATTGGTTTGTTTGTCTTGTTTTTTCAAGACAGGGTTTCTTTCTCTGTGTAGGTTTGGCTGTCCTAGAACTTGCTTTCTAGGCTAGACTGGTCTTGAATGTATAGAGATCCACCCGTCTCTGCTTCCCAGGTGCTAGGATTAAAGGCATGTGCGACCATTACTAGGCAAGTTGATGCTATTGTTGCAGAAGTCCCAGTGACTAAATTATGTCACTGAATGTCTGCATAAAATGAAGGCACCAAAAAGCATCTCTTTAGCTCCTAAGTCATGTCCTCCCCTCCTTCTTTTTTCTTTCTCTCCTTCTTCTTCTCCTTCTTCTCTTTCTTTTTCCTATTCCTCCTCTTTCTCTTTCTCCTCCTTTTTTCTATTCTTCTGCCTGCCCTCCCTCTCTTTTCCCTTCCTCTTCTTCCTCCCCCCTCTTCCTGTTGGGCACATTATGATGAGGGTTCTGGCTGCCTCTTTGGATGCCATTCTACTACATTCAGGAGCCTGATGCTTACTCTGCTTTATTCCATAATTCCAGTTTACAGAATTGGTAAAATGTCTCATTAATTTAGGCTGATCTGTTTTTATTTCTTACCATCTCTTTTATCATAAATTCATTAAGCTGTTAAGAATGTGCAATAAAATGTAACTATTATCTTACCATTAAATTTTTAGAAATGCTTTTGGAAAATATTATTTTAATGATTACCTTTTTGAGTATAGGAACAGGGGGCTAGTCATGGAAAGTAATTTGTATGGGTAATGATAGAGTCTGAGCTGAAACAAAAAATGTCTCTGGGTAGGGTAACTAGGGTTGGAGAGGTTTGTGGTTCTTAAGAAGCAAATTGCTGTGGATTGATTGTACCTTCCTGCCTTTTCTCGCTCACACAGTGAAGGCTTCACTCACAATTGATGGGAGATGTCAGTCTGTAAATAGGTTTTTCATACTGGTTAATGAATAAAGCACTGTTGGCCAATAAGAAAACAAGATAGGAGGAACTAGGAGACAAGGAGGATTTGAGGAAGTAGGGAGGAGCAGACTGGGGAGAGCAGAACACCAGCCTGCTCTCTGGTAAGATGAGACCACGTGGAAATACTTAGATAGAAATGTGTTAATACTTAAGACAGAGCTGGCTGATAAGAAACTAGTACCTGGCCAACAGAATTATGTAGCGTGTCTCTGTGTTATTTGGGGTTGGTGCCATGGTGGGTCCAGGCCGGCAGGAAAAACCTACTCATAACATATGGCGCCGCAACGTGGCTAATAAGAACTTCCCCTTAAAATTTAACAAAAGCTTAAAAAAGGGTTTTTAGAAACAAAAGAACAAAAACAAACAAGGCATCTTGCTAACAACATTTTTCTAGGTTGGACTCTGTTTTGTGAGAGACAAGCAAAGATTTGCATGGCTCCTTTAAGTGAGATTTCCTGACTCAACATAAGCGGGAAAAAACTGCAAGGCTTTTAAGAAGTACTGTTAACAATTTATTGGTGTGTACAAGAGCTGACAATGGCAGTGACCACATCTCCAAGTTGGTAGCATGCTGCTGGATGGCAGTGTAGACCAAGGTGGTGAGCACAGCTCACAGTTCTGGTGGTAAAGGTACCCACCGCCATCTTGGATAGGACGCAGCTAATACAGCTATGACTTTCATTTTATTAATGTTGTTGTTTACCAGATAAAGGAGTTGTGGCCATAAAAAGATAAAGATTTACAGTAAAGACAAATTCACATTAAGAAACCCTCTAAAGGTTTACAGTGTGTTTTAAAATATACATAGGCTTGGAGAGAAAAAGAAAAAGGATAAAATGGTTTGAAAAAGAATAAAAAGACAGAGGGGCTAGGTGTGGTGGCACACGCCTTTAATCCCAGCACTCGTGAGTCAGAGGCAAGTAGATCTCTGTGATTGCAAAGTAAACCTGGTATGCAGAGTGAATTCCAGGACAAATAAGAGTTACACAGAGAAACCCCATCTCAAAAAAATGAAAAAATAAAAAGTAAAAGAAACAGAGTAATAAAAAAAGCCACATAAAGATGGAGAGAATCTGGATACTGTATGGTATTATATTGCCTTTGTATCGTTTGACTGCTGAGGAAATAACAACTGTTAAAAAAAATGCTGCTGGATCAATCCAATTTATATATTTTAAAAATGCTTTGACTCCAAAATTTAAGTTCAAGGGCAGGTTACTGGGGAAAAGGATTTCTATTTTTGTTTCCACAGAAAATGAAAAGCTGTGGATTCCTTCCAGACTAATGTGGTTTGATCAAGCCAGACCCCCTGAAACAGAGTCCCAAGTGATCCAACATTCAAAACAATTGGGACAAGGCAGCCTTGCAGACTACAGCCAGCATTTCTGCATCTTCTTAGGATCCCCATAACAGCACCCCCTACCAGCAGGAAGCAGTTTGAAAATAACGCTGCCCAAATTCCCAAATATTGTCTATAAATGTTTGTTTTCATTTAAATGGACTTGGTTATAAATAGTTAATGACCACAGTCAATCTTGTTAAAGGTAAAAAGGGATTATGGTATAGATATGGATACTTTTTTTGGAATGGATTTTCATTTATTGATACAATTTAAGGTCAATTCTGTGATATCTATATTTCTCTTGTTTACATATTGACTTTATATAGCTCATTTAGAAATGTAATGTATAATTTAGTATAGATTTTAGATAGTTATCTATAATAGTTAAAACTTATAGATAAGTTAATTAGGAATTCTAGATATACAGAGATGTATTTGGAGATTAATAGGCAAATAGGCATTCTTCAAACCTTTCAAAGACCTACAGAATATGACATTTAAAATGGTTTAGTGTTTTTCTTGACAGTGAGACATAAATGCTCCTGGCAACACCACCTGCATCAGAAAGGAAGATGGACATCAAAGAAACACGTTATGAAGTTTACTTCCAATATGGCAAGACTAGACATTTGGGCAAGATACTGCTGTTGTCTGGACTGTTTGACTTTATTCTGTATAAACTGGACATGCAAGACCCACAGGAAATTGACTGCTAATATAAGATGGACAGTGGTACAGGGTTCCTGCTTCATGGACAGTCTGCAGGACACAGAGGAAAGTGACTGACAAACTGCCAATACAAGAAGACAGTTTAAAGTTTCCTGCTTTGCTGAGGAGTCTGCCAGAGACACTATGGCCTACAGGCTGAGATGCAGCAGTCTGAGACTTAGTGAAGAGCTCACGCATGGAACAGCTCTCTCAGCTCAAGTTAGAGGCAAGTGCTAGTGGCTGGCTGTTTTCCTCCCTGATCTTCAGGCAAGCTTAATAAATCAAATGTTATATATCACTACACTATGTATCTATGATGTCATTCTATCATGTATCTATTTTTGAGACAGGATCTCATTGTGTATGTCTGGCTGGCAGATGAGACAGGTCTCAAACTCACAGATATCTACCTGTTCCAGCCTCCTGAGTGCTGGGATTGAAAGCATACTGATATTGCTGATAAAGCATACTGGGATTGCTGCCATACTGATAGGTTTTCTACAGTGATAGGGTTGCTGAACCACTCATGCTCTTGCAACCAAGTCCCAATATATTCATTGGTTCATCATGATGGGCTCATATGAAACCAGTCATTTATTTGGCATCCCTCTGTGCCTTGGGTGGATAGTGGTAGACTCCCTAGGAAAGTCAAGCAGCATGACTACATCTACTATAGGGTCTTTAGAAAGCTCTTAAGGTTAGATGAAGTCACGAGGATGCAAGACTCAGGCCATCTAGGAAGAAAACTATTCCTGTCTACCATGTGAAGATCCAAAGCTTCCAGCTTCCAAAACTACAAGAAAAATGAACTCCTGTTGTCTTAGATTTCAGCCTGTGCTCTTTTGCTTTGACAGCTAAAGGCAGTGAGACACTAAAAATAAGTCCAGAGAGAAGTTGAATATTTTCTATGGGGCAGAGTTCTTTGCATGAAAACTTTTGGAACTTGAGCCAACGGATCTACTGAATGAGGTTCTGGTTCTGTTATTGACCTCAATGGCTTTTTTTTTTTTGTACAGCCACTTATGACATTGGGCTACAATTTTCTACTCTGTAGAATGGAACAAATTCTATTTTCCGAGTCTTGGTGTATCAAGCAAGTTATACTATCCCACAATTACTTGTAACATGCTACTTATTTATTTGCAATTGGTTTCCTCAAGTGATCTATAACATTGGTTGTTGAGTCTGTGAGCTAGAAAAGATAAATAAGTACTAATGGCTATGGCTGGCATGGTGCTGGGCACGCAGCATGTGCCCACTGAATTCAAATAAAAAGCCAGTGTGTAACCAGATGGCTATAAAAATCTATGGCTTTCTGCTGGTGGTCCCCATAGGGAAGCTCATGGAGATCTTGGCAGCAGCATCCTTCGCAGGGCTAAAAATCCATGTTTCTCGTTTTCCCTCGGTCAGCCTGAGACAGTGTCTCTGGCATCATCTCTGCTAGGAGTCTTAACCTCCTGTGAAGGCTCAGAACCTTTGGGGCAACTAGTACTTAAAACTGATTTGTTTTTATATGGATGTGTGTTTGTGTGTATCTGTGTGTTTATGTGTGTATATGCCATGTGTCTGTGGGTACTGTGCAGAGGGTTTCTGGTTTAGTTGGAGAGGGAATTACAGGCAGTTGTGAGACACTTGTCTTGGGTGTTAGGAAATGAATTCAGGTCCCTTGGAAGAGTGCCACGTACTCTTAACTGATGACCCATATTTTCAGCCCCAAGACTAACATTCTTAATAAGAGATATTTGACTAATACTTTATCTTTATTTACAGACAGATCTTCTCTAGTGAACTTGTTGTATTGGAATAATTTTTATGCTCAGAATTTAGTCTTTTGCCCACCACCAATATTTATTTTACTGGAAACTTTTCTTGCACAGGGGCGTTAGAATTTCTGTCTTTGTTCAGTTAGTTCTTCAGGACCTTCTGAAGTCTTTCGTGCACATCTGTCTTTCTGCACACATCTCAGACACAAGGTCTCATTTCTGTTTGCACTTAATTGAATGAGATCAGACTCTTACTCTAGGGATGTGTGGCTGCCATTTTCAACTTTATATTTGATGTGAATAATGGCACAAGAGGGATTCCTGATGAGATTGTTGAAGCAGCTATAGGCTCCTTCTGTGGGAGCTTCTAGTCCCATTGTCAGAGCCCATGTTGAACACAGGCTGTATGTTCTTGACCTTTAACTGAGCCTGGAGATGAAAGCCACTTTGACACTGATCTTTGTCAGCCATTCGCCCAAAGGGCATCCTGCGCTGCTGATACAATTTTCTATTTTGAATGTAACACATAATCTTCCATTGCTCTCTCTTGAAGTGAGAGTGGTAACAATTTAATTCACTATTCCCAGCAATGATAGTGGGTTTCCTTGGTGCCAGATGCACACCATGTTAGTTTCTTCCATAATTTGACTTTGATGCTTTACATTCTGCAAGGTAGCTTAGAACATTTTTTTCAGCCTCTGCCATTTTTATGTTTTGTAGTATTTGCACATAACTGCAATAAATTATTTTCTTTCCATCTGAATGCTTGTTTATCCATTACATATTTATCAGGGACCTTCTCTTTAAAGTATGAGCTTCTAACATTTCAAAAATTAGCTGATGATATCCATGAAGTTTTCAAGCCACTAAGCTGAACAAGTAGAACAACACATGGCTAAGTTTAAAAATTGTGTAGCTCTGTGTAGCTTTGTGAATCTAAGTGTGGTACCTCCCAAAATCCAGAAGAGGGTGCTGATATCTTAGAGCTGGAGTTATAGGTAGTTGTGACCTGTCTGATGTAGGTGCTGGGACACAAACTCCGGTCCTCTGAGAGAGTAGTAGTATGCTCTTAATCCCTGAGCCATCTCTCCAGTCACCACTTGACTAATTTAACACTATCTTTCAAGTAGATTGTTTGTATTTCATGTGCTGAGTAAGTGCACATATTAGATATGTGTATGATTATACACGCATATGTAGTTCTGGATCGATATAAATCAGATAGTATTGGCAATTTTCTCTCTATACTGCTAAGGCTAATATGTCAGAAAAGTGTATAACTTTTTTGATTAGTAAAATGCTGCAACACTTTTTAAAAGTAGCTGGATCCTCAGAAACTCTCAGAGTTCTTCAGGATACATATGATATTTCCACATAACTAAAATACATTTCAAGTAAATTGCCCAAGGGTACTGCATAAATAGGAGGTAGAGCTGGGCTAGGTTGATTCTTAATGTGGTATTCTTTTGACTGGAGACCCTTGCCCTCAAGGAGTTTATGATTTAGATGTTATTAAGACATGCTCATGCACATTAATCAGTTAAACACAGCGTGACAGTGTGCAATTATGTGCTTTTTATGATAGAAATGTAGCAGATTTCCAGAGACAAAGGCAGCCGCGTTGACCTGAATAACTGAAGAGCTTCTTGGAGAAGAGGTAAATCTTGAATAAGGGTGAGGGACGAAAATTCACAGTTCTGTTAGGGAAGAAAGAAAAGTCTTGAATATCAGCCTGAGAACCATGGGGCTTTATTCTGTCGTTAGGAAGAACACTGGTGACGGTAAGTAGCTTGCTACAATAAGCAGTTTCACTGAGGGTAATTTGTAGTGGGGATTAAAGTAAGACGATTCTGCAGATTTCAAGTAGTACCATTTTGGAGAGCTGGGGCAATATTGTGCTGGGCTCTCGCTGGCTCCTTTTGTCATCTCTCTTCTGTTGGGAGTGTAAAGCTTGTAGGGCCAGCTCTGTCTGCTGCCCTTGTCCCTTCGCAGCAGGAGGCTGTGGCTGGGCCTCCACCCTTTTGACTGTATCTGTCCTAGGGCAGCAAACCAGGGTGATCATGTCTGCCTGACCGTGTGTGTGTGTGTGTGTGTGTGTGTGTGTGTGTGGCCCACTCTCTGCAATGCCAAGGCAGCTTCATATGTCGGGGACCTGTGAAACTGCTCAGAACATCCGGGATAATTTACTAGCGGGTAGATTCTGAGTCCATCAGTACTGGCAACTCTGACAAACATACAAGCTCAGGTTCATATTTGGTGAGTGTCGATGAAAACGAATCCTAGCAGGATCTTGAAAAAATGTAATATCGCAGGATTTCCCCAATATTACTACAGTCAGCTTAATTTTGCCCCCTTAAAGACGGCAGTATAATATCCTCAAGCTCCACAGGCATGTGTGATGTGCACGCTCATTTGTTATGAAACATATGAGCATATATATATATATATATATATATATATATATATATATATATATCCATTTCTTGCATTTCTTGCTTGGTCTTTTCCTCTGCTCTTCCAATTTTTTGTTTGTTTTTTTCTTCCATTTCTTTTTTTTTTTCAGTAATAATGTTTTTATTTAAAAAATAATTTTGAAACTGAGAAAAGTTTGAAAATTATTTTCATTTGTGAACGATCTTTTTTATTTATTTATTTTTTATTTTACACGTCGATCCCAGTTCCCTCTCCTTCCCTCACTCCCTCCCTCCCTCTTACCCTCTCTCCCCCCCTCACATGCACCCTGACCATCCTCCCCTCCCATCCATCCACCCCAATTTCACATGTAAGGCAATACCACCCAAGTGGGGTCATGTAAATCTGTCAAGTCATTTGAAGTAGGGACTAGGACTTCTCTCCTCTTTCTAGGTTAAGGGAGTATCCCTCCATGGGGGGTATTTCCGCAATATGAGCATATATTGAAGTAATCTGCCCTGGCTTTCCTTTTGGGGGGTTGGGGTAGGCCTCAGTCAGCAGAGATCATTTGCACCATATGGAGATGTGGTGAGGAGGGATACTGAAGTGTGCAAATTGCACAAGTGCCATCCTGAAGATAAGCATGACTTTGAATCATGCAGGGCCTATGGGAGGGGCTTCAAATGGGGAATGAGGCTTAATTCATATGGGTAAGTGACGTAGTATAGCCTGTGGAGTTGATGGAGGACCACTCACAAGTGTTCTAGGAGATCCAGGTGACTGGAGATGGTGTTTAGATACATGGTCCCTCTGACTTGAGTACGCTGGATCACGTGGGGGAAATGGTGGAATGACTGACATTAATAGCAGTCTACATGGCAGACAAGCGTGCATTAACCAGAGTTCTCCAGAAAAGCAGGACCACCTTTGAGGGAGAGCAAGATAGTGTGAAGGTGGGGAGGAGAGGAGGGGAGAGGCTGGTTGATTTGCTTAGCCTGAGAAATAGGGGGCCAGCAGGTGGATTCAGGGAAAGAGCTGAGGTCAAAGGGCAGCCTAGGAGACAATTCCCTGTCATTTGGAGGAATCCAGTCACAATCTTTTTTTTCTCTTAGAGCCCTGATCATGTTGGATAGATCTATGGCACAAAGGCTACTGGTTTTCTAAAATTAATGTCTTATTAAAGGTTGCAATCACAGCAAGGCTGGTGCTTCACCTAACAGCTGGAGACATCACCTGCTCAAGTTGACATATAAAGTGAGCTGTCACAGGAGCCAGTAAAGTTTTGTGACACTTGGATGAAGAGATATCTTGGCAGTGTGCCTCTGCATACTTGCTGAGCAGATTGGACTAAGGCTTGTATAGTATGTTATTGCAATGTGTGTATATACTTGTAGAATGAATTCTCACTTGATTCTTCATATCACCAAGGGTTTCTAGGATCTAAGGGTAAGCACAAAAACAAAATGAATAATAAGCAAAGACATCCCAGCTCAACTACAATGTTTCTCCATCACATTCCTTGAGTTCCTGTGTAGGTTTTGGCCCTCTTTAAGCTGTCACTTGTTAGGTGGCCCACACAGACTCATGGCCTACAAAGAAGCCCCAGGTGGCATTTGTCAAAATTTTGCTTCTTCATACCCCTAAAGAGGCTTTCAGGCTTAAACATGGGTCCCACTATGAAAATTTCTGCTTCTCATATAAAAATAGAATCTCCATAAACTCTTGTCCTCGTCCCTAAGCACCTTGCCGAACTCACAGTCAGAATGACAATAATAAGAGCTAAGAAAAAAGACAGGGGGAAAAAAGTGAAGCTTCTTTGGGGAAAGCTATACTTTAAAACACTTAACACAATGTTATATGGGATCCCACATCTGGTTTTTCTACATTTATCATACCAATAAAGCATGCACCTGTTGGTTTTTCAACACAAGCCATATTTCTCATCTGCCTTACCTGACCTTGTCACAAGACATTTCCTCTTTAGCACTCACTTGTATTTTTGTACTGAGTGCAAGTTGGAAGTGGCTGTGAAAGAAAACAATTTCTTCTGACATCTCATGGATGAGCCATTTATCTCCCTATGGAATACAGAGAGGTACTGGAGAGCCAGAAATATTTCCAAAAGGGTGTAAGACTTCTCTTTCATTTCCATGATCATGCATGCTGCATACGTGTTTGTAATATATATCTAATAGATGTCAAAATATGCCTTTGGTATTACTATAGGAATGGTTGTTTCCATCTGAAGATCTATGCCTTGAAGGAGGGACAGACTAAGAGGGAACACATGTCCCAGGTACTGGTTTCTTTTCAGTCTTTCATTTATTTTTATTATGGAAAATTTCCAATATACAGGTTCAATACAGGATCTAGATTGTTTGTATGCTCTCAAGTTCCCCCCTTTTTGCTTGAAATCGAACTCAGGGCATTCCATATGCTAGACAAGTTCTGCACTGATCTAGGTCTCCAGGACCCCTTTTATTGTTTTGGTTTTGGACAGGATCTCACTAAGTTGCCTAGGCTGACCTTGAACTCACATAGCAGTAAGAAACCACTGAAACTCTAATCTTCTTGTTTTGATTTTTAAGGAGCTACGAAAGGGACCTGCAGGTCCAAGTCCAGGTCTCTTTGTATCTTTTGAAGAAATTCATATAAAATACTCATAAAATGGTAAGAAATCCTTTCACTACATAACATAAGACACTATCAAAACAAACACTGTACTTTAATCTGATAACATGTCAGCTGTCACTCCAACTTTGATATATAGTACCAGTCAAATCAGAATCTAAACAAGGCCCACGTACTGCACATGGTTGGACCTTTTAAAAATCACCTTTATTTAGTGGGGCTGTGTATGGAGATCAGAAGACAATGTCAATTCTCTCCTTCCACCTTGTAGGTCCTGGGATTAAAATGCAGGTTGTCATGCCTGTACCAGCTGAGGCATCACACTGTCTCATGAAGGGTTTGTTTGTTTTAAATTAAGTCTGCTACCAGCCAATTCTTAAATTCGCTAGTTGGAGGAATTAGATTGACTTACTGTATTCTCTGTTGCTAGAGCTGAATACCAAGACTGAATTGCTGCTATAGAATAAAGGTCTATTTAGCTCATGGTTCTGAGAGCTAAGGAGTCCATAGTGAGAAGGCTGAAGGACATTCTTCTTGGTGGGGACTCTATAGAGACCCAAGTCAGAGCATCACACAAGACATTAAAAACTGCTAGCTTAGGCTTTCCTTGCTATTTTTATAAAGTGATTATTGCAACCCAAAGACCCCAATGTTTGTAGATTTTCAAATCTTAACTATCCCTTAGACATCTAACTTGGTCTCACCTCTTAACACTTTAACAGAGTGACTCATTTGTCTTAAAGAAGTATTCTTTTAATGACTACTGATTAAATCTTAAAATGTCATGTTGTATATTCCTTTGCTTCTTCATCTTCTCCCTGCTTCACTATATATATTTTAAAACTGGAGATCTGGTGATGTGATGAGCTCTAGGTTAGTTGCTTTGGCAGAAATCCTCCCTAGGTCTTGTGGCTCATTCTTTTACATCAGTAGCACTTATACTCTCTACCCCTCTTTAGCCAGTGCTAACTCTGACCTGTGGGTTCACATGTTGTCAAGCTTGTCTGCTTTTATAATTTTTCCATTTAGCAACTGTCAATGGCTGTGTTAGAGATTTTTTTAAGCAATTGTTTATACAGGGTGATGATACAGTGTGTCTATCATCCCTTGTTTGTTTAGCAGGAGATGTTAATGGATTATTACATTTGACATAACCAACTTCTTATCATTTTTATTTTTATAAAGGATTAAGTGTTTCAAAACAGAATATAATCAACATGGTAGCATTGAAAGGAAAATTCAACTATGATCTTTGTTTCAGATTGACTCACCAGAACTTCAGGGAAAACTTCTTCTGGTGAATTCTCAATTGGAAAGTATGCCAAAACAACAAAACAAAACAAACAAATAAACATAAAAACAAAACAACAACAACAACAAAAAACATAGCCACTAAATTAAAAACCATCATCGAAATCAAGTATGACTACAATTCAAATTGCCCTACCATGAACAATTGTGGACTGTAAGGTCTAGTTAGAAAGATGAATGGAAAACCATCCTGACTTCTTAATTTTCTTTAGATTTATCACTGCTTATGATAACTCTAAAACAAAGTCATATTTTGTTTAGAAATTTTAAATGGAGGGCTATCATACATATATCTAAGTGTCAGAGTGTGTGATATTCATATGAGTTGTATGGAAATCACCTTACTGAGTGATTTTGATAACTGCCCTTCATAAACATTTAATACTTGAGCATAGCTTTCCAGTGTTCACTTTCCTGATCTTGTGAGATTTTCCTTTGGCTGTGGGAGCTGTACACAATGTCTATCTTCATGAGCTTCTACAAGTGAATGAAACTTGAAGTGAATGCCCTTCTTCCCTCCTGTGATTTATTGGATGTGGGGAGGCACTTCATAGTGCACTGGGATTTACATGGGTGGTGTTGAAGGACTTGACTCATTTAATTTCCTACTCCATCATATGGGAAGTGAAAGAGCAAGCACAAAGCAGAAGAATTCTCTAGCTCCTTTGAAATCCCGTAACTGTTGCATGCACATTCCCAGCATTTCATTGCCTCAAATCTCCATGGCTGGAAAATTCACATGGCAACTTTTATCAACTACTGTGGGGTCCCATTCTTGACAGAGATGTCACATGGGCTATATTGTCACACCATCATAGAACTGCCTGTGCTAACTCTCATCATAATCACTTTGGAGTCAAAGAAACTGAGGTTCAGAGTGATGATCTCTGCAAAAATGAGTGACAAGGTCAGAGCCAAAATTCCCACTCAGACCTCTGTGTAACTCACAAACCTGCTTGTCCTTACCAGACATCCTGGCAGCTAGCATATTATCTGATCGGCAAGCATATTATCTCAATTTTCAGGAAATGTGCTGTACCATCTTCATTAAGCTATATTTTGTAATGGCAGGATTCTGCTGCCATAGACTCTTTTCTGTTTGAAGAATCCATTTCTTGTAGATGTTTCTGAAAAGCAGGTGCTTGCTGCCCTTTTAGTCCTCTCACTGGAAGCTTTGCAGGGAAGAATTGTATAAAACAGAGGTAACTTGGTATGGTGCTAGGTGAAGTGGAATTCTTCCAGCTCTGGCCCAAGCAGAAAGTCAATACATTAAAAGCCAGAAACCACCAAGGAGCAATGTGCTTAGAAATTCAATACCGTAATAAGTAACTCAGTACTCTGTCCATGAAAGATCCCTCATTGTCCCCCCAAAATGTTAATGTACTGGCCCTTGGTGTCAGTCACTCCTGCCTCTTAAAACACACACATGACAGAAATCAATAAGGGGAATTTTTTTTCTTCCTTGAAGTTTGCTGCACAGTCTCTGAGATATTATCAAGGAAGAAATGCTATGTGATTACTTAACTACATTGGATGCCTTTGTTGTGAAATTGAAATTAAATTGAGCACTCTTAGAATGTGCATTTTGTATGAGACTTGTAATTATATATATAATTAAAAATTAAACTTAAATAGTCTAGTTCTCTTTATGAAGCCCTCTTTCTCTCGAGTATTGAGCTACCATATTAGTGGGGTTTATGAACTCCATTAATGAGACCAAGCTTTCCACATTACTTTCACTTCATAGCTCGGTATAGATAGGCATCAGAGCCAATGACCACAGTCTGTCCCGCTGTCAAGATGAGCTGGGGAAATGGGGGTGTAGACTTGTGAAAGTGGACAGCCAATGTCTGATGTACCTTGAGCCCCACTCCTACATTGTTCAGATGGCCAGAAACCAGAGACTAGATATCCCAGAGAGCTAGGGTACAACCAAACCCAACTGGTCTTTTTAAAAAATGAAAAAAATTCCTAATGATATTCTGTCATACTCATAGGCCGGGGCCTTGTCATATTGTCATCAGAAAGCCTTGGAAGTCTTGATCAGTTACCTCCCCTTCCCTGAAGCTCAGGGAAAACACCAGGAGGCCATGACCCACTGAATCAATTAAACTGGGATCCTACGGGCTCACAGAGACTAAAGTAAGAAGCGCATGGCCTGCAGGGTCTGCACCAGACCCTGTGCTCATATGTTGTTGCTGTTACCTTGGTGTTTTGTGGGACTTCTGAGAGAGGGAGCAAAGTGTCTTTGACTCGTTTTCTGTTCTTGGGACTCTTCCTGTTGGGTGGCCTTGTCCAGCCTCAGTGTGAAGGCTTTTACCTGATTGCATTCTGTTTTATAGTGTTTGGTTGCTGTCTCTTGGAGGAGAAGGAAGGAGGAGGAGTGGATCCATGGGAAAGGGGAGGTGAGGAGGAGCCGGGAGGGGTGGAGGGAGGTGAAGTTGTGGTAGGGATGTGTCGTTTGAGAGAAAAACCTATTTTTAATTAAAAAGAAAAAGGCAATATTGTCATTGCTTGTTGAGTAACTTGCTGTATCTTAGGCTCTTGTTAGACTGAGAAAACAAGAAATAAGACAAATGACTTCTTTGCCTTGGGTTATGTGTTACTAGAAAACATAGGAACATGGACAGTCAATTATGATCCTATGTGTTAAGTATTCTGATGCTTATCACAGAGTCATCAGTTGACCTGGGGCAGTAGTAATAATGGATTGCTTAGAAGATTACTACCATAGTGACATTAAAATGGTGCACAGGCAATTTAGTCAGGTGGAGGCTAGACTGGGCCCAGAGTAGAGGCTTTGGAGGAAAGGAGAGGACCCTTGCACATTTCAGACAAAGGAAGGCCTTCCAGCGGCTGGAGAAGCCTGGAGGACCTACAAAACTTCAAGACAGTCAAAAGACAGGAGTTAGGACAATGTGAAATACAGAGAGCTGTTTATGAAATTGTCAGTAGAGAATCTAGAGAAATTAGAAAGATTATGGAAATCAGCAATCATGTGATTGGAAGGGCAAGTGTGATATGATCACATTGGTATTTCAAAAAGAATCATCTGATTGCTGGTGATAGTAGATGGAGGGGAACCTTTACAATAATCTAGATTGGTTAGATTGGCAGCTTCATTTGGAGATCTTTGTGACAGTGGACAGGACTCAGTGACTGTCATCAGTGATGTGGAGAGATAGGCAGAATCCTACATGATGCCCAGCTTCTAGCTTAGTTCTGAGTTCATTTCTAGGCATACTGGGTTTGAAGTGCCAGGAATTTCCCAAGAGCAGACACATTTCCCTTGAGGTGTAACTGGGGCAATGGCAAGTGTTTCTGCATGATTAATCATCTTCTCTAATGGTTCATGTGGTAAAGGCTTCATCCCCACAGTGATGCAACTGACAGTGCTGGAACTTTGAAAAGGTTGCCTGGTAGCAAGACCTTAGGGAACTGGTTATCTATAGTCATTCTCTGTTAGCCATTTCTTGCAAGATGATTACTATAAAAGGAATATATGTGGCTCTGCCCACCTCTCTCTGCTCCTGGTTTGAGCAAGCTTAAGTCACTATTGCTGTACATGTTGAATTGATGAACCAAGGGACAACGTTCATTCTGTGAACTCCATGAAGGTGAGTGAGGTTTGCTTTAAAGATAGCTTTATCAAGATATAATCCAAACACATAAAAATCACATAAGTAAATAACAAAATTCATGGCCCGGGGAGATGGCTCAGTGTTAAAAACACTTGATGCTTTTGCAGTGGATCTGGATTCAGTACCTCATATGCACATGGTAGCTCACAACCATCTGTAACTCCAGTTCCAAGAAAGTGACAGTTCCTTTATGGCTTCCGGGAGCATCCAGCAAATCATACACATACAAATTAAAGCAAACAAATCATTAAAAGAATGTTTAAGGTATAGAATTAAATGGTTTGTATTCACAGATTCAGGTATTATTATTCCCCATCCCCAAACAATTGCTGATTTGTTTTCTATGTGTCTATAGTTCCCTATTGTTTTCTCTCTCTCTCTCTCTCTCTCTCTCTCTCTCTCTCTCTCTCTCTCTCTCTCTCTCTGTGTGTGTGTGTGTGTGTATGTGTGTGTCTTCCTCTCTTTCTCCCTTCCACTTTCCTCCCTCCCTCCCCATTCCATCACCTGCTTCCTTTCTCCTCTTTCCCCCAAGGTATAACTGTGTTTTTCAGACTGGCCTCAAGCTCCCAGTTTCCGAAGGTTCTTCTGTCTTGGTGGCTGAAACTTCTAGTTCTGGATATTATAGAATATATAGTAGCTGGATGTCCTACAAGCTTTCAGATTTTCTGTAGCTTTCTTTCTCCCCTTTCCCTTTCTCTCTGTCTCTCTCAGTGTCTCTGTCTCTGTTTTTTTTTCTCTCTCTCCTGTGTGTGTGTTGAATGTAATGTGGTGTATATGTACATGTGTGTATGGGTGTGCTTGCCTGCCTAGACTAGAAGTATATATCATGTGTCCTACTCTACTACCCTTAACCTTATTCCCCTCCATCAGACAGTTTTTCACTGAACCTGGGCTATGCTGGTTGCCAGTGAGTGAACCCTGGTGATCCCCTATGCCCCCTGTGTTGGAAATGTAAGAGTGTGGATGTTGGGGTTCAGGTCTTGATGCTTCAGAGCAAGTGCACTTGCTTGCTGAGTTAGTTCCCTGACCCTGGGCTTCCATATCAACTGAATTATAGAGTTTTATGACTGGCTTCTTTCACTGAATGTAGCATTGGGAGGCTCATTTATGTTACAACACAGCATCATGTTGCAGCATCATTTCATGGGCTGGGGCTCTGGACAGAAGAAAAAAGAGAAAACCCGTGGAGCACTAGCAATCATTTTTCATTGTTTCCTGACTATAAGCACAATCAGACCATTTGCCTCAATCTCCTTTTGTCCCAGCATGATGTGCTATATGCTTGAACAGTGAGACAAAATAAACACTCCTACTTACACTGTCTTTTACAGATATTTTGTCACAGCAACAAGGGGGTGAATAATTTAAGAGACCACTGAGAATCTAGAATGATCTCTGTATTTCAGGATCTGATATTTGAAAAGAAACTTTTTTCAGATAAGATGTACAGATTCTAATGGAAAAAAAAAAGGAAAACCTGTTTTCTGCAGCCATTAGTAATCCAAGATAGTAGTAAGAAACCCTTTGGGAGTGATAAGAGGAGGTGGACATCACAATGTTCATGTTGAAAGAGTTGGATTTCAGAAAATATTCTAAACCAGAGTGAGCTTGTTCTGAGGCAGCAAGGAATTGGCAATACTGTGCAATTCCCAGTGTCGCCACCCCCCTCCCCAGGCTGCAGGATAGATATGATGTGACTCATCCCTTTGCCATCCAGGACAACATGCTCACAAAGAAAACTGAAGAACCTCACACTTGGACCTGACATGAGATGGAAGGTTTAGCCATACTAGAACTTTCTTGATACCTTAGCTACTAGGAAAATGTCTAGTGTGGGACTCTGGACCCAGCCAATGATGAGCTGTGTGAGCTGGGGAAAGTTTCCATGACTTGGTACTAGTAACATGGATCATCCCTTAATACAAGGGATTAGGCCAGAAGATGATGTGCTAAGATGCAGGTGCCACTTATTGAATGCCCACAGATGCTAAAATGTGTATGCTACTCTAAGAATCTGGCTTACAATTTCATATATTCCTCAGGAACAAGCCAAGGAAATTATCTAGTAATGGTCCCATTTTGCCAAGGAGACTTAGGCGTAGCCAAGGCTAGATCAGAGACACACTGTAGGCCAGCAAATGATATCAATATTTGTTTGACTTTGTTTGCCTGTTCCCAGCTGTCTCCACAGCACCCATCTTTGGTATGCAGATACCTCATACAAGGCTCAACAGCACACAGCTTGACCCTTGTCATAGTTAACTTCTCTTGCTGCTGTGACAAATGCAGCCCAAGGAAGTAGATTTTATTTGGGCTTACAGTGGGGGAGGAAGTCTGCCTTGCCTGGGAAGGAATGACACTGAGCCACAAAACAACTTGCTACATCATGTCAGCCAAAGCAGAGAGAGATGAGCACCGATGTTCACCTCACTTCATTTTTGCTTTTTAGTCCAAGCCTAGGAAATGGTGCCACACATATGTAGCCAGGGTGGTTCTTATATCCATAATTCACCCAACCTAGAACCGATTCACAGATAGTCTCAGAGGTTGGTGTTTGAGGTAATTCTAGATTCTGTCAAGCTGACAGTTAACATTGACCATCATAACTGTTTTATGAAGGAAATGCCAGATATAGAATAATATTTAAACATTTATCTACTTATTGTGTGAAAATCAGTGGACACCTTGAAAGAGTCCATTTTCTCCTTTTACCTTGTGAGTCTTAGGGATGGAGCTCAGGTCATTCTATTTTTCAGTCCCCAAGTGTTAAGTTCCTGTCTCTGTAACACTGAAAGGCCTTGGTAGACTCCTAATATATCAGGGTTAGAGGAAGCCTTGGGGGACAGGTAGTGTTGACATTATATTCTTCATTTGGAGCAGTGGTGTAATTAAATGAATTCATTTATTTAGCATTTAATGAGAGCCTACCATGTTTCAGACATGGTGCCAAAGGCCAAGGTACAGAAACAAAGCAGCCAGGCTGTTGAATTAAAGATCTTCATGCCTAGTGGATGCAATTTCAATAAACATGGCAAGTGCTGATTGTGTTGGGAATTCCATTAGATGATGAGTGAGTCAGCAAAGACTGATGTTTGAGCTGGGGGAAGAGTAGGAGGAGACAAACCTAGCAAAGAACACAGGATCTCCTGGGATGGGCTAAGCATATTCAGCAAGAATATTTCAAAATCAGCAGAGACTGGAACCTGATGTAAGAGAAGGCCACAGAGGCCAGCGTGAGGCTTCTAGCCCCAAATCCAACGGCTTCTGACTGAGTGAGATGCAAACATGCATTCTGTAACCTTAAGTACATTTTAATGCCATTTCCCCTTTACTTACATCTGTTTTGTACAATCTAGTGTTACTGAGTATCTTACCCTTGGGGCATGGGATGATTTTCACATCCTTTTGAACTCCTCAGGGCAGCGGAGAGGTCTGCAGACCATGTGAAATAGTTTCAGGATGTGTGTGAACCAGCCCTGGCTCTTGGACCTGATTTTGTGTCTGTTTCCAGCATGCAGTTCAGCTATAGCACGGGATCCTTCAGTTACACTGGCTGCTGTGTGCACATGGTTGAAAATTCCTTTTGCATAAAGTCATTGTTCCCCCAGCACAAAAAGAGAGTAACTAAAAACTCAGAGACTAGAGAGTATTCTATGTTCAATGGAAAAGAGAAAAGGAAAGAGAAATTGTTTGCTTTCAGGGTTTCCAGGTTGGTTGTTCTTTATCAGCTTCTGGGCTTTTCTGCCAAATGCACTAGCCTCGGGTTTGTGCCCTGTCTCCATGGTGCTGCACGTTTGATGTGTTTTTACAAACTGGATGAACAGTACAAAGAAGCATAGGAAAGGAGCCTCCATTACACCACCCCACAGCGTTTCCTTGTCTCTTTCAATAGACAATTAATTCCATTAACTATAATAACAGTAACAGCACAGCTACTGGAGTGTCTCCTCCCTACTTTTGTCTCCTGTATTCCTTGGGTGTGTGTGGGGGGGAGCATTTTGGGCTGTAGTGCAACAACACAAACTTTGCCCTCATGGCTCCTTTTCTGACTGGGATGGACTTTGAAAATGACAACCTGGAGATGGTGCTTAGGCATCCTTATTGTCACCTGGAGATTGGAAGGCTCTGGGGGAAGAGTTCTGTGACCTGCCCCTACTCTCCTGTATTCTACCACCTTTCATATCCCAACGCAGTCATAGAAACCAGAATTATTCTTATCCAAGCCAAGTTATAGAAACTAGAATCCCTCTTCTCCAAAGTAGTGATGAAATCCAGAAAGGTCACTCTTTACCCTCTTGCTTGAGAATCCTCCTGCTGGGGTGGTTCTGCCCCATCTGGGAGGAAGGTAAACAAAAGAGAGGGACCAAAAACTGGAGCAGACTGGCTTTTCTAATTCTGCCCCCTGTAATCTATTACTATAAAATCACACCATTTACATGACCATCCTTCTAGATTGTCTGTTTGTCATCAAACCAAAGGACCTGTATAGGATTTTCCGATCTGAATTGGTCTCCTTCATTTAATTGAAGCTTCCTTTTGACTAAAAAAAAGTTACTACATTTTTCTCTTGGCAATTTGTCTTCCATTATAGGAATGTCAGCTGTGACCTTTATGACAAGTGAAGAAAGGACATTATCTTCTCCCATCTCTGTAGCTGTCCTGGTATGCATTGCTATGACAAAGACCATGGTAAGAAGAATCTTAGTGAGGCAAAGGTATATTTTATTTTACACTTTCACATCATTGGAGTTCATGGTTGAAGGAAGCTAGGGCAGGAACTCAAGGCAGGAATCTGGAGGCAGGAACTGAAGCAAAAGCTATGGAAGGCTAATGCTGAACATCTTATTCATTCCTTACTCAGCCTGATTTCTTTCATAACCCAGGACATGTATGTCCAGAGATGGCACTACCAACAGAGAGCCAGACCTTCTCATATCAGTCACTAATCAAATAAATGTTCCCACAGACTTGCCTGTGGGCCAATTTGTTGGAGGCAACTTTTCAACTGAGATTTTTTTTTTTAATATGTATCTACGTTTGTATCAGGTTGACATAAATCCAAAGGAAACAAAGCAATAACAAAGCAGCACAAGCTCTATGCACCATTTGAATCTGTATCTACAGGGTTACCTTATAGACCCAAAGTCCCAAGTTCCAGAAAATAATTGTTAAGGAAGGAATGAAAATACTGGTACAAAAAATTTCCTTCTTTAACATTTGGAGATGCTATATTAGCAGTTGTAAAGGGCTTCAGAGGACATAACAATACATCAGCATGTCTTTATAAGCAACCAAACAAATCACTAGTGCAGTCAGGCAAACAGCACCAGGTACAGGGGATGTGTAGTCTAAAAGGCTCTGTTGGTACAAGAATGCCTTACCTGGTGGGAAAACAAAGAGAACACATTTGCAGAAAAAGGCTAAGTTGGTTCATAGAGTAGAAGGGTATTCTCTGAAGGGGAAGATTGTAGAAAAAAGAACACAGAGAGAGAATAGAGGGAAAGAGAGAGAAGACACAAAGCACATTTAGATCAAAGGGGACATTTGTAAAGAAATAGTCAGAGGCTTGTATAGGTTATAAAAGCATGATTAATCTGTTAGCGAGAGAGAAATTTTTAACTGTATCATTGAGGCCTACTAAACCCTCTTGTGAAGCATCACCTAACAATTCCTAACTGAATAAGTGACAGTGATGATCCTGTTGTATCTAGGCTGAGAAAGGGAAGTCATTTTTCAAAGACTTGAGGCTACCTGCCAGGTGGAAGAGTTGGGATTTTTGATTCCACTCTCAGGCATGGGCTGGGTACTCTGCAGCTGCCTCAACTAGATTTGTAGAAGCCCTCAGTAGGTATCCTATTTGAAACAAAGACTTTGAAGCACCACTGGATTAGCTACTATATTGTCCAGGACTTTGAGAAGACTTCTGTCACTCGCATGGCTATGAGTGTAAACCTGAGGAACGATAAAATATGGCAGCATACGGAGGGTATAGCATAAGTTACAAAGAAGCACCAAGGACAAAAGCTAAGTGCCAATGAAGAAAAGCAATTACAGTTCAGTGATCTAAAAATAAAAATATTTTTGGAGGAAGGAGCCAAAGTGGGAATGGAAAAGATTAGGTTGCAAGGTTTCCAAGGGCTTGCAAAAGCTTTTTGGGCAAATCAAAAGCCTGTTACAAATTTGCTCTGATTTTATATAATTCTAGGTAATCTTTAAAAACAGTCTATTAGATGTAAAGCCAAGGATGAAGTATAAAGCTAAAGTGTAACTTGCATTTTTTGGAGCTTCATATATCTAAGTACTTGGGTCTAGGAACATACAGACACTAGGAAAGTTCCTGAGCTGAACCTTATGACCCTAATTATTTAGTGAAGGAAAGTGAGGCCAGGGAAACTGCATTTCATCACCATGTGACCGAGTTGAGAGGGGTCAGAGTATGAGAGTCCACCATCCCAGTCAGCTCTTCATGCAGAAGTTGATCTAGATCAGGTATGGAGTGCCCATGCCAGGTAAGAACCATCAAGGTGTGCCCATGGGACAGTCACCCACGGGACAGTCACAGAACATGTGAGCAGAAGCAGGACTAGATTTCGAAGGATGATGGAAGATGAAGAAAAGTATGACCTGGAAAACCGAATGCTAAGAGAAAATGAAATGACTGTAGACTAGAGGTTGAGGAAGTATAAGATGGAGAACAGAGGCCAGAAGGGGGAGGCCACAAAACTCTGCATTCTTTCAGGAGTGTGTTTGAATTCTGAGAGATTTTGTAATGGCTAATCTTGATTGTTTACTTGATGGGATTTATAATCACCACAGAAACAAACCTTTGGACATGCCTGTTTAACTGAGGTTAATTGAGGTAAGAAGGATCAGTCCAAATATAAGTGGAATCCTGTACTGAATAAAAAGAAGAAAGCCAGGCACCCACCAGCAACTCTCTCTTCTGCCATTTAACTTTGGATGCAATGTGGCCAACCCCTTTAAGTTTTTGTAGCCAAGAATTCCCTACCATAATGGGCTGTGTACTCTGGAACCATCAGCCAAAATTAAACACTTCCCTCCTCCTGCTGCTTGGTTCCATTTACTTGAGGCTGATGTTTCACTGGGTAATTGTCATTTTTCTATCTTGAATCTAAGCCACTGAGACCAACTTGGGTGTCATTCAGAAACTTATGCCTGCCTCCATTGTCATGTTAACATTTTCCTATGGGTTTAGAAAGACACTGTTCGATGCCCTCCCTTTTTGTTTTGTTTATTAAGACTGGAAGTACACTGTGTAGAAGACCCCATTAAGGAAAATAAAAAACAACACCCCCCCAAAAAGCTAATCCCTCCTCCTTTTTATTTCAAATCAAAAGTTTTGTAAAAGGTAGTTGTGTCCTGTTCACAGAATTTTCTGTGTTGCTCAGAATGTTTCATGAGTAGATGATTAGCTACAGGTGTAGTGTTCCAGGTGGCTCATTTTCGGGCTGATGTGGGGCTGAGGGAAGTGAAGAAAAATCAACCATGGTAAGGAAAGTGTTGACAAGGTCACCTGTATTTTATTCTTCTAACTTCCTTTGAAAATATACCTCTCCCATTTTCCTACCCTTCCAGAACACCAATGCCATAAATGGGGTACAGGGTGGGGTTGTCTACAACTGGCATATAATCTCTATTTCACAGATAATTATCATTTAAGGTAAGTCCTGAAGTTTGGATCTACAGCTTTTAAATTCCTGCCTCATTTAAGCAGCCTTGAATTTATTTTTAATCCATAAGTTACATTAGCTTGAGCTCCATGTCCTTGGGCAGAACCAGTCACTCTGGAACTCAAGAAACTTACATTTTCTTTTAAGAAAATATTTTGAATATGAGCTTTCAGAAGTTGAAGAATATTTCTCCTGGAAGAAAATGTTTAAGGATCTTGCTGGAGCAAGTCTTGACCATTGCATACCGTAGCTTTTCATTTAAAACTCTTTGGAGCGGGAGTTGTGCTACAGCTCTACAGGTGGAACTGAGTTCCACAAGTCTGCATTTTGATCAGTTGTGGTTTTGTAATGATGGTCTGAGTTTCATACAAAGGGATGTTTCTACGACAAGGGGCAAGGGTTACATTTTTTATGGGCATAAGAATAAATACTTAAATGTAGTTACTGAAGTGGTAGTTATAAGTTCTTCTCTAAGAACCATGACCTGACTTTCCCTGGGTGGTTTTCTGGGTTTCCAGTACCAGCCATGATTTCCCTCTTGTCCAGTTTGTCTTAAGTCCAACTGAATCTATGTGATGCTACTGTAACCTCAGGATTATCATGCCATGCTTGTCTTCATTTGGATTTGTAGACATCAGAGCTGGGTATGGATATTGGTGCCTTTCCTTCCTTGGAGGCTTTCAAGTTACCTTCTGCCTTCTGGTGACTAGTCCTCAGCAAAGAGGCTTTCATGTCAGATTTGCCTCAGGTCCTCTGGGCCCCATATCCATGACAATTAAGATGCTTCTTAGATTGAAGGTACCATATGTCCATGTTGTTTCTGTTTAAAGACTCAGTAAATCCTGAATAGTGAATCATATAATGTGCCTTCAGACTACCAGACACCCTGGGATATGGATGTTTAGAAGCATGAGCCTGTCTCTGGAGAGTCCATATTCAAGAGGCTAAGCTAAAATTCAAGGCTAAAACTGAGACAATAGACCAAAATGAGAAAATGTATTTGGCACATATAATATGTTTATAAGCTAAGCAGAGGTAGGTTCCAGCTTTAGAAACAATCAGGCTAATTTCAATTAGTTCCTAAGAAATCTCTAACAAGCAACTAGAATTAAAATTAAATATCACCCTAAATAAATTAAAAGTAAAAAAATTCAAGAAAGCTATATTCCTTTCGTAGTTGTGAAAATACCTCACAAAAGCAACTTATTGAAGGGAGGGCTTGTTTTAGTGCACAGAGTAAGTGTACTCCATCAGGGCAGGGAAGTAAGTCATGGTGGCGGAAGCTTGAAGCAGCTGGCCTCATCCATTCCAGGCTCAGGAAGCAGAGGGAGAGGAGTAGGGTGTTCCATTTGCCTTCTCTCTTTCATCCAGTCAGGAAACCCAGCCCAAGGGATGACTCACCTCACAGTTCCAGTAGGTTTTCCAACTGAGTCAAGAAAATTCCTTGCAGACATAACAAAAAATTTTCCTCCAGGCTGATTCTAGATCATATCAAATTGACAATATTAACCACCACAAAAGCAATGATAAAAATAAAGACAACCAACAAATTAAAAATCACCTTAAGTAACAAAAGAATCATCTCTATTCTGTTTTCCATATACTTCTTGTAAATCTCTGGGTAAAAATTACATCTGATCCATCACCATTTCCTGGAGGACAATTCCTGTAATTCTCATTGTCAGAGATCTAAATGTTACCTTGAAACTGTTCTGGGATCGAACATGAGTAAGCTGAAAGTTCTTTTGATCAGTTTTCATTGATTGAATTTCAGAAATATTTTCATCTTGTCATTTTCACTCAAGGACCAGAAGTGGTTTCCTATTGATCCTTAAACTCCATGCAAACATCTTTACCTCCTATTGATAATTTAGCCCCCTCTTCAACATCATATTCATCAAAACTCAATATTAACATCTAATTTTCCAAGTTATCTTTCTTTTCTTAACATCCAACTACATGATGTAGCTCATCATATTTTGAAAGGTCATAAAATTCTTCCTCTTGGTTTTAGTCAAAAGGCAGGTGCATGAGTCATATGCTAACTCACCAATTGGCTGTGTTCAGGCCTAGGTCACCTTACCCTATACCTGGTTGTCTTTCTTCTAGATTCTGTTGCCTTTTGACTAAATCCTTGTACCTCTGAGTTGCTAATCAAGAATGTCCCTGACTGAAATGTCATCTTATTCCGTTCAAACTCACCTCTTTTTTTGGAACAGCTGACCCTTAGTTACTGTTTCAGTCATTTTTCTTGTTGCTATGACCAAATACATAACAAAAAGCAACTTGGGTTTGGGGAAAGTTTTTCATTTTTGTTTTTAGATCACAGTTTAAAGGGATACAAGCCACTCCACCAGGGCCCAAAATGCAGGGGAATGAGGCGACAGGGAATGCTGTAACCACATCTACCATCAGAGAGTGAGTCTTCTGGCATGCTGTACCTATGTCTGCAGTCAGGACACTGGTGCTCAGATGGCTTTCTTCTTAGTCAGTTTAAGACCCCACTCCATGAGATAGTGCCATCCACATGCAGGGTGGGTCTTCCAGCATCATTTCAACCTTTCAGGAAGCACAACCAGAGACATCCCAGGGAGGCGTTTCCATGGTGATCGAAAACACAGCCAAGGTGACAATGAAGATCAGCCATTGCACCCAGCAGACCCTTCCTTAACTGTGTCACATCCGGTGTTAAAATCGCTCTCCACATCTATTATAAGTTTGATAAACCCTTTCCTAGTAGTACTGTATATTTTTTTCCTTCTTGCATAAACTTCTTGGGAGAGTTTGCCCCACCATTTTCCCACCTGGCCTGGTGTTAAACAGAATGGGTCTTTACACAGATCATATATAGTTTAATATCTATTGACAGAACAACCATGAATAGGTTCCACTTCCACACACACATCTTCCTGCTCTAAAGACAAACACAATTCTCGCCTTGTTGATGAAGATTCAAAACTGTCTACACCAGCCAAGGCCAGGCATATTCTCTCTCAGTTCCCCGTGGCTTTTCAGGTATGGTGTGAATGAAAGTCTCACCCAAAGGAAACGATACTGACAATGGTGGAGGGCTGAGTTTGGAGATGGTTTGCTTTGTTGCTAAGTACTGAGATTGGGCTTCCCCTGAGAAGCCATCCTCAGCACTTACATGCCTTTGAGATTAGGTAAGGGCAGAGTTGCAACTTCAGTGGCTCTCTTTGTGAGGCATTTTTGCACAGCTCTGTTCTACTTGACTCCTTTCATTTTTAGAGCACAGTTTATTTTCCAGGGTTTTCATTTTGACAGAAATGTATCATCTAAAGAACAGGGAAGGCTGAGATTTTACCTTCCTCTCATCTACCAAGTTGGCCTGCCAGTTTCATGGCTGTTGGCTGGAGAATAGACATCCTGCAACTCGGAGACAGAAAGAGTGATTACAGCAATTGCAGTAGTCAAAAGTTAGCATTTATACTAATTTCTAAACCTTCCTGTCCACAGAGCCACTTGACAGAGAGGCACAAAGACACCTGCAGTACAAAGTGTTGTGTGACTGGGAAATATTTAGAGAACCCTATTCCATTATGATAGACTGCACACACTTCTGTCCAACCTGTGTCCTGAACTTGTGTCTTTTGTTACTATAAAAGTATCATTAAATAAAGGCAGTCTAGCAAAAGGCCACCATTGCTTTTGTTCAGAAGACATGGGACATGGGCACATGGGGAATTGTGCCCCCTATAGTACAGGGTCACTTTGCACTAAATGCATGCCTTGTATTCATAGGTAAGAACAATGGTGGCGACTGTGGTATGTCACAGAAACCAGATGATGACATGATGGCTTGAATGTTCACTATTGCATCTGCCATTTTACAATGGTGCTTGGAATCTAGGTCTCCATGCTTGCATAGTGAACATGTACAAACTGAGCCATCTATCAAGCCCGTTTCCTCCCTCTCAACTGTAAAAGTTTATATTACTAAACTAAAGTTTGGGTGGTAGAACTATAATTCTAAGTAATTTCTCCTGTGCTTCTAACGAGTCAGAGAAGAGTTTGCATAGAACTGTGCATAACTGAAAGGAAGGCATGAAACAGCAGCACTAATTCTTGGAGTTTGGGATTAAATACACTGACAGGTGTAATTACGGTGATGACTGTTCTAGGCTCGACTCCCTTCCTGCCACCTCCGAGTCACAGTCCTTTCATGGGACTCACAGAAATCCATCCTCCTTAGGTAAGCTCCCACCTCCTTCTGTTTCTGCTGCTGTTCTCCCCTCTCTTGACTCCTGCTATGATGTCAGGCATTTGAGGGTGACACTTTTCTGAGACACAGTTTCCCCCCACCATGTCCCTTCCCCGTGCAATTCCTACACTTGTGATGACTTTTGTACTTGCCATAAATCCTTCATCCTGAGCACACAATCATACTGTATCTAACCTCTTCCCAGGGGTATCTGGAGAAAACAAAACAAAATAACAACAACAACAAACACAACCAAAACAAATGAATGAACAAACAAACAAACAAACACCCATGTTCCTTCCCATGGCAAGTAGGGTCCTGTGGCCAACACCCTGACTCTATATACTTGAGTCAAATTCATACTTGTCTGATTTTTGTTTACTCTATATCTCTCTTTAAATAATCATGCTCTTTGATATAGTGATTGTCCATGCATCATGCCTTTGGCTACATCTTATCTCCTGGAGGTGTTTAGCTGTCATCACTTAGGAGACTAAGTTCTCCTTCTGTGTGCATTCATTGTCCTTCATGTCACCAATATCCTTTATCTAGACTAGTGTCATCAGTATACATCTTCAATACATAGTTCTGACCTCTACTTTTCTTTCTTGGACTAAAAGCCACCTAGAGCCAGACACAATGTCACATTTTTATTTCTATCCCCAGTTGCTCAGTGAGCAGAGCTGATAATTCAAAATGAACTTATATACAACCCTTGACTTGATGAATTAAATTTTAGTATCTTGACAAAAATCTCACTTATCAAATAGATGAGTAACTGTTGGTAAACGCTGATATACAATAAACAATAAGAACAAGCAAATGAAGGAAAATATAGCTGCATTAAAAAAAAAAGAATACTGTTTATTTTCCTCAACTCTGGACATAAGTGAGTATAACACACACACACACACACACACACACACACACACACACACATTGGAAGATTTTGTTAAGGTTTTGTATTTTATGACTGTAGTAAGTAAAGAAACCCTGGTCACCAATATAGGATATGTCATCCAAGAAAGCCTCCGTTGGTTCATAACTGTGTCCAGGGCTGATTGGACAGGATAGGCACTAAGTGAGCTAAAGCCACTGCTATTAGCCCTGAAGCATTTTGTGGTCTTGCAGAATGACTGCATCTTAATATCCTCTTAACATACAACTGCAATATAGATGATCTCGTGAGTTGCATAAGATTGTACCCTAGGCTGATGGTTTTACCTGGAGATGTGTAAAGTTTATGATCTACATCATAACAATAGAAAATAGTTTTTTATACTGGTGCCTGAACTAAAGTTTCATAATTAGGGTAAAGTAAGATCAACAAATTTCTTTGTTGTTTGGAGCCTTTGTACAAAGACTTTGGACACAGTGCCACCAGGTAGAAGCTATAGATTCCAAATTAACCCAGTGAATCCCCTGTCTAGAACTGTAAACAACTCTAGGCAACCCTTCAATGCTCTCCAGATATTTCACACAGAGGCCCATGACTAACTGTCACAGCTTACATGGAGGCATTCTTTCCTCACTGCACAGGGAAGATGGAGGAGGCCTTCAGTAATATGGAGGGCTCTTAGCCCTGGGGCATTCTCAGTAGCCATATTGAGATTAGACACCCAAAAACACTTCCTATAGAGTGAAAACAAAACAAAACAAACAAACAAACAAGCAAAGCAGAAAAATGCCTCTGAGACTACTGTTTGGTGTGAAATGTTCCCACACACACACTGTGCATTGTGAGTGAACTCCTCCCCCCGGCCCCGGAGGGTCATAGTGGCAGTCATTGTCCTGTGTTGTGCTTGTTTTACTGTTCTGTCTTTTTACTCATTTATTTTGGGTGAATGACAAAAAGAGGTCACTACAGTTCTTCACTAGAATCTCCAAAGTCCTGACCCTGGCCATGACTAAGCCCGGGTTCCACCTTTGACGCTCTGTGTGTTGGGGTTCATCTTGCTTTTATTTCAAGGCAGGAGGAGGACTAGGTAATCATTCTATCATTCTGCAGGAATGGCCCAAGTTGCCTTGTATTTTCTTTCTTCCTGAATCAGCCTGATCATAGCCATGTTCTATTCCTCCCCGTCTGCATGTCGGTTTGCAGGCCTGGGCCCAATGCCTCCTTGCCTGTGGGCTGGCCAGATTCTGTCAAATCTGTAGGCCACACTTGACATTTTTGTTCCTACTAAAAAATAAATCTGGAGCTGTTTAACATTCCCAAGCTAGCGGTGGATGTACATTTGTGTTTATGTGTGTGTGCGTGTGTGCAATAGGCAAAACTTGAAAGCAGAGTTTCAGCTGGCCCAGAACCTACCATTTCCATCCAGCTGTTGGCCTTGTGCCGTGAAACAAGCTTGCAGCCTATATTAATAGCTCCTGTAAAATATGCCCTGTTATTTTACTCAGGCAATAAGACTCCCACCAGCTGTGGGGAACATCTTTTGACCCAATAACAGACAAATAATTTTCTTCATTTGGTTGGAGTCCGGGAACCAGGGTGAGTAAAACAATACTAACATTTTTGTAGAATCAATGCCACTTGATTACTAGAAAATAAAGTAAGACTCTGCATAAGACATAAACATTTATCTGATGCAGCTTCCCTCAGTTATGATGGTCCTTCATCATGAAATTCACTTATTTACTTAGATGATGACTTGATGGAAGTGGGTAGGGTTTTCAGACACCACGTTCCAGCTTCTGAAATGTCACTTTGGGTAAACAAGAAATATTTTCTGTTGGATTGCTGTTATAAAGTTTTCATTTTGAAATGATGAGTAAGGAGTTGTGGGAGACAGGAGGAAGAAGTTTAATTTCTAGCTCTGCTCTCCTTCTGTTGCTGTCTCTGTATTGTTAGAAAAGTCACTTCAGGGCTTCAGACATAACTCACTTGGTAGAGTGTTTGTGGTATAAGCATCAAGTGCTGAGTTCAATTCTCAGAACCCATGTTTAAAAAAAATAGTCAGATGTGGTAGTGTGAGCTTTTAATTCCAAGGCTAGGGAGATGACAAATGAGGTTGTCCTCTGCCTTACACACACACACACACACACACACACACACACACACACACACACACACGCACATGCACACATGCATTTGTACATATATGTAAACACACACACATACACACACAATGCATATATTCATTTGTACACATATGTAAATACACACACACACACACACACACACACACACATTAAAAAAGTCCTTCATCAGTTGGCTTATTTATCAAGATGCCTAGGACAGATGATAAGCTTTACTCTGCCAGGGGGAAGGTGTCCCAGCTGCTGCCATACCTCTTGGCCAGTGTCTGGTAGCTAGCTGATGGCTTACAGCTTTTTTCTGCATCCACATTTGCTACCTCACCCACATTTTGGAAGATTGAGTTGAGTGAAATGTTTGTACTTGCTGACTATCTGAACTCAAATAGGGTGTCAGGATTTTCTGATTGAGACCAGAGACTGTCAAGCTAATTTGATAGGGTGCTATTTGAAAAATGGAAATACGTTTGAGCATGTATTTTTAGAACTTCATCAGAGACTTCTCTCATCCTTCTTTAAGCCTCTTGATTCAATTAACAAAAGCAAAAACCTAAAAAAAAATAAAGAAAAGAAAAACTTGTCACCTAGCTCCTTGTCTGTCAGAAACCCTCACGGTTACTTAAAAATATTATAGTATGGACTGGTTATTTCTTAGTTTCCAAGCTGTACAGCATCTGAATATAAAAACCTTTGACCCACACAGCCACCCCCTTTCACAGTTTGAAGGCTAGAAGGCAACAAGATATGCGTGTGTACTTTTAACTTCATTGTGTACCATTTTTGTCAGTTTCAAAATAATGTCAAAGCGAATCTGAAATGATATGATCAGGAGCTTGTTATTTGGGATCACATGCTATATTTCAGCAATTATGCAAATTAATAATGTAACACAATCTTATTTAGAAGCAATTCACATGATAAATGGAAAATAAAATACGAGAACAGAGTAAAACTCAATTCTCATTTTTACAAACTGTGTCTTATCATATTACTGAGCCGAAACACAGTTAGACTTTCATTGTGAAACACTGTATTTGTAACAAGTAAGATTATTATAAAAATTAAGCATTAACGGGTATATTCTTTACTTGCTCTTTCCACAGCTTGAGAGTATAATGTGTTCCTCAAATTGCAACCATATTGTTTCAGAAATGCCTATCAATGTGAAGTGTCATTCAATTTCACGGAGTCCTCTGTTTCCATTGCCTCAATTGTAAACCAAACAAGAAGACAGATGCGTGATTGCAGTTCTTTTGAACTACCAACTCTCAAGAAGATCTGCCTTTTTCTAGGATTCAAAATACTTTTGGTAATTACTATTTTGATAAAATTACCCTTCTCATTCCAGTTAGCTGTTTTCATTGACTAGCAGAGGCAGCAGTCAAAACCGACCAGAAAATGTGTCTTCCTCTCAATTGTGTCGTCTCTTGCCTTTTAGAAACGTTCTCCTCTCTTTCTCTCATTCTGAAGGATCGCCACGTGTCCCCTCTTGTCCCGTTAATAAAGCCATGTCTGAGAATTAAACTGTCACATGTGTCCTCGTGTGAGTCATCTCTGCAGTTACAGGGGCATTGGCGTTGACTACACAGAGAACTAGAAAATGTTCAACTGCCAGGAATCCTAGGAGCTGAGGCCATCTTTCTTTGTTGTTAAAGAAAGAGGGTTTCTTTGCCTCCCACTGTTCCTGATGTGTCCTGGAAATTTCTTTGGGACAGCTTAAATTCGTCTCACTGTACGTTTTAGTAATTGACCTTAGTTTGCCTCCCAGGGTAATGCAGAACAAATCTAGCTCCCTTTCCCATCTGACAGGTTTTCTAATATCTATCTGAGGAGAGTGCCCATGTCTTTCCTTTGCCTTCTTTTGGTAAAGTTAATCGTTCCCACTTCTCTCATTTGTTCCTCATTTGACACGGTTTCCTGGCCGTGCCAAACATCTCCCCACCACGCCCATCTTGATCTCCAATGATGGACATGTTTGAGCTTCAGAGAGCTCTAAAATATGATATCCAAGCGTGAGCGCAACGCTCCAAGCTTCTCTGACAGATGTAGAGATGGTGCGTGAGCTGTGACTCTGTATGCGTACTTCTTTTTTCAAAAGTCTGTTGGAAATCTCAGATTTGCTGCTCTCCTTCACATTTCTGGAGATAGACCACAAGTGGGGCATGCTTTGACATTAGAGATGCCATAAACAACAGGGTTTAGTCCTTCACTTCAAGTACCTATAGAGACCATGTGTTCACAGAAACACAACTACAGTGAAGTACCGTCACATGACCTCAATGTATAAGCAACGGCCGTGCAGAGAGTTTAACAATGTCCAGCTCTGTGAGGGTCTCCAGACAGTGAAGCAGAGCAAACCCTTGATGGTTGTACTGGGTCTTTCTTGCTGATAGTAGATTGCAAATGTAGCTCTGAAGCAGTGGAATGACAGACTATCTATTGTTCAGGAAATCTCAAGGTTGCCTCTTCAATGACTGTGAAATTTCAACTCTATTGTCTTTGGTATAATTGGTGAGTTAGAATGCTACAGATGTATAATTACTGAGTTTTTGTCAATGACAGGTCTGGGACTTGTACTTGAGATAAAACAACCCTTTTTAGGGGAACCACTAGCCTACCTGTGGATTGTTCTCTACAAGGTGATAGGATCTAAGTCAACCTGCTTGACCAAATCACAGATTCTATCACCTAATTGGGATCTATTTTCTTATGTAGTGTGTTGGGTGACCTTTCTTATCTAAAGCTCAAAGCAGGCAATCTTATCCTCCCTTTAGTGAATTCTTCAATGAGGAAAAATGAATCTGCTTCATGCATGCCTCATCATATACTTGCATTGATTCTCAGCTCTTTCGCCTTTTCCATTACACTTCTAGCTACTTATGAAGTGGTCCACTTAATTCTCAATCCCCATCATAGCTGGCCCTTTGTAATAAACGCTAGGTAGGAATAGGGGTAGGGGCACTAATAAGATAGTCTGTGAAGAGGCCTGTGTGATGGGAAGATGATGGGGAGGTAAAGAGGCTTTATGCATTCCTGGAGGATGAATATTTTATATCCAAGCATCCCTAGGGATTGTTCTCCAGTTTGAGCCTACATAAGGTAGGGTTGCTGACTGGTGTTTGTGGGGCCCTAATTGGAACCAGCTGATCAGCCCCGGGTCCATACCTGAGTCAGGGCTTGTGGATGAGGGAAAAACAGAGACATAAGATAGTGTCAGGTGTGCGTGTTCAGTCCATACAGATTATACCGCCAGTTTATTCATATCTCAACTTAAGCAATCAACCAAAAGTGGGGACAATGGCAGAAATCTTCTATTATAATATATAATCCCTTAATCATAAAGACACTCCATAACTGAGCATACTTCTTTCAGGGTGAGTGTATACTCGGCTGGGCCCAAGTCTATTGTTATTTAGATAGGAGCCATTCACTACCAAGGCCAGTGCATCCTATAGCCATGAAGCTAATGTCTTAGAGACAATAGGAGTGATTTGATCTCTCTTGCAAGGTGAAATGGATTCCTATATGGGTCCCAACTAGGTATGGTGGGGAAACTCTGGCTCATTTTTCCTCTCTTGCCTGTACACGACAAGATACAGACTAAAGAGTCTAAGACACATGCTCTTTAAATGTTATTTACTTCTGCAAACAGAAGCCCAGAACTTTCCTGTCATAGAATTGGAATACATGTTCATCTTTTGTTGCTAACCTCAGAGATGATCTTAATGCCAAGTTCTTCTTAAGAACCTGCACTCTGTGTAATCCTTGATGGTTTAGTTAAGTGTTGATAATTGTCACACACTCTGTGCTAACAGGAAAGTATTACCTGTATTTTAAAATAAGATGATGCGGAAGCTTCAATAGATCAGAATTGCACCAAGGTCATGGACATTATATTCTGAGGTTGGCAATATCATTTTCTCCATGAGACAGTACCTTTTCTTCATTGAGTGGAGTCTATTTATGTCAGCGTAGTCTTCTCTTCTTTTCAGTTGTCTTCCCAATGGCCTTCTAAGACAGAATAGACAAGCATTGCATTTCTGTTTAATCAATCATTAATCTAAACTGGAATATATATGCAGACACACACACACATATATGTTTGAATGTCAAAGATATCCTTTGCCATCTATCACATGGTATTTTACATATTAATAGCTAATGTTTTTCTTTATTGTCACTTAGGCACACATACACTAATAACTATGATGCTCTTGTCACTCAGTGAGAATTTTAATCAGTTTTATTAAAAGGCTAGGAAGGAATTAGAATGGTTTCTCATGAGCATTGCCTGACAAATGTACAATCACATCTTTAATATGCTCCTTCTTTTCTTCATCCTCCTCATGCATGCTCTTCCAGCTCTTACAACACTTCGGCATCTAGAGATTTGTCTGTACCTGGAGCCACCATTCATCACCGATTCCACCTTCACCTTCTGCCTTCCCCACTGTGACCTCCACCTGCTTCAGCAGGTAAAGCCTTCTGCTCATCAGTTCCTGAAAGGAGTGTAAAGTGTGCATGCCTAGCTTAGGTCCCTACCATCACCACCTTTTAACAAAGACTTTGCAATTTGAGTCTTGATTCTTCCTTCCATCCAACACACAACACATTCTCATTCCTTTCACTTATATTTGGAGTAAACCTCTTTCTAGAGGCCAAATTTGCCATTGTCTGATTAAATAACACCCATTGCTCACAATTTTCTTAAATCCAGGGACTTTGGGTTACATATTCTTCAAAAAGGAAACCTAAGTTATACAGATAGGAAAAGTTCTCAAAATACAACATGACTCAGGCTCCTGATATTTTTTTTAAAAAAGATAATTCATTATATAATAAGAGAGAAAATTGTGAGTGGAAAGGAAGAACAGACAGAAAAAAAATCCACTTGTAGCTAGTTATAAATGATTTCTAGTTGGGCTCCTAGGCCTGACTTGGGGGAATCTGAAAATTTGAGAGTATCAGTAAGAAGTGAGTATATTCTTACCCAATAAGACTAGACATGGTCACCACTCAACCTAGGGAGCAGAAGATATTTTTTGTAGCTTTGAACCTAGAATTCTAGGGTGGGGTTGTCAGAAATGGGATTCTTAAGAAATTCTTCCTCCTTTTTCTTGATCTGGTGCTTTCTCTTTCAGTTTTCTTCCATTGCTCCTTGATAATTCTATTTTCTAGTAACTTCTAAATTTCCTTTTTACTTTGTTCTTAGTTTTTCTCTCTTCCTCATTCCCCTCTCCTCTCTCTTTCTCTCTCTCTTCTTGCTTCTTGCTCTATCATTCTATACATTGTTTCATTTAATTTGTTGACTATATAACTTTATCCATATTAACAACTTGAGAGGATCTAATAAATCACTTAGGAGTCAAAGGTCTGGGAGGAGGATTCTAGATTACATTAACATGCACAGAAAGATCTAATTGTGAACAGCAGTATTCCACTGACTTGAGTTCTAGGCTGAATATTAATGAGAAAGTAAGTGAGATGTTCATCTCTGTTTATCTCTCTCTGCTTCTGGTCTACAGGTGCAATGCGACCAACAGCTGTGTTTCCTGCCATGGTAACCTACGCTGTGGAACTGTGACCCAAGATAAACCCTTCATGCACCAAATTGCTTTTGTCAGATATTTTGATCTCAACAATGAGAAAAAAACAGCTAACATACTTTTCTTCCTAAATTAAAAAGCAATAGGAAAATCCATATAGCCCATACACTTGGCTTTCTTTTTAAAATATAAAGGAGGACAAAACACTAAACTTGAATTAACATTACAAGGAAATACTCTAAAAACTTGATTAGTTCAAGTAGCACTGATTTTTTTTGTTTCCTCTTCTAATAATTGCATCAATTTGAAGTTATTAGCAGAATGACTTTTATAATCATCTCCCCGTTTGTCAGTTAGTTGTTCCTGATTAATTACAAATTCCTATGGCCCAGTAATTTTACTACTTTAGAATGTCTTGTCATGAGAAGAATTTGTAGAATTGTTTTCATAACCTTCAGCTTATTTCTATTTATCTGGTTTCAGTGCTTGTCTTCTGGTTTGGAAAACAATTCTTATCTATGTAAGGTCACACAAAGAAATGTTGGAGTAAAAAAGAGTGAAGATGCATATTCATTCATTCATTCATTCATTCATTCATTCATTCATTCATTCACTCAGGCAGTTTAAAGTTGGCCTGGTGAGTTGGCTCAGAGTTTAAGAGTCCGTACTCCTCTTCCAAAGAACTAAATTCAGTTCTCGGCACCCATGTCAGGTGATTTACAACTGTTTGTAATTCTAGTTCCCAGGAATCTGACAGCTTCTTCTGGCCTCTGTAGGTATCTGCACTTATGTGGCATACACACACAGATAAAACACACATGAACACACATCGAATAAATAAATGCATAAATAAATACTTTGCTTTAAGTATTCAATAACCTAATTCTTTACTAACTCTGAAATTTTCACATCATGTACCCTAATCTTGCCTACCTCCCAGTCCCTCTATATTTATCCCTCCCCACTGCAGCATCCCACCCAAAGAACCCCCTCCCTCCTAAAATTAATTTAAGAAAAACAAAACAAATAAAGAAAAACACCTCACTCACCCATCTTTCTGGCCTGCCCAATACTTCTTCATTTGTCTAAATATACCCTTTTGTCCAATCAGCCCTACCCACAGATGTTCATTACAACCAGGCACTGGTCTTGTTCAAGGCCTCTGTGATCACTGGACACTCACTGGAGCTCCTCTAGGCTATCCAGCCACTGTCCCAGGTCATGGACATCCTGTGGCTATCATTCTGCAGGACCAGTCTCTTCACATATCCCAGAAGGTCATAGATAGGGTAGATGTTAGAGTAGGCCTGGATGGAAGCTTAACTGGTCAGTCCAGGCCATGATAACTGCCTCCCTCAGGTGAGGGGTGGAGCCAGCTCTACTATATCCATGCCAACAGGGTCAATACTCATACCCTAGTGGTCAGGGCTATAGCTATCTCTCCCAAGTGGTGGTAGAGGTTTGGGGATGGAGGTGGGAGGCAGTTGCCCCATGAGGGTTATAAGATACTGGAACACACATGAAAGTGAGTCAAAGTCCAATTGCTTGTACCTTGAGTCAATGATAATCAATATGTCTTCGGGTAAGTTGCTAAACTTTCTGTGCCTCTTCTTTGTAAAATGGGTGCAGAATCTCTACTTATGCTGAGCTAATTTGAAAGATAAGAGTTGTCATATGAATCAAACTATTATATTATCCCACACAAATATGACATGTCAATTAAAAATTGAAAGAGACTTTCCATGCTGAGCATAATAAAGTGTCATAAAACCTAGTATTACTATTATCTTTACATCTTCAAAGACTGTCCACCCATGAAAGGGTTTTCTCTGTAAGCAATCTAGCCACATACAGATTTTCCTGTCATGAATCTTTAAGGCTGAGTGTCAAGCAGCAAATTAGTGGACAGTTTCTTAATCAGTGGCATTGATTTTCACTTTCTCTCTATATCATTGCTCATTTATATTAAGGCTCAACAGAGATTTTTTTTTTTTTTTTAAAAAAAAAGGTCTGCGCCAGGCTTGGTTAGAGAGATACTCATAGAGACAGGAACACCTACTAAAGAGATACTGAACCCCTTCAAGTTATTAAATTGCTCTGTGAAGACCACATTTCCCATTAGCGTGCACAAGACTGAGAAAACAGGAGTTACAGAGCTAGGCAAGCACTGTTTTCTTCAAGCCACGTGTCTCCCAGAAAGTCATTTAGCATCCAGAATTCTCAGTTTCTAGTCTTTAAATGAGAAGGAGAAGCTGGAAGGGAGAGAGGGAAGGAGGGAGAGAGAGCTAGAGAGTGTGACAGAGAGACTCTAGGCTCTAGGCTGGAGATGTAGCTCAGTGGGAAAGCATGTGTGAATCCCTATGTTCAAGTCATAGACTAGCAAAAATCAAACAACAAGGAAATACTGTTTTTCACTAGGAAAATGAAGCTCACAGGTTTATGCAGTGCTTTGTGTAGAATGAAGATTGGGAAAGGAGAATGGGATTTGTTAAACTCTAACTTCTTTCTTATTTGCTAGAAGTGTTTTCCCCCTTCTTTGCTCCTGGTTTGCTTTGTGATTGTTGATCAAAGCCAGAGTTCTGCAACTCAGTAGTCTCCTTAGAGTCAGCAGAAATCCAGGTGCCGAGGCCCTCCCTTCTACCTATCCTAATCTATCTGCTATGTAATTACAATATGCAGAAGAAAGAAAATACACATCTGTAATCTGGAGAAATGGCTCAGCCGTCAATGTGCATTCTCTTCTTGCAGAGGGTTGAGTACAGCCCCCACTGAGTTCAGTACCCATGTAGGTGGTTTGCAATTGCCTGTAACTTCAGCTCCAGGTAATCTGATGGTCTTCTCTGGCCTCTGCAGGTACCTGCAGTAATATGTACATATCCACACATGTAACTAAAAAACAACATAAATCTTTTAAAAGTCATAATTACAAATCATACGTGCAAGAGGCCTAGTGTGGGTCTTGAGAGATGGCTTAGGAGTTAAGAGTATTTGCTGCTCTTCCAAAGAACCAAATTCAGTTCCCAGCCCACACTATCTATAACTTCAGCTGCAGGGGACCCAGCCCTCTCTTTCAATTCCTTAGGAACATGCACTCACATGTGTATATACCAACCCCAACCATACATTTAAAAATAGAATAGACCCTTTTGTTTTTAAGGAGGCAGAGTTGGAAAATGGCTGCAGCACTGACTACTCAGAAGGTACTTTTCCTGTTACTATGCCAACAACGCCCAGTAGGAACACCTCATTGCAACCACTGTACACAACAGGAGGAACACATTAATGGAGAATGATTTCTTTAGGCTCTTGGTTTCTGGGGCTTCAGTTCCTCATGACTAGGAAGGCCTAGAAGAGTAGCCGAGCTCCTGTCAGCTATAAATGTTCTTCATGACATAGCAGATGAAGAGGCAGAAGTCTCCAGAAACCAGAGGACTTCTTATTTCATTAGGATCCATCTTCAAAAGGTTCTACAGCCATATAAAATAGGAAACCAGCATTCACAGCATGAGCCTATGGAGGGATTCACGGATTCAAGCAGCAATGGTGTAAACTCTAAAACTGAATTTAAACTCTAAAACTGAATTTATAAGGCCCCCTTTTTGGAAGAATGGCATACTGGTTAGATATGTCTGGATGTACATAATTCCATCATTGCCATTGCTTTGTCTTTTCTAGTTTTGTCTTTTGCTGTTGCAGAGATGAACTATGTCAGTTTTCCTGTGATGGAACTCTGTATTATCTACTTATTTAACATGAAGTCTTCTCTTACGTATAATTCACTCCAAGTTAAGAGCCCCTGTGCTGTCCTCTATCTACAGGAAGTTTTGGTTTGAGGGGTGCCTTAAGAACCTTTATTCACCCTATCGTGTTCCTCTGTGGTGTTATCCTCATCTTTCCTCTTTCGGTGGAGATTCTTCCTACAGCTACATGGAGTGTAGAGATGGTAACATTTCCTCTGGCCCATCTATATGTCATACTACATACTTCATCCATCCATGAGGAAAGACAACTCTTGTTTACAGCCCCCACTGAGAACATACAGCCATATTTTATGGAAAGCCAGGTGGCATGCATTTCTATAACACGTGGCGCTCTGGAAGAAACTTTAGCCATTCCCCCTTTTAATCATGTGATTAAAATAGAATTTCCCTATCAGAGCTCTAGACCAGTTGAGATGAATGAGTAAGCAGATGGCAGCCAGGACTTGTTTTATTCCTGACCAGAGCTCTTGGAGGATCTTGAAGAAGCAAAAGTCTTTCCCCCCACCCGTTCTTCTTGTATTTCTCAAGAATGAACCTAGGGCTTCACACATGTAAGACAAACACCCTGTCACTAAACTTCATCTCTGTCCCTGTTTGCAAATATTTTTGAGATAGGGAGGGTCTCACTAAAGTATGCAGGCTGACCTTTCATTTACTCTGTAGTCCAGGGAGTCATTTAATCTGTAACCTCCATGCCTTAGCATTCCTAACAGCTTAGATTACAGGCCTGTATTGCTAGACCAGCCCACAACAGGTACTATTTTTTCAGGCAGAGCCTATAATAAAACCTACTCCATCAAGAGTAATGGGTAACAATCAGCTCCTGCAAACATCCGTCCTACAAGTGGGGCACATCCTGAATCGTAGAGACTACTGTGTGGTCTGGGAAAGACATGAACAAATGTTTTCAACAGACCAGCCCGCACTAAGGAGGGAGCTGGGTCCTACATTCTGTCTTCCGCATCACTCTGTCACCATGACCAGGACAATGAGACAAGGGGCAAAGCCTCTCTTTGTGAACATGAGGTAAATAGCAAAGACAGCCCTCTTCTCATCACCATTGTATTCTGCTGGTGGTAAAACCCAGGCCAAGATTTCCTATTTTGCCAGAACTATACACAACTTGCTAACGTCATAACTGGTATTGCATTTTACCTACCTGGGGATAATTTACGTTACAAAGCTTGTTCGTTGGTTCGCTCATTCATTCATTCATTCATTCATTCATTCATTCATTCATTCAGGTAGTGCTCCAGATAGTCACTGGTCTCTGGGTATATATAGTACCTGGCTAGTTAGAAAAATTCCTTAGTGAAACATTGTCATTCCCAATCAAAGAGGCTGAAACATATCAGAAAGGGGAAAAAAATAGAGCAAAGCTGACTGAGGCTGTTCAGTTACAGAGGTCAGCAGAGAAGGTCTCTCCACAATGGAGTAAGATTTGAAGAGAAGAGCCAGGCTTAGAATTCTAAAAATAAAGCCCTCCAGACCAATGGAATGGCCATTGCAAGGCCTGAGAGCCCTGTGGTGCTTAGTTTTCTTTGTGCATTTATGTTAATTTAAAGAGAGGGGGAGGGTCATAGAGGGCAACATGCAAATTAGTGGACAGATTAGCTCTCACACAGAGAGAGCATGGGCACTTCTTATTCTTGAGGCTAATCTTGCTGGCAGTTATCAGCGATCACAGTCCTGGGCCAAGCATCCCTCAAAGACCTTGCCAAGTCTCTGCTGCAGATCTCAGATGAGCAGTGTTATTCTAGGCTACTCATCTGGAAGAATGCCTTGGAATTATCCTTATTGCCCTTTGGTTCCCCTTTGCTGATAAAGCGACACCGTCTCCAAGGAGGGAAGGCCACACACACTGGGTGACAGTGTGTGCAAATCCTGAAGTCTGACTTACTGCTTGTTCATTGTCACCCACTATTAGTGAAGGTGTCACAGGTCCGACATCTCCTGTTGGGCATTTGGCATGTTACTGGTGAATGCTTGCATTACATTGATTTTGAATCACCAACGGTATTAAGTGGGTAAACAGCACAGCTTTATAAGAAATCCTCCAAGCTTTGGGATATTAAGATATTCTTAACATGAACTCAATTTTTGTTACAGCTTAGTCTTGGCTAAATTCCATAGGATAAGGTAGCATTGTTCATCCTTAGACTCTGGATTTTTAAAATTTGTGTTTTCAGCTAGTTACTACTGTCACTACATTGTGAACAGATAAAGACTCACTTGCATGTGTGAATTTTGGGTTACTGCATTAAGAGCCAGTGTGCAATAGTCATCCAGAAGAAAAGTCATTGGGTGAGGTGGAGTGTGGTGTGTGTGTGTGTGTGTGTGTTTGTGTGTGTTTGTGATAATGAAGATGTGAGAAGATCTTGAAAAGGCCTACTTGTACGTTTTGCATTAGTATAGCAGGAGCAGAGGAAGGTATTATAAGTATAACACATGATTCTTGATACTTTGACGGTCTTTCTCCTTTGTCTGCATGCTATTTAACTGTACTCAGTCACCTAGACAATGTTACTTGGTGATTCCCTCCACTCACCTTTCAAGCCACATCCATCAACCCTTCAGCCAATCCTTCTATGTCCTTGTGTGCATATGTCCATCCATCCATCTAGCTACACATCTATCTATATGTGCTTCCATTCAATCCATATTTATAGGATTGTGGCCTGTGTTGGGTTGTGTGTATTAGAACCAGATATAAAGTAGATATGGCTCTGTCTCTAGCATCTGAAAATGACTTTCATTACTATGAAATTTTGGGTTGAGGCACCCTTCTGTCTAAACCTCTATTATATATAATGTTAGCATACTCTCCTGTATCTAAAACTGTAATATTAGACCATTGCAGTCATGATACACTCCACTGTCTTTTGATAAGCATGAAAAATCAGTACTTTATGATAATATGAGATTTTCCCCATTCTCTTGAACTTCTGGTAGAAGGGCTGAATGAGTTGTTGCCCCAAGGGGTGCATATTAAGATTAACACTGAAACTTGGTGTAGAACATATGGGTAGTCTGAAATCCTGGCTCTAGTTCTTACCCAGAAATACCCTCTAAGCTTTGGAAAATTAGAAACTAGTCTCCAAGAAGCCTAATGGAGTTTGTGCTACTTTAACTTTTAATCGCTAAAAGCATATTTATGAAGTGTCATTAGAAGCCTTCAAGCCACTGCAAAATACTGCATTTACAATGGGAACCTTCAGAAGAGCCTAAGGGGGACTCATTAGTGGGTAATCAGTCATTCTACTTGTTCAGCATGAACTTATCTCTTCCTTTTTCTGCCTTTCATATAGCAAAGTGGGGGGAAGGGGTAAGAATTTAGAGTTTGAAGAAGGCCACCAGCCTTGGCTAGCAGACCTCCCTCCCCCAACATGGTCCTACAAGTATTATCACCATCTCTTTCATTACTCTGAGTCCTGTGAAGGAAGAGAGCTTTGAAAAGTGTGGCCACCATTTCCTCTAGTTCCTTGTTGATGTTAGAATGAGATGATCTTTAGCATACACAGAACATGGCTGCCTCAAATCCCACTCCTGAGAATAAAACTCAAATGCTTTGTGTGCTAAATCTGTCAAGGCAGTGTAACATCATTACCAGAGTATCCCCCAAGACAGAAATTCTCATGGGTCAGTAGATTCTGCAGAGATAAACCATTCTAGACACCATTTCACAGAACAGCATCTGCTTATCGTACATGAGCAATCATTTATATTTTTAGTGTGGTGTATGTGTGATATGTGTGTGTGTGGTGTATGGTGTGTGGTGTATGGTGTGTGTGTTTAACTCCATGCACCTGATCCTTCCTAGTCTCATCATTACCTGCCCAAGTCTACCTGAAAAACCTATTCCAGGGAGACCCATTCATCCCCACTATAACTCTCCTCTTTACCTAACCCCTTTGGGTCTGCAGCTTGATTATCATTTACTTAACAGCTAATTTTCACTGATAAGTGTGTACACACCATATTTGTATTTCCAAGTCTGGGTTATCTCACTCAGGATAATTTTTCCGGTTGTATCCATTAACCTGCAAATTTCATGATATCATTTTTTAAACAGCTCCATTGTGTAAATAAATGTATATTTCCTTTATCCATTCTTTGTTTGAGGGGCATCTAGGTCATTTCCAGTTTCTGGCTACAGTTATTAAAGTTGCAATGAACATGGTTGAAAAAGTGTCCTTGTGATAGAATGAACTATCATTTAGTTATATGACCAAGAGTGGTATAGCTGGATCTTGATGTAGATCAATTCCTAATTTTCTGAGGAATTTCCACATTCACTTTCATAGTGGCTATACAAGTTTATATTCCCACTCAAAATTGAGGAGTGCTCCCCTTACTCCACATCCTTGCCAGCATGAGTTGTTACTTGTGTTATTGATCTTAGGTGTAAGATGAAATCTCAAAATAGATTTGATTTGCATTTACCTGATGGCTAAGGTTGTTGAACATTTAAGTGTTTCTCAGCCATTTGAGTGTCTACTGTTGGGAAATCTCTGTTTAGAATTCCTTTTTTTTCCAATTTTAATTGGATTGTTTGTTTCTTGAGCTCCTCTCAGATGTGAAATTGGTGAAAATATTTTCCCTTTCTGTAGACTGATATTTTGTCTTATTGATGGTGTCCATTGCTGTATGGAAGCTTTTCAGTTTTGTGAGGTCCTATTTTTAATTGTTGCTTAGTGCATATCCTATGGGTATTCTGTTTATGAAATTGCCTTCTGTGACATTGTGTTCAAGACTGTTCCCTCTTTCCTTTTCTGTCAGGTTCATGGTGTCTTGTTATATGTTGAGGTCTTTAATCCACTTGAACTTAAGTTTTGTGTAGAGTGATAAATAAGGATCTATTAGTATTCTTCTATTGGCAGACATCCAGTTTGATCAGCACCATTTGTTGAGGATGCTGTCTTTTTTTTCCAGTGTATATTTCTGGCTTATTTATAAAAAAAAAAAAAATCAGGTGCCCATAGGTGTGTGGACTTATGTCTGTACCTTAAATCCAATGCAGTTATCAACATGTCTGTTTTTAAGTCAGTAACATGCTATTTCTATTATTGTAGCTGGGTAGTACAACTTGAAATTAGTGATGGTCATTGCTCTAGCAGTTCTTTTGGTTGTTGACTATTTTAGCTATTCTGGGTTTTTATTTTTGTTTATGAATCTGAGAATTATCTGTTAAAGTTCTGAAAAGAATTGTGTTGGAATTTTGATCTGTTCTGTGTTTTATCTGTATATTGCTTTTGGTAGGATGGCCATTTTTACTATATTAATTCTACTGACCCATGAACATGGGAAATCTTTCCAACATCTAATATATTCTAAGATTTCTTTCTTCAAAGCCTTGAGTTTTTTTATCATACAAGTCTTTCACTTGCTTGACTAGAGTTACCCTAAGATATATATTATTTGAGGCTATTGTAAAGGGTGTTTTTTCTTCTTAGTCCCTTTGTTATTTGTATATAGAAGACTATTGATTTTTTTTTCCTTTTGAATTAATATTGTATCCAGCCACTTTGCTGAAAGTGCTTATTAGCTACAGGAGTTTCCTGGTGGAATTTTTATGGTCCCTTATGTATGCTATCATATCATCTGCAAATAAAGACATGTTGACTTCTTCCTTCCCAATTTGTATTCCCTTGATCTCCTTTAGTGTAGTCTTATTTGGTTGTCTAGCTAAACATTGAAATACCATATTGGATAGATATGGAGAGAATGGATAACCTTGTCTTGTTCCTGACTTCAGGGGAATGAGCAACCACTTATATAATGGAAGTGAATGGACTGTGATTGGTTAGCAAATTACCTCTGATTGGACATAGAGTGCTTATACCACTGAGGTCTATATGTGGCAGAAGCACATTAAAGAAGACCCTAGAGGGCAGATTCACTCAGTTCAGGTACTGGCTTCTCACACTACTACAGAATCCAGTGTTTGGGAGCATGGCAAACCATGCTACTCATTTAGAAATGTGTGTGTGCCAGGTCATGCCTATGTTTTCTTCTATGGCAGTAGGAATTTAACATTGTCAATTGTAAGGAGAATGGGTTATTCTGTCCGCTGCCTGGTCTTGTCCCACTGCTGCACCAGCCCCAAATAACACACATAGACTCTGTATTTGATACAATACTGTTGGCCTGGTACTAGTTTCTTATCGGCTAGCTCTGTCTTAAGTATTAACCCATTTCTGCTGATCTATGTATTTTCACGTGGTCTTCTCTTACCAGGAAGACAGCTGGCATTCTGCTTTCTTCAGACTCTCCATCTTGATTCCTCCTTCCTACTTCCTCTTTCCTCCTTGTCTCCTAGTCTCTCCTATCTTCTTTTCCTATTGGCCAACAGTGTTTTATTCATTAACCAGTATGAGAAACCTATATACATAATGGCATCTCCCATCAGTCAATGCTGCAGATACTCTCTGTGATAGGTGAAGAGGGAGAGGGGTTGCCTAAGCAAGTATGCACAGAGATAAAGAACAAAAGTGTAAATTTGAGGTTTGCAGAACTGGTGTACTTTAGCAACTTAAAATAGAAATCATGTGGCCCAGAATTTGAAGGCACAATTCATCATGGCAGCATAAGTGGCTAGTAGCTGTGATGCCCCACCTCAGATGTTGATGGGAAGAAGGAAAAAAACTATATCATGATGTTCTTTCTCATTCAATTGGGGATCCAAGTCCATGCAATAGTGTCACCCACACTTAGGGTGTGTCTTTTCTTCTTAGTTAAACTTAAATACCCTTACACAGAAGCCTAAAGCTGTGTCTCTTAGGGAATTTGAAATCCAATCAAGTTAACAGGGAGGATTAACCTTTACAGACCAGAAAGACAGAGTGAGGTAGAAAATTGGGGTTTGTATGACATCTTGCGGCACCAGTGATCAAGAACAGGGGTCCTCTGAAGCATGAAGTCTCTAAATAGGACTAACAGGAGAGAGAGCCAATGCATTAGGGCTTTGGTCACATGGCAGACTTGAGGCAAGGCTACGAAAGAGCAATGTTCAATGGTGAATGATTGAGCTAACTAACACACAAGGCTAAGGAGGGGAGGAGGTGAGTGGCAAAGAGCGACAGTTTTCAGAGTCAGATGTCTCAGTCTGTCTGGCCTATAGCAGTAAGTGGACTTCAAAGGGACATGACTCAAGAGTGGCCCATCAAGATGCTGTAAAACTAGGTCAAGCTGTGGCTCTTTTTTTCCCCCCTTTGGTCAAAGAATGAAGCCAAAAGCTTGGGTCAGGAACATCATAACACTTGAGACCAAAGCCAAGGCATTTAGAAAGGGATAACACTGGTGATGTCACTATCAGCATTGAGCCACCTCCTTCCCTGTGCCTCCTGAGTGACTTTGCAGCGGGCACAGCCAAAAGTGGCCTGAGCAAGGTGGTTCTGACTGTGTAGTTTAGCACTTCTCTGGAGTTAAACTTCAACAGCTGTCGTTGCTTTCTCAGCACCTTTGCTCCTTGAGAGAACATTGCACTCATGGCTCTTCATGGTAAAGATCCCTCTCATATTGTAGAGGACCCCCCTGAGACTGGAATAGCTGGGGTCTCCTGCACAGAGAAAAACTAGTCAAGCTGGAAACCCTATTTGCTCCAGTTCTGGCATCAGTTGCTTACCTTTTTGCCCTGTTGCCCTTCGATGGTGATATCTATCCAGAAAGTCTCACCATCTGAGGGACTATTATCTTATGCAGGACTAGCCTTCCTTTCCACATTCCTTGTTGCAGTTGTGCAAGCTTTGTTTTTGATTTTGTTTTTTTTTTTTTTTTTTTTTTTTTTTTGTTACTGTTTTTTCTCTGCACCTCCTAGAACATCTGGATTGCCGAACAGAATCTTACTTGTGGCTGGTAGTGTCTGGCTGATTTTCTGTGTGTAGCATGCTCATGAGTCTAGATGCAGCATCTTTATTTAGGAAGCGAATGTTGAGTAGATGCTTAAGGAATGACATGAGAGGTTGCACTTATTGCTTGTAGACACACACTTAACACAAATGAGGGATGCTTGTATCCGCAGATTTACCAGGCCAATAGGGTTTGGGTTGGAATCATGTTTTCCCTTTCTCTCTACCTCTCAGGCCCTTCCTAGGTAACTAGGCTGTTTCCTGCATGCCTGTGTGCTGGTCTGCCAGGTGGGTATTCTCTGTTGCCAGCCTGACTCTATGGCACCGTATAACTGACTTGATGACCTGTGACCCAGCTGTCCATCTGGCTGCTCCAGAGTTTGCCTGGCTGTTGATCTTTGTTTGCTGTGACTGAATCCCCATTGCTGCTTTCAGCATCTCACTTGCAAACTACTCTGCTCTGTCTGCTAAATGTGTGGACAGAGACAGTGACCCCTGCTATTGGTTCAACCCTGTGCCCCCTCTCTTCCACTGGAACACACCTGTTCCTCTTTCTTCAGAACTTGTTGTCACTGGCAGAGTACTCACCCCAGCTTGCCATGCCTGTGATGCCCTATGGAAGGAGAGATGTTTTATTTTGCAGTTGGCAGGCACTCAACTTAACAGGACAGTGAGGCCCAGGCAATATGACACCATCTGCTTCCTGCCATGTTCTGGTTCCAGTGATGGGTGCCTGGGCATCAGCTGTTACCTGAGTATTCTGGAGCTTGTGAAATGAACCGTGTAGGAAACAGCTCTCTTCCCAGACTTTCCTCAGTAGCACAATTCATACAAGCCAGACTGCAAGGCTGAGTGGTACTTCTTGACTAAACTCCAAATTAAAAACGGAAGAAGGAAGAGAAGGATGAGGAGGGGGAGGAGGAGAAGAAGGAAGAAGAGGAAAAAGATTTCTAGCATATACAACTTTACAAGTTGGTTAGACAATAGTGACATGGGTTATTGTGCATGCACATATGTGTATGTGAGACAGAGTGTGTGTGTGCATCTGTGTGTTTGTTAGAGAGCATGTGTGTGTGTGTGTGTGTGTGTGTGTGTGTGCATGTATTGTGTGTGTGTATGTATGCGTCCGTGTCTGTGTTTGTGTATGGGAGTGTGTGTGTGTGTGTGCATGCGTGTGTGTGTGTGTGTGTGTGTGTGTGTGTGTGTGTGTGTGTACAGAGGCACACAGAGTATGGCCCTATTGTCTTCAGTTTTCACAAGCTGTCTTGAATTCTGCCTGGTGCTTCACTTTGGTTTTATCTCTTTGCAGCTGTGCTGGAGTAGAGAAAGTTCTTAACTGATGGCTGAGTGCAGGGACTCCAAAGAGAGAATTCAGCAAGCACAAATGCCATGGAAAACATATGGGTTTCCTCTGCTCTGGGGTATGGGGTTTATCTTGCTGCAGCCAAAGCTAGAAGGGGCAACATAAACTCATTTCCAAATGGCCCTCTCAACTTTCAAGTCTCTCTCAACCAGTGGCCTTCCACTCTTTCATCTGAGAAGCTGACTTGCATGTGGATCAGGAGTTGCATTGAAGACTAATTATTTTCTTGACTCACTGGTTGCAGTTCCTTGTGAACAGGCACACCAAGCCACCTGTATGGGGTATTGAAAATGAAACTGAACATGTACACACACACACACACACACACACACACACACACACACACCCTGAAAAATTGCTCATGACTTTTTATACTCAATCTGGGCCATCTGGAGCAGACCCAGCAGCTTCTGGAAGCTCTGCTCCTTCCTTCCTCTTTCTTATGATATTGAAATGGATTTGGTCAGCTATTCCTATTTTGATGCCTGAAGAGTGACTCAGACAATCTGAACCTTAATTGGAAACGTATGCTCTCCTCATTTCAATTTGCTGGTGCTTTGAAGAGTTATGGCATTGCAGGGATTTGTGGGTAGAGTCTCTGTGTAAATGTTCTTTGGTCACCAGATTGTTTCCCAGATCAATTGATGACTTTAAGTCATAGGGGAAGATGAAACAATGTGTTATAATAACTGGCATGGGACTTCAGAGCTAATGCTACCTTTGAGTGAGAGTTACATACACACTAGGGGAAAAGAGGATTTGTGAGCTCTAGCACTTGACTGTCTGTACACATGGGAAAAGATCATGACTTTGAGCTGAAAAGGTGTAAAAGTGAGGACCTGAGTTCAAATCCCCAGAACCTAAATCTGAGTGTAGTGGCGCACATCTTGAGTCCCAGTGCTCCTGAGGCAAGAGGGCCAGTGTAGCTCCCTGGAAACTCTTGGTCAGTTTATTTGAGGTTTTAAATAAGGTGGGAAGTGAAGGTTAACTTGAAGTTAACAAACAACTCCCTCCCATGGTCCTTTGCCTGCCAGGCTAAGCCATAGAACAGAGCATGAGGATTCAAGACATGCTTTGCCTCAGTGGCAGAAGTTTGTTGTGCTTTACACTCAGTGGGTGGCTTGTAGGGTTATGTGAGCTGTGCCATTGTACTCTAGGATTTATTCCATTTCTAACTTGTATCCCATGTTGTATTGCTCAAAATTCCTGCTCAACAGAGGGAACAGAACACGTATTTCCCCATTTCATCCATGAAATTGGAAATTAGCTCAAATAAACTAAAATCACAAGATTCTGCCACACAAATCTCACAAAGCAGGAAAGAAAGGGCAGCTGCACCAGTGCACATGGATATTAGCCAACCCCTTGAGCTCTTCGACTTTTGTAGAAATGCGAATGTGAAAAACATGTTGATTCTCCTTTCATTCTGCTTTTCCCTTGGTTAGGAGAGAGCTACAGGAGTGACTAATTCTGCCCTTTGAAGCATCAGCATTTACAGCAGTCTTGCTCTGCTGGGTAAGCGCTGATATGGACATTTTTGTAGTCAGTGTGGACAACCCAAAGCAAAGACTCTGTGAACCCTGTTTGGTAGTGCCCACTTTGCTGATCCTGCATGATAACCATTGTGAGCATCTTAGAGAATGCCATGTTCCCTTCAAAGAGCTTACACACAGAGAGGAAGGGATTAGAAGCTCTATAATGGAGATCCACTAAATGCTGCCACGTTAGTAGTAATTAAGCAGCATTTCATGACAGCACCAGCAGGGTAGTCAAGTGAATAATTCCTTTCAGGGTTTGTGAGCTCTCTCTGTAGGTGAAGGATTTAGATGGATTCATGGACACTGGCTGAAACAAATCAGTGGATGGGTGATTATAGGATCTGAGTGTGGTTAAACCAAGATTAATCCTGCTAATTCCTGAGGGGAAAAAAAAAGGAGATGACTGTCACCCAAGTGCCTGGTGCCTGAACTTTCAGTCCAGGATGTGTAGACTTCAAGGCAGCAGTTCAAATTCCTTGGCTGTACATCCCAACCCAAATGAAGCATTCCCATGTCACAGGATGAAGGATGCTACACAAACTATAGTCATGACAGAAGGCTTGAGATGCGCTGAAGAAAACAGCAATGTGAGTGAACTGGTGCTACTAACAGTCACAGGGCCATCAGAGCACCATTTAGGCCAAGGCCTTAACAAGGTCATTTACCTTTACCTACACAGGGGCCATTGCTTTAATTGCTACTCAGCCTTTAGGAGAGTGTTCATGGGAAAACAGTTTTCACCAAGGGACTTATTATGTAGGCCCCCATTACTACAGAATCAGAAATCATAAAAACCAAAGCAATTGTAGTCATAATAACCTATGCAGTGTAAGTATCTGCTATGAATATCTTCCATTTTTCACACTCACCACCATCACCAGAGAATCTTGATGGTGAAACACAGCACAAGATACACAATGTTGGTTCAAATCAAGGATGGTATAATGATTAGCATTGTAACTTGACAGAATCAGAGTCGCCTGAGGAGATGGACTCTGGATATGGCTGTGAGGGATGACCTTGGTTGTGTTAACTGGGAAGACCTGACCATTGTTAGAGGGTACTGCCATTCTTAGCAGAGGTCCTGGCAGAGAAGCAGAATGGAAGGCCTGGGCGCATTCATTTCTCTCTTCTGACTGCAGATGTAGCATGACCAGCTGCTCCAAGCTCTTGGCCCTGATGTTCCTGCCATAATGGACTGTGCATTGAACTGTGATCTACAATAGGAAAACAATAAGAAGCATAGGAAAAAATAAGACAGATGACTAAGAGGACTCTTCTTCTTTATTAGGTATGAAAAGTATAGGAGAGCAAAAGACAACCTATTTTTCAATGTCCCATAGTCTACTGAGGAATCAGTGGTAGATATGTGAGTTGTATCCTAGCAGAATGAGAAAGTGTGCATATAAATATGTTGTATGCACATGGCCGAGGTCAAGGTTGAGCCAGAGTTTCAGAAACTTCCATTTCCATTCCCTTTGACTCATTCTGTGTCCACACAACACCAGATAAAAATTGAAAGCACTTATCTCAATCTAGGTTCAAAAAAATCCAGCCAGATTCAGTAGATTTGCAGATTATTAAGAACTAGTCATTTCAGATACTGAGACCCCAGTCTCCACTTATTTACCCACCCAATCACGAACTTGCTACTGCAGCATGGCTAGGCTGTACTCCTGGTTGAATCCTTAATGGAAATGCCTCCCGTATCAGTCTTTTATCCTGAACTGAGAGTCTCTGTTCACACTGCCCAAGTTACTCCTTCTACTGAAATACACATCCTGTTTCTCTTTAGTTGTATTCATTTTCTGCAAAACAGAATTCAGTCTCAGAGATTTTCAGTTTAGAAATTCTGCCTCATCTTCTCCTAAATTCTTAGTTTTTTCAAACCACATAGCACTTTCATTTAGCTGTGCCCCACTTTTGATGCTAACAGGAACAGGACAACACAATCATAGTATTTCATAACTGAATCAATGAAGAGATTGTTTTTAAATGAGACAGACTGCCATGGGTTTTCCAATGGACTTATGAATTAAGCAAGTACCAAAAGAGATAACAATCAAAAAGGACCTTCAGGAATATTCTAGATTGAGTAATGTCTCCTTTCAGAACCATAGAAAATTGCATAGTTCATATTCCTAGAGGAAATTTTGAAATATCTGAGAACACAGACATCAAGTCCTTCCACATCTGGGTAAGAGCTGACTTTTCTCCAGCCATTTCCTATATGGCTTAAACTTCTTCCTTCTTTCTCTTTCATGTTACTTAACAGATGAGTTACAGTTGGTCTTTTGTACAGCACAGAAACATACCACTGTCTTTATCTGAACATAAAATACAGTTGTCACCTCAAACTATTTATATCAAAAGGCAGAGAGAGAGAGAGAGAGAGAGAGAGAGAGAGAGAGAGAGAGAGAGAGAGAAAGAAAAGGAAACACACTTTTCAACCCCTGTCTTGTACAACGGACTAACTTCTGTGGAGGTTGTTGTCATTTACAAAGCTTATGATTCCTTAAATATACACATACTTATTTTTGGTTGTGTGGTGTTGAGGATTGAATCTCTGTGATCTTACCCATGGCCTCACACAAGCTAAGCACATGTTATCCCATTGTGTGTACCCTCAGCCCCATATGTTCATGCTCAAACCATCCCTCCGTTGTTTTGCATTTGTTCAGCTGGTTTGCACGACATAGTGAGATGATTTATATTTATCCCTGCTAAAATGCACCTTGTTTATAACCCTAACAATGGAGCAACTTTGGACGATCCAGAGCCAGTATTCCAATCAACTAGTTATCTCAAGTAATAATTAAATGTGTGTACTACTCTTGGTTTTGGTAACATATTCCTATCATTACCCTACATATTAATAGAACAAACTACCTTAGTTTAGGTTCTATGGGTAAAGAGGTAACATAATAGAGAAGAGAGGGGTTTGTGAAGCATGGCAGGATGTTCAGTACTTTGCCTCACATTTCTTAAAAAACTTGATGTAAATAACAATGTGTCTACCCAACAGCACCAGGTGACCTTGACAGATGTTGGGTGGAAGCAGCTGTGTGACTAAGCAGTCTGATAGAGCCATGGCCCTACAGTCTGTTCAGAAGACTAAGGGACCTTACTGCTTTGGATATAGCAAGCTGCAACAAAGTGTGGTCTGTTTTTCACCCTCAGGAAATGATTGCAACTTTGGCCAACTAGGGCCAACAAGACAGCCATGTGGCTAAAGACACTAGAATCTAAGTTTGATACCTGAATTTGCCCCCATAGTTCACTTGGTGGAGAGAATTTACTCCTATAAATTATCCCCTCATCTCCACACACATGCTGTGGCATGGGTGTGCCTACACACCCACCCCCCCACCCCCCCATACACACCCAAAACAAAGCAAAAAATGAACACAACCCATTAAATTTTTAAATACTAGCCAATAAAAATAGAGCATAATCAATCAAATGAACTTCCTCCTAAGCAAAGTGGCACATCTGCTATTGCCTAGAAATTCTGCCCAGCAACAAGAGGATCACAAAGAACATGCTGGCTCCTCTTTAGGCATGGTAAATGTGGAGCTGGAAAACTATAGTGAAAGGTACTCACACCTGCAGCCAAGGGTCTAACATAAGAAAAGGGTGTTTGTTTTCCAGCAAAAGAAAATAAATTTGATTTATAAAAGATTTTCTTCACAATGTACATTGTATATGTATATGTGTGTAAGCACAAATATGTATACATATGTGTGCCTTCTGCATAATACAGAAATAGTAAATCTCACATTGACTATATTAAAAAAGAAAAGGACCTGTATGCAGTAATCTGGGATAAACTCTTCTCCTAGGTAATCAGGGTGGCTGTCTTTGTCCAGAACAGATGCTATGAGATCATGTCTCCAAGAGATGAACTGAGAATGAATCCTCTTAAATTATGATGCTCACACAGAGGGTTTTAGCCTGAACATTTGTTCACAAGATTTATGGTCCTGTCCATCCAGCAGAGTCAATGGGGTGGGGGGCAGGGAGAAAAGAAACTTAATTACACCATATGGACAACAGAGTGAACAAAATTGTAGGGGATCGTTTTTTTAGGAAATCTGAAACCTTTCCAGTCAGAGAGGGGAAAAGACAGGGAGGATTGAGAAGGGAAAGGTGTGTGTGTGTGTGTGTGTGTGTGTGTGTGTGTGTGTTTGGGATGGGGGGGTGAGGGTCAAGGACTTAGAAAAGAAAGAGAAAAAATGGGAAGCATTTGCAATGCATCAGGAGTGTGTGCCTGACCCCTAGTGTGTGGGGGAGAGGATGGTGCAGGTTAAGTCTCAAGTGTGCTCTAGGAAAATGCTCCCCAAACCCAGGTCCATGCTGTACTCAAACTATCTCCTTCAAGTCCCCCTTCCCCCAAGCTCTTTCATTTTAGCCTGGACTTTCTGAGGGAGGAGAGAGATTTTCCTGTGCTTCCTTTGTGGTGTCTCAGGTTTGAAATTTTAAATTTATGGTCTCAGAACTGTTCCAGTGTTTATATGACTCAGAGGGTGTTATTATCAGATCCAATTAAAGATAGTCCTTCTGCTACTAAAAAAAATATCAACACCTTCCCACAGGAGGCCCCACCCCTTATGTTAATTAACGTGTATTCGGCATCTGACAAAAGCGAATCTTTAATTTGTTGGCCCCAGCTTTCTCAGAAGCACATACCTGACCCGAGTTTATTGTATGGCAGGATCTCTTGACACCTTATCATCTCCTCCTGAGACTCCATCCACAAAGCCTGGCTAATGCTACTTGTTTGGTAAAGATTGTTAAGATCTACAGATGAACCTGGCTAATGAATAATACTAATGATCATGTACTCATGAAATGATAATTGGCCCTCTTTGGACCATTTAGAATTCAAATGCCTCCACCCAAATCATTACATGAATGGCAGATGGCCTCTGAGGACTAGCTTGAGCTTTTGTTTTCAAATTTCCAGGTTGGAACTGCTTTCATCAAGAACACAGCAGCCGCATTGATGTCTACCCCACAGCCTTTGGGTAGCCTGATGTAATCTCTACTACGCTTCCAGAGCACTAGGTATACAACTATCGCGCAAACAGCATTTTGTCTTTTTCAGGCATGTGGAGACAGTAAGATTTCTGCATCCTCAAAAACTAATCATACGCCCCTCCGAGAGTACCTGTTGGATCTATTTTCCATAGATTTTGTGGTTAAAAATGTGATCGATGGTTTTGTTTCCTCTCTGAGAGTCAAGTGAATTTATCAACCTCCGATTGTGATTGTTGCACTTACCTAAAACAAGGCACCTGTTCTAGGCAGACTTCCTGCCCAATTCATCCTCTGTGCATTACTCTTCTCCGCGTTTTTCACCTTGGCTGTGCTTGCAGCTTTAATGGTGGGTATCAGCACTGAAGGGCAGCTCTACAAATGAAAGTGTCTTCCCTGTGCAGGGAAAAGAGGCAGCTCTCTCACCACGCCTCACCTACAGACAATTTATCTAACAGACTCCATTTCCTGTGTGCCATTTGCTAGTATTTGTCTTTTGTGGACTCCCAGAGAGGACTGTCATAGAGAAGTGTGCTGCTAGAACCCAGACTCATTTGTTTTCATCTGAATAATGAAGAGGCCCACACTCTTTCTCTCTCTTTTGTCTATGTTGTCTGCCCAGTAGCACATCCATCCGCCGAATGCTATATTCATAGAAAACCTGTTACCTGTTTTTGCTTATATGGGGTCTCTCTTTGTAGGCCATGTCTTTGAAAAATAATCTGTTAAAGTAGAGGCATGTGGTCCCTTCTCCCCTCTTTTTTTTTTTTTTTTTTTTTAATTTTAACCTTCCTGCCTACTTCTCCTCTACCCATTCCCCTTACTCTTCCTCTTAGTCCCTACTTTCTTCCATTTTTCATAGATATTTTAAAATGTCCCAAGAAAAAGGTTTATAGAGTTCAGAAGAAGCAATGTTGATCATGGACTTGCTTCGACCTGTATATTGTATTTTCTGTTACTGTGGCTTAAGTGAACAGTTATTTAAGTAGCAAGAGAACACTGCTGTTAAGCAAGATTCTTTTCTTAAATCCAGGGGTTGCAAGCCATTCATTTTTACATTTCCATGTTAAGGATGCAACCCTAAGAGTGCATTACCTTAATAATCAATAACTCAGCAGGAGGTCCTAATGGGGAGCCTTCACTGGAAGCCAGATTTTACTTGAAGTTGCAAAGGACCACCATAGGCCTGCCGGCTATAATTAAACAACCATAAAACTAGGAGGTAAAGGGTGGCAGACTACATTAGCAGTAAAATGCTAACTTGCAAGTAATAAGTCTGGACTCTTTCATGTCTACTGGAGTGTCTCTTAGACTTGAACAAGGAAAATGTTATGTTAAAGAACAAATTTACATTTTGGATCCCTTAAGCTTAAGGACCAGGGAAGGTTAGTGTGGCGAAGAGAAAACAAAGGGTATAAGTTTGTACAAGGTGAGGATTTTCATTCATTGTTCACGCTCCTTCCCTCTCCTTTCTCTTCAACCAAACAATTTTTCATCCCCCTCTCTGAGAAACATCACAGAATTTAAAAACAGGAAAGCAATATAAAAACCCTCTCATGCAAAGAAACAGTTGGGCTGACTTTACATCACTTCTATTCATGGCTGGCTGGTTTTACATTTTCTGATCAGTGGCTGCCACTGAGACCAGGAAGCCAGTTTCTTCAAGAGAATCTATGGACTGTCTGAAGGCCTTGCATTATTGATTTTCTGTTCATAGATTCCAGTTGCTCTGTCAATCATGGGCCAAAAATACAAGATGGCAGTCAATAAGCAAGAGAACAGAGCTCCCATGAAGACAACAAAATAATTCAGGAGATCTGACAAAGAGAAAGTGCCAGTATCCTCAAGAGAAAAGAAATCAGATATGCTTTCCTGGAAAGAAAAGCCTCTGGTGCCCCCCAGACACTCAGACTGTCTTTGTAAGTGAACATATTCCAACTGAGTAAGTTTGAGTTGTGGTCATCAAATGAATTAGCTGATGAACACATTTATTAAGCAAGTGTTAGGCACTGTAGAGACAGCAGAAAAAAAAAAATACTGTTCTTCCCCTATAATGTAGATATGTACTGTGTGAATGCTTGGCTTTAAGGGATATGTAATGGACAAATGGTTTTGTGAATACAGAGGAAGAACATGCCACAGCCTGGGGATTATGGCAGAATTTAGAAGTTACAATCAAGCTCTCTCCTGCAGAATGCTGGGGACTTCTAGAAACGAAGGGTGCACTCAGTCTTGGGGGCCCCAGCATGTGGTGATCACTCAACACTTGCTCACTCTTATTAACACAAATTTAATGGATTTATAAATAATTAAAGAAGGCATTCTTTAAACTGGAGATGTGAACTGAACACTCTGCTATGTTGGTTTTCAACTATTTAATGAATTTTGCCTCACTCTTCAAGGGATACATTCCCATGTTGACTAACTTGTGCTCTGTGAAATGAAACAGCTCAATAAATATTTGTTAATTGATTGACTAGGGAAAGAAAGGCAGCATTTAAGCTGAATGAAGAAGTACAATTCACGTTAGGACATAACTGTCCTTAGAATACCTAATGGAATCTCCCTAAATTGCCCAGGTTGACCTTGAACTCACTCTGTTGCCTAGGCATGTCTTGAACTTAGTCATCCTCATGCCTTAGCCTCCCAGGTAGCTGGGGTTATAGGTTTACTCTTCCCACCTCATTCTCTTTACCCCATCTTTCCTTCTTTCCTTCCTTTTTTTTTTTTTTTCCCTGTGTGCATAGTAGATGTGTGACTGTGTGTGTTAGGAGAGATTGTTCATGTATGTGGAGGCCAGAAGTTCATGTTGTCCTCTATCACTTCACTTTTGGGAGACAGGTTCTCACCCAGAACCTGTTATGAGTTTGGCTATGCTCTCTAGGGAGCTCTATGGGTTCACTTGTCACAGCTTCTCCAGCACTGGGATAATGGATGCGTGCAGCTGTGCCCATTTTCTGATGTGTGTGCTGAGGATCCAAACCCAAGTTCTCATACTCAGATGGAACACATTTTTCCCACTACGCTATCTCCTTAGCTTTACTTTTGTTCTTTTACTTTTTTCATTTCTTTTCTTCTTTGTTTGTTTGTTTTATGTGTCTTTTATATCATGTATATTGATCCCATTCATTCCTCTGCCCCTGCATATCCCCCAAATAAAACAAAATTTAAGAGAAAAGAGAGGGAAGGGGGAAACAAAAATAAAAAAGTAAAAATTTAAAACTCATCATGGAAGCTGTGGTGTGACCCTGTGAGTCATGCTGTGAACCCCTTTTTTCATGCATCTTTACTGGAAAGTGTTTATTGTAAAATGTCACTGGTCTGGTTTGAGGGTTCTTATTTCTATTGTCCTATCGATGCTGGACACTCACTTGGGCTCCTCCTGGATATCCGGTTTTTGCCCTGTGTTGTGGAGACTCTGCAGCAAGTCCCTTCACATGGTCCAGCAGGTCATAACCCTGGGTCTGGGCTGAGCAGCTATAGGATTGGTATGCGAGATGGAAAATGGGGAGAGCTCTCTCATGATCACAACTCTGAGATTTACTGTTCGTTTCTTCCTTCCTTCCTTCTTTCCTTCCTTCCTTCCTTTCTTTCTTATTTTTCTTTTTTACATATCAATCCCAGTTCCCTCTCCATCCCATCCTCCCATGCCCCCCAACCACCACTCCCATCCCATTCCCCACCCACTCCACAGGCTTACTATTTCTTAAGGCATTTTCCTATTGCTTCGGTCCCTATAATCTGCTGAATATCTTCTTATCACACGCCACTAAAGACCTTCACATCAATAAGTTCAAAAGCTCCTTGTAGTTTCTTCTTGTCTTGATATGCAAACAGGATCTGCAATTGGTTTTGCCCTTTGAGCAATCACCTAGTAGCTTTAGTATTTCTCTTCTTTCCTTCTTTTTCTGTGATCTCTTCTTATGCTTCATGGTTCAGTGCAGGATGTCTTCTCTTCCTGCCATCCTGGAAAAACTCCTTCTTTATTTCAATTATCTTTCAAGTGTTGAAAATGAAATATGTACTTCAAGGTTATAAGGATGGCTTACACGGTGGCCTGCTCTCTAATTTATATGTGGAATCATTCCAAGCAAATATGCTTCCTTCATCTATTTGTTCATCCAGAAGTAGAAGCACACATGTGCTGTGGAAACAGAGGGGAAGGGTCTCTGCATTTTGATCTATGCAAGCTAATCAGCATCAGAAGTAAAACATTCCACAGAATATTCATTTCAACCCAGTAGCTAGTGAAAGTTATTCTCTATATCCACAACAGAGTTACTAGTAAATTCTAAGTGTTTTTCATTTGAGACCTGCTCCTTTAACAGATATTTAGATATTTTAATATAAAATTATATAGCTTTTATTCTTTGAACCACAATCCATATGCATAATTTTTAATGACTGCATAGTTCTATTATGTAGAATTACTAGTATTCGCTGAAATTTTTCCTTTTTTCTGTAACACATAACTCCCAGAGCTACAGAGATGGCTTTGCTAGTTAAGAGAGCTTGAGGGTCAGAGTTCAGAGCCCATCATTCGAGTAACAAGTCAGGTATAGTCTTGGGCATGTCTCTAATTATAGCTATGAATAAAGGCAGGGTGATTTCTGGAGCTGTCTTTCTTTCAGCCTAATGAAGAGCAAGAACTCCAGTTCATGAGAGACCCTGCCTAAAAGAAATAATGAAGAGAAGAAGAGGGTAAGATGTTTGAAGCTCTCCTCTGGCATTCACATACAAGCACAGGCATCTGTACTCACATACACTCATGTTCATAGATCACATATATAAATAACACATTCACAAACATACCACATAATATACATATACATACAGACATTTATAATAAAAAGTCCAAAAGAATTTGGGTAAATTGAGAATCTAGACCAAATAGGCTGTAGTCACAGGCATCTTCTTTCATTATTAATATTTATGACAATGAAAACATTTAAATTTGAAAGGAAATCCCTGCTAGAGTGCAAACACTCAAAACACAGGTTTGCTTTGACATTCTGGAAAAAAAAAATCTGTCATCAATGAAATAGAACAACATACTTTAGGGACTGAGGATTATTTTGTTCTGGGAGACAGCAAGTCTTCCTATGCTGTGTGTCTGTGAGACTGTTTCAGTACAACTCAGTGAAAGTTTAGATAGAGGAGAGTTCTCAAGTTATTCTAGGGCTTATCAACCTTTGTAAAATCAGATTAGAGACTAACATAAGAAGAAAGTGACCTAGTCTGAGCTTGATCCACTTGAATAGGAAACAAGGTTTTAAGACCCATCCCCACCCGTCATACTCCAGCAGCTGTATATGCTTGTCTGTGGCATACTTGTACAGAGACAAGCAGAACAAATACCTGCAATCCTGATGAAGTGACCCTGGGCTCTTATCCACCTCTCCTTCCTCATTGCTCTTCCCTTGCCCCATGTCACCTCAAAGACCCCTTTCTGACTTGTCATAATGTACTCTACAATTAGGTAGAGAATTAAAGTTTATTTACTTATCCAAGTTACATGCTTGTTGTGGGGCATTTGATGGTATGTAACATAGAAACATTCCTTAGGGAAAAACAATTTTGTAAAGAAGAGAAAGTTTTCCAGGTGTGCTCTTTAATGCCAGCACTCCAGAGGTAGAAGCCAGCAGGATCTCTAAGTTCAAGGCCAGTCTGGGCTACATAGTAAGTTCCAGAACAGCCAGGAGTGTGGAGTATTACACAGAGAAACCATGTCTTGAAATACAAACAAACAAAACACCTTTAATCTCAGCACTGAGGAGGCAGAGTCAGGGAGAATCTCTATGAGTTTGAGGCCAGTTTGGTCTACAAAGTTACACAGAGAAACCCTGTCTCGAAAAGCAAAACAAAACAAAACCAAGAAAAGAGAGAGAGAGAGAGAGAGAGAGAGAGAGAGAAAAGAGAGAAAGTTTGTGTGAAATGAAGAGGAAGTAACATAAATTAGAAAATTTGAATCTGTAGTGGGAAACACAGGCCTGAAGAGGTAGGGTTACAAATACTGTAGTTACAGTTATGTTGAAAGTTATTTGACTTCCTTTGTGGAACACCAGTATCTAGAAACAGAGGAGAGATGAAGTATATAACCACACCACCATGAACATGCATGATCTCACCTAATCTCAGAATTAAAACAGGGGTTTGATGTAGTTAGCATTTAGAAGGCATGAAAGAGAGCAAACATAGGAATCTTGGGACTATGGTTACAGTTAGTATGAGGGTAGGTGGCATATATAGATACTGTAGAGCCATGAGCTGTTCTAATAGATAAGATTGAAGCACTTCTCCTCATCTTAACCTGGTGAGATCATGTTAATGAGTGTCAGTATTTATGGGGCAGTACCACACACACTCTTCAGATTCTTAAGATGTCTAAGTTACAAACAAATTAGGGCCACAGTAGTACAGAGTCCTTGATGAAATTATGTATACTTACTGATCATCCTGTCTTATGTGAAGTAGTTGTTTTCTAATAAAAAAATCTTTGGAACAAAAAATCATCTGGGGTAGGTGGGTTCTGAAATTGGGGATAATGAAAATATGGAGCTGCGGGACTCAGGAGTGTCTAGGGTGAGGCCTGACAGGAGTTATGACTCTCTTGTATTGGCTCAAAAATGAAATAATATTCTTTCTTCCCTGGGGTATCTTGCTGCCCATTACTACAAACCAAACCACTGTATCAGTTGGGCATCTCCAGAGAAACAGGACTGAACCTCAGATACATAAACAATTACATACACATGCACATAAACACACACACACACACACACACACACACACACACACACACACACACCATTTATCCATTATATATATATATATATATATATATATATATATATATATATTATAGGTAAACCTTAAATATCTTGCTATATATTAGCACATAATGGATTGATATATTCAAAATTAATAATAATGTGCACATTGATGAACATACTTTAAGAGATTTGTAGTCAGGAATTGAATACTGAGATTTTTTGGAACTAAAAGATTCAAACATGGAGGCAGAACAGCAGGCTGGGAAAGAAGCAGGGATTGTACTGATGCAATGAGGCAGCATTCCTACTTCTTGTAAGCTACAGTGTTCACTCTTAAGTTCTTCAATGGATTAATGGGGACAGCAGACATTATCAAGTGGGTCCTACTTAAAATCTGGCTGATTATGAATGGCAACCACATTTTTATGTATTTTGCAATCACATTGACATGAGTATTGATTTGATAACTGGGTAATGTAGTCTAACCAAGGTGAAATAAAACCTGAATCACTTCACTTATTACCTCTCAGCCCAGAAAACCTGAAGTCATTATATCTTCTTCCTCATGACAGTTGCTCATGATTTCAACCAAGAAGGAACTCGAGGAGACTCATATTTCATAAAGGGGAAATGAAGGCAACTGGAATACCAGAGGGATATTGAAAGCCTTTACCACACCCTTGTCCAGTGTTGACTTCTTAAAAGGAGTTTAGCAATCAGTAAGTCACTTAAACCACATTGTAAATAGTGAGATGAGTAGGGTAAATTCACATATTATATTTTGTGTCATGCTATTAACTGTGTCTCATGTTTTTTAGGTGAGGAGCATAATACTCTTTTAACCCACTAGACTGTCTAAAAGGCTGACATATATAAACAAAAACTATTATTCTTGTTTTTATGCATCACATCACTATCCCAATAAAAATTGTCTCAGCCAGTTATGACTGTATGATGCAAACGTAGGAGTCACATATTTTTGCTTGTGTTCGTCTTGTGTAAGTTTGGATATAGGTTCTCAACTTTCTTCACAGTTGCTCTCAGCCTATTCAGAGTCCTGTTACTCATAGATTGCCAGAGGAGTGTCCTTTTTACATATAGCCTGAAAGTAAGAGAATAGAGATAGAAAGATGGCTCAGTAGGTAAAGTGTTAACCATGCATTCATGAGAGCAAGGCATTGTGACACATTCATGTAATCCTAGCACCACGAAAATGAAGATGTTCTGGTCCTCAGTAGCTAGGCAGCTCAATTATCTGGTGAATCAGGACAATCTGAGAGATAGTCTTAAAAAAATAATGTGGATAGTGCCTAAGGAGCAGTACCAGAGGCTATCCTCTGATCTACAAATTCATGTGCAGACATGGACCGCATGGACATATGATTGTGCATGCACACAAGCATCTGCACATACATGTTCACAGGCATGCTCACCTCCCTCCCCCCAAAAAAACATCAAAATATGTAAATGGGGGAAGATTGAAAGCATGAGGTGACCTGATCTTAGAGCTGACACAATGTTATCTTTACTTTCATTTGATTAGCAAGACAAGTTCCATTAATGAAGTGGGTATACACACTCTGTCTCTAGAAGTAAAGACCACAAAGCCAAACTTTCAAAATAGTGGGTATGGAAAGGGGAAGAGCTGGGTAAAACATTTAATCTATTGTTTATATGATGATGTGTCAATTTTCTCGCCACTGCAGCAACTTTCTACAAACTTGGTGTCTTAGAGTAACAGAATTGCATTCTTTGTGTTCTGTGTTCTGGAAACCAAACCTCAATAGCAGAGTTAGTGTACTGGAATGAGGCTGCTACTCAGTTGTTTCCTCTGCAGGCTCTCTAGGGAAGTCCATTTCTCACAACTTCTACCTTCTGCTGGTTGCCAACAGTGCTTGAGTGGTGGCCCCATCCCTCTCATATTGTTTTCTCTTCTATCGTGTTTTCTGTCTGTGGGAAATTTTGTTTCTTTCTAGAAAGACTCCTTTGATTATATTTAGATCCCACTTGGATTCTACTTTACTACACACAAGTCCCCCTAAGTCCTTCCATGTATTAGCTCATTGAGTTTTCAGAGCATCTTTTGCTGTTGTTTAGGTTACCATCTTTCCTTTCTTCAAGGAGAAAATTGGAACAAAGGAGTCACCTTGTCTAAATAGCAGAGCCTGAACTTGAACCCTCTTGGCTGGTGATAGCATCTTCCTTGACTGCTGCATTCTATCCTTTCTCAACCTTGCTTGTAAATCCACAGACACATAGATGGAGTAGCACTCTCTAGCTCTAGGAACTTTAATGCTGGGATTCAATACCATGAAGCAAATTGGCTTCTTATATTGGAAGACACAGAACAAGCTTCAGAGGATTTAGGGAGTGACAATAAAGAGTATCTCTGATGCTGTTATCAATTGACAGTCCCACGGCAGTGGCCAGGTTCTGAGCAGAGTGTCTCACTGTAGGCCACTCCCGTTGTACAGCTTTTTCTTAAAAATGACTATGAAGTTGCAATTGGCACTTGATGGAGATTGTGTATTTGCTTCCTGCAGAAGTCTGTGCCAAAAAGCCTCAATATTGCACTATCTAATAGAAAACAGACCAGTATGAAACCTGGCTAGGTTATTTCGAGCTGGTCATTTACCAGACTGATGAATTTCTTTAAACACACAGACATTTTCATGACTTAAATGTTAAGCTCTCTAGCTTAGTTTGTGATTGGCCCTCCAGAAGAGCAGGTTTTAGCTACACAGAGCATGTTTGCTGTTTTGCCTTAAATACTGACAAAAATCTAATATTTCTGAGAATCTAACATTGCATGTGGAAGAGGAATCTAACCACATCTGGTGGGAGCCACGACTCTCAAGAGAGTTTTCTAAATATTTTTATAGACATTACCAGCATTTTCTTTCCTTTGCATTTTAGCCTATTTTTTGAAGGACATTAATAGACACATATTTTAATCATCTGTCCAAAACCAATAGAAAATATCTTACATATATCCTGTTTCCAAGGAGCTATATTGGCTCTTCAGATATGCTGAAGGTTTTCTATTACAAATTCAAAACAATGATTATTTTCCCTCCAAATTTAAGTTCATTTAAATTTTATTTTATTATTGAAAATAGAATCTTCTCTCAAACAATACATTCCAACCACAGTTTCCCCTCTGTCTACTCCTCTCCACCCCTACCTCACCTCCTCATATATTTCCACTTATCAAAACATCATCTGTAAGCCTGACAGGCTATCTGAATAGTAAAAGTACATCCTCACATAGGCTTCTGGTAGTCTCAACAAAAATAAGGAGAAGTCATGAACTTGGAAGGGAGTGGAGGAACATGGGAAGAGCTGGATCTGGGAGAAAGGGGGGAGAGAAATGACGTAAACTGTGCTTATGTATGAAGTTCTACAAAGTTTGAATAAAAGTTTCAAAGGGGTGGATAACACATTCAGAACAGGAATCTTCCTTTCAATTTTTTAATTTCTGTTACTTTGTAGAGAACTTTTAGGTTAATTCTAAAGAAAACTAAGAAGGAATATCAAAATTTGTTAGTACATTTCACCAAGGACAAAACTGGCAAAAATTCAACATGATATTTGAATCAAAGAATTGTAGGTTGGAGTATGTATCTATCAATTGTTTGCCTGAATATAATTCAGATATCCACACAAAAGCTAAAACTGGTGTATTAAGTTTTAAAGTGGCGCATCTGTGTGTGTGTGTGTGTGTGTGTGTGTGTGTGTGTGTGTGTGTGTGTGTGTACATTTGGGAAGATAATACTTAAGAGTTTCAGGAGGATTGGTTGCCCTGCCAGGAATCATAACCCCAATCATTGGGGGATGATTTAAGCTAAGACTGCTCACATTTTTGGACTTAGACTGCCTCCTCTCCTCTAACTGATGCTCTCATCTTGGTTAGTTGTCTCCTCTAACTGATGCTCTCATCTTGGTTAGTTGTCTCCTCTAACTGATGCTCTCATCTTGGTTAGTTGTCTCCTCTAACTGATGCTCTCATCTTGGTTAGATGCCTGGCTCTGCTCTCCTTCCCAAATCTGGATCGTGAATTCTTTCTCACTATGCTATTGAAAGTAGCAACCCCTCTATTGCATCTGTGTCTGTGTGCTTTTCCTTCTTCACATTTGTCACAGCCTCATTTTCATTATGTGTTTTTTTTTTTTTTTTTTGGTAAACTTTTACTTGATTGATATTCTACTTAAGATGAGAGTCTGCTATAGCCCGGTGGTCAATGTATATTTGTTTTTCCTGCCAAATCCTCATTTCGTATTTCCATTCCAAGTGTACAATTTTTAATTAATTGCAATGCCAGAAACTTTAAGAGATGTCAGTTAAAATATTTTTCAAAAGCAAAGTCTCAAAACCCTAAAAGTTATGAAACAAAGTTAATTTCTACGGAGAACAAAGCCCTAGCAAGAAAAATGAATTCTGACGGCCATGTTTTTTGGTTTCTTATACTTTCATATGGATTTGTTCTCCTTTCACAAATGTGCAGCCACCATGAGGTCACTGGGTCAGAAGCATGGTTGTATTCTTCTGGCATAGCCCCCAGTGTGAGAACCACATTGGCCTCAGCTCTTCCATTGTTTTTCCTGACCCTCCAGCTTGTGAGCTTGTGAGGGCTGCCCAAGTGGATGTCATGCCTACACACAGATTGCTGGGCCACAGCCATAGACCTGAAAGGTTAGAGTTTTAACCAGCAGTGAATGCCTATGGCTTCTGTGCTAGGGATGTTGTCCTGTCTATCACCTGTCCTGTCTGTTGTCCCGTGTTGCAAAGATAAAAACAACCATGCCATCCTTTAACAAACAATGAGAGAGTGCTAGGCATTCTTGGAGAACTAGTTCCTAATAATGGCTGGTTAGTAAAAAGTTTGGGTGGCTTTCCCATTTCTTCATTTAATTATTCCATACTGAATCACTTAAAACCTACACACTCAATGGAGCATCTGGCATGCCCTAAACATACAGCAAAAATGAGTTTCTTAATTTTCATTCCATAATTCCTTTCTTGTCTTTTGATTATATGCAGGGCTTTTGCCTGATTTCTGATTATGTGTGATGTGTGTATTGGGATCACCTTTTCTTGGTGAAAGGGTTGCACTAGGAAAAAAAAATTAATCATAATCTAATCAATGTCGAACTTGATTCTCAACACATTGACGGGGAAACCTGCTATGAGAAATTGCTGCATGATTATATCCAGCATCACTCTTTCAGAGCTTGTAAAACCTGATAAATATGTAGACTGTTGCAGTGGAGACCTTTCTTAGCTGGTGAGGAAACGAGCTTGGGAAACAAGGCTAAGTAGTTTGTTCCATAGTCATGTAGAGTTAACGGCAGAGTACAGTGTGAGATAGTACTGATAAAACAGCAGCCCTCCATGACAACCTGCAGTCCAGCTATACATATTGCATTTTAAAATGGCCTTCACAGTATGAGTGGTCAGGCTTAGCCACTTACTTAAGTCCTTTTTTGAGAAAGTGAACCTGTGCTCAAACCCAAAGGTGATGTCTTCCATTATTGTAAGAAAGCCAGTGACCATGTCAGGTTGCAAGCACAGATTAAATGTTACAGGAAACCTTGATGGGATCAACTAATCAGTGCCTGCCCACTGCATGAGACAGTGCAGACTCTCAATGTAAACTTGGCAGTTAAATTTGGGTGTGGAGGAAATATATAAACCCCGGACAGCTTTTAAAAGTTATTCACCATTACTTTGTACTCCATGTACTTTGGAAGCAGTAATTGCCTCTTTCTTAGACTATTAAATGTTAAAACAATTTTATACTATTGAACATATAGTCCATGCACTGGAAGCTTTGGTATTAAGACAAGTATTAGCTGCCCTAGATTGTGTAATTTTTTATTGATTATTACATGCTGCTCCATTTAGGTCCTGGTGTCAGCATTCTCCCAACCTGATCTGTGTTCTTGGGAATAAGCCTTAAGTGCCATCTTAGTGAGACGTGGTGACAGAATCAGCCAGGGAGAAAGGCTGGCAAATAGTTGAGAAAGCAGGGACACAATCATCATGAACCAACTGCTATGGATACTTCCAGCTTCAGTCAGGTAGTCTGCTCTGTGCCAGACTTCTCTGCCCACCAGCAGTGGGGAGTCTACTAATATCAACGTTGGGGTTCTACACTGTCGTGAATTATTTCCCATTTTTAAAGAGTCCTTTAATCCTTCTCAAATTATTTTAATCTGAGTGTGACCTCTAATTACTGCTACATCATTTTCCCATCCAGTCTTTGAAACAATTGCAGGAGTTAAGTATCATTTGCATTTAACATATGATGATGCAGGAGCTTAAGTATATCAAACTCATTTCCCAAAGTCAAAATGCTTTATAAATGGCAATAAAAAGAACAGAATCCCAATTTTTTGTTCTATCTCAACACTCCATAGCCAGTTGAGCACTCCACATTCTTGCCAGGCCTTCACATTCCTTGGGATATCGTTTTTCAAGAGCAGGTGAAGGCTGATTGATCCAAGTAACTGAGACTGAGTATGTACATGTTAGGCAATATTTCCTAAATTTTCCTCCCTAGTACAATTATATTTGATGGTTATTTTTAGGGAAGCATGAACATCATTTAACATAGTTGCTCATATCACATCATTTGAACATATTGTGTTATACTACATATTGTATATAAATTGGAGCCAAAGAATTGGACATAGTGAATGAGCAAAACCCTATTGGTATGTGGTAGGGGAGACAGAATATGACTTCAGGAGTAAGTCTGAAGAATTGTTTCATTTTATTTCTTTAGTTCTCTCTGCCTTGCTTTCTCTGAGAGTCTCTATAATCTAAAAAGCTCCGGGACTCTGGCTACAGATGAAAGAGGTGGATTTTTTGTTTTCTTTTGTTTTGAGAGAAGCTGAAGGGAGGTTGGAGTGTTTTGCTGTGTTTTGAATTTAGTTCTTTTCCTGTATTATAGAATCTGATTTCCTACAGAAAAGTTCAGCATCTGTTTTGTGATTTGATGAATAGCTTTGAGCTGTTAATTTAATTGCTTCCTAGTAAGACACTAATGACCTTTTTGTTCCACTAAATACTAGTGTGTTTAGTTATAAATTAACCATAACTAAACACCCAGAGCTGTAATACTTAACAATTCATATCGCTCAGGTTCAGGTTGTAGCCACTTCAGTTGGCATTATATATGGGCTGTGGATTTAGCTTCTAAAATCTGGAGTAAGAGGGAAGGCCATTAAATTTTCTCATCGCAGCAAATTCGTGGACAAAGCACACTGAAATATGAGTAGACAAAGAGAACAAAATGGAAAAAATATCTCAACAGGTTTGTAGGTCTTAGGAATCTCACTTGATATGTTGAGATGAGAAGCTGGAGAGCTAGATTGTAGGTATTTCTACTCCTAAGTACTGGAAAGCCTTTTGTTGTTTGGGTGACCACCAAGTGTAGAGTAAGTAAGACTAGTGTAGTTAAATAAAGTTTGGGGCTCTTGCAATTATTTATTGGTCACCGGGTTACAAGTAAGCTTTCAAGAGAGAGTGCATAGTTATACATTTTTGTGGGAATAAATATCAGCGTACCACTTCCCCGGCCCTTTTGGCATAGTGACTGAGTGTTGGTTTGATTGGTAATTGAAAATAGGCCATGGCAACTCCCGCTGGGCCTCTTCTGGCTTCCTCTTGGAATACTTCCAGGTAGGATCTTCTCCCAAAGGCTTTCAATTAGATGGGGGAGACCACAGAAAGCTGAGTCGGCCTTTGCTAACTGAACGTCTGAAATTGCTCTGAAGGTCTGAGCAGTTGGGAGGTTTATTCCCTGCCTTCTCTGGGACAGCAGTTTCCCATCAACTAGGAATTCACCCCAAGCTCCAAGATAAATATTTTTAGAAACCAAATGATATTTGATTTTCTAAAAACTGAGACAAAGATAAGGTGTGTGTATGGGAAAGAAAAAGGCAAGACTTTCCCTCTCTATTTCTAGTTGAGAAATATTTGGTTCCCCCAAAGTGTCCACAAATGGAGGAGGTATAAGAAGTTGAAAGCAGCTTGCAGCTTGAAGAAAGGGCTGTGTTTCTGGAAGGCAGCTGCCTGGGATGGAGGCCTCCCATACAGGGACTTGCTTTTAGGCCAAGGTCAGTATGAGAAGCCAAGAGACACACTGTACCTTAAAATGGATCAATGTTACTAAAACTGAATGATTGAGATGCTGAAGAGAATGAATGACAAAATAGTAGGTCTGGACACTTGGTAGTTTCTTTTTCTTAATTTCCCCATATTCAAACCAACATTTCTGTATTATGCTGTAGATGACAGGATAGCTAATTACTAAGTTTAAATTAGAATCCTTTTAAATAAAGTCTCTGAGGATTGATATTGTTAACCCTGGACCCTATACCTCTTTAGCTGTTAGACAAGAATGTTAACCACCTTTTAAAAATAGTGTTTCACATTTTTTTTTTTCAAGAGAGGGGTATTATTGAGCTAGGACTTACTCACTTTTCTTCATGTTAAACATGGCCATGCAGTTCATATTAGGAGTGGATTTAATGGACTTCAAGATGAAACTCTACACTGAACATGAGCTCTGTCAGCACACACTGTTAGCTCAACTCCGGCTATATCCAGAATGAGACTGGTTTGAGCAGCCCAACTATTGCCATCACTTCTCACAGAACTTCCCAGCTGCTCCTCCTCACCCATTATGATTGTGTTTGTTTCCTCAACCTTTACTTCAAGGCAGATGAAGTTACTTTTCTGCTCAAAACCTCTTAAGGGTTAGACAGTTAAATCTTAAAATAGCTTTCAAGTCCCCCCTCCAATTACCTTCCCCTGCTCCCCCACAGCCTCCCTTTCACATCTTTTGACAGCTCTGTCCAGCCACTTTGGCCTTCTCAACATTTATCAACTCTGTTGGGACAGGGTAGAACTGTAAATTGTCTGAATGACTCTAACGTTACAATGTTTTTGCTCATATTCTTTAGTTCTTCACTCAAATACCACCTGTTCACGTTAAACTTGCCAGACCGGTGTCCAGCTGGGGACCTCACAAATCTAATATAGTAAGAGTTAATTGACCAGCAATGGTTTAATTTTTTCAGGTTCTGTAAGATTTATTAGATAAGATGAGGGTGGTATTTGTTTGAAGCTAATTACCATCCCCTACCCATGCTCCGCTTCTTTGGCTAATCTTTTCTGAAGGCTCTAACCCACATGTCATGGATTATAAAGCTTTCCAGTCTTCACCCTTTTAACTTTATTTTTGGTTTATTTTTTTGAGACAAGGTTTCTCTGTGTAACTGTAGTTCTGTACACTAGGCTGGCCTCGAACTCACAGAGATCCATGTGCCTCTGCCTCCCAAGTGCTGGGATTAATGGTGTGGGCCACCACTGCCTGGTTTCCTTTCCTTTCCTTTCCTTTCCTTTCCTTTCCTTTCCTTTCCTTTCCTTTCCTTTCCTTTCCTTTCCTTTCCTTTCCTTTCCTTTCCTTTCCTTTCCTTTCTTCCTTCCTTCCTTCCTTCCTTCCTTCCTTCCTTTCTTTCTTTCTTCCTTTCCTTTTTCTTTTTTTTGGAGGGGCTTTTTAACATTCATAGAGGACAGAACTCTGTAACCTCTAGTCTTTGAAAGAAAGGGCTTCCTTGAGCATTAGCCAATGTCCTGACCTGGCTACTGGGCAATATTACTTTCATTAATTGTTGTTCTAAGGGTTCTATCCAATTACTCAACATAAGGAACATATCCCGAAAGCAATCATATTGAAAGAGAAGGTGTGGACCTCTTGGTTCAGCTATCAGTGAGGAAATGAACACTGAAAAACTGTGCTAGAACTAAGAACAAGGCCTAGCAAAACTGCAGGACAAATGAACGTTTACAAAATCAAGTTTTCTTCTATGTAGTACCAACAAACAACAAAAGCAAATATTTAGAAGTCTCCACGAGTACAAAGACAGAGAAGGTGAAAGGCTCAGGGGCAAATCTGGAGAACAACATGCACAGGATCTGTCCATTACAGAAAACAGCACCCTAGCACCAGGGCCCTCTCTCACCCACTTGTCTGAAAAAAAAAAAAAAAAAAAAAAAAAAAAAAAAACAGGACTCATTTGGGAGGTGGCTGTCCTGTGCTGAGAGAAAAGGAGCAACCTCGTGTCTGAGGACACAGAGACTCAGGGAAGAACCTGAGAAAGCCTACTTTGCAGACATGTATTTACTTTAAGAGGAGTATAAAAGCAATTCATTTATGAAATCTCCTTAAGCAATGTTGCGTGGGATTAATAAACTCCTGTCCCCAGAGTGTGTGCCTGTGAGTATGCACACACACACACACACACACACACACACACACACACACACACACACAAACACACACACGGAAGAAAGTGGGGGGAGGGAAGGAGGATGAAAGGAGAGAAGACTATGATTAATACTTACAGACATGCACTGTATACAAATAACAGCTCCAAATGTGTCAAAGGCTTCAGGGTAAAACTTAGGGGAAAATACCTTTGTCCTAAAGTTAGATAAAGTTCTTAGGTGCAATATTCAAATTCATGTTTCATAAAGCAACAAATTTTCTAACTGGACTTAATTAACATGAAAAGATGCTGTTCAAACACATTATTGGAAAATTATAAAGCAAGACACACATATGGGAAGAAAATGTTTGCTAGACATATGTCTGGTGGGAGGCTTATCTAAAATATATGAAGAAATTTCAAAGTTCAGCTATGAAACAGCCAAATTACCATATTTTGAGACTGGTAAAAATTTGAATAAGCATCCCATCAAAAACAGATAACTCAAATAAACATATAAATTTGCTTAGTATCATGGTTATTAGGCAACTGCCAATTAAATAACAATGAAGAGAAAAACCATACATAGAATAGTCAATATTAAAACTTCTGATCACATTACACATTGGTGAAAAATGAAACAACTAAAACATGTGTATTTATTTTTGCTGAGGTTGTAAAATTGACACAACCAATTTTTATAAACAATTTTGACAGTCCCTTAGAAATTTAAACATATTTGCACTTAGCGCTCCAGAAAACTATAACAGTTTATGTGTTGTAGGCGATGTCAGAAAAGAACTCACCTGTTTATTAATGAGATGTATTAGTAGGCATGTATAGCCACACTATAGAACATTACTCAGTAATTAAAAATAAATGAAAGTAGGTGAGGGACAAGGTGGGAAGAGGGGTTCATTAGGAATGGGAGGCAGATAGCAGCATGGAGAAAGAATATGATCACAAAACATTGCATGCATACATGGGTGAAATTTCAAAGAAGTTAATTTTAACACTTGTGAAAAGATAAATGTCTCAATTGTGTTAAAGTCAGAGAAAACATAAACGCAAGAAAACATGAATTCGTCTGTAGTGAAGTGTCCATTTGGCTTTCCATTGTGGTGATAAACACCATGACCAAAAGCAACTAGAGGAGGAAAGGGATGATTTCCTCTTAGGTTACCATCGTCATCGGTTAGAGACAAGGCAAGAACTCAAGCAGGAGTAGAGGCAGAAATCACGGAGGAAATGTGCCTACTGTTTTGCTCTAAAGGTCACATTTCATATAAGCCCAAGTGCACTTGCCCAGGGCTGGTACTGCTTGCAGTGGGCTTGGCTCTCCTATTTCAGCTAATAAAGGAGACAGAGTCCCCACAGAATACACAAGGGTCAATCTGATGGAGGCAGTTCTTCAGTTTGGGTTTCTTCTTCCCACATGTGTCAAGCTGACAACTGAGATCAGCCATCACAGGGAAAGGCGGTTGGGTGAGGGTGATGAGAAACAGAAAGAATGGATTTCTAATTAACTACAAGAAGTGTTTGTCTTGACTTTGGTAGGGTGTGCATTTTTAGCATGTTACATATACCACTAAGGAAAGAATAAAATGACAGATGGAGGGAGGGTTCAGGAGATGGAGGGAGGGTTCAGGGGAAAGGAAGAGTTCTGTTTGGACACGTTGCATTTGTTTCATTTGAGATTTCAGTTGACCTTAAGTGAGTGACCAAGTGAACACTTATTTGAAAATGAGCTTTGGAGATCTAGAAAGAAATTTCTAGAGGTAATTCTGGTGTCACTGGTAAGAGATAGTAATTTAAGTCTTGGGAGTTACTCAGTATATTCTGAAACACACTCCTAAATCAGCCAACATTTCTATATACTGTACCTTCCTACAGCCAGTACAGCTGAAGAGAACGTGGTGTGTAGAGTTCTATTGTGCACCACAAATGATGACATGGCTGAATCATGTGAGTGTGCAGTGCTTCCTTTTTCATTATAATATGTTATTTATGTGTGTGTGTCTGTGCACGCGCATGTGTGCATATGTGTCTATGTATGTAAGTGGGTAAATTGTTGTGTGCCTCAGAACAAATGTGGAAGGTTGGAGGACAACTTTCAGGAGCTGTCTCTCTTTTCATATGAGTCCCAGAATTGAATTCGGGGTTTCAAGCTTGGCAGAAAGAGTCCTACTCACCAAATCACTTTGCCCATCCCCCTTTTCATTGTAAATTGAAATAGCTATTCATATTTGGCTACTGTATGATAAACTGGTGCACATACACACTTATTATAAAGCTTGAATCAGAAAATTGAGCATTTCTGTTTCCTCCAATACATACCATTTTTAGGGTAAGAGACTCTAAACTCTCTTCTAGTTTGTTGTAGAAAATGTAAGCAATTACTGAAAACTGTAGTCATAATACTTTCAAGGTTATGCAACAATAAATCTCATCTCTCATATTTTATACGATCTGAGTGTTCATTGTCTAGCCTCCCACATCACTTCTCCAAATACCTTCCTGAATTCAAATATTTAAATACATTGTAACATTTATATTTTATCTATGTGTATCTGTAGGTGTGCCTGTCTGTCTTTACCGACAGCACACAGAGCAAAAGATCATGAAGGCCAGGAGAGAGTGTTGGATCCCCTCCATCAGTATTTACAGGCATTTGTGAGCTTCTTTTATTTATTTAATATTTTTCTTATTTTACATATTGATCCCAATTTCCTCTCCCTCCCATCCGTCCATGCTCCCCACAGAACCCCCATCCCATCTCCCATCCACTCCCTAGGGAGGGTAAGGCCTTCCATGAGTGATCATCAAAGTTTGTCAAACCATTTGGGGTAGAGCCTAGGCCCTCACCCATGTCTCTAGGCTAAGGGAGTATTCCTCCATGGGGAATGGGCTCCTGAAATCCGTTTCTGCACTAGGGATACATCCTGGTTCCATTGTCAGAGGTGCCATAGACTGCTCAGGCATCCTAACTGAGACCCACGTTCAGGGGTCTGGGTCGGTTGTATGTTGGTTTCCCAGATATCAGTCTGGGGTCCATGAACTCCACCTTGTTCTGGTCATATGGATTTTAAACATAGAGCAAAGGATCACCAGCCTATAATCCATACCACTAGAGAAGCTAAGAAACAAGAAGGACCTGAGAGAGACATACATGGTCCCTCATAGAAGTTGAAAGGGACAAGATGTCCTGAGCAAATTGGGAGCAGGGGCTTTGGGGTGGGGAGAAGAAGTTAGGAGAAAGAGAAGGGGAGAAGAGGGGAAAGGAGAACATAAGGAAGCAGGAAAGTTGATATGAGGGAAGAATAGAAAAGAACAAGAAAAGAGTTATATAACAGAGGGAGCTACTATAGGTTTAAATAGAAATCTCATACTAGGGAATTATATAGAGATCTATAAGGAGGACCCCAACTAACAATCTAAGCAATAATGGAGAGGCTACCTTAAATGTCCTTCCCTGATAATGAGATTGATGACTACCTCATATGCCATCCTACAGCCCTCATCCAGTAGCTGATGGAAACAGAAGCAGACACCCCATAGCTAAACACTGAGCCCCACTCCTGGAATCCAGTTGCAGAGAGAGAGAGAGAAGTGATGAGCAAAGGGGTCAAGACCAGGCTGCAGAAACCCACAGAGACAGCTGATTTGTGAACTTCTCAATGAGTTCTCCAACCTAGTTCCCTGCAAGAGCATCAGCTGCACTTTACTGCTGAGCCATATCTCCAGCGCCACCCTTCTTGTCTATTTCCTACTGATTTTCATTATCTAGTGCCTGATCAGATCTATTTTCTTCCATGAGAACGTGCTTTAATGTATTTGGGCAATTTACTGAAGTCCCTTTGGCCTGGTTTGTGAAGGGTGCTGAGGGTTCTGACAAGGGTTTTCTGCAGTTTGGGAGTTTGCAAGCTAAGTCCATGCTAATGACCTAGTAATTGCTTTAATGGATTTTCAATGAAGTGTGAAGTTCTCTGCTGGCTTCTCAACAAAGTGTGAGACATGGTAAAGTATGTGAGAGTCATTCTCATGTCTGCAGATTTCTCTTTCTCTGTTTGCAGAATTGGGAAATATTACTTTAGTGCCACTTTGTCTACTTTGTCAAATCCAAGCCACCTAGAGTGTAGGAGTATGACACTGCCTTTCTCAGCTTTGTCAAGAAGATGGGATATGGAAAGAGGAGTCTACTTTCTGACATGGAATCAGTGTTTTCCTTTTCAAAGGAAAAGGTACTTTTGGTCCACATCCTGTGCTTGAGAAGTCTACCTGTTTTCCCATTTCTGTCTTGCTCTTAGTTTTTATCCCATCTCTTACCTGGAAGGGTGTCCTGGGTAGTCTTATATCAACTTGACACAAGCTAGAGTCATCAGAAAAGAGGGAACTCAATTGAGAAAATGCATCCACAAGGTCCAGATGTATGGCATTTTCCTAATTAGTGATTGATGGGGGACGGCCCAGCCCATTGTGGGTAGTACAATCCCTGAACAACTGGTTCTATGTTCTGTAAGAAAATAGGCTGATGAGCAATCCAGTAAGCAGCAGCCCCAATGGCCTCTGTATCAGTTCCTGCCTCCAGGTTTCTGACCTGTTATAGTTCATTATCTTACTGTATTTGATGATAAAACATTATATGGAACTGTGGGTGAAATGAACTCTTTGTTCCCCAAGCAATCATAACCCTATGGCAAGGGTATTGATATTGCTCCTGGCCCTTTCCCTTACTGTTCCTAATGTTCAGTGGCAAGGACTGAATGTTCTGGGCCTCTCCTGCCCCTCCAGTTCTTGTGAGAGAACACTTCCAAGTAACTGACATTGGTGTTTTCATTGAGGTTTCCTGGGTGCTAAGGTGATTTGGGGTGTGCACTTATGCTGAGAGAGATTCAGGACAGTTCTCTTTGTTATTAAAGGTTTTCTTGAGTTTTTCTCTGGTGGCATCTGAGAGATTTGGAAGACGCAGAATGGCCAAATGTTGTTTCTTGTTCTCGTCTCTATGGCTGGAATACATGCCTGTTCTTAGTCAGCTCTGTAGTAGGAATGCTACTAAGTACATTGAGGCCACTGAAATCCCTTCTCTGGGGTGGAATTCAGCCTAGCAAGGTAGCTGTGCCTTAGGCTCTCATCCATGAGTTTTAAGGTGGTATTGTGAATGAATGTGGTTCGCAGATCTGAACTCCTTGGAGGTTCTTTGTACTGTGGTAGAATAACAGAGTGGGGCTGCTTTGGAAAGGGATCATAACATAGAAATCTGTATATAGAAAGTTTATTAGGAACAGGAACAGTAGGGGAGTGATAGAGGCAGGAATCATGGTGGGCATATCTGAGCTTTCATGAAGTTGAAACAGAGGCCTCAGCCTAACCCATGCAAAACTCTTGATTTTGGGTGGCCGTGCAGAGTTGCTCCCAATTGAACTAGGACTTTGCATGTCTATCAAACATTACTTACCAGTTACCATTGGAAGATTGTAACTTGTAAGGGTTACTCTGGCAGAGTAGGTACTTTGGAAGAGTTGGCTGAGTTAATAATTGTCCTAATTCCATTTCTGTTGCTATGATAAAATACCCCAACAACAAGCAACTTGTTTGTCTCAAAGTTCCAAATTACTTACCTTCATTGTGGGGAAAGTCAAGGTAGGAGTATTGTGGTTAAATAAGCATCAGGATAAACAAATAGGCCGAATAGATGTTTATTCAGGGAGAAATAACTTACAACCTAGACAGATAAACACCAGGGAATTCCACCAGATGCTCTCCTCTGCCCTACCTGCCAGCAAGACAGCTATCCCCAGCTCCTCCTCTGACCTCCTTCCACAGGTCACTTCCGCCCCTGGCTCCATCCCCCAATGGGCGTGGTCAATGCCACAGAAGGAGACAAAGTAAACATCCCACTATACAGGAGCTTGAGGCAGCTAGTAATATTATATCCAAGATCAGAAAAAGAACAAATGTAATCATGCCCAGCTCTTAGCTAGGTTTCTGTACTCCTATACAGTCCATGATGCACCAGTGGTATGTTCCATCTCTGTGTAGATGAAAATACACAGTGTTTGGAATCATGTTTTACTGCATATTGACAAGGTTATAATTTGAGGCAAAACACTGATTTCTGCTGATGAATAAGCTGAATTTATAATATTTATACTATTAGTTAACCTCAGTAGTCCCCAGGTCCTCTTTAAGCTTTAGGCCCATGCTGGAGCTACAGTGGAGGCTGCCTTCTCTTCCAGGTGCCTTTTGCACTCACTCTGAGGAAAACCTGACTCTTGATACACAATCTCCACAACAGCTCTGGGCTAGGCAGTGCTGCTCCAACACTCAGTTGGAGAGACAAAAATTCCAAATGAAAAGCAGAGACAAAGTGAAACCTGTAAATTGTTCGTAGTAACTTCAAACATGGCTAGAGATGACAGAGTATTGCTGGACTCCTTTACGTAGGTCTGCAGACCTGACGTCAGCAGTTTGGCTCAGGAACAAAGCAAGTGCTGTCAGCATGGGGTCAGAGCTAACCTTTCACTGCTTCTGAGCTAAAAACCTGATCGGGATCTGGACTATTTCTTCCTTCAGACCAATTATGAATTTGATGCAAAAATGTATTCTGAAAATTGTTTGGTGGGGGAAGGGCTCAAATTCACCTCACTTGTTGCCTATGCTTCGCTGTGGGTGACAAAATTCTATGGGTTTGGGTCTTGGACTGAATGTAAAAATGGGGGGGGGGATGAAAATTAATCTGCTTCTGCTTCCTGCTGGTGAATACAATGTGACACGATGACTTGAGCCCAGGCTGCCATGGCTTCCTCACTACTATTTAACCGTGAGCTGAAATAAACACTTTTCCTGTAGGTTGCTTTGGTCAAAGTATTTTATCACAGTAACAAGACAGGTAGGTGCTACTCACATTCACGGGAACTATTTCATAGCAATGGTCTTAGACAATGAGGGCAAAGGGATAATCAATGCAGAGTTTAGAAGTTACAGTTTCCAGCTCGGAAGTGACTCGAGTGTGGATGTGGGGAAAGTAATCTGTTGTCTTTTATTATCCGTTCCTTTTCCCTTAGTATGTTGTATCTGTGCATATCTGTGAGTATAGGTGTGTTCATGCATGTGGATGCATATGTGCCCATTGAGAGGCATGCATCTATATGTGTTTGCACATAGAAGTCAGAGATCAGCCTTGCGTATGCACTTTTTACCTTGTTGTTTGATTCAGGGTTTCTCAACATCTGGTACTCCCCAGTTGGGCTAGGCTAACTGTCTAGGGACTTTCAGAGAGACCCATCTGCCTCCATCTTTCCACTTCTAGGTTTGAACTCAGGTGCACATGTTCACACCGCGAGCAACTTACCCACAGAACCACTTTTCAACCCTGTTGAACTAAATCACCACTGATTATGAATCTTAGATTTTCCTTCTAAGCATTTCTCTCTCTTTTAAGTGTCCACCCTCATAGATATAATGAAATATCCCTCAAATATTAACCTACATTTGTTATTTAATCAGAAAGCATTTCAGTTCTCTTCTTACTTTTCATTAGCCCTTTCTGTGAGACTTACTATCAAAAGCACAAAAATGTCGCATAATTTATATCTACATCCTCTTTTTGTTTCCTATTTCAAACGCCCATTTTGATGGAAAAGTGACACATTTGTGGTTCCTTGGAGAATAATACTATTAAATCATTCCCCAGGGTTACTCTTCCCTTTCCCAGTCAATGATACAATAAGTCATATTCTGGAGGTTTGCAGAAGATGCTGTATCTGTCTTTCAGAGCTCCAAAGAGTAGGCCATCTCACAAAAGCTTGCTCTTTGCTTGGAGAGCACTATGTTCACCTTTCTGGATGTCCCTGCACTTGCCTCACTCTGTTTTGGAGTTCTGGCTCTACCCACTAACCCCACCTTGTGCAATCACACCTTTGAGTTTTTCTATGCATTGCTTTACTTGCTTGGTAAAGGCACTTGCATTCATTTATGATGTAAGGCATGCTTATTGAGGGTCCACCCTGGCCCTGCATGCCTTTCACTCAGTGTCACCTTTGGAGGATTCAATGTGGGGATCCTTATACTCAGGGAGTTCTGTGCTGTTTGCAGTGTTCTGTCATGGGCTGTGATTTCAGAACAGAATGTGGTTTTAGTGTTCCTTTGGAATTGGTGAAGGCCAGCGTGCACACAGGGTTATGCTCAGGTAGTAGAGGGCTCATAGTGATGGGGAGGCAGAGAGATGTGGCAGCTGCTCAAGCCTGCTAAAGATCAGTGGCTTCATCAGTGGGAAACTGCTATCTAAAGTTGGTGATCTAAATCATCAAAGAAAATACAGACCTACTCAAATGAAGCAGAGAGGCATTGAAGCTGAGGAAATGATATGAGTACAGTTTGATGGCTCTGAGAATATTTTAATTACAAACATTACTTATATAAAAATATAATTTGGCATTGCTTTCATGCACCAGGCAGGGCAGAAATCAGGGCAAAGACATGGATAGAGAAGAGAAAAGGCTCTGGGGGATGGGCAGGTCATACACAACCTCACATGCTGTGACCAGTACCTTGATTTTTATTTTATACGCGACAGGGGCCACTGTAAAACTTTGAGTAGGAGACGGTGCGACTCCAAGTTTAAAATAAATATGTTAGGGGATGGGGTAGCCACATGGGAGAGGAGTGGGTTGTGGCTTATGGAAGTCAGGTTGAAACTGGCTGCTGCTGTCCACCGGAGCCCGGAGGATTACTGGTGCCCAGATGAAGGCAGAGCTGATAGAACGGGTCTAGCTGAACACTGTGGGGAATGATTGCTGTGGGAGGTGAGTAGACTGGCTGTCACTCACAGTGAGCCGGTGTGGAGACAACCTCCGCTGTTGTACTTGGAGCGAGAAAGCCATTGCTCTTGCAGAAATGATGCCCAGCCTCTCTGAACACTGTCAATACATTAGGCGTTTGGTCCCGCAGGGGTCGTGGTCACGTGATGCCAGATTTCCTGCAGTGGGTCCAAAGAGTTTCTTTACTCACAGAATTTTCTTTTTTCTTCTCAAGAATATCTGAAGCTTAATTCCAGTGAGGAGAGCTGTCATCTCTTCCCAGACAGGAAGCTGAACTGTCTTTTCTAATACCCCGGGGCTTTCTGAACTCACAAACCTTTCATTATAAGTACTTGTCTAACTTACAGGGAAGTTACAGAGTTCTCACCCTATGCTGTGCTTACCATTCACTTCACGTGCCTGAGCTCCTGCCCTTGGTACATGGACCCCTCAAAGAAATCTACCTCTGTAGAGGTCAGGGGAGCTGTTCTTTGAATTTGGAGGCTGGGTCTCACTAAAGTGGATGTTGTCGTTGCTCAAGAATGCTCATAGATGTGTATTATATAGAAAATTCCATAACTGCCTAAAGAAAAACAGTGAGCATTTTAAAAATTAATTCATGAAATTATTTAAAATATTTATTGAGAACCTATTCTATGTGCTAATGCTGGGTTAGATAACTCTTCTCTTTTTCTCTTTCTCTCCTCTTCCTCTCTCTCTGGAATCAAAAGGCTGGGTCATAAGAGGCTTATGGGGGCAATAGATAACTTACTTGAATAATCATCAACAGGGATTTTGGAGGTTATCTAAGACAAAATTTGCATCGGAAGCCAAAGTTAGCATTGGAAGCCAAAAGTTGAGGCCTAAGGCCCATATATAGGTGAGATCTCCAGAACAAAGAGAAAGAACTGATAGACAAGAGATAGGGCCATGCTCCAAATACCTAAATGATAAGAGGATGTATACTAGTGTGCATATGTAATCTCAACACATGAATACTGAGACAGGAGGCTTAAGTACTTAAGACCACTCTTGGTTACACAGTGAATGTCAGGCCAGTAGTCTGGGGCTACAAATTAAGATCTGTCTTAAAAACATCTTCTGTTAATGAAAGCAGGGAGAGATGTTTTGGTCCTTTAAGTGCTAGACCTACCAGGATGATAACGTGGGTTTGGACCCCTATGTATAAAGCTAGATGTGATGGCTGGTGCTTGTAATCCCAGAGCTAGAGATGCAGATCCAGGTGAATTCCTGGGCTAGCTGTTCAGGAGTCTAGCTGAATCAGTGACTTATATGTTCAACAACAGTCCATGCTTCAGAAAAGTAAGGAGGATAGCAACTGAGGAAGATAGCTGATATAGGTCTCTGGCTTCTAATTGCATGTACACATGTGCATATATACTCCTATACTCATGTATGTAAAAATGAACACCCTTCCCCTCAGAAACATCCAAAGGAGAGTTCAAAAACACCTTTAAGAGCACCCATGGGCATGAAAAGCCAGCCATATGGGATAATGGGACTTACATCTGGATTCTTCTATTGACGTAAAGAACAAGGCTGTGCTACAAATGTGTGTGTGTGTGTGTGTGTGTGTGTGTGTGTGTGTGTGTATTTCTTAAGTTTTACTTTCTGCATGTGGGAGATAAAACTGTGATCCATAATCTGATTGTCAATTGATGGAATTTGCAGTCGCCTAGAAGACATGCTTCTGTATGTGCCTATGGTGCTGTTCCTAGAGAGGTCTAACTGAGGACAAAGACCTATCCTGGATGTGGATAATGTCGTCACACAGGTTGGGGTCCCCCGATGCTTATAAAGTAGAAAGGAAGGAATCGAGCTGAGTGCCATCATTCACCCTTATCTGTGGATTTCATATGAGCCTGTTGCTCCTCCTACCACACCTACAACAGTGCTCCTATCAGACTCGTCCAGCCACGAAGGACTCTACTCCGAAACTGTGAGCCAAACAAAATGCTTCCTTACTAAGGTTGCTTTCATTGGGAATTTTTTCAATAGCAATGAAAAAAAAAATATCTAATACAAAACCTAAAACAAATGCAAGCAAAGACCAACAAATGACAGCATTCCATTGAGTACACTACCATATGACTAGAGGTCACTGTCTACATTACTGCTCATGGACCAGCTCCTTCGGGGAAGCCCACATAGATGACACCAAGTCACCATTTACTCCTGTCCTCAGAGATTGCGTACAGTTATTTCCTACTGGTAAGTTACTTGAATCACTGTGTTGGGTCAAAATTTCCATAACATATTTATCACTAACTGCTGATTGACCCAGATGTCCAGGCCACCACATGGTACAGAGATCTTCACTTGGGTGTTAATGGCTCTTAAATACCTCTTCTCACCATCAAGCTTTTCATTTGTATGATATTAACCTCCACTTTCTAATCCTTTAGTTTTAGGTTCTCATTGTTGATTCCAGACTTGTTCCTTTGGTCCTCTTTATGACTACTTTCTGCCTCTTTTCATCACTATACTTGTCTTAATCAGTGTATTCACACCTGTTTGTGAGTTCCCATGGAGGCCAGAAGAGGGTTTCTAGTGGTCTGATCTGGAGTTAAAGATAGTTGTGAACTAACCAGCCTGGAAGCTGGGAACTGAACCCCTGGACCCTGCAAGAACAGCAAGCACTCTTAATAGCTGAGTTATCTCCAACAACACCCTATCTTCCTCTGTATTCCTTGCTTCATTTTGGTTCGTTTTGTTAGCAATTTTCAAGGTTTTTTTTTTCACATGACTGTCAGTATATGTTGAGAATTAATAGTCTATTTGCTATTTTATTTTACAATGTATTTGTTTGTGAGAATTCTTGTACATTCCAAGCATGAAACTGTCCAATCATTGTTTCTTCAAGACGACAGTATGTTTTTTACATGGAAGAAACAGGATTAGACATGGGAAACACGTCTGGGCACAGGATGCAATCTGACCTCTCCAGATTTTCTGTGATGCATTTGGTAACTCTGCTTGACCTTTAAAATCATCAAGAGCTGACATTAATGCTTGTTTTATAGTCTATAACATGCTTTCAAGATTACTTATTGTGCATTTTGATCTTCCGCACAAATTTTGAATGATTTTATTGCAGAGTCCAATGGATCTTGGATAAAATAAGCAGGGAGGACAACCCAGCTATGCTAACTCCCAGACCAGTACTCACCTCCCTGTTTTACTATAAGAATTTCTCTTGGCTTCTTTTATATATTCTCAAAGTTCAGAAAACAGGACATCTACACAATAAGCATTTAGGACACTGGGGCAATCTTAGTGATGGCTTTGCCATGGCCTGATGTTGCGAATCAAAGACAGGGAATATCAAAAAATGATTTGTTTACCCAATTGTATTAGTTGAAGAACATTTGGCTCAAGGAAAAATTGTGCTTGAGAAATTTCATACAATCGAAGTAGGACAGGACATCATAAAACTTGTAGCATGGAAGATACACACAATGGAGTTTTCATTCTTTCACCCGTACTTGGGGTGGGAGTCATGATAGTGGTGGTGGTAGTAGGTGTGTCCGTGTGTGTGTTTATGCATGTGTGTCCATGTGTGTGTGTATGCCTGTGTGTCCATATGTGTGCCCGTGTGTGTGTGTCCTTGTGTGTGTGTGTGTGTCCGTGTGTATGTGTAAATGATGACTTCTCCCTCTCCGATGTTTCTCATGGGCTTCAAGAACTAAAATAAAAATATATACCTGTTTGAAAGGACCGCAAAAGGAGATGAAGCAGGGTGGAGTGCCCAGAAGAGCTATCAGGCATGTTAGGAGGGCATGGAGCCCTGAGCCACTTTTGCTTTCAGTCTTGCTGATTTGTCTCTGGTTGCTTCGGAGTTTTTGGTTTCAAGATCCTGAATGTCTTTGAGCTACTTTGGTGACACTGAATGTTTGAACGCATTGTAAATCAGACATGTAAGACTGTCCTCAAGTAAATTATACCTCAAAAATATTGTTGCCAGCTAGAACCTTTTCCAGTTTCAACCTCTATAATTCCTTATGATTTAACTTTTAAAGTCCTTTAAGCCAATATTTACTGATCATAGGCAACCTTCAGGTTTACAGGTTTCAGGAAAAATCACACTCAGATCTTGACCTCTGGCAAACCGAGGGAGTCTCTATTTCTCCACACCTACTATGATAGTTTCTGTCCCATTTCTCTGCAGTTCTACAGGACATGAATAAGACATCAATTATATTTTCTTTATATATATATATATATATATATATATATATATATATATATATATGTTGACATGTTTTTCTCTTTTGTCAACACAACCCTTTCAGTCTGTAGCATGTCCTTCCTCTGACACCTGGTGCATTTGATCACCTTGCTGCTGTCCTAGATTCCCACAGAGAACCAGGGGAGTACCACAAAGAGCATTTTATTTGTTTCAACTCAGCTGAGTTCTTAAGGCTCACCTTCCAGTTGAACAGCTATTATACCAAACTGAAAAGCAAAGAGGAAAACTTTGAACAGCAATCTCAGAAGAGTACCAGGCTTTAGGAGGTGGGATGATTTACTGGCCCCTTGATTCTCTGTGTGATGAGATAAGTAATTAATTGATGTGACATTGGTGTGATCCTTCTCAAAATGTGCACAGCGGCTCTTCTGCAGCCCTTGTCATTCTCCAGAATACTGATTCCCTATCATGGGGTCACCCACACTGAAATGGTACTCTCCAGTCAGGTATCAAAGATTTGGCCACTGGTGTAGGGGGTGCCTGATTGATTAAAATGTATTTGTGGGTTCTCTAATAAGGGGACATAGATTCTATAGCTTCCTAAGCTTACCCTGTAGTAGCCATCAGAGCAGAGGGAGGAAAGAAATTCTTAGGGGAAAGAAGACTGGACAAGCGTTTTCAATCCAATGTCTCAGAAAATTCATACTATTTGTATATATTTCTGACATAATAGATATGCAAAAGTTTTTCAAGCCCTTCAGATATGTTGACTATAATGATCTGTTTTAAGATCTTTACCATCCATGAAGTGATGAGTGGGAAGAATGAGAGGCCTAGAGCAAGGCACGGGACTATTGAGAGTCTTGAAGGGGTTTTATTAAATGACTCATGAAGACCAGGAAGGAAATTATAGCAGTGAATACAAACTCACTTTAATTAAAATGAAAATTGAATGTTTGCGGGATATAGGACTGTATTCTGAATGTGACATGATAGGATCAGGATAAATTTAAACCCTTTAGAAGTAAGGCCTGGTGGGAGTAAAAGGGCTTCAGGGGAGCTATCAAAAGTCTCGATCTGTGTAGCCCTGAGGTGACCTTAGAGGAGTTATTTACATTGGTTCTGCACTAGGTTTTTTATTTTCAAAATGAAGAAAGTTGTTGTTCTTGTCTCCTGGATGACACTTACGTATGTATTAAAGAAGAGGGCCTTAGGAACAGTAGGCTTGGCTCATGTCTCCACCCCTATCTGTTCTCATATCCTGATCTGGCACAAGCTTCTCTAATATGGTTCTGGGATATTGCTTCTCCTTTTAGACTCCCTTAAGCAAGAGCTTGCTTCAAGGGCATTGGACAACAGGAGATGAGGTCATCAAAGATGCTTGAATGGACAGATTGAAATAGTGTCTATTGTCCACATACCCTGAAAGGAAGGATGCCCTTTGAAATATACACATCCTAATTCCTAAAATATACACACACAATAAAAAGGATCCTTGTGAGTGAGATCAAGTAAGGATCCTCAGATGGGGTGATTAGTCTGGGATGTCCTGGCAGCCTCATTTAACCATAGCCTCTTGTCAGACAAGATTATTATTAGTAAGCTGGAGGACACCAAAGTTAATGAGAAGTTTAAAGACACTGCTGGCTAGGAAGTTGGAAGAAAAAGCTGACAAATGAAAGATGCCTGTATAAGTTGGAAGACAGGAGTGGGTGGTACCTTGAAACTTGCAGACAGTACCAGCCTTGCCAGCACCATGGGATGGGGCTTAAGGAAATCCATTTCAGACTTCTGTGTTACCAACGACATAACAGCGGTTTTGTGTGCTTTTAAGTACCGTCTTTGTTGAAATCTCTTCATCAGTAACAGGAAATTAGCACATTTGCCCCAAACCACCATTGCATCATTTGATAATGACATAGAAGTGAAATAAAATGATCACACCATCAGAAATAGCCTTTGCTTTTAATCCACTATAGCAAGAGGATCAGGGCTGCAAGGCACTAAACTCCCCAATGTGTATATATAATTTGGGCTAATTTACTTATTATGCTATATTTAATACCTTCCTAGCCATCACTTCATACATTTTAGAATTATTTTCCAAAGTCATATTTTTAATTAAAAATTACTCTCTCTCTCTCTCTCATGTGTGTGTGTGAGTGTGTGTGTGTGTGAGTGTGTGTGTGTTTGTGTGTGTAAGCAAGATATTTTGGGCCTCTCACATGCTGGATTATATATAAGCAGTTGTGAGCCTTTTTGATGTGGGTGCTGGAAACTAAACTCTGGTTTCCTGGAAGAGCAGTGTGCACTCTTAGCTTCTGATCCATGTCTCCAGGACGAAAGCCAGAAATTTGATCATATTGTATTCCTGCTTTAAAAATCCCATACTTTTCCATTGCCTTCAAGAGAACGGTGAATTTCTTAGCACAGTCTACAAGAGTCTGTGATTTGTTCTTGATTGAGCCTCTAGCTATGTGGCCAACCTCATATCATCTGCTACCCATGTAGGTGCTAGACTTTATCAGCTGCAAGTACCTAATGGCTGCCACATGCTGCGGTTTCTAAGAGTCCATTGCTTTTATTTTAGTAAGTTCATTGCAGCTAACATCTTGAGTTCTTACTGTATCTGCCATATTAAGGCTTTCCAGCTATCAAACCACTGATTTTAATGCAGTAGGTGCTGGTATTTTCCATTTACAGATGAAGAAACAGAGTCATAGAGAAGTCCAGCAAGTTTTCACAAATCCTACTCACAAGGGCCAGAAGCAGAGATCTTGATTTTCTGAGCCAGTGTCTGCCGGGTAGCAGGCAGAATGCGTGAAGAGAAAAGAGGCATCAAAAAGGCTCACAACTGCTTATATATAATCCAGCATGTGAGAGGCCCAAAATATCTTGCTTACACACACAAACACACACACACACACACACACACACTCACACACACACATGAGAGAGAGAGAGAGAGAGAGAGAGAGAGAGAGAGAGAGAGAGAAGAGAAAAAAGCCGAAATGAGAGCTTTGTGCCAATTGATTCCATTCATGGGCAACTAGAAGTTTGATCCTGTAGCATTTTTTTTGTGAACAAAGCCATTGGTTATATATTGTTAGGTTATAATACATCGCCTCCTTCCCTTTCTTCCCTCCAAACCCTCCTATGTACCCCTCCTTGTCCAAGCATTCTCCGCAGCAGGAAGAATATATCTCAGAAAAACATCTCATTTTTTCACTGCTATCATTGAAGTTATCTGACAGAGGAATTAAGTGCCTGCACTTTCTGGTACAGTATGTGTGTGCAGAGAATAGTTTGCTGGATCTTCTATGTGTTCTCTATAGCAGCATTGAAATCTTGATTTGGAGAAGCAGATTAAAGAGTTAAAAGATCCTAGAACGCACTGGGTGAAAATAGTTATCTGGGAAGTTCTCACAAAACTCTTTCACAGCTAGAGTAGGTGTTGGAGGGAAGGCCTGGAGATGTGCAGGATAACTTAATAGGCTTATTACTGTTTGCCTTACAGATTCTTGACAAGGTCCAAAGTACTATTTCAGTGGCTTTGGGTTCAATGTGTATACATCCCCATAGCTAGACATTGTTCTTGCCAAGAGACACATTCATGTTGATCTGAGACCTCAGTGCCTCCTATAGACACTTTTCCCGATACCTACCCACATTTCAGGTTACTAGTACACACAAAAAAGATGTGTGGTAAATGCTGATGGTGGGTACCCGTGGTGGGACTGTGGCCGTCATGAGAAGGCCTCTGGAGACTGTGCTGTTGAGTGGACACTCCTGGGTGAATGAACAACATGACTAGTGTGTCAGCAGGAGGATGAATGGGCAACAGGAACCTTATGTTCTTATGAAGAAAACCAAAATGATGAATCACCCAGAGCCCTGACTCTACAGGGCTTCTGAGGTCCCCCAATCTCTTTAAAAGGGAGGGGCAGCGTTATTTTCAGAGTCTATTTGTTTCACTGTTGGAGGTCAGGGGAGCAAAATGTAAGGGCTGTTTGTCAACTCTTGGGCAGAGAAACCACTAATTCTGTTCTTTCTGGGGTCACAGAACTCCTTTTATCTAAAGAAAATTACTTCACAAAACACTGCCATTAGAGAGAGGAAAGGAATTAAACAGCACAGAATTCACGACCAACTCTGCTTCTGCTCTTTAATTGATTTTTAAGCTGGTGGTTGCTTGTTAGCTATCTGCCCACAAAGTTAGAACTGGCTTCCACTGTAACCATAAGGAAACCATTAGATTACATTTTATTTGCAACAAAAAATATATCCACACAGACACATACGCTTGCATTATACACACAATACAAACACACATTCACACACAAATGCATGCACTTGCATAACACACATATGAACTCACACATACATGCACAAACAAACACATACTCATGGAAAACATATGCTCACACATAATCACATACAAATACACACTCACATGTACCTTTATTGGTATAGACCATTTTTACCTTGAAGGTTGAACTCAACCCAGCAAGCATGTATTGAAACATTAGTTACCAGATATTGTGATGTATATTGGGAAAAAGAAAATCATGTTACATTCACTCATGGGCCAATGACCTCTCCTCTAAGAAAAAAAGATCTGAGGGGAAAAAAGAACATTTGTTTTTTTATCATTCAATACCTAAGTATGCAGTGTAAAACTGTTATGAATCACCAGCCCCACATAAAAAGAAGTGAGTAAGTGCATAGCCAGCCCGACTGATGCCTCTCCCATGTACATACAGAGGTGAGGACATTACAGGGGAATGCACAAAGAAAGAACAGAACAGAAACCAACCCTAAGGCACTATGGTCTTAGATTTTGGGTCTTCAGATATAAGGAAAAAAATAAATTTGTTTTGTTTAGACCATCCAAACTGTGTCATTTTTTTATGGAATTTCGAGAAACCAGCTGCTTGGTTTATTTTATGCCATGCACTGTGCCAAGTAACAACACACTGCACTAAATGTCATGGACACAGTTCCTTTCCTTAAGAAATTCCCAGAGGAAGAAGGAAACTGTATCAATGGGGCATGAGGGGAAGGAGTCTGGCACATCAGGGCATAGTTCTTCAATGGAGATTCAAAGACGGCAGCAGCTGGGACGAAGAAATGTCTGCTCAATCTGATAGAGGACCAGGTGGAGGAAGAGACCTAGGTTGACCTGCTATCACAGAATACGTCTGGATAAGCTGAGCTTAACTGGTACTGGGGGGTGGGGGAAGACAGGAGCAGGCCGTTTCACACTGGCTTCTGAGCATATGTCCAGAGTGAGCACTTGGCTTTCATATTCTGCAGGATTCTAAACAAACAAACAAACAAACAAAAAAGACTAATTGACTGGAGTGTTGGGGAAGGAGCAACTCTTGGGATATGGAATCTCCGCAGTGCAGCAAAATCCCCCAGGTCCTTCTGTTCAGGGCCCTCCTTACGACTTCTTTCCAGAGCTGGGTGAAATGTGTGAAAAAGATGATTTGATGGAGAAATGATTATTTTTACAAGCCCAGGAGGACCTGTCCCTCAGGCTTGCTTTGTAATTGCACTTTCTGCAGCCCGCTAGGAAGAAAGCGCCTACATTATTAAGAGTTCGTGGTTAGAAGGCCATCAAAAGTCACATCCACACAACCCAAGCAGAAGATTCTAAACAAAAAGTGTTGAAAGATGTGCAAAACCAAGTCACTCACTTAGAAATGCCTTTCTCTGCTGTGGGCTATGGAGAGGTTTGCAATTGATAAATGACCCGCTAGGAAATGGAGCTTGTTGGGGGTGCAGACATCCAGTAGGTGTTAGTAATTATGCTCCTGTGACAGGGCTCAGAGGCACACCTCTGGCATTCTTTGCCAAAAACTGAAAGTGTTGATGGGAAGGTGATCAATTATGGTGAAGAGTAGGATTTGTTGGCAAGAAGTCATGCACTCAGCATGGCTGTCACTCTCCACTCAGGCTCTAAAGGGAGTTTAGAGGAGGCTGAGATTTGAAGCTGTGGCTGCAGTCAGGGTTGGGTGTGGGAAGGACAAGGGGAAAATCATGTAGGCTGCCAGACACTTGGTATAGTTTATGCAATTAGTTACTTATCGTTCCCCCCAATGTAGCAGAACCAACCCAAGTTAAGTACAGGAACCATTCTCACTGCCATGAAAATTTCATAAGACTGACTTTCTGGAACTGAATCAGACGTTTCTAATTTTCCTTTGCTTATTTCTCCTTTTTCTTTTCTTTTTCTTGTGGATTATATTCCCTTAGTTGCTACTTGGCTGTGCTTCACCCTCCATATAGCACACTGGATTACACACCCCCGTTTATATGGGAAACCCCTGAACTTTGAAGAGTCATAGCGTCTATCTCTCCAATTGGGGAGGTCTATTGCTTATTTTGCTTTCTAATTCCAGAATGCCCAACAGGCCTTGGGTTGAACTTTCCTCTCTGATTGTCACCATGGATTTTTTTTTTTTTTGTAGATCCCTCCCACCCACAGGTCTCCTTGGTTATCAGCAGGAACTCTTCAGGGGCAATTAAAGCAGAGCTTGCTCAAGGGGTCTGTGGGAAAGGCAAGAGGCATGCTTGCCCTCTGACTGCAGAGGACAGTAAATTACCACAGATTGTGTTAACTCCCTCTGTAATATTTGGCATGCTAAAGTAGAAGGTGGCTGGAGAACATGGAATTTTTGAAACAGAATATCCCTTAAATGTAAAAATGGGGGACATTGTTAAATAAATAGAGGAATGGAAAAATTGTTTCAAGGTGGAGTTGTCATTTGTCAGAGAAATATTTAGATGACTGCTCCATCTCTCACACCTTTCTCTTCCTCACTTAGTTTTAATATTTTCATGTAAAAAAAAGTTCTCATTTTTAAAGCTGTAAATTAAGTAGCTTCTTGTAGCTGATTCCAAAGCTGTGGGGGGGGGGGGGTAAAACCTAGCTCATATCCTCCCCACATGTCAGAAAACCCAAAGAAAAATAGACAAGGCACAGCCTGTCAAACAAAGGTTTAGTTTTAGAAATTTCTGTTTTTCTTATGTTTGCGGCTTCTTCAGTTACAAACGTGATTAGGTATTTAAAATTAAATTAAGATTAATGTGAAACTCCCCCAGTCTTTCCTTTGGGGTTCCAGTTTTCCTTTTGCCTTTCTATACCTATGCACGGAAAGGAATTGGAGAGCTGATTTAAGTTGCCGTCCTTAGGTGCCAAACTTAAACCTCAGAGCACCAGGTTACTCGTAGGTATTTTGATTTCAGAAGTGGTCTTATTTTATTTGCATGATACAAGTGGAAGCATTTATTCTTTCCTTAATGGTAAGTTATATTTTCCTTGCTCCGTATACTTGCAAGAGATTCCCTTCTCTCTCCAACATTCCTTAATGCCTTTGTTTCAAACATGCATACCACACTTTCTTTGAAGCAAGTCTCTTACTTAGCCAAACCAAACGGGTGTGTTACAGAAACAGTGTTAAGGCTGAATTTTAAAACCGCCAAGAATGGACAGTATAATTAATTAAGTTTCATTCTTAAGCCAGGGTGCTTGGAGGGCTAGCTAGACTAAATCATAACAGCTTCGTACTGATTTTGAATAGTGTGGAGAGCATAGAAACTCACTTGCAGTTTTCTCCAGTTTCCTACCTTTGTCTTCTTGACAATTCTAAGCTGGGGTGGTGGCACTACAAGGGAAACCACGGACATTTACAGGTGAGGACAAGCTTCAGTGTTGGTAAGAGTTTGGCTAGATAGGTCGTGGAAGTGTATGAACTCTAGACCAACTGCAAGGGAGCCGGCCTGGGACCAACTTAGGCCCTCTGCATGTTTTGTAGCTTAGTCTGTTTGTGGGGCTCTTGAAGTGGAACCATGATCTGTCCCTGGTACATGAGCTGACTTTTTGGAACCTGTTTCCTATGGGGGAATGCCTGACTCACCCTCAGTGCAGGTGGGAGGGTCTTGGGCCTACCTCAATTTGTTAGGCCATGCTTTGTTGACTCCCATGGGTGGCCTTCCATTTTCTGTGGAGTGGATGGGTGGGGCATAGAAAGGAGGTGGGGGAAGGGAGGAGAGGAGAAAGGAGAAACTAGTCAGTATGTAAAATAAGTAAAAATTTTAATAAAAAAGAGGTTGGGTCGGTAAAGTTGGTTTGTGAGAACTGAAGTTTGGATTCAGTTGAGAAGTTGGCAGCCTATGGGGTTCCCACTTTGCCTCCCAGATAACTGGCTGAGAAACATCTTTTCTTGATTCTTTAATGGACCACTTTGTGAATCTCCATTGCATGATGTTTAGGGAAGGAAATAGTATATTTGTGAACAACAGGAAGGGGGACCCCTGAGATGGTTACAGGCGCACTTTTGAACCTCAGGCTCGCCTCTAAGCCTTTTCCTGTAAGATGGGGATATAATAATAGCACCCATAACCCAGGGCTGTCACAAGAACTGCACTGATCTGTGTAGACTGTTACTGCCTTGGCTGATAGACAGAATAGCGACTTTTATTCAAAATGATGGCAAAGCAATCATTTCTTCAAAATTTAACAAATGCCTATATACTATTCTAGAAAAAGTTAAATTATAGGGTCACAAAGAAGCCCTTTGCCTTTCACAGCTCTTAAAATTTGAGTTGATGATGAAATATATACGTACATACACACACACATACACACACATATATACATACATACATATGTATATATACATATATATATACACATACATGCATATATATGTATATATATATATATATCAGAATACATGCTAAAGGTATATGTGATAAACAAGTAATTGAGTAGAATTTTCCTAGGTGGAGAAATACCAAGGGGATAGCTGTGGAAAGAATGTTTGGATGGAAGGGACACACCCAGAGCCTGCGTGGCAAGTGTACTGATGTATGGGGTGTTAGGTGATGGTCAGTGTGGTGGCGGTTGAGGCAGAGCACTTGCAACTGTTCAGTGCTGTGCTTGCGTATTTCTTTTATACAGAGAAAGGCAAGCTCTGCTGCATGCAGGCCGATGCTCTGCCCCATTTACTCTCATCCTCTCACTGTTACCCTGCAGTGAAGTATAGCTACAGAAGATGAGGTTCAGGACCAGTTACACTGCTGGGGAATGGCACAGGTATAGAGCCTTGGCTTTTGCCATCTTGTTGGACTCCTTCGAAGTGTGGCTCTAATCCTGCAGGAAATATAAACCTCCCTGTTGTTCCTAGGAAGATCTAGGCTATGGCCTTTTTGCCACTTGGATTGTTTTAGTGACATCATTTGATGCATTGGAGGGAGAAAAGCTGAGGGTAGAACAATTAACCAAGGCGGGAGGAGTTACCCCCAGTTCAGCCAGGATGGGTAACACGCTTTCAGTGTGCCTTTGGAGGCATGTTGGTGTGAAGGGAGGAGGAGAGACAAGGTAAAGTTCACTCTGGTTTTCAACCTGGGTGTTCAGATACGTGGTTGAGCCATTAATGTTTCAGAATCAGCCATGTGGAAAGGAGTGGGGATTAAGTAAGCAAGAAACAAGTTCTCCTAAATCCAGGAAATATAAAATGCATCATTAGATAAGAATAATTGTATGGCTTTTCAGCTTGAACCCCCAATCACCCACAGACCTGGTGGGAATGAATGATGGGATGGCAGGCGAGGGGGGTCTCTGTTTAACACTCAAATGGAAAAGCAGAATGGTCAAGAGGAAAAGAGACCTGAAGTGCAAATGTCTTAAATGTCCTCTTAGGATACACAGGAACTCACTTGAAGCCTTGCAATGGAAGGAGGATGAGCAAGGCTGGCATGCCTGGGGCACAAAGGAAGAGAGGGTTCTTCTGCTTGACTCAGGCCCCCAGGCTGGGAAGTCATTGTGGATTTGAAGCACGGCTCTCAGTTCTTCCCCGATACTATACCTAGAACCAAGAAGGGAGAGAGTATAGAGAACAATGAAATAAACAAAGTCAGCTAGATCTGCTTTTGTTTCTTTTCACAGAATACCTTACACTCTTTGCTAAATCCCATCACACATAATCCTTCTTTCCCGATGCACCATTACACTCGTCTCCAAGCTAAAGTAGTTCTCAGAGCCAAAGCACAGGACTTTGCATTTGGGGGATGGAGAAGAAACTTCCCAGAAATGGCACAGAACCACGGATATGAGCAAACTGTCCCAAGAGAAAAGAAAGTCTGTCAACTTAGGAGTAGTCACCGGAAGCTCTGTATGGTGAGTGTGTTTACAGAGTTGTTATAGGAACTCTGCTCGAGGCCAGCCTGGTCTGCAGAGTGAGTTCCGAGACAGCAAGAGAAACTCTGTCTTGTAAAACAAAACAAAAAAGTCTTTAAAGCATTGTAGGCTGCTTGGACTACAGATTGGGATACAGTTATGTTGTTGGGAAGGAGAGGAGGATTTACTGTTTTTGAATGCAAAATGAATTCACTCAGAATGCAATTCTGTATGGCTAAGCCCATTAGAACTTCATTTTACCTCTTTCATCTCCTCTGAGTCTGTGGGATGGCATTAATGTTACCAGCTGCATGGCTTTCTCTGAATACCAACAGCGGAGGGGAAAAACATCCACCCTCCACAGCTATTGGCTCTCTCGCTTTCCACTTAGCTAGCTATTGTGTTGCCAAGGTAAATGGGAAACAGGCTCCCACAATAACAGCAATTTCCCAAATGCCCTGTTAATTTTCAGTAAACCAAAATAAAATGTGTTATTATTTATTAAGAATATGCACTACATACGGTTTCCAGATGATAAGTATTTCAGTAAAGTACCACACGGAGAACAATTTGAGCTGGCTTGCAAGCTGTAACCTTAAAGTAATGGGTATAGCCCAGGGTCAAAATTGTCACTTTTATTGGGTTAATTCAATGTTCATGGTTTACAGACTATGATATAGGACCAGTGAAAAGTTTTTCCATCCCCAGGATCAGCTGCATTATACATATAATTTTACGTAAAAGAGTAGCGTCCCATATATCATTATTTATTCATAATGACATTTACCAAACAACTGCATGGCACAGGATGATAGTGCTGTCTGGGTATAGAATAGGGGGCACAGATTCTAAAAGCTGGATTGGAGACAATGCCTTCAATTATATTAACTTTAGAAGCATAAAGGGGAAATATAATCTCTCAGTCGCAAGACAGCATGTTATTATTTTTCAAATAAAGTATGAAAATATGAAGGATCCTAGATTTGGAGACCATGTTTTTCTTTTTCAGAATAGTTCATAAATATAGTAGGAACATATTTATTTGTTTGGCCCCTGAGTCTCACATTGGATCACAAAAGGCACTAATAGAAGTGATTCTTAGGACCTTCCGCCGCTAAGACAGAAGAGCAGCCTCTGCCAGGACTCAGGTTCACTGGTCCTTCTCTGGGCCTGACCCACACCAGATCTCTTGTGAAGAACTTTGGCTTTGGCTTTGTTTTCTCTTCTGTGTCTTAGGTTTTCACAGATGGGTCTCTGATGTCCTAACCTAGTGCCATCAGGATGAGGGGGGCTCACCCCCAGTCCCTGCTCTCTGTTGGTGGCCTTGCTGTTGAGATGTTTGCCCACACCAAGGTCTGGCACCCTGCAAAGAGCTTTGGCCTGTGTCACCACCTCCAACCCTGAGGTGAAACACTGTTGTTCTCACAGCTTTGGATCACTGGATTAGAATTCCGGTTGGGTTTGACTATTTTCTTTAAAGAAGAGGAAGTTGTCTTGCTTTTAGAAAAATCATACAGACAACAACGTGAACTTATTTAGGAAATCAGAAATCCCCTATCCCCTCCCCAGAATTACACAGTTACCTACTGCATAATGACAGCTATCACTATCAAGTTGAGGTCTACTCTTCATGAAAAATTCTCTGCAAACACACACACACATATACACACACCACCTTTTCTTACAAAATAAGGTTAAAATTAAATTATAGGTATATACAAATAGCTAGTTTTGCAATCTGAACATCTATTTTTCTTACATGGTGCCCTATAAAACATACTCTGATATTATTTTAATGGTTGGTTGGGATTCTGGTTTACAGTAAATGATTTTTCAAAATTCAAGGAGAATGTATCATTATGCATCTGCAGCTTTCTTCACCCGTCTTCTTGTTCTAGCCTCCTCCATCAGAAGCCTGCGGTTTCATATCTGTGACTCAGAAAGAGATCATTGTTCTTATACTGCAATGAGTAGGACAATACTTGGTATTGGTTTTCAGTTTTGTCCCCATGTTTGTGGTGCTGGGGATGGAACCCAAACACTAAGGCAAAACCCTCTGCCCCTGAGCTACCTCCCAAACCATGACATTTCAGGGACGGGACATAGTTCAGTAGGCTCTGCAGATCTGGCTGGTCTCAGACTTACAATCTTTTCACTTCAGCTTCTTGAATGCTGGGATGGTAGCTGTGAGCCACCAGGCCCGGGGTTGCCAGGTTTTAAGAGCAGAAAATCTCATTCAGTGGTTTGGGAGTGAGGTTTCTTGTTCTTAAGAATGCCTGCAGGGACTCTGCTTCATGTTCTATAGATGGTGTTCTAAGTGACAGGGCCCTAAAGGTGCCTCCTGGCTATTGCCCTGACAGCTCCTGTAGGGAGCCTATAGAATGGACACAGCTCATAGCTGGCAGCTCAGCACTCAGCTCATTACTAGTGAGAGTCCTGGGACTTCTTGGAGCGATTGGTTTGCCTTCTTGGTGCTCGTTCAATGGTCAAGTGCAGCTGTACTTTTGTGCTGGCATCTACACCACTGAACTGAGAGTTTCCCATGGATAAAAAACGCATCTTTGCTACGTATGGTCCCAAGAACACTGTGGAATCTGACATGAAAGGAGGAAACTAAGCAAAAGAGGAAAAGAAAAAAAAAAAAAAAAGAAGAAGAAGAAAGAAGAAAGGAAGGGAGGAAGAGAGGGAGGGAGGGAGGAAGGGAAGATTGTTGAGGACCTCATTTCCTCTAAGCCGTTAATACCTTCAATTCTATTTCGTGAGTGCTACATTCCTTACATCACAGTAGTTCACTGACCCCCATTCCCTTATACAATAATGCATTTTACTGTGTAGCTATGATATCAGAGTAATTGAGACAGAGTCTGTAAGAGCATGGAGGTTGGGATGAAGGCCATGCAAGGAGTCAAGCCAACATAGTCTGCAAAGCAAATGGGGACGGGACAGAGCAGCTTCATCCAGCTTGTGTTCTGGGTTAATGGTGTCACATAGTGTTTGCTAGTAGGTATCAGGGTTACATTTGGACGCTCGAACGGTACTCAGTGATGAAGCATCAATTTTCTTTACTTCACCAGTCATAGGAAGTGCATATTTAGAGCCAGGGATGTGTGCACATTGAGCTGGGGGGGGTAGGTGGTAATGTAAGGTCATTGATCAGTTGCTTATCATAAAATCACATCAGGGTATGTAATGCCCAGCTATGGAACAAGGTAACAGGAATGAATAATGGAAAATAATGGAACAAGGGGCACTTCCATGAGACATATTTGATATCTAGAGCATGTTGACTTCTGCTTCAGTGTAAATATGGAAGAATAACAGCGTTGCTTCAGCTTCCTGTTCTGTGAAGTACACAGCACATTGAAAGAAGAAAGCTACTAAGTGTGGTCCTGGAGAAGTGCTCCATGCGGGAGGGGCACATTTGAGAAGGTAAACTTGGGACATAGTTAATTTGAGATGTCAGAATAATTGTAGACTGATATGTAAGAGGACGTGGGGACGAGCATAACCAGATTGAGGGCGTGTGTAAGAGACAGACATCTAGAACTGTCATATAGATATGCAGGCAGGAGATGCATGCCAACAGACAGCAGGAGGCTTGTTAGAGAGGCAATGGAAGCCGGCTAAGTGACAAGAAGAAATTAATGCAGAGGGAAGTGAATGGGACCTTATTCCTGACTGTAATATTGGAAGACTTTAGAGGAATCATGTCACGATATTAATAAGTGACTTTCTCATTACAAAATTGCTCTCCATGGATGTTCATACATGTGTAATTGCATATGTGTGTCACATGTAGAGTCTAGAGCTTAACCTAAGTTTTGTTCCTCGGAGTTCTCCATCTCACTTTTTGAAAGAGGGTCTCTTAGCAACCCAGCTCTCTCTGACTCAGTGACACTTGCTGGCTGGGAAGCCCCAGGCATCCGTTTTTACCCCTCCACCACTGGGATTACAGACATGTGTCATCACCCCTGCTTTTCTTCTTAGCATGGGTTATTGGAAACAAATGCAGTTCTTATTATTAAGATTTACTCATTTTTACTTTAAGTGTGTAAGTGTTTGCCTACAAGCATGCATGGGTACCATGTACAGGAATGATATCCATAAGTCCAGAAGAAGACACTGGTTTCCTCAGGATTGGAGATATAGGCAGTTGCAAGTTGCCATGTGGGTGCTGGGAACTGGACTTGAGTCCTCTAGAAGAGCAAAAAATGTCCTTAACCACTGAGCCATCTCTCCTATCTCCCCAAAACAGATTTTTCTCCCATCTCCCCAAAACAGATTTTCACACTAAGTACTTCACGAACTAAGCTGTCTTCCCAGACCAACATTTATCCTTTAATAGCAATATGTTTGTAGACTCTGAATTCTGTAAATTCAAAGAATAATTTTTCGAAGGTGCAATTTTAGGCAGACAACAAACTAGAAATCTCTGTTTGGAGTTTGGGAAACTATATGCACAATAACAGCATTAAGCTTCTGGTAAAGGAATTACTTATTTACTTTTGACAAAAACCATCCATTAAAGGCTATTTATAACAGAGTCCGAAAAGTTCAATATCATAACCAAAGCCGCACAGTTCAGTGTATACTTGACACATAATCTAAACATCTTGGTCAGCTGTGCTCTTCACTCCCATGCTGCACATTTTCTAATCTAGATAGCACAGTGCCCCCCCCCCACTTCATCTAGAGTAGGCATTGCTCAGACACCATCTGCTAAAGGACAGGTATTGTCTTAGCTACTAACAGCCATTGATCTGCAAAAGGTATATGTGAAAGATATTTGTCCAGAGAGACCTTGGTGGTTGACTGTCCAGGCTAGAATCTCTTCCTGCACCGTCTTCTCACGCCTGAAGTTGTATGCTTTGTAGCACATGGTAAGCAGGTAGATATGCTCCCATTTACTTAGCACCTGCCACAGTGTCCTAGGGGGACATCACTTCAGGAGGTAAACAAGCAAAACATCCTATAGGATGTCCCTGGGAGTCCAGCTCTGTGCTTAAATTTTGTTCTTCATTTCCTTATCTGCTATTCCTCATGAGGAAGAGGGAAGCAGAAAAAGACAATCTAGCTGCTGCGTGACTAACCTTAGGGTTAGTTTCACAAAAATACCGAGTGTGAAGGTGTTCACTCCGTCTTTGAGAGCTGTGAAAATACAGGAAGAGGAAAAACATGGTCCATCACACACACACACACACACACACACACACAGAGAGAGAGAGAGAGAGAGAGAGAGAGAGAGAGAGAGAGAGAGAGACTTTTCTCTAAGCATAACCCCAATGAAAAGGAGAAAACTGTAACATTAGTGAATAAACGGATCATCCAAACCCTTGCACAATTATAGGACAATCCCTTCTTCCTTCCTCTACCTTAACAAAACAACCCTCTGATGTTTGAGTGGCGTTGGCTGCAGACACCTCCTACAGAAAACTGACAGGTTACCTGATTGAAAATGAAAAGGACGGAAACCCCTGCAGGAGGGGGTGTTTATATTTCCCTCACCACGCTCCCCTCTTCTGGCACACTGAGCATACCCTCATCTATCTGCTCCCAGCACACTCTCCTCCCGAGGTGCCACTTATTTCTGCCAAGTGGCTTCTCTCTTCTTCAGCATGTACCTTCAAATTAAACAGTGACCTCTCACTTATCGTCAGGTCTAATACCAGGCAGGCTGTGATCTGGCCCCAAAGCTTGTCCCCTGATTCATGTCACGGACTACCCGGGCTCTTCAATAGAGGGGAGAAGCCCTTTGCTCTTCTGTCCTTGTCATCGAAGCCAAAGAAACTCACTTTCCTCGGGGCAACATCTGGCCAGGGTTTATGTGGTAAGCATAGAAATACTGTTCTGTACATATTATGATTTCTTTGCTTTGGCAATGCTGAAAATGGCACCCTGCCACCTCCAGAAACTAACCATGTCATCTTTCTCATGTCAACAAGATTCTTGCCAATAATGATTTCCTGTAGTTCCTTCCCTGTTTCAGAGGGAATCGCTGCTCCACTGGCAATGCACTTAAGGAAGAAAAGTCCCACAGAGCCCTTCATGATCCATCCCCACACTGGTCGCCACTGCACCCGATTTATGTTTCCAGAGCTCCTTCCATAATCACTGGCAAGATGACCTCAGTTCTTAAACCCCTTCCGACATGCTCTGGTTTCCATTTGTACATATCCCACACCGTGAATGCTTTGAAACCTTCTCTGCCAAGCATTGCAATCTTTTACCTTCTGATTCAGCCCTTCTTAAATGTTAGTGGCACAAGAAGAACATGACCACATACTTTGAGAAAACCTAACACAATTGGCTTCCAGTTCAATTCCTGGTAGAGCATTTGTGCTCCAAAACCTCAGGAACACACAAACCTCAAGAATAGCATCAAGAGAAAGAAAACCAATAGAAAATGTACATCCTTCTTCTAGAATAAGTGTAAATTTATATACATGTACATATGTGTGGATGTGTATGTACACATATGTGTATTTATATACACTATAATAAGAATTATTAGGTTGGCTGATATGATAATGACTCAGTAGTAGTCCAACAATAACTTTATCCGTGTTGGAGAGATAAAGAATTCAGTTCAGTCCAAGAATCTGGACACCTCATCAAGTCCAAATCTGAAGCTGAAAGTTTAAAAGTTCTATGGACAGTTGCTCAGGTTGAATGCACATTGGATGATCAATGAGGGTGGAGTATAATGCCAATCAAGGGTATAGTAGTTCTAGAAGCAGCAGGCACACTTGCTCAGAAAGATACAAAGGCAGGCATTCGCTCTATCCTCTCTCTCTCTCTCTCTGTCTCTCTCTCTCTCTCTCTCTCTCTGTGTGTGTGTGTGTGTGTGTGTGTGTGTGTGTCTCACATACACACAGAGGCATGTTTTATTGTAATTCTTAGCATCTGAGCCATCTGTTAAACTGTACAAAACACGTTGAGGGATGCCTTGATTCCTGCTAATCCTCTATAGGAATGCCCTGACGGACACACTCAAAGGTGTGTCTCCTAAGTAACTCTAAATCTATCAAAGTTGACAAACAGAGCCAACAGTCACAGATATCAACTTCCAGTTAGATACTAGATACTCAGCTTGTTTCATGCATCTCACATCCTACCAAGCACATCTCTGCATTCTATTCTCTAAAGTTTTTAGTGTGTAAACTAGGTTAAATGAATGATCAATAGTCATATTCCACCACGTCACTTCTAGTTATAGAGGAAGTACAGAATAAATTAAAGAAAACTGCTTCTAGAGCCTAATGCCTAGGTTCAAATCCAAGGGCCAGCACTTATTGCCCCGAGAAGCTCTAATGTGTTTAAGTGTACTTAGTTGTAGCCTAAATAACCATAGTACACACAACACTGGAATATTGTGATTAATATTTAATTTATTTAACAAATTTAAAGACTTAAAATAGTGTCTATCATCTATCAAAACAATGTTAGAAACTTTTACTTTTAGATTTATTTTCTGTGAAACTTTTTTTTATAATAATAACAGACATAATAACATTTTCTTATTTTAATTTGTAGAGTTTCACATGTGCCAATGGGTAATTTATCTCCAATTTCACTCAATAAATCTCTTTTCAACCACATTCAAAGGTACTTGTGAGTATGCCAGTGGCACTGAAGCATTCATGAATGTCATGGGGTTATTGATCAATAAATAGTCCTGCCAAGTCCCTTAAACTCTCTCTTGCATTCAATCCCTTTGCAACATCTGCAGCCTCTCCTTCTTAGAATTTCTTCTCCTTATACTTTGATAGCTCAGTTTGTAGAGTGAAGGACTGTAGACTTTCTCCTCATTTCATCATAATATAATATTTTTATTTATTTTTCCCTTTTTAAAAAATTTAAATTAGAAACAATCTTGTTTTACATGTCCTTCCCAGTTCCCTCTCCCTCCTCTCCTCCCATTCCCCCCTCTGGCCCCCATCCCATTCCCTTTCTGCTCCCCTGTAAGGGTGAGGCCTTCCATGGGGGATTTTCAAAATTTGTCACATCATTCGGAGCAGGGCCTAGGCCCTCCCCCCATGTGTCCAGGCTGAGAGAGTATCCCTGTATGTGGAATGGGCTCCCAAAGTCCATTTCTATACTAGGGATAAATACTGATCCAGTACCAGAGATCCCATAGACTGCCCAGTCCTCCTAACTTACACCCACGTTCATGGGGTCTGGGTCGGTCCCATGTTGGTTTCCCAGCTGTCAGTCTGGGCTCCATGAACTCCCCCTTGTTCAGTTTAGCTGTTTCTGTTGGTTTTAAAGAGGTGAAGGTAATATTTTTTCTTCCAACTTCAGAGAATCTGAAACAGTCTTCCTCTATTGCTACACTTGGTGCTAGTTAGTTCCAGGTTGGATTTTGAAATTGTTACTTCACTGTCTTCTGTGCTACTGTTGAGAACTTCAAAGCCATTGTCACATTGATGTTCAGTATGTACCTGGATCTTTTTCACAGAAACTTTCAGTATTTTAGCCTAACTCCCAGAATTCAGAATTTCCCCATGATATCTTTGTCATCTGTTAGTGAACGGTACTTGGACATACAGTTTGATTCTTTGATTCTATTGAAGTGCAAGTTGATACACCTGTGTTCATTATTTTTGCTTCTTCTTCTTCTCCTTCTCCTCTTCCTCTTCCTCCTCATCTTCCTTCTTCTTCTTGCATGCCTGTCATTTGCATTACAATGGTCCCTATATTCTTGTCTTTTTACTTGTTTCTTTTAAGTGATCAGTACATTATTTGGGCATTTTCATTTGTTTGTTTGTTTGTTTTTACTTATAAGGGATGTTGTATGCCTTTGGATTATCTTTTTCTTCCTACTAATATGTGTTATTTTTATTTCACTGAGTAAGATATCTTTCACTTTTTGAGGGATTTTAATAATGGTTACCTAAAAGGGTTTCATATTTCTGTACTGCTCTTTTTGTATTTTTGTGATTTCTGTTTTGGTTTAGTATATGCCTTTTTTTTCTAGAGATTTTCCTCAATGATATTTTCTGGATTTGTAGCCTAAATATCTTATTTATATCATTCCAGTAGGACTTAAAGAAGGTATAGAAGTCTATAGTTAGTCAAGCAATATATACCTTAAATAAACACAGGCAGACACATAGAGCTTGCAGATTATAGGAAAGGCTGTAAAGAAAAATAAGATTATCTGCAAAGAGGTACCTGATTTGAAATGGCTCATCAAATCATGTTTCCCTGAGAAAATACTACTGAACCCGAGTCCCTAGACAGATGGGGGTTCAGGTGGGCAAAGAGTGCAGAGAGAGCATTCCATGTAGAAGATATTCCCTCCCCCCCCAGCAATACACATACAGATGCACACTACACATTGTGAGAGATGAGATTCGAGGGATGTGGCATATTCAAAGCGGAATCTTGCAGGGAATATTCAGAATTTAGAACTTATATAAACCACAGTGAGAAGCTATGATGGATTTTAATCAAGGAGTAATGTAAGTGTTGTTAATTGCTTTAACAATCCCCGATTTTCAAAGTAAACAACATTTCCTGTCCCCTGGTATGGATCAGCAGTGTGTCTCCTGCCACCAGTGCCTGTCATCAGTGCCACCATAACCCTACAGCTGTAGCTTCACAATCTAGAGTCACCTTTGGAATTTGTCACCCATATAAAATGAGTCACTAGGCCCCTAAGATTATCTTTCCTAACATCTCTTGGTTTTATTCTTTGTTCTGATTTGTACAGATGGTCACATCCTTGCAGATTCTTATCCATGACATACGTTCTTGTCATTGTCTTCTGCTTGGTTCCTTGTTATCTTCTCCTGGCTTCTAAGTTATCACACACGGAGCTGTCAGATTGTTCTTTCAAAGATACCGCTATCTTCATGTCACCTCTCTACCTAAGAGCCTATGATGGTCCCTATCATTTAATGAATCACACTCACACTGCTCAGCACAGCATCCAGAACCTTCAGTCATATGGCTTAGTTATATCTGCCCAGCCTTTTTGTCCATTTTTATTCATCAGCAAAAGACTTCATGAGACCTGACTCCCCAGACCTATAACTCCAAGAATGAGCAAAAGGCGAACTCTTACAAATCAATCTCCAATCATAAAAGGACAGAAGCAGGGGTCATAGGAAGCAAAATAAGCCTGTCTGAGAAGCCACAGCTAGACACAGGTGAACCAAAATGTGGCTTGTAGTTAATCTGTGTGGTCAAGATGGCCTTTCTCAGCATCATGGCCAGGAAAGGTTTCGAGTGAGGCATTGGCTGGAAGGTACATATTGGAAAGGTGGAAAGCCTTTCCAGGCGTTAATGTCCACTGCTGTTTACATAATCTGTGGGCTGGTTCACAGGTTTCTGGGAGCTTACCCAGAATTTTCAGGGCCAATAGGTGTTGCAGAGACATGATCAATTATTCAGATAGCAAATATTGTCAGGAAACAAGAAAACCCAGGTAGGATTTCATTGCTTAGTTTTGTTTATCTTTATTTTGTTTTGGTTTCTTGTTTTTGCTTTGGTTTTTCTAGGCAAGTTTTTTCTGTGAAGTTTTGAAGCCTGTCCTGGTACTTGCTTTTTATACCAAGTTAGCTTTGAATACAGAGAGATCTGCCTGTCTCTGTCTTCTGAGTGCTAGGATCACTCATCACCCCATCACAACCCGACTTCATTAAGTGGTTTTTGTTGTTGCTGCTGTTTTGTTTTGATTATAATGATAATTTAGAATAGCATTAAGAATCTTCAGAAGTGAAGAGAATTACTCCTTTGATAGAAGGAAGGGGATTTGATAAGTTTTAAAACCTTACTGAAATTCTAAGGGGCTTGAGGAAAGATAAGATAATACGCAATTTGTTTCTTTCTGTGTAGATATTCTGTGGTTACCCAATCAGTGTATTATATATTATTATGTGCTATGAGAACACATCATTAGTACACATTTGATAGTTTCTAAAATATATGAAAGAAAGTTTATTTTGGATAAACAGGTAAACTTGGGCTAAGTTTGAATGAGTGGAACACTTTTATATTTTTATTTATTTAATGTATTATTTTACATGTCCATCCCAGTTCCCTCTCATTCCTTCGCTCCCTTTTACCATCTCTGCCCTCTCACATGCACCCTGACCACTCCCCTCCCATACCCCCATCCCAATTCCATATGTAGGGGAATGCCATCCAGTTGGGGTCATGTAGATCTGTCAGGTCATTTGAAGTAGGCACTAGGACTTCTCTCCTGTCTCTAGGCTAAGGCAGTTATCTCTCCATAGGGAATGTGTTCACAAGGTCCTTTTGTGAACCAGGGATACATCCTGGTTCCACTGTCTGAGGTCCCTTAGACTACTCAGTCCTTCTGGCTGAGACCCATATTCACTGGGGCCTGACTCAATCCCATGCTGGCTTCCCAGCTATCAGTCTGGGGGCGCGTTAGCTCCTGCTTGTTCAGGTAAGCTGTCTCTATGTGTTTCTTCAACCTGGTCTTGTCCTCTCCATCTGCATCTGTGTTCTAGTTCGACTCAGTGTTTAGGAATGGGTGTTTCATTCTGTTTCCACCAGGTATTAGATGAGGGCTCCATGGATAAGTTAGTTGTTGATCTCACTATCTGGGAAGGGCATTTATAATAGCCTTTCCACGGATGCTCAAATTGTTAGTTGGCGGCAGTCTTGTAGGTCTCTATACCTTTCTTTGGGTTCAGTTTTCTCTTCAAACCAATATTGGCTCCCTCCTTAATGTTCTCTCTCTCTCTCTCTCTCTCTCTCTCTCTCTCTCTCTCTCTGTCTGTCTGTCTGTCTGTCTCTCTTTCGCTCTCTCCTGTCTTCTATTCCTACCCTGACTCAAGACCAAGTGGATCAAAGACCTCAGCATCAATCCAGCCAAACTGAACCCCTTAGAAGAGAAAGTAGGAGGAACCCTTGAACAAATTGGTATAGGAGACCTCTTCCTGAACATAACTCCAGGGGCAAAGACACTGAGAGCAACAGTTAATAAATGGGAACTCTTCAAACTTAGAAGCTTCTGTAAGGCAAAGGACACAGTTGACAAGACCAAATGGCAGCCCACAGACTGGGAAATGATTTTCACCAATCCTATATCCGACAAAGGGCTGATCTCCAAAATATACAAAGAACTCAAAAAACTCGTCAACAAAACACCAAACAACCCTATTAAAAAGATGGGGTACAGAACTGAAATAGAAAATTCTCAATAGAGGAAATCAAAAAGGCTGAAAGACACTTAATAAAGTGCTCAACATTCTTAGCAATAAGGGAAATGCAAATCAAAACAACTTTGAGATACCATCTCACTCCTGCCAGAATGGATAAAATTAGAAACACCAATGACAACTCATGTTGGAGAGGATGTAGAGAAAAGGGAACACCCCTCCACTACTGGTGGGAGTGCAAACTCGTACAGCCATTTTGGAGATCAGTATGGCGGTTCCTCAGGAAAATGGGAATTAGTTTACCACAGGACCTGAGAATCCCCCTCTTAGGAATATACCCAAATGATCCACATCCATGACACAAAGACATCTGTTCAACTATGTTCATAGCAGCACTATTTGTAATAGCAAGAATCTGGAAGCAACCTTGATGCCCCTCAATTGAAGAATGGATAATGAAGATGTGGCACATCTACATAATGGAATACTACTCTGCAGAAAAAATGGAATCTTGAAATTCTCAGGCAAGTGGATGGCACTTGAAGAAACCATCCTGAATGAGGTATCCCAGTCACAAAAAGAGGAATATAGTATGTACTCACTCATATATGGATTTTAGACCTAGAGCAAAGGATCACCAGCCTATAATTCACACCATCAGAGAAACTAGGATACAAGGTGTATTCTAAGAGATTCATATAAAGTCCCTCACAGAAGTGGGAAGGGACAAGTCCCCCCAGAGCACAGGGGAGGTGGGGGAGCAGTGAATGGAGAGAGAAGTAGGAGAAAGAGAGGGGGAGGAGGGGAAAACACGTGCGACTAGGAGTTTTACTTATTTAAGTGGACACTTGAAACATGATGCAAACCAATAGTGATTCTGCATAGGAAGAACAACAGCTTCTCAAGCTATTTCCACCCTAATTCTACACAGGGGGAGTTTCCATCTGCGACTGAGGCAATAGGTATGGAGCTGAGGAGGTCAGTTTCCCATATCCGAGGTGGGGAGAGCCTTTTCCAGACAGCAGTGGTGAGTCGGTAAAGTTCAGAGAGATGCAATAGTGCTTTACAATGACATGTTGGGAGATCAAGAATTTCTCCTGGTGCTTAAGGATGGAAACAGAACCCCGGGAACATTACAATTTCAATCCAGTGAATCCTGTGTCAGAGGCTTGATGGGTGTTGGCCTTCTGTATATGTTTCTCTTATTGGTTAATGAATGAAACACTGATTTGCCAGTAGCCAGACAGTAAATATAGGTAGGGCTATAAGATGAGGAGAATTCTGGGGGAGAGGAGAGATTGAGAGACAGATACAGAGAGAGAGAGAGACACAGAGAGAGAGAGAAGCCACCAGGGAGACATGACATGTAGTCTCTAAAGGAATAACATGCTGGAGCCTTTGTAAAGGGTAAGCTTTTACTGCCTGCCATTGGTCTTGTCCTGCTACCACACCAGCCCCCAAATAATACACAGAGACTGTGTATTTGATATAATGCTGATGGCCACTTACTTGTTTCTTATCGGCTAGCTCTGTCTTAATTATTAACCCATTTCCATGTATTACCACGTGGTCTTACCAGCAAGAGGCGGCTGGCAGTTGTGCCTTCTCCAGACTCTCCATCTTGACTTCTCCTTACTAGTTCCTCCAATCCTCCTTGTCTCCTAGTTCTGCCCATCTTGCTTTCCTATTGGCCAACAGGGCTTTATTCATTAACCAGTATGAGAAACATATTTACAGAATCACATCTCCCATCATCTCCTCTTTTCTGTCTAAATAAAAAGAAGGGGTTTAACCTTAACATAGCAAAATATATCACACAACAGTTATCAATTAAGAATCACAGTTAATAATATTTAGTCCATTAAGATTTAGCAATATTTAAGAAAATACTCTATCATCTACTCTATCTTTGTGTGTCTAAAGTCTATGTAACTTATCTTTAATCCTAACTAAGGAAAACTATAACCATAACTATCTGTCTTCAACTCCTTCAAAGACCACAGAAGGATAGTATATAACTCTAGAAATGACAGAGACAACTCTGTAATCTTCCATCTTCAGCCCATAGGCCATAGTGTGTCTGGCAGACTCTTCAGCAAAGCAATACACTTCTAAAGCAATCAATAAATGAAAATCCATTCCAAAACAAAGTATTCATATCTATATCATAATCCCCCTTTTATCTTTAAAAAGATATTGGTTGTGATCATTAACCATTTATAACCAACCCCATTTAAATGAAAACAAGCATGTATAAACAATATTTGGGAAAGAACAAAGTTGTTCTTTCCAAACTACTTCCTGTTGATAGGGGGCGCTGTCATGGGGATCCTAAGAAGACACAGAAATCCTGGCTGTAGTCTGCAAGGCTGCTTTGTCCAAGCTTGTTTTGAATGTAGGATCACCTGGTATTATGTTTCAGGTGGTCTGGCTTGCTCAAACCACATTACTCTTGAAGGAATCCACAGCTTTTCATTTTCTGTGGAAACAAAAATAGAAATCCTTTTCCCCAGTAACTTGTCCTTGAACTTACAATTTGGAGTGAAAGCATTTTTAAAATATATAAATTGAATTAACCCAGCATCATTTCCTTTAACAATTGTTGTTTCTTCAGCAGTCAAACAAAACAAAGACAATATAATACCTTACAGTATCCAGATTTTCTCCATCTGATTTGTGGCTTTTTTATTCTTCTGTTTCTTTTCTATTTTTGAGACAGAGTTTCTCTGTGTAACTCTTAACCCTCCTAGAATTCACTCTGCATACCAGGTTTACTTTGAAATCACAAGAGATCTGCTTGCCTCTGTCTCCCGAGTGCTGGGCTGAAAGATGTGTGCCACCCACACCTAGTTCCTCTTTGTCTTTTTAAAACCATTTTATTTCTTTTTCTTTCCCAAGCCTACATATATTTTAGAACACACTGTAAACCTTTAGATGTTTTCTTAATATGAATCTATCTTTACTATAAATGTTTATCTTTTTCTGGCCATGAGTCTTTTATCTGGTAAACAACAACATTGCTAAAATGAAAGTCATAGTTGCCTCTGCCACGGTTTATCAAAGATGGCAGCAGCTATTTTACAGCCAGCACTGAGAGCTGTGGTTACTGCCTTGGTCTGTGCTGCCATCCAGCAGCATGTTGCAGGCTTGGAGATGTGGTCACTGCCATTGCCAGCTCTTGTACACACCAATAAATTGTTAGTAGTGCTTTTTTAAAGCTGTGCAGTTTTTAGCCGCTTATGCTGAGTCAGGAAACCTCTTAAAGGAGCTGCGAAATTATCTGCTTGTCTCTCTCAAAGCAGAGTCCAACCGAGAAAAGTGCTGCTACCAAGAAACCTTGCTTGTCTCTGTTCTTTTGTTTCTAAAACCCTTTTTTAAGCTTTTGTTAAATTTTAAGTGGAAGTTCTTATTAGCCACGTGGGCGCCATATGTAAGGAGTAGGGTTTTTCCTCCCGCCGCCGGTCTTGTCCTGCAGCTGCGCCAGTCCCAATTAACACACAGAGACTCTGTATTTGATATAACGCTGTTGGCCAGTTACTTGTTTCTTATCGTCTAGCTCTGTCTTAATTATTAACCCATTTCTATGTATTTCCAGGTGGTCTTACCAGTGAGAGGCAGCTGGTGGTTCTGCCTTCTCCAGACTCTCTAACTTGACTCCTCCTTACTACTTCCTCCAATCCTCCTTGTCTCCTAATCCCACTCATCTTGCTTTCCTATTAGTCAACAGTGATTTATTCATTAACCAGGATGAGAAACATATTTACAGAATCGCATCTCCCATCAAGCATTCTCTGGTAAGATAAGGCCATGTAGAAATGCATAGATTAGTAGTTATGGGTTAACAATTAAGAGAGAGCTAGCCAGTAAGAAGTGTGAGCAATCACTTAAGGAATTTATACTTAATAAAAGTTTCTATGTATTTATTGGGTCCTGAATGATGGCAAGACCAGGCACAACAGAAACTTTCAGTAAGATAAGACCATGTAGAAGTACTTAGATTAATAGAAATGGGTTAATAATTAAAAGAGAGCTAGCTAGTAATAATCCTGAGCTATTGGCCAAACATTTTCTAATCAATAAAATTCTTTTGCATTTATTAGGCACTGAAGGCTGGTGGGTCTAGGTGGGAGAGAAACTCTGACTACAGATGCTAGTCAACATGACTCCAAGATAATGGATTTCTGTTGTTTCAATCCACCAAGGCTGTAGTAACTTGTTATGGAAGTTCAAGACAACGTATATAAGTTGTTTAACAAGTGTTATGACCATTCCTCACAAGTTTGTGTGTTTGTGCACTTGGTCGCTGTCTGGTGGTGATGTATGGAAGGTTGGAACGCCTTTATCAATGCCTCACTGGAGGAAGTGAGGTTTTATATCCCAGTTCCCCTTCCTTGTCATTCTCTGCCTCATGAGTCAACAGTTTCCTCTCCTGCCACTATAACTTCCCTGTGTGCTGCCATATTTTTCCTGCCATGATGTAATATATCCTTCTGGAACAGTGTACCACAACGTATTTTCTCCCTTAGGTTGCTTTCGTTGGTGTATTTTAATCACAGAAATGAGAAAATAATTATCTGAGTAAGTATGCTTCACGTGAATGGAATGAAGCTAAGAGTTCCACAAGGAAACGATGAAAACAAGTTTTTTGGATTAGCACTTATTATATACTAAGCACTTTTCTATGTTCTTAATTACTAATTTTTCCCAGTAATCATTTGAGATAATAGCTACATACATCCCAAAGTCACATACTTAGTAAATAGAGATGCTGAATTTTGAACTAGGGAAACAAGGTATAGGAAACTGCTTAGTCATCTAAATATTATTCCACAAATTTGATTCCAAATGCAGGAATGTTTGGAGATCACTAAACTTGATGCATTGCCCTTAGATTACAAGAAGAGTCTAGCAAATTATTGGACTGAACAGAAAATATCATGACTCAGCCAGGCAGTGGTGGTGGGTTCCTTGAATACCAGCACTTGGGAGGCAGAGGCAGGCGGAGCTCTGTGAATTTGAGACCAGCATGGTCTACAAGATCTAGTTCCAGGACAGGCTCCAAAGCTACACAGAGAAACCCTGTTTGAAAAACCAGAGAGAGAGAGAGAGAGAGAGAGAGAGAGAGAGAGAGAGAGAGAGAGAAGAAAAGGAAATATCATGACTCTGTAGAATATACATTACCCTCGACTCTAACTGGGTGGTTTCATTATAGTTTGTTGAGCAACTGTCATTGGCTAGTTGAAAGGGTAGTTGTTAGTTAACCCAAAAAAACCTAGAGTTGAATTGATTGTGATGTTCACACAATTTGAGCTGTCAGTCAAAATAATGGCAAGCCAGCAGTAGGAAGACCTTTACTTAGACCAGACAAGAAGAGGGAGAAGCAAAGATCTTTATCTGATGTCTAAAGCCAGCAGGGAAGGGTGAGCTGCCGGATGAAATCTGTGATCAAACTGTCTGTCTGAACATTTTGTCACTGCCTTGTAAAGTCTGTAGCCTCTTCATGGTTCTTGCCTGAGTTGGGAGGACGAGCATGGATTCCGCTGGGAAGGTGGGCACTGTGCCAAAAAGCTTTGTATTCTCTGTTTTACCATTCCTTACCTTGGTTGTGCCAGAAAGACACTGGCATCACCTGTCTCATCAGCATGTGAAGGTGGCTGCCCTTTTCTGGTTAGAGAACAGACTGAGGTGTTGCACTGTTGGAATTTGGGCTGTAGACTGTCATAGTGACAGAAGACTGTTATTTCAAATGGCATTTTTCATGGATAGATTACCCAGGTACCTCTTGGGCAGGGAAAGCTCCATCTGTTCCTTACCCTGATGTGGTACTTTTATAACTTTGTGAGCTAGTTTTGGAAAGAGAAGCCTGTGCAGTATGTTGCATGTGGAAACACACATGGATGACATTGTTCCAATCTGAGATGGAGTTTTTTCCTCCCCTCTGCTGTGGTCCTGTGAATACTACAAACAGGTCTCTTTTAAATTCAACAGAGGGAAGCATTGATCCACCTGGGCCAAAGTTCTTGGTGAGAATATTGTTGATAAAAATTACTGTAACAACAAGGACCACAAATTACAGTATGTTCTTGTATTACTGGTAATAGTCACAATTTAAAAAGTACAAAGATATTGTTTCAGAAATATCACATTATCAGCTTCAATCTTCCCCTTGGGCTTACTCATGTTAGTAAATATTACAGATTTAATTTGACTGTAATACTAATCATATTTACTTCATCAGTTTCTGAGTTGCTCAAGAAAGATATTTAGAATTAGCACAAACATGCAATCCTCTAAATGAATAGATTCCTCATTGTTTGTTCAGTGGATTCATATAGTGTACATGGACAGAAATAGCAACTGAAAAATCATCCAGGGCAGCTAAGCAACTGTTGATCATCACAGATTATTAAAGAACAAGAATATATATATATATATATATATATATATATATATATATAGAGAGAGAGAGAGAGAGAGAATGTCTTTCAAGGATTAGTTTTCTCCTTCTATCTTTCAGATCTTGTGAATCTCACTGAACTCAAGCTGAACTAAGTCCTATGGACATGGAAGAATTCAGGGAGGGGGGGAGTCATTGTGGGCCCACTGCTGACCCCACCAAACTATTATACAAAGTACCAACAATGGCCCTGATCAAACCAAATGGATGACACAACAAAACCAAAAATAAAGAATATGATAAAATGACAAAGATAATAGGGAATTGTTGATAGGAGTGAGAGTTAGGGTAGATAGGAGAAGTAAATAGAATGCATCTTTAATGTATATGGCATAGTTAAATAATTCAATAAGATAGGAAAAAATCACTGAGGATTGAGATCTTTCATAAATAATAGTATACAGTATGCTCCACTCCCCCCCCATCCTAATGCAACCACCTTTAAGCTGGAGGAAGTCACTATTGTTTCCTGAGAATTACCTTCACTTTACATCATCCTTGTTAGTAATTTTAGAATTCTATTTTTCTCAAAAACCAATTTGTCTTTAATACAGTTAAAGCTTATGCTATGCCTGGTTATTTCTCTAGGAATTATTTAGTTTTCTCATTCCTTAGAGATAATTTTACATAACTCATAGATGCACACATGTACATACACACAAACTTATCAGCCCCTATCAGTAAATGGCCATAGTCCCTAGGGAACTATGGAAAATTACACTTGGCTGTAGTGTAATGGTGTTTGCAATGTATTGGCCATTTATCCATGTTTATAAATAGGACACAAAAACTTAATTTTATCATAATTGAAGAGCAATTCTGGGAAAGCCATGTCATTTAATGTTTTAACTGTCTTTTATTGCCATATGTAAATTGACTGCAAACAGTGGTGATGGTTTGAATGCAGTGTAATGCACTACACTTTCTCTGGAACACAATTTACATTTCAAATCATGTTTATTGCCTTTGTACATGACACAAGTCTTATTTACTAAGGTTTATCATACAAAATTGATTTATGGCAACCAAAATTTGGGAGGAAAAAACCCCACAACAACAAAAAGAAAAACAGTAGACAAAACTCAAAACAAACAAACAAACAAAAAACAGAGGAGAATGGACCATTTGGAAACCTGTCCATAAATGCTCACCAAATATGTCTCATTCACTCTTAGGAGAACTTTTCTTCTCTTTGCTCTAAACAGTAGTAAGTCAGGTAATAGAAGACACTATTTAAACTGCTTCTTGACTCTTTATCTACTTCCCAACCATGTCTATAATAACTGGATAGGTAGGTGAATTAAATAGGTTTTATCCATATTTGTCACTTCATCCTTCCTGTGTTTCAGTACTTTAAACACTTAATGGTGGACCAAATGGCAATAGAACTCACAGGTGCTAAAGGACAAGTAGTAAATGAATACTGATATAACTGTGATAAATCCTGGGTAGAAGGGCACAGTTGGCAAAGAAAGGAACTTGCTCCTTCCTGGTGGTTTCTGGTTTCTATTATTTCCATCATGATTTCAGAAGCGTAACTTTGGGAGTTGACTATTCCAGCAGCTGACAATGTAGCTGTAGACTTTTCAATATGCCAAGAGTAAGCCTCATCTCTTTCTTGCACTGACTGTCTCAAAGGACTGAAGCCCATCTCTGTGTGCTCTCTATGGTAAGATCTAAGTGAGGAATGTCAAGCTTTGTCTTTTCTTGTCTTCCCAACCTCAGGGAGTGATGGTTCTGTAAACTCTTCCAGGGATATTCTCACTTGCATGTTCCGTTTTCCAAAAGGGAATTAACACTTTTCTATATACTAAATACTCTGTGTGAAAATACACACTTGGCAAAATTGTTAACATTAACCTCAATGTGTCTTCTTCCAAAAGCCCGCCTGGATTATCTGTAAGGATTGGAAGATATAATCAGGGCATTTGGAAGATTATTCAATAGCAGCAGCATTAATAGACAAAACTGACAAGGCCAGGACTATGATTGGACACAACAGATTCCCAGTGTCAGATTTGTACATCATTGGCTCATATAGGAATAATAATAATGATAAATGGCCACGAATTGGCAGATAAAAATAGAACATGAAAGGTGTTGTTAAGATTGTGCCTACTTTGATAATGGAGATGTCAGATGTCCATGTATATAAGTGATAATTCATATTCATATTCTCTATAATTCAGCTTTACTTAGTGGCACACAGAAGCATTGCCCATTAACTTTCAGGCTCTCTGATTTCAGATGGACAAAATCCAAAGACAAATATGAAATCCTAAAGACAGATAGAAATAAAAACAAGAGTAAACATGGAGTAAAAACAGATGACAAATGAACCTAACTTTATTGAGAAAATTGGGGCTGCATCCTGGAGGTCTACTATGGAGATGCACAAGGACTCTCACTTGTTAATCCTCAGTGTGTCTTTGGATACCTGGTACTATCTGTTTGCAGATCCTGTTATTGCTAGAGAACTAACTCTATGAAAAATGGACTATATTTCTCTGATTCTTCTTAAAAAGTGCACATTTTTAGTTTTAATGTAAGCTACTGTCCCATCCCTTTATGTCTGTCTTGTGCAGCCATAGCTAACCAGGTAAAAATATTTAGGTATATCCTATAGTAAGGTCTGTATTCAAATATCTGCCTCAATAGAAATATCATAGCAGTAGATGTGACTTAATACATATGGGGATGGCGATTGTCAATGAATGCTCTTAGAAATGGTAAAGACATAATGAGAATGTGGAGGATTCCAGTCACACTATTTCAATTAGAATACTTACTAAGATATGAATAATAAGGTCACATTTGGGCAGAGACTTAAATGAGGCTTGGTACCTAGCCATTAAAAAAATGAATGTCCCAGAAAGAATGTTCCAGGTAGATAAAATAGCAAATGTGGAGACCTAAAGAGAATGAAAAGGCTATGGGGTTGAGGTGGAATGAGAGTGGGAGTGATGAGGTTGGAGGCAGATGGCGTTAAAATGGTACTTAGTAGTAAGACATACTGGACCTTTCATTGGTGGTGTTGGAATGTTGGATTAACTTGTCATTGTGAAAATCACTGGAGAAAGCTGAACAGATATATAAGATGCTCTGACACATGGTTTTGACATGAACTCCTATGCATAGAAAGGATTACAAGTATTAGTGGTCATGCTCAGAGTGCTTGTGTAACAGACACGATGAGGAAATATGGTTTGCATTAAGGTGGTTGCAATGAAGATATGCGTAAGAGGTTAGATGTGTTTTGTTTGTCAACGGTCTGAATTCATTTACTCATTAATATGAGTCTGAAAAAAGTCATTGAATACTTTGTGACTCACTCACTCCACGTTAGTTCAGTAGTGACCTTGCACTTCCTCAAAGAGGCTAACCTATATCTAGTTTGCCTCTTTTTCTCATCTATTTTCTTTGAGCTTTCTTCAATTTGATTATTATCTAATTTTCTTTTGAAGGTTAATTAAAACTGCTAGTGACTGAAATGAGGAAATCTGTTGAAGTATTACACACACACACACACACACACACACACACACACACACACTGTCATTTGAATAATAATGGCCCCATAGACTCATAGATTTGAATGCTTGATCACCAGGGAGTGGGAATATTAAGAGCCGGGGCCTTGCTGGAATAGGTGTTATTTTGTTGAATTTTACTGCATGCCAATCCTGATGTGGCACTATGTCTGCCTACTTGCCACCATGCTTCCTGCCATGGTGATAATAGACTAAACCTCTGAAACCGTAAGCCAGCCCTAATGAAAGTTGCTGAGGTCATGGTGTCTCTTCACAGCAATAAAAGCCCAACTAAGGCACACAACACACACACACACACACACACACACACACACACACACTTATGTGGACATGGTTTGTGTAAGTCAGTTTCATTTTGTTTCAGACAAATTTTTTATTCAACTGAAGATGTCATTATGTTCCACAGATGGGTAGATTTGCAAGTTGAGTGCTTGGGAAACAGTGTGTGCCTGACTTCCAAACATACTGATAGGTGATGCTAAATGTTACACAATTATATGATATGATGTAAGAAGCAAGTGGTATAGGAAAGATACAGTAAGAGGAGAGACAAATTTTGTGACACTCTAACATGAAAATTAACAAGTTAGCTGGTTATTCAAAATAGATTCAATCAATGAAAGGGGAAAATCAACGGAGAGTAAGACGACCTACTAAAGAAAGAGTTGCAACAAGTAGAGCAGGGTTATTAGCGCTAGTTATTACTAGATGTCATGAAACAGTTGATGATGTCACTGAATTTCAGATATGTAATGAAATTTGTCAAAGTTGAGAGAAGCTAAATTCTTGACACTATTATATCATCTTCTCCATTGGTATAGAGTATGTCCATTTCCTTTGAAATTTTATTTACTTATAAAATACCTATTATATTTTTGAAGTGGTAAAGTACATGTAAAGTACATTATATTGTTTTTTAAATTTCCAATTCCAGTTTTCACCACTCATATGTTGGAAAACTATTGACCTTCTTATGCGTACTAATCATATATCCTGTGACCTCATTGGAATATTTTCTATTCTCACATTTTAAAATGACTTAAAACTTCCACAGACATGATTATGTCTTCTGTGAAAAAAAGGGTATTTTTCACATTTCTTCTTTCCCAGTTTGTATAATATGTATTACTTTTGGTAACTTACTGTATTAGCTAGGACTTCTAGCATGATATAGAAAGGCAAAAATAGGAAAAGTCATCTTTGTCTTACTCCATTAGTGTGAGAACTTCAAATTTCTCATCATTGTAATTATTTTAGGTGGAGTTTCTGTAGTCTTTGCCTCATTAAGAAAGGTCTCTTCTGTCTTGGCTTATTAATATAATCACCAGTGAGTGTTAAGTATTTGGATATGCTCTTTCTACATTTACAGAGATAATGTGTAGCATTTACTCCATATACGGTTAACCTTATAGGTTACAGAACTGATTGTCAAATGAGAAATGAAGCTATATATGTGATATAAATCCTACTTAGTAATGAAAAATAGGTCTGTTCTATGCGTTGTTAGATTTAACTCATGGCTACAAATCGATGTTTCTGCAATATTCTGGGTTTCAACTAATGCATATTTTCAATTTTGATATTAGGATAGCACTAGTCTCAGAATAATTAAGTATTAATAACTTTGTTTTCATATTTGAAAGAAATTGCATAAAGCTGTGAATTTTTACTCTGCATTATGATAGAATTATCAGTGATCTCATATGGGTCTTCTGGTGTTTTTGTTGCTGTTGTTTGTTTTACTTTGTCAGTTGTTACCAGTTATTGATTGTTACTCTCTGTTAGTTATAAAACCATTCTATGTCTACATGTGTATGTTTTGGAGATTGTGTTTTTCAAGGATTTGGATATTTTTTTCTGGCTGTTTATGAAATAGACTCAAGATTAGCAATTTAAGCAATAAAGGGAGAGAGTATGTTTGTGTTCAGGGAGTAAAAGAAAAAGTTGTGAATAAGCCATCTCAGACAATAGGTGTATGAGTTGATTAGGGTATTAGGGTAATCTTAGAATTTTATGTTGATAACATGGAGCTTTGATAAACAACCTTGTAATACATTTATGGTGATATCAGTCTGAATATTCCTATTTTTTCCTTTTAATATGTTTGGCCTAAATTTTATTTATTTTTATTTTATTTTATTTTTTGCAAAACAGTAAACAAACATGGCTGTGTGCTGATACATGGTCTATTTAGAGTGGATGGCTAGTACTATTGAAACACTGGACTTTTACCAATCTCTTCTGGGTAGACAACTGCTTGAACAATTCTTAGTTAGATAATTGGCTGTCACACATGTTGTGTATTATTCTGCGCCTGTATGAAGCCACATCTCTTTTGAAATGAGGGTAAATCTCTGAGTCCATAGTCCCATGACCAGACAGATGATTACATATGCCTATTTTGCTCTCAGAGATGATGGTTTAGGGTATGGATTTCAAATTGTATACATAACAGAAGTTTCACATAATCTCAGAATAGAGAAGGAAGATTTAAAAGAGAGTTAATTTCTTCCTTGCGAGGAAGTTACTATTCTGTGGGTTGCAACCACCTTGGAGGTCAAACAGCCTTCTCACAGGGATTACCTATTAGATATCCTGCTTATTAGATATTTATGTTATGATTTCATCACAGCAGCAAAATGACAGTTATGAAGTGGCAGTAAAAATAATTAATTTTACTTTGGGGGTCACCCTAACCTAAGATACTGTATTAAAGGGTTGCAGCATTAGGAAGGCTGAGGAATACTACTCTAACTGCAATACATTCCCATCACAGAGGTTTATAATAGATGAGTGTTGAGCAAGCACCTTGGCTGCCGGAATGAACACCCAGCAGTGGGAAGAGCGAGAATAACCAGCTCTGAGCCTCAGTGGCGATGGAGGACTTAGAAGCAGTGGTAAACGTCAGTAAAAGTGGTTTGTTTTCATCATTGTAGGTTTCTGGTAACTCTAAACATAGCATTATTTTTTCCCTTACAACATTTTTTTTTAAATTTAAATTATAATAATTGTAAAATAGTGAATTTTAATTAAACATATCTAAAGCTTCAAATTAGCACATTTTTATTACTCAAAATGGAAGTTATTTCATTTGAAAGTTGATTTGAAAAATTCCCAGTTATGTAGTTGGTTCCTCAGTCCACACACAGGCAGACATATCTGGTTCAAGATGAGGTGTGTTACAATTCAGAATGCTATGATTTTCTCCAGGCCTGCTTGAATATCTAACCCCTATGCATTACATACCTTCCGTGCTTTGAAACACAGATTTGAAGCAAAAGATAGAGAGGGAGGCCACGGGACTTTTGGATAGTAAGTACAAATTTGTATTTGATTATGAAACATTTTTTCTGAGATAACATTTACTATTTAATAATAATAAAGTTGAATTCTTTCTCAAGTATTGATTGTTTTAAAACTGAAAAATACCTATATCAGAGGTATAAATTGGTAACTACCTAAGTTATACTTTTTGTAAATATTGTATTTCCATTAAATGTACCTATTAGTTATGAGATCATCGCCTCCATGATGTGTCTGCAGCTCTGTGTGAGGTGTTTTAGTTTTCACCTTGCTCAACCTAGATACAGGAAGAGGGCCTTGTTCCTTTCTCAAGTGTTGTGACAGACTTAGTTGATTCACCATGGAAGGCTTCAATCTCTCCGGAGGAGTGGATAGGGGTGGGGTGGGAAGAAGGTATGAGGAGGACAGGAGAAAGAGGGAACTGGGATTGGTATGTAAGATAAGATTGCTTTAAAAGTAAAATAAATAAATAAAGTTTTGTCTGTCAATGAGATATTCTAACCATTTTTTATTATTAGTTTCATTTCACTTTTTCTATTCACTTCATTTCACAATCATTCTTTTAAAAATACTTCCTATCTACATTCTGTGTGCATGAGTATGCATGTGTGTATGTGCACACAGTGGAGGGCCCCCAGAAGCTAGAAGGGACACTAGATACCCTGCGGCTGGAGTTACAGGGGGATGTGAACTACCCAAAGTGGGTGCCGGGAACTGAACTCTGCAAGAGCAGCATGTGCTCATAGCTGTTGAACCAACTCTACGTTCACCTGAAGGTCATTTCTTCATGTAATTTTGTCAGCTACAAGAAGTAGGTATTAAAATAACCTCCTCAACTTATTGCATGCCTAGATTAGCCTTTGAGTTATGCATGTCTATCCATAAAATGAGGTCTATTTTAATCACGTATTAGATATGCTTCGGTGGAAGGTACAGAGTCAAGTTGTTCATATACTCTACACTGCTGTAGTTAATGCTCTGTAAGGAGAGAAGACCTGTACTTGGAAAACTAGATGACTAGATAGATGGTGCTTATTCATCAGCAGTGCTAGGGTACTGCATTTCCTTCCATATCACCTTTACTGTAAAGGGCCGAGGGCAGAAACCAAGACACACTCTATACAGTATGTGTTGGACACTCGACCTTGTCTTTCATGAGCTTTGTGAAGCTGAACATCTGTTTCCTCACCTGTAAACAGAACAGAGTACCTGAGAGAGCTGTGGTGAGAATTCCGGGACATAGGTAAAGGTCTTACTTAGCCATGCCCAGTTCATACACTGTGGTCAGTCAACTTGTTTCCTTTTCCTCCTCTGCCTTTTAGCATTTAGTTTCTTCCTTACTCCTTTGCACCACTTTTCCTTAGATTGTCTAGACAGTGTCCTTGTGTTTTACACAGACTTTTCAGCACCAAGGGTCCTATTAAACATTGGCTAACGGATTGTGATATTTGACATTGAATTCTTGATGGCACTGTTAAAGTTTGCACAAATTATTTAGTGACTGATCTGAAAGAAAAATAAATGAGCAACATCCATTTTTTTACTTGATTAAAAATGTATGTATCTTTTAAGTATAAATGGGATGTCATAGCTCTAAGATTGGAAGCCTGCAGAATGTGTGAAGACAATGCATTACCAGGGTAGGCTGGGGAGTGGAATTAAACAGAAGTTGATCCAGTGTAACAGTTTTGTGTCTCCTTCTTCCCAGGGAAGATTTGTATTGGTAACCTTGAAGTAGAGAGCTCTGTATCCCATTACCAGCCAATGAGTCATTCATTACCCCACAGATCCAAATAAAGTTTTACAGAATACCCTATGGCATGCCTCTCAAAATATATGATCACTATAAAGTATAGATCATTTCTTTTAACATATGAACTGACTCTGCCCCCCTTTCCTATTTGGGACAGTGGTCCCTCCATGTGTTTTTGGCTCTAAGGTTATCATTAGATACACTTGGGTTCTCTGAGCTTTTCCGTTCTAAGTCCCCATGGTATTTTCAGGAGTTTTACAATGTGGTTGTAAAAATTCACTCTAAACTGAAACTTGGCAAACAATATATTAATCTGGGAAGTTAATTTCTTTTATAAAGTCCAGAATCTGTTTAGCCCCTCTTTTGAGTTCCCAGAGACCTTGGAAAAATAAAGTGAGCAATTAAAGGTTTTTCTGTGTGTATAAAAAAAATGCAATTGAATTTCTTCAAAATCCCTTCAACCCTATTTTTACAGGTGAATAGCTTATTTTTTGGACTGAGTTCTGATGTATTTTGAAATAGGTTTTTTTCTTTTTTTGGCACAGTCAAATAGAGTAATTAAAAAAGGAACTAGGCTAAGCACACGTCACTGGAATAACAAAGTGTATTTACAGAGTGGAGCCTGTCTGAATTTACAGAAAGGACTAAGATCTTATCACTGGATGTTCACTAACAAATCAAGAAGAAGTACCACTCAGGTCACGTGACATGATGCAGTCTAAATATCGTTCAACTTGTATCTGTAGTTGATTCCTTAGACTTTGAGAATGACTTTGCCATGAAGCAGTGCCCAGATGAAAATTAGATACGTCTGTCCTTTTCAGTACTGGAGAATGTGATTTCCACTTCCTGCCTCCCACCAGGGCCAGGCTTCGGGGAGGAATTTTTCCAATAAGTTGGTAGACTTACTCTACCTACTCTAACCCCATTTTCAACACAGACAGGACCAAGGAAAGTCAACAAAGATGAAGGATAAAGCAAAGTGACATTTAAAATGGGACTCACCACTTTACAACACTTTCAAGTATATTTTACTATAGGAATGCAGAAGAGAATTCAATCATGGTCTTTGGAGTTAGAGAGATCTGGTGGTTGCTGGCTGTGTGTGGCCTTGGGGATTTCACGTAATCTTTGCAACTTTTATTTCGCTTGTCTCCAAGAAGAGGCAATAACAGTATATTGTCTTTAAGTTCTAATGTAGCTCAAAATGAAATGCACACCAAGCGGTTAACAGAGGGGCTAGCAAACAGTAATTAATACTTATTTTTACTGTTAATTAACTAACATTCTGGTTAAATTTTTAAAATAAATTCTGATGTCATTAATATTAACATTTTATAGATAAGAAAAAAGGTTCAAATAGGTCTTTGACTTATATATGATCACAAAAAACTTGTTCTCAAACTAAGTTTTATGAAAAAAGATGTTTTTCTTCAAGGTAAACACAGTTGATCATTTGAAAATGACTCCCCCCCCCCACTCAAAATGTTGGAAAGTGGGTATTTCATAAAGAATATAAAACTTTTTAATATTGAAAAACTGAGTTAGAAAATTTAGCTAACAGGCATCAAAATTGTTCAATACATAGTCTTTGGGGGAATCTCTGAGTTTTTTATTGAAGTATATTAACTACATAGCTAAATTGCATGTAATGGATTTGATGTATCTGTTATACTCTTAAGAGCACCCGATTTCCCCCCGGACTAGAATAGCTTAGAATGAAATAGCCATATTGCCTTAATAGCTCATTGATTTCTGAACCCATATGGTTTGCATGGTATCACAGGATTTGTTCCTGAATGCAATGATTATTGTGCATATCCACAAATACTCATACAAATGCAGACAAATGTTTGAATTTGTATGATTTTAGGAGGAAGAAGAAATAAGGCTTTTCTTTTCTTTAAGTTTACTTTGAAACTCATTCAAAGTCAGGCATGAACTACATGGGGTACACCAGAGAAATGATAGATGAAATGGTAGGGTCATGGTGAACTTAAATTCCTGCCATATATAGATGTCAGCATCACACAGTCAAGTGAGAAGAGGAAATCTCAGCTGTAGAGTTGCATCTATGAGAATGGCTTGTGGGCATTTCTGTACAGACTGTGGGCAATGTGATCTCGGGATAGTTTTGCTTGGCCAGTAAGCAGCATACCTCCATGATTTCTGCTTTGAGTGACTGCCTTGACTTCCTCTGATGACAGACTGGAACCTTTAAAACCTTTCTCCCTCAATTTGTTTTTGGTTAGTGTTTTTTTCACAGCATCAGAGAAGCAAACTAGGACAATTCCCCTTCAAGAGTGAGCAGTCATTTATTTAGCTCCCAGGACTCCTGGGGTGCTCCTCTCTGCAATGTTGAACCTCTGAAAAGAGCTGCATGCATTCCTGGGTCTTTGGCAAGGAGTCTTTGCCCAGTGTGGGTGAGATCTTACAGGTTTCACCCTGTCTCTATTTGGGACAATTCTGAGGTAGCATCCTGGATTCAGCTCCCCAGTACCGTTCTGGGGACCCCTCTTACAAGTATATTGCAGTTCAGCTTGTCTCTCTGCCCTGCTAGTCCTATTCCCTTTACTTCCTCACTATTATCAACATGCCAAGTGGTCTGGATAAACTTCCTGCCTATGTATAGTTATTCACCTAAGTGTGAGAATCCTAACCTATAGCTGTATTGGACACAAAAGAGTTAAGTAGGGTCATTGGATGCAGAGAGTTTTAAAATTACAAGAGGAAGTGGAACATACATTCATAGAGAAGAGAGGCAGAAAGATTAAATATGAGAGAATTCTTACTCAGAGAAATGAAAAATAAACAAACACAACCCAAATGAGCACAGGCAGAGGCCGTGCCTGTCTTTCCATGATATTTCATTATAGCTGAAGGAGAATCTGTGTATTCGTTCGAATTATAAGCAATATATTATTGAATGGCAGCTTGACTTTGGAGGTTAGGTGGTCATAGACGTTAGAGATTAAACGACGTTGGCATAGTGTTTGTAGGTAACATGGCCCCTGCTTGAGATACATCAGTTATTGAAAGTGTTCTCAGCATCATGGGGTTGGGAGAGGGTGTGATAATAAAGAGAACTGACTATTTTGCAGCAAAATGGGTGTGAGAAATGTGCCATCCCCTGCATAATGCCAGAGACAGGCAGAAGAGACGGCCCTGCAGCCATAAGAGTGGGAGAGCTGTTCTTGACCCCCACCACCTGCAACAGTCAGGAGGGCAGGCCCTGCACCTCAACAGAACATGGGAGAGCTGCTGCATTTCTCACCTGTCTAGTGACAATGGCACAGGGTGTGGGGGAAAGAGGCCCTCTCCTGCTCCTGCCCATCAATGCATGGGACAGGTTGAAAGAGCTGACCTGATGGTCATCAGAGTGAGACAGCCATTCCTGACCCCTGGCAGCTGTAACACTCAGGGGAGCAGGTCTTACACACCACCAGGCTTACACAACAGAGCCAACTCTGTTAGCAGAGTTGTGGGTGAGCCAGCCCCAAAATCATGAGCATGGGATAGTTGTTCCCAATACCCATCTGCCTAGTGGCGGCAAGGGCAGAGGAGAGGTGCTTTCCTGCCCATCAACATCAGACGTAGATAGGAGAGCTGTCCTTGTCCCTTCACCACCTACAACACTGAGGAGAGCAGACCCTGCATCTCACCAGGGCAGCAAAATAGAGCCAACCATATCTGCAGAGGTATGGGAGAGCCAGGCCTGAAACGGCGACCATGGGAGAGCTGTCCCTATTTCCTTTCTGGCAAGCCATCAACTGCCTAGGCCCAAGGGCAGGGTCATGACTTGGCCCTCCTCAACATCCATCCCATCTATGCTCCCTGGAACACATGAAGGGAAATGGCCCATAGACCCAACAACACAGGGTGTCAGCAGATGTCCAGTAAGAGTCTTCGTGGGGACTCGGCATCAAATGTATAATGGAGACCTGGGGACTTGAACCAGACCAATAACTTGTTGCAAGTGAGATGTATGAACCAAGAAGTGTAAGGTGTGACTTGTTGCTTTCACTGAAGCTTCCATGATGAGAATTCTAAGTTCTTAACCCCCTTTATTTTTCTCATTTTATTTTCTTCTTCTTCTTCTTCTTCTTCTTCTTCTCTCTCTCTCTCTCTCTCTCTCTCTCTCTCTCTCTCTTTATTCACTTGAATTTTGTTTTACTGTGAGGAGGGTGCAGAGGTGGAAGGTAACTTCAAAGGGACTGGGGATGATCCCAATTAAGATACATGATGTGAAAAACACACAGAATAAGAAAAACAAAAAAGAAAATAGAACAGGTAGGTGGATTTTTCTTGTCCTAAACACCTGCTCCCAAATAAGTAATTGGTGATTTAATATAAATTACAAATGCTCACTCAATAGCTTGTTACTAACTAGCTCTTATGACTTAACCCATTCCCATTAATCTGCGGGCTGCTCCAAGACTTGTGGCTTTTACGTCCATCCAATTTGTGTCTGACTTGTTCTTCATCTGAATGGCAACTCATCTCACTCTGCCCTTCCTCCTCCCATCATTCTCAGTTTGGCTTTCCTACCTAACTTTATCCTGTTCTTAGACTAATCATAGTGACAAATATTCACACAGTGTACAGAGGAACTAACTACTCGCCTGAGGCCTTGGTTCAAGTGCCATGACTTACACGGTAGGTCACAAATGTCTATAATGGGATCCAATGCCCTTTTCTAATGTGCAGATGTACATGAAGAAAACACACCTATTTGCATAAATCTTCAGAAGGTGTCCTCAGAGCTAGGCTTGGTGGTGCACAACATTAATCACAGCACAAGTAAGGCAGAGGCAAGCAGATCTCTGCGAGATTGCGGCCAGCTTGGTCTACATGAAGAGTTCCAGGATAGCCAGGGCCACATAGTGAGATCCTGCCTTAAAAACACAAAACCAAAACTAAAAGAAAAAACAAACAAACAAAGAAAAAGCCCAAGTGTCTTCAGCAACAGCCAGGGCTGGATATGTTTTCATTGCAGTTGATCATGGCACAGGCTTGAGCTTGGTCTGTCCCACCAACTAAAGGGAAACAAGAAAGGGCTGAAAAGAGCATAGAAATGTCTTCAAGTCTCAGAATGACCTAAGTAATGAGGGACCAAGGAAGCTGCTGAAGATATCTGAACAGGTCAAGGATCGTATCAAGTCCCAAGGTGTACTCACATATAGTGTCTTCCGAATTCAGACTACCTAACTATATCTAGAGTAACAGAGATGCACTTATAATAATTATAATTTTTATTTTATTTTATTTTAATTTATTTTTATTTTACATATTGATCCAGTTCCCTCTGCCTCCCTCCCGCCCTTCCTCCCTCCTTTGGTCTCTCCCCTCCATCACATGCACACTGACTACCATCCCCTCCCATCCATCCCAACTCCACATGTAGGGTGATGCCATCCAGGTCATCTAAATCTATCAAGTCATTTGAAGTAGGGACTAGGACTTCTCTCCTGTCCTAGGTTAAAGGAGTATCCCTCCATGGGGGTTGTGCCCACAAGGTCCTTTTGTGCCCCAGGAATACATTCTGGTTCCACTGTCAGAGGTCCCTTAGACTTCTCAGGCCTTCTAGCTGAGACCCATGTTCAGGAGGTCTGAGTCAGTCCTGTGCTGGATTCCCAGCTATCAGTCTAGGGGCCCCTTAGCTCCTCCTTATTCAGATCAGCTGTCTCTATGTGTTTCTGCAACCTGGTCTTCTCCTCTTTCTCTGCATCTGGATTCTAGTTTGGCTCAGTGTTTAGTTGTGGATGTTTGCTTCTGTTTCTAACAGGTACTAGATGAGGGCTCCATGATGGTGGATAAGTTAGTTGTTGATCTCATTATCAGGGAGAGGCATTTATGGTAGCCTTTCCACTGTTGCTTAAGTTGTTAGTTGGAGTCAGTCTTGTAGGTCTCTGGACATTTCTTTAGGTTTTTTCTCTTCAAACCTATAATGGTTCCCTATTTTATATTCTCTCTCTCTCTCTCTCTCTCTCTCTCTCTCTCTCTCTGTCTGTCTCTCTCTCTCTCTCTCTCTCTCTCTCTCTCTCTCTTCTGTCTTCTATTCCTTCCCTAACTCAATTTTCCTAGTCCCACATGCTTTCCTCTCTTCCCCTTCTCTTTTTCCTAGTTCCCTCTCCCATCATGTCCCTCTGGAGAACTTGTCTCTTCCCCATTCAGTGAGGGACTTTATATGAATCTCTTAGACTCCACCATGTATTCTAGTTCCTCTGATGGTGTGAATTATAGGCTGGTGATCTTTTCTCTAGGTCTAAAATCCATATATCAGCAAGTACATACCATGTCCCTCTTTTTGTGACTGGGTTACCTCATTCAGGATGGTTACTTCAAGTTCCATCCACTTTTCTGTGAATTTCAAGATTCCATTGTTTTTTCTCCTAGAGTAGTATTCCATTGTATAGATGTGCCACATCTTCTTTATCCATTCTTCAGTTGAGAGGCATCTAGGTTGCTTCCAGGTTCTTGCCATTACAAATAATGCTGCTATGAACATAGTTGAGCACATGTCCTTGTTGCATGGATGTGGTTCATTTGGGTGTATGCATAAGAAGGGGATTTTCTGGTCCTGTGGTAGACTAATTCCACTTTTCCTGAGGAATCATTATATTGATCTCCAAAATGGCTGTACAAGTTTGCACTCCCACCAGCGGTGGAGGAGTGTTCCCTTTCTCCACATCCTCTCCAGCATGAGATGTCCTTGGTGTTTCTAATTTTATCCATTCTGGCAGGAGTAAGATGGTATCTCAGAGTTGTTTTGGTTTCCATTTCCCTGATAGCTAAGGATGTTGAGCCCTTTCTTAAGTGTCTTTCAGCCTTTTTGATTTCCTCTATTGAGAGTTCTTTCTTCAGTTCTGTATGCCATTTTTTAATAAGGTTGTTTGGTGTTGTGTTGACTAGTTTCTTGAGTTCTTTGTATATTTTGGAGATCAGCCCTTTGTCAGATGTAGGTTTGGTGAAAATATTTTCCCAGTCTGTGGGCTGCCATTTGATCTTGTCAACTGTGTCCTTTGCCTTACAGAAGCTTCTCAGTTTGAGGAGGTCCCGTTTATTAATTGTTGATCTCAGTGTCTGTGCTACTGGAGTTATGTTCAGGTAGTAGTCTCCTATACAAATTTGTTCAAGGGTACCTCCTACTTTCTCTTGTAAGAGGTTCAGTGTGGCTGGATTTATGTTCAGGTCTTTGATCCATTTGGACTTGAATTTTGTGAGTAGAGATAGACATGGGTCTATTTGCAGTCTTCTACACACCATCATCCAATTGTGCCAGCACCATTTTATTGAAGATTCTTTCCTCCCCCCTTTGTATACTTTTAGATGTTTTGTCAACAATCAGGTGTTCGTGGGTGTGTGGGTTAATGTCATGATATTCAGTTCAATTCCATTGGTCTACTTGTCTATTTTTGTGCCAATACCAGGCTGTTTTCAGGACTATAGCTTGTAGTAGAGCTTCGTACTTCTGCCTTGCCTCTGTCTGAGCTAAAGCATTCAGAATCTACACCAGTCTCTCTATTTGAAATCTCAACATAATGCTCAAGTGGTGACATCCATGGTTAATGTAGAAATAACGCACTTTCATCCTCAAGTTTCATGCTCAGTTCTGACCTTGCTATATGTCATTGTTGCTTTCTATTTAACTGGCTCCTCATAACAAGACACTACGGTCAAAAAGGAGTGATTGAGTGACTCCTTAATTTAACAACAAAAATGGTCAGAAAGAGGTGGAGGTGTAGTTGTCACTATCTTGGCTGTGGAGTATTCTAGGCTTGATCTCTCTGGGTCCAGGTCCCATAGCAGTGACTCTTAGTCATTACAGTCTCCATATTGTCATAGAACTCATTTCTGTTTGTCCTGAATTTAATTCCCATGCTTTTTTGAAATGAGTTAGTTGTAAGACTTGACCCTCCCAGCCCCTCTTAAGCCTTATGTTTTAGTAAGTTCAATGAATTCACTTTACTTTGGTATATTTGATCATCAAACACCTTGGATTCATTGGCTTTCACTGCACTCATGGCTGCCTATATGGTTTCTTTGAACAACACTGTGTTGAACTCAGCAGAATCAAAGGCTTTGCAAGTACTAGATTACCTGGCAATTGCTTCTGTAGCTTTCAGTATGGAAGAGAGTCATCATTCATCAGTGTTTCCCAATTGATTAAGCTGAAAGAGAACAGTGATGGCAGGGAGACTCCTTCATCTGTCACTGAGACAGAATAAATGTTGAGCACAAGAAAAGTCAGAGTCCCTATGGGCTAAACTTGAAAACCTGCTCAAGGTTATCTTTTATTTATTCATTTATTCACTAAATACACATCAAACATTGTATCTTTGATGACAGTGAACTTTCTCTTTTGCATCTTTTCTCCTATATCTTTATTTTATCAGGCTACTTACACCTTGTATTTCTTTTCCCACTTTTGCCATTGAAACATATTCTTAGATTTCTTTTACCATCTTGACTTTATAAGTAACTAAGATGTTAACCTTCATTTGGCCACCTTGCATTCAAACATAGATCCAAATCATAAGTTAAAAGAATAAAGTGTGTCAGGCATAATATCAAGGAGAATTTATAACATCAGAGTTTACTAATTTCCCCCAGAATCATACAATCTTATAATAATATAATTTAATTGTTCTCCACAGTAGGCTGCTCTTGGGCACTCATATCCAAGGAGTCAGGCCAACTGGAAGTGAATTTAGATGAAAGCAATCATGAGAGACCAGTAAAGAAATCTCCCTGAGCAGGGGTCTATATAAAAGAGAACAGTTCATGCTGATGTTGGTTACACTTCTGTGCACAGCAGCAAAGGTTAGTTCTGACCTACAAGTTTTTGTTATAAGCTTTAATTACATAACTGTATCATGAGAATAATAATAACAACAATAATAGTACTTTATTATTGCGAAGAATGTATGCTTGCTATAACAATGCGATAGACTAACAGGCTCAGACTGGTACTCCATAATTTAAGTATTTGTGTGAAAGGTAAAGAAGGAGAAAAGGGAGAAGGGTGAGGGGGACCAGAATTTGACTGGTTCAGGGAAGAGCTGTGTGTTGTTAAATCAAGGTTGGTTGTCATATGCAACTCCTAAGGCTGGTTAGTATTGATGAGTGATGCTACTAGTCTCCAGTGTAGACCGGTTAGTTCTGGAGATACTACAATGATCATGCATTATCCTGGTTCAAGGTTCTGTTGTTGTACATGACTATACCTTGTAACAAGGAGTCCTCCTAATTTAGGCACTCCATTCCCCACCCACCCTAACATTTTGTTTTCCCCAACTTTGGTGGAGATTCATCCAATAATGACTCTCAATTGGTGAGTGAGCAAATAATCTAAGCATATTCAAGCTGGAATAGTGTTGGGTCATAAAAAGGAAAGCATAGTCAATACATGCAATGACATGGAAGGAACACTAATGTTATGTGTGATGTAGGAAGTGTGGCTGCTGTTCATCTTGTTTTCTTACTGCCTCTGTGAAGTCTTCCCCACCCTAACTCCTACACATTAGTTCACCGAATTTCTTGGCATTCAGTTACATCATCCTCTTTCTCAACTCACTGCTTTTGTTTACTTCATTTATAAAAATCCTTAGCTCCTGATCAAATATTTTCCTTTCCCTCTGTCTTGTAGTTATTATAAATGCTTATTTCAGCGTCTATAAAGTGCCAAGTACTCTTTGGTCTCATCATGGTTGCTTATCTTATTAAACTACTGGCACAAACACACACACACACACACACACACACACACACACACACACCACACGCACACACACACACACACACACACACACTTAAATCTATTCACCTGTTGATAATAACTAGGTTACATGCACCTATCAGCCACTGTAAATAGTGTTTCAATAACCATGAGCATAAAGCGTCCCTTCTTATTTTCATTTCTTTTAATTTATATATAATATATATATATACATATATATATATTACATACATATATATAACATACATATATATAATTACATATATATTTATATATGTAAAATCATTTGATTTATTTTAGAGAAATACTGATAACTTTTTCTTAGTAAATGACTTCATATTTCTATCCACAGTGTATATGGATTTAAGTCTTTTCTGAACCCTCAATTTTGTGTTGCATTTTCCTAATGGTTAGTGTGGTTGACCCCATTTCCCCCATACACTTCTTGGGCATCATGCACTTTGTTTTGAGAAATGTTGCTATAATATGAATTTGAAATACCCTTGTCTGTCTCATTTTATAGAATTGGTCCCCTGATGGCAGAGATGTTCTACACTTGTGTAATACATAAGCTAATATTGAGTTCTAGTTTTATTCCTCACAGCCAAGGAACACACATGTTGTGATTTGATATTTCCTAATTTGTTAGGGCTTATTTTGTGGACTATCATATGCAGCTTTTTGATTAAACAGTCTATAAATATACACTAGGTTCATTTGGTTTATTGTATAATTTAATTATGTTGACTGTATGTCTTGATCTTTAACAAGATGCTGAAGCCTTCAAATATCATTTCATTGGCCTCTATCTCTCATTTAGCTCTAATAATTCTTGTTTTTATATAATTAGATGTTTTGCCTTTTGTGCACACATTTTTTTTCTTTCCCTTTATTAAGTTGTACTTTGATGGGAGATGCCATTCTGTAAGTATTTCTCATACTGGTTAATGAATAAAGCACTGTTGGCCAATAGGAAAGCAAGGTAGGTGGGACTAGGAGACAAGGAGGAAAGAGGAAAGAGGAAGTAGTAAGGAGGGGTCAAGATGGAGAGTCTGGAGAGAACAGAAACGTCATTCCTCCACTCTTGGTAAGACCACGTGGAAATACATAGAAATGGGTTAATACACAAGACAGAGCTAGCCAATAAGAAACAAGTAACTGGCCAAAAGAATTATATCTAATACAGAGTCTCAGTGTGTTAATTGGGTCTGGCGTGGCGGCGGGACAAGATCAGCAGCAGGAGGAAAAACCTTACTCCCTTACAGTACTTAATCATACATGGTGATCATCCCTGTATTTTTGTTTACAATTTTGACTTATAGTCTGAGTTCTGATATTTTGCTTATATTTTTGTTCTCTTTGTACAGTATAGTTTTTTCACCATTCCAGTTTTAGGTTACATTCATGAGTTTTGAGGAAATGAGTTTCTTGTGGGCAGCACACTATTGGATCTTGATTTTTTTGCTTTAATCCCTTTACCTGATTCATATTAATTTTGGAAGAATTTAATCTATTACTGCTGTTTTGGATACCCAATCTTCACAAATTTTTAAAAAATATTTTGCTATTTTGCTGTTTAGCTCCATGGTTTGATCTTTTATTTGTTGATTAATTTTCATTTTATTTTATTGAGAACATTTGATTTTTTTTCCTTTAATGTACATGACCTGCTAGTTTCAGTTTTCCAAAGTATCCCTTTTACTTCTGTATGTATGACTCTATTAAGGTTGTTTTTTTATTAGTGTAATTTTTTGTCTAGTATAGTAGTAAAAAAACTAATTTTTTACTCATCTTTCAGGAACATAACACCATTATCACAGACACTGAGATCGACAATTAATAAATGGGACCTCCTTAAACTGAGAAGCTTCTGTACGGCAAAGGACACAGTTGACAAGACCAAAAGTCAGCCCACAGACTGGGAAAAGATCTTCACCAACCCCACATCTGACAGAGGGCTGATCTCCAAAATATACAAAGAACTCAAGAAACTAGTCAACAAAACACCAAATATCCCTATTAAAAAGTGGGGTACAGAACTGAATAGAGAATTCTAAATAGAAGAATCCAAAATGGCTGAAAGACACTTATACCTCATTTCTGAATGATATGCTTGCTGTTCCAAATATCATTGGCTGACAGTTTTTTTTTATTGCTTCTCTTGATTTTATGCAAGAAGTATGCTCTTAATCCCATGGAAGTTACACATAGCAGTTCTTGTCTTCTTCCTTTCAAGATTCACTCTGCTTTTGACCTTTGAATGTTTATGCAGCATATACCTCAAATGCTCCTTTTATTCCATTCAAATCAGTTTGGCAATCCTTGGAGATATTTGGATCTGGTATTTTCCTTAACATTTGGGAATGTTTCACTTTCTATTTCATTTTTGTTTGATTACTACTATCTATACTTACAGATTTTATGGCTTACATTCATGTTTTCTGTTCTTTGTTTGAATTGTATCAAAATATCCTCAAGTTCATTCTTTCCTACCTATGTTTGTTTGTTTTTACTTTATTTAATCAGTAGCTCATCTCCAATGTTTCTATGTTGGTTCTTTTTTATAACCTTTCTTTTATTTGACTTTAATTTTAGTGATTATTTTATGATACTTTGTAAATGGGTGTTTTGCCTGAATGTATGTCTAAACACCATTTGTATGCCTTGTATTCAGAAGCCAGGAGACATTTCAGTCCCCAGGACTTGAGTTGAAACCTTCCTTGTGTGGGTTTTGAACCCAGAACTCTGACAGAACAGCCAGTGCTCTTAACTGCTGAGCCATCACTCTAGCCCCATGATCTCTATCTAGTTCTTTCCTGGATTTATCACTTGCATAATCAGTTATTTCTCTTTTTACCTATCCTTCCTTCTTTTCTCCCTTGCCTCCTCCCTTTCTCCTTTCCTTCCTTCCTTTCCTTTCTTCCTTCCTCCTTTCCTCCCTCCCCCACCCTCACTTTCTTGCAAACCATGTTTTATTTAGAAAGTACAAGTACATGTTAGGCAATAGCTGACCTCAGAGAAAGAAACATACTGGGAACAATAGATGTAGTGACTTATTTTTTTGTAGGTTGGAGAATGTTAATTGAGGGGCATTTCTAGGGTGGACATACTTAATTGTCAAGTTTATGATAGCAGAGAATTGTGCAGTCAGGAGTCCCATGGAACCAGTTTTCTCTTATGTTTGTCCTGACTGGTTTAACATTAAAGCATATAGTGGTCAGCTGGAGGTTTTGGGGGTCTGTGTATTTTCTGTCGTTGTTGTAGCTGTTGGTGTTTGTGAAGATGTGGATAAGTATTCAGACAAGTATCTGTGGGGACGGTGACTCTCCCTTTCTACAAACTGATGTTTTTCCTCAATAAATTCAAAACAGAGGTGGGGTGGGGTGGGGAGGTGGTAGTTCAATGAGGGGTCATTGCCTCTAATTTCTCATTAGTTATTTTTCAAATTCATGGAATTATTTATCTGTATTCTACACATTGTGAATCCATACGCTATCTGTACTGTGTATTCTTTACTTTCCCTAGAATCCTTCTTTTGAATTGTTTTTAATATATTTCATCAATTTCTCTCTCTCTCTCTCTCTCTCTCTCTCTCTCTCTGTGTGTGTGTGTGTGTGTGTGTGTGTGGTCTGTTGCTACATAACTATTCTATTATTTTGGATGTATCATTTAATATTTGTGTATTTAGTTGAAAAATTATTTCTATCAATTAATATCTGTGATATCTGAAGGGATGGGTTTGCCTGCATGCTGGAGTATGGTCTATAGATTATGGTTAGGAGGCCTATTAGTTTCTCATATGTCCTGTTAGGAGTGAGCTTGCTTAAGTGAGCACAGGAGGTTTTGGTGCAGGGAGTGTGACTCCCAAACAGAGAAGTTATTTTTTTCAGAAGAATTTGGGCTTACATGACATTCTGGGTCATTAGTCGGAGTAAGGTAGGGCATGCTGTGGACTGAGATACTTTCTACAGCCACTCAGTGGTAAATATTTCCATATTTGTCTCTAGGCCTTCAAAGACTGCATAGTATTTCCCAACCACAAAATCTTCTGGTGTTCTTGCCAGGAGTGACAGTTTCTGGGGATCAGCTGTTGACCTTCATGCTAGAGTTCTGGGAAGATTCTTCATGCTTCAGGTTGACCTTCAACTGGAGCTATAAGGTGGTTGGTATTAAGTGCTTTCAAATATAGGGTCTCAGGCATTGTTCCTCCCCTTTTTCCCAAGTATTCTAATTTTAGCTGAGTAGAACTATTAATCTTTTGTAATTTTTCCTAATTTAGGGGGAGACAACTATATCGGGCACATCCAGTTAACCATCCACTCAGAAATCTCTTCTTATTTCTATTTATTGGTTCTGTTGCTGTATATGGTTAGTCTTGATCTAATTGTTGTCTCCTAACAAAGCCTGGTTATGATTGTTTAAGGCTGAGAAATTTGGGGAGGGTATTATATCTATTTAGACCTGCACCATTAAATAGAGACAAGGTTGACTTTTAGCAGTGTTTACATACATTTTCCAATTAGCGCAGGCATGAGTTGGAGATTTTTAAAAGAATTAATGAAACTTGTTTCCAATGCCATGGGATTTAGGTCAAACACAGCTAATGAATAAAAGGAGTGCATCTCTAGAATAGTTGAAATCTTTAAAATACCCTTCCTGAGGACTCTTAATCCCATATTGTATTCCTTCTTCGGAGACCACCATTGACTTTTGACAAGGCTGCTTTGCAACAAAGCTCAGTGCAACAATAAATTCCTTCAAGTGTGTGACTAAGAGCTGCCTGAAAGGCTTTATAGTCGTTCAGCCCATCATTCTTCATAAGCTTCTGCATGAAGATCCCATTTGTTTCTTCATTATTTTGTACAGTTTCCCTTTAGTGGATGTCTGTCTACTCCTTCGCATCTGGATCCAATTAGAGACCACTCTTTATGTGGGTCTAATTATCTATCTCTCCATGTGCTCAGCAGAGACACAATTATTAATAAGAGTTTGAATGTGGCTTTACAATTTCAAATTGCCTTTTTCTTTTATTAGCATTCCCAGGAACTTGAATTCCAGTCCTAGCCCTGACTCTGACTTTTAGTAAGATGTTTAGGAAACTGGGGCAGAAGAAATTTGAGCATTTTTTCCCCTAATAAGTGAAGACCAACCCAAGAACAGGACTATGCAGTGACATTTCAGAAGAGGAAATGCTCTTTGCTTAACTTGTTCTTAGCCTTGATGGATAATGGAGTCTTAGCTGTTGTGTTACTTACTCACTGCTATTATAAAAGGAAGTTGTAGAATTGGCTTTGTAGGTTCCTCTAAGGGCTTACTAATGTTTGGCTGCATGCCATTATTTCTTTCCTCGTATTAATTAACATCAACTACAACACAACTATTTTGTTTTGGAGAGTTTTTATTGTTTTGTTTGTTTGCATGCTTTGTTTTATTTTGACTGCCATGTCTTCATTTCTTCTCGTTTTGCCAATAGAACAATAAAAACCCAACTAGTTTGCTTTGTGGTGCCACCCTGTGTGTTCACTCCCTCTTCACCACTTCACTCATGGAGAGCTCTGTGCCTACAGCCAGGAGCCAGTGCTGATCGCTTCACTGGAGGAATGAGGATACACTCCAAGCTCTTCTGATAAGAAAGCATGCCAGTTGAAGGGATTTTTGCCATGGACAGTGCTGACTTCTTACTTGAGTTGGGGCATGCTGTACAAAGGTCCTGGAGCCTCTGCTCACATGAGGAATGAGTGATGACAGAGGATGCAGTCATTTCAAAGGCAGAGACCTTGGGGAAAAAACAGAAACCAGGTCCTACTAGCATCATTTCATCATATGGGGTGATGCAAGCCTTAAATTCCAGCATAATTTTTGTTTTAGTCAAATTCCGTTGTAAAAATTCTCCCCATATTTGATAAAGTTAAGCCTGGGTTACTCTTGTTGGCTAAAGCTAAAAGGATTGTGACTACATACTCATCATCTTTGTGGTATTCTTTTCAAAATAGCTTTGATACTATAGGGTCGAAGGTATAACGGTGAAGGGTAATGGTGGTATGAGTAAGCCAGGGCACAAATCCAATGAAAATAAATGAGAACATATGGCAATCTCTAGGAGTCTAACCTAGGACTCAAAGCCAGAGATTTGATTTTGTGCTGTGACCCATTAAACTTACTTTTACAAGAATTTCTTCCTCTCTCTCTCTCTCTCTCTCTCTCTCTATATATATATATATATATATATATATATGTGTGTGTGTGTGTGTGTGTGTATATATATATACATATATATATATATATATATATATATAATTTTGCATGTGTGTGTGTGTCTGCAGATGTGTGTATCTGCATGTGTACATTCACAGAGGGCAAGTTATAGACAATTGTGAACTGTCAGGAAAAAGTGCTAGGCATCAAATTTCAGTCCTCTACAAGAGTAGTAAGCACTCTTCACCACTGAGCCATCTATTCAGGCCCCATAATTTTGATTTTTAACAAGTGTGACTGTATGAAAGTTCAGGAAAAGGTACAATAGAACAGACTTGAATTGTTTACCTCTATTGAGTGTCTCACCATTGACTTCCATCTTGCCTTCCCCTTGACTGAGGCCTTTCTCACTTGATTGTGTTTAGACATAGGGCCTTGAAAACTCTTGTTTAGGCTAAAGTGTGGTTAGTTTCCTTTCAAGAAAGGGAGGCATGGGTCCACAGAGAGACCACACAGAGATGGTATTAGAACAGAGTAAAGAAGTGGGTAGGTCCCTTAGACTGCTCAGTCATTCTGGCTGAGACCCTTATTCAGGGGGGGGCCGAGTCATTCCCATGCTGGCTTCCCAGCTATCAGTCTGGTGACCCATTAGCTCCTCCTTGTTCAGGTAAGCTGTCTCTATGAGTTTCTGCTGCCTGGTCTTGTCCTCTCAATCTGCATCTGGGTTCTACGTCGACTCAGTGTTTATGTATGGGTGTTTGCTCCTATTTCCAACTGACATTAGTTGAGGGCTCCATGGATAAGTTAGTTGTTAATCTCACTATCCAGGAAGGGCATTTATGATAGCCTTTCCACGGAAGCTCAAATTGTTAGTTGGCAGCAGTCTTGTAGTTCTCTAGACCTTTCTTTGTGTTCAATTTTATCTTCAAACCAATATTGGCTCCCTCTTTTATGTTCTCTCTCTCTTTCCTGTCTTCTATTCCTAACTGGGCTCAATCTTCCTGGTCGCACGTGTTTTCCTTTCCTCCCCCTCGTTTTCTCCTACTTCTCTCTCCATTCGCTGCCCTCCCACTTCCCCTGTGCTCTGGGGGACTTGTCCCTTCCTGCTTCTGTGAGGGACTTTATATGAATCTCTTAGAATACACCTTGTATCCTAGTTCCTCTGGTGGTGTGAATTATAGGCTGGTGATCTAGGTCTAAAATCCATATATGAGTGAGTACATATTGTGTTCCTCTTTTTTGTGACTGTGTTACCTCATTCAGGATGGTTTCTTCAAGTGCCATCCACTTGCCTGCGGATTTCAAGATACCATTATTTTTTTCTGCAGAGTAGTATTCCATTGTTTAGATGTGCCACATCTTGATTAACCATTCTTCAATTGCTTCTAGGTTGCTTCCAGGTTGCTTCCAGGTTCTTGCTATTATAAATAATGCTGCTATGAACATTGTGTCATGGATGTGGATCATTTGGGTATATGCCTAAGAGGGGGATTGCCATGTCCCATTTTCCTGAGGAGCCGCCAAACTGATCTCCAAAATGACTGTATGAGTTTGCACTCCCACCAGCAGTGGAGGAGTGTTCCTCAGACAATGGATCCAGGATGTATCCCTGGTGCACAAAAGAACCTTGTGAACATATCCCCCATGGAGGGATAACTGCCTTAATCTAGAGACAGGAGAGAAGGCCTAGTCCCTATTTCACATGACCTGTCAGATCTACATGACCCCAACTGGATGGCATTCCCCTACATATGGAATTGGGGTGCAGGATGGGAGGGGAGGGTGGTTAGAGTGCATGGGAGAGGACAGAGAGGGTAAAAGAGAGGGAAGGAGGGAGGGAGAGAGAGGGAAGTGGGATCAACATGTAAAATAATAAATTAAATTAAAAAAATGCTTTGACTCCAAAATTTAATTTCAAGGGCAAGTTACTGGGGAAAACGATTTCTATTTTTGTTTCCACAGAAAATGAAAAGCTGTGGATTCCTTCCAGACTAATGTAGTTTGATCAAGCCAGGCCACCTGAAACACAGTACCAGGTGATCCTACATTCAAAACAGCTGGACAAAGCAGCCTTACAGACTACAGCCAGGATTTCTGAATCTTCTTAGTATCCCCCATGACAGTGCCCCTTACCAGCAGGAAGTATTTTGGAATGAACAACGCCTATATTCTCAAATGTTGTCTATAAATGTTTGTTTTCATTTAAATGGACTTGGTTATATAAAATAAATATATAAAAAATATTGCACTCAATTTACCATACACATAAATGATTTAAAAAGTCTACTTTTATAACCATCCAATATCACAAACAGTCGAGCATATGTGACAAGTATTCTTTCACTACCCTCTGCATGATGGATTTTTTTCCAGAACCCCTGGAATTAAAAAATAAATAAATAAATAAGATTTCCAACTAGAAAAAAAATAAAGAAGTGGGAGGTCATATCAGGAGACAAAAGACATTTAGGACAACTTGACTTTGAATTCTTGGCTTCCATGAAGATGAAAAATTATTTCTGCTGTTTAGGTCACCCAATCTATGGTATTTTGCTACAGTGTAATTAGCAAACTAATATATTCTACATCTTAAATTTATTGTTTATCTAAGCACTGGACTTTAATTTCAAGGCAAATATGGCTTTAGGGAATTGTCAGTTACTTTCAAAGTATTATGAGAAAAATATGGATTTGGTGGATAAAGGGAATACCTATCTATAAGATGAACTTTTCTGATGGACTGCATAGGCAGTTGAGTGATTAAGCTATTTTCACATTAAACCTTTTTCAGAATTAGAAGTAAATCACACACATTAAATATATAGTACAAACGGCTGTTCATATATCCCAAAAGTTGTTAGAGTCACTGTATACTGATATAGTTAGAAAAATCTTGGCTGCAGAGTTGAGAGTATCATAATTAGAAGATGTGTCAGTGAAGACTTCCAGATGAAGGAAATGTCACAAAACAAGCAGCACTTTGAAAGATATTTAGGTCATGAGACTAAGTCAGCTATCAGAAAGTTCCCCAGGAGAACAAGGGTGACTAAGCTTGCTTAGCTGGAACAGAAGCACAAAGAAGGGCTGGGGAGAAGGCTCAACAGGTGATATGCTTGCTCTGTGGGTGTATAAAGACCTGAACTGGAATTCCTAGCAGGCTTGTTAAGTGTTGTGTATGATGCTCTCAATGGAGAGGTACAGGCACAGGTGGATCCCAGGGGTTTGCTCTCCAGCCAGTCCAGCCAATTAGTCTTGCTCCAGGTTCCGTGGGAGATACTGTCTCAAAACATAAGGTAGAAGGAAATAGAGTAGGATACTCAACATTGACCACTGCCTCAAATAGTGCATGCATCAGCGCTTGAACTTACACAAGCTTAAATTCATCATTCACATACAACACACAGATGATCAGACTCAGTTCACAGCCACTGTGGAAAGTTTGATTGTCAGACATGCTAGTTTAGTTCTTAAAGGTAAAAATTGTAAGCCAAAGATGGTTTTTAGTTGAGAAATCATTTGATTAAGCCTGTATGAGAGAAATTTTCTTTTGGCACCCCTCTTAAGTGTTCTAGAAGGATTCGAGGGGAGAGACTTAAGGCAGAGGAGAAGACAATGTTAGCCATGGTCTTCCAAAAAGATCAGGGTCTGAACCATCATTGCCGATAAGAAAGTTTAGCACTTAACTCTCACTTGGAATTATATGCCCTAGTGTAACTTTTCATTCCATTTGCTTCAGGCTATGTGAAACTCAAGGGAAGGTTAACCCTTTCTACACAGCATCTAGATTCTTTTAAAATGCTAACTGGATACTTGTTCAGCTACTTCATAATGGGGACTTGGCAAATCCTAACAATAATACACTTTCTTGAAATAAGATCTTTATGTATTTCTTCTGTGCCTAATTCCCCCTGGTGCCTTTCATAAGATGCATGAAATCTCCTCATTATTACTAAATGTCCTTGCAGATATAAAACTATTTATTGCTTTGCAAGAATTTTCCTTCCAACACCTGTTCTTTTAAAAAGAGAAAATCTACAAAACTTGAGTTTATGATTCTCCCATTCATTAATTCATTAATATATTCTCCCTCCCTCTGTCCCTTTCCTTCCTCCCATTCTTCCTTGTACCTCCTCCCCTCTTTTTGTAACAAGTATTTAGCCCAACGAATCTGTGTTCTCACAGGGTCTACTGAGTAATGTATGGGTTTGCTTTCTCTTTCCAGATGTGGTTTAATTGTTTAACATAAAGACATATGCTGAGATTTATGAAGAACTCCCTTCAGAACTCAGTATTATCATTATGTGCCAATTTAAAGCCATCAATGATCAACCAGAGATCATTTCTGCCCTTCAATTAAAACATACTAGATGGGCAGGATATGGTAAACCAGATGCAATAATTAAGAGAACAGTTTAACTGTTCAGATTGCACATTGCTGTTTGCTACAGCATGGCCATTAAACAAAAGTAAAGCCAAGAAGGGTTGCATGGCCTCATAAAAATTCCATTTGGCTTGGAAATACAGTACCATTTTACATTAATGTTAAACACTCCAAGAGATAATTACACAGCCATGAGTCAACTGTGTCAAATAATTAAATACAGGAAATGGATCGGTGAAAAATAAGTTTCCTTTCCTTGACTTCAACTCTTTCTAAATAAATTAAAGAAAAAATATTCATCACCTGCATTAAAGAATTCTCTTTGGAAGCCCCATCTCTTGGGAACTGCATGTGGCAGCAGGGAAAAGATATTAGTATTAACATTCCACATACACAGGAAACTGTTCCCCCTGGGAACTCCAAGACAGTGCAACAGGACCAATTATCTAGGAAGAGTAATTGTATGGCAAATACATCAGGAGATCTCAGAGGGTTGCATAGCATTTGCTAAGTTAGACGGGAGATAAATTATTACCTTCTACTGAGGTGATTATGGTAAAGTATTCCATGGAAGGCTAATGAAACAATTGTTTTTATTATAAAGCACAGAAACACACACACACACACACACACACACACACACACACACACACACACACACACCCCAATCATTCATTTCTGCTGCTGACTATTCTACAGCCAAATGTTACATGTTGAGCATTTGTCTGGAAACACATTCATTACTTCACTGAAAACTTTCATCTCTCCCTCCTTTCTCTTTACTTCTCTATTCCTTTGCTAGAAGAAGATATCTTATTTTAATCTAGCCTGTGAATGACAAACTCCTCTGTTTTGGAGTGAGAGAACTGTTGTTGAAATACACGTGTGGTCTTTGTCTTTAGAGGACAGAGGTATCACTTCTCTTTGACAGCAGGTAGTTAAGTCTAATAAAACATCTTTTTTTGGGGGGTTTTAAGGTCCTTGAAATGAGAGTAGCTCAGAATTCCCTTGTCTCCAATTAAGTTGTTGAGGGAGAAGCTAACCAGAGTTCTCCTAAGAGTTGGCTGTTCGGGGCAAAAACTAGCTGTTAACTTAATGAACCAATCAAAGGAATTTATAAAAAGATACCAGGCATGGGGGAACCAGAAAAGCAACTGAAAGGGAATTAATCAGTTATATGAAAATCAAGAAAGTGAATTGGGTAAAAATCTACTGAACTTCTTCGAAGTGGTAGTTTCATTTGAATTAAATTTGACCTTAAGTTTTGAGGATTTTATAATAAAGATTTATGTACTCATATTCCCATTGGCTTTAAACCAGGGAGTTAGATCCCAAATCTTAGAGGTTAGAAAAAGCCCTATTCACTCAAAATAATGTGAATTTTGTGTTTACACTACATGTACTTTCATTGTCTTTTATGGAAGGAACATTTTAATCTAGATTATCAAGTCAACCATACTAATGAGTATTTGGAGAAGAAGCTATATTAGCACTTGATGAAGAGATATTGTCATGGATTTTCCAAGTTATGATAATATAGGTAATGTACACTAGCAATGACTTATAAACAGCATATGATCACATTTTACAATTCAAATCCATAAAAACCAACTGTAGTGTATTCCCCTAGTGTGGGTTTTCCCATTGCTTTGAGGCCATTTCTTGTAGAGATTATGAAGATGTATCATTATTCCATAGCCATGGTCAATAGCTGTTAGGGTGGCCTTGTTAGAGAATAAAGCAGGACAGTACTGTGATTTCCCTCTGCACGTTAGTTAGGTCTCTTATTGCTTTATAGTAAGGACATCTTAGTCCTGTCATTCTTCCTTGATAGTTCTTTATTCTGAATATCCAGAATGTGACAGGTACTCCATGATGTCTGTCTCCAGGGGTGACATGTGACTCAAATAAAGTCAATTACAATCCTTGTCAGGACTTCACTGAACACTTAGTTAATAAATAAACTCAGTACTTTAGTAAATTTGAATCACTCCCATCTTAAAGGTATGTAACAAGGGCTGTGTAGAGAAAGTAAAACAGCTTGAAGCTAACTGAGTGAGGAAAAACACACAACATCCTAATGATAACAAGCTCTCAGAACTATATCTTCATACAGTTTGTGGCTTTTAGTGATTTGAGTTAACGTAACCAGTGATTTTTCCCAACTTGGCTAAGTTTTTGCAGTGTGCATTTGAGGATCCCATAGACTCCCAAGACAAGGAATATTATTAATAATCAATGGCACAAAGTTATCCGTTTATAATTTCCAACAGTAGAAATGAGGTAAGACTCTTCCCTAGGCTCTCAGTGAGTGGTTCATGCTGATAGATAGACATTTATACTTCAGATCATTCCAGAATTTTAACTTTCTCTGGTTTCTTAGGCACCTAGTGCAGAGCATTTGGTGATGTATATCTAGGATAGAGCTAGTTCAGACACAAGCTCATGGCATATTACACATTTCCCTAATAGGATATCATATAGCTTTCCTTAGCTTAGCTGTTATTGTAAGCTCATAATATCAAGGTTGATTACAAGAGTTTTCTGATTCTAGGGTTGGAAGATTTTGTTACAAAAATTCCCTCAGTAAAATTTATCATCAGTATTTCAATAACCATTCACTTAATAAGTTAACTTTCTTCTTCATGGGATAGGTGTTAAGTATTTGAGAGTCTTTCTTTCCTTTTGGGCATCTTTGATTGGTTATTTGGTCATTACTACCCATGTCATTGTTTTCTTCCTTTCTCTGTTTTTGTTTTTAGTGGTTCCATTCTGGTGTCTGTTCTCTGAAGGTGCAATGATATTTTAGCACTTTCCAAATGGCAAACTTAAGAATACCATTCTTGATATTGCAATCTGAAGATAGAAAAGCAAAGTAACAATATCTTTATTCGATCTGAGAAAAGTTACTAGTTTTAGCAGTTAGTGACAGTTCATTTGTTTTGAATTTAGATTTAACAATTGCTAATTGTGTGAGTTCTGTTGTCTCTAACTGGCCCTTTAAGAACTTTTTTTTTCTGATACAATTAGCCTTGCCAGGCTTGTCATTAAATCCCTAATTATCATGTTATATTACTAGAAATGACATGAAGTATTGAAAGGCATTGGACATAGAAAGAATGACCATATGGCCTATCAATCAAACTTTTAGTCTTTTGAGATAAAAACGGATGCTATTAATAACTATTCTGATATAAATAAGAATAGACTTGGCCAAACTGGGTCATTTAGGGAACCAAATTCCCTCACTATAGAAGAATTAGACCTGATATGAAGCTTTTGTTAATTAACAGGTTGCAATTAGCAAACTGCACTTTAAAACATGTGTGCAATGAAAACACAGGCTTATATGTTAATTAAAAATAATAAATGAAACCATGCTTATAACTGATATCCATGTACACTTCACTTGGAAGCAGATTGAAATCAAACCTATCATTTTGAAAGTATTTGTTAAATGACCATGGAGTTTTAAAAATTTGCCAGCAGTTAGAATATGTCTATTTAGCTGTCGTTTGTTGGTTTCAGCAGAATAATTTTTACCATTTTGTCCTCCATTGTGGCACCTTACTTTTGGTAGACTGGAAGCTAAAAAATGTCTTTCCTGGCAGAGATTTCTAAGTCGGCTAACCTCTTCTTTGGGGAGAAATGTGCTGTAAGCCAACAGCTCCAGTTTCTAGCGAGGTTTTCCAGACACCACTCCCTCATTCCTTAGTTATCTCTTAGGGTGCTATATCCTCCTAGGTAATGTAGTCTGAGTAGTTGAGGTCACTGTATAAGAATTTAATTAATAACCACCAACTGAATGGTGGGTTCCTGGGCTCCACCCATGGTTTCCAAGCTAAAGATCTGAAGAATTCCAGTTCTTCTAATTCTCTTTGGGTATAAAAAGGGAAAGCTTGCAGGCTGACAGCCAGCCTGTCCTCAGCTCAACTCAAGTCTCACCATCCATTTAGGAACAGGCAATTTAAAAACAAAACAAACAGAAAACACAACTCAACCCTTCTTCCAAATAAATTTTGTAAAGTATCAGGTTAACAAAAAAGCTCTCATTGCTTTTCTTCTTTGTTATTGTTTTCTAACCTTCTCTCAGTGTTGCATATGGTCCATTTCCTGACTTGCAGTTGGAGCCAGGCTCCCGGATTGGATTGAATGAAACTTCAAAGGTTAAAAGGAGACAAGCTTCGGGGATGTAGCGTTGAGGATGAAGGCTCTGAAGTCCAAGGCTCCCATTTTCCTGATTCTGATTGGTATTTTGTACAATAATATCACTAGGTACAAATACTTTCTTTAAAAGATGAAATTTGTGGGTCATTTTCAAATTAAAGTTTATAAAATATTACATTAAAGTATAATGGGTATCACACTGCAAATAATATCCCATTTCTGTGGCTCTGCTTTGACATTCTTAGAACATCAAGGAAAGGGAGCCATCTCCATAATCTTGAATCCCATTTCTGAGGCAATGGAGATGCAAACCATGGAAGACTTAAATGTGAAGACTAATGCTCTTACTTTAAAAGCCAAGGGCTTCTCACTGAAGAAGCTGAAAAACAGACCAATGAATTCAAATTATTTACTTGTTGATTTCTTTTAAGTGCACCAAATGCTCCAGGGTGACTCTGCTCAAAGGACAAATGCTGTAGGAAATTCAAGCCAGAAGTCTGTCCACTCTGCGTGAAGCCAGACCCAAGAGATTTAATCTTATTTACATTTCCCAAAAAGTGAATGCGTTGGAACCAAATCAGTGTTTTCGGGAACACACTCTCTCTTCCTGCTCCTTCTCCTCCTCTTCTTTCCTCTCCTCCTCCCCTTCCTCCTCCTCCATCTCTCTCTCTTTCTCTCTCTCTGTCTCTCTTTCTCTTTCTCTCTCTCACACACACAAGTTGCAAACATCATAGCTATATAATAGTTGGCTCCCTTATTCTCCAGGTCACGGTATCCAGGAAGTCCAACTGTGAAGAAGGCTTGTGCTTTACCTGCTAACCCATTCATTTATAGTTCACATGACACATGTGGTACCAAAGGCCCTCCACACCAACAGGAGGAAGCCACTTATTTCATCACTGGCAGAACTGTGCCTAAGACACGTATCTTTTGTGGAAAAAAAAAAAGGAAGAAAACACAGACTATCAGGTTAAAAACTCTATAGATGTCTGCTGAGAGAGCTCTCAGCAGGTCTCTCAAGGGGTCATATGAACATTGAAGCTCAAAATGTTAATGGGAGGTGATGAGGACAAAGCTTAGACACGCTTATCATCACAGCTCCTCAAATTCATTCCCACCCCTCACCATACAGATGTAAAGGGAAACTGCATAGACAAAATAAAAGCTGGTCTTATGAAATCCTTCATGGCTCAGCTGGATTTTGAGCAATCCACAATACCTAGGAAATAATTAACACATTTTCTTAATTAGACTAGTTGAACCTTCCAAGTTATAACCATAAACTTGGCAAAGTTCACTGTATGTTTTAGTTTCCCAGTTTGAATGCTTCTCATCTTTGATTACTATTCAGTAATCCTAGTGCTACAGTAAATTATTATAAAACATCATTGCCATTCTAGAATAGGGGATAATTACTAAAAAAAAAATTCTGAGTTTCACTAGTTTATTCTATTTTTACTTGCAAAGAGCTCATTTGCTAATTTGTTACTTTATTTCTGCAGAAAATAACACAGGGTGTAGTGTTAGAAAAAGTAATTCTCCAGGATGTCTCTTTCATACTCTAACAAATAATATGATAAAGGGCAAGAATTAATAAGTCAAAAGTAAAAAAGCAATTTTATCTATTGTTTAGTTATTTTGACTATGAGCCAGGTTATTGCCATGAATGAGTTTTGTAAAGAGGAAGCATTAACTGTGAATGTTATTCTTTTCATTTATTAAGTACTTTTCTGATATGTATTAGATACCAAACATTATATTTGGTAAAGACTGCTTATAAAGAGGAGTAAGGTAAGGTTAACACCGTGCTGAAAGTTGACAATAGTAATAAAGGTAGGCGTGCAGCAGCAACAACCCCACTGGTACTGGCATGCTTCACATGTCCACTAAGATTCAGGTTGTGTTTCTAACTCCAGAAGGAAGTTATGGTGTCAATATCTCTACCGCATTAGAATTCAGAAATCCACCTAATAAGAATATACATTAAATACACCTTTCTAGGTAGTGGTATGTATAATAAGAAAAATAAAGCAATATATAAAGATAGTTGGTATATGTTTTATTATGGTGTTCAGAGACAAAAATCTCCAGAGAGATGACTCAGGAAATAGACTGTGAATTATTTGGCAGAAAAACCTATGTAAAAATATTAGCTTGAGTCATTAGCAGAAAGAAAGAAATGACACCTATGACCTTGCTGAGTGTGTGTGAGATGGGTACACTGAGCAAACCAATACAGCCTGCCCAGTAAGAGGGAATGGGATGAGAGTTTTTAGAAGAGGTCAGTATCAAAAGTGTGGCCAGATACTTGTCACGAGTGGAAGAGTCTGTTTGGAGGATGGGATGATGGTACAGTTGTCATACATTGTTTAACATTTTGCGAAAAGTGCTAGTTGATGTCATCACTGTAGGAATAGCCTGGATTGTAGCTACACAGAGATGACATCGGTAAATCTTATTATGTGGCCAGTCAATGCAATTGAGTCACAGAAAACACAGCATGTATGGGTCTATTATCGCTACATGTCTTCTGGGAATGGAGGGGGTCTAGAATTCTTTAAGAGTATAGCCTTTGATAATTCAACTGTACTAGTTGAAAACTTCATGGGTAGTTCAAATTAAAATTTCTATTTGAGAAAGTTTAGAATTTGGTAGATCTTAATGTTCTGCACACACACACAAAAATTGTACCTGTAGACATTAAGTTTTTTAAGTTATTGCATGTAGGTAGTTTTTTCATGTCATCAGTTTAACTGGGTGATCTAGAATTGGAAAATAGAGAGATAACATTGCCTTTTATTAGTGCAAACTGTGCCACGAACAAGAAGATTTTCCATAATAAGCAAAGAAGCCTCTGGTTCAGGAATCAAAGGAAAAGAGCACTGTAGAATAGAGACACTGTGGGGAAAGAAGGAGGAACTCTCAAATGGGAATTGGGTGAAAACGGAGCTCCTGAGGTACTTTATAAGAGAAGTTTGGAAAAGTTTGGAGAATAAAAATCCTATAATTTCAGGAATGAACAATTTATTTAGGATAATTAATATCTTGTAAATCTTAATGCATGATTAAAAATTTTAAAAAAATTAAAAATGTTGGTCCATGTAGATTATAGCACTTGATGTTTAATTGTAAATTAAATTATATATAAAATATCAATTTATTTGAAATGAGTCATCATGGGGTGACATAAATACATTTACTGAAAAATAATCATTTCCTCCTGAAAACCAGTGAACAGAAAAGCATTAAATTTATGTTATATCCCTTAAATCATTGACTTCATGGAAAATCTTGGCGTCTCCTATCTTTCTCTGCATTCAACTCAGTATGAAATATTGTTTTGGTCAACAATACAAAACATATCAGGTCTCAGATAGGTACTTGCCTTGTCAGGCTTCCCTGGTAGGTGTGCTCCATAGCCTACCCTTATAAAATGATGGTAGAAAGAGAAAATAATATTTTCATACTCTCATGAAAATTATTTTGGCTTCATGCACACACAGAAAAAGGGTTGGGAGTCTCAGAGATTGCTGGACCACACAGAGAGAACCACTGAACATATTTTATGTCCACTGGCATCTGAGTTTTGTTTTGTGTGAAATATGGCTGTAACAAAAAAGGTAATGACAGCAGTGGCAGGGAGCTAGTGAAAAGCTGGAATTATTTTTCCTTTCTTTAAAAAGAATAGCAGCGAGGTTATTAAACGGAATCTTGGAGGGAGCACCAGCTGTGAGGCTTGCTCCCGAGCAGTCCTCCTGAATGTTAATCAGAGGTGGGGTGAGTCAGGTGGTAGCTACTCTTCAAAGAGTGCGCCCAATGAATAGAGCTTCCTTGTGATTAGTAATAGATTTCCAGAATTGTTATTTGTCCCTTTCTTTCAGCTGTGAATTATTTTGGGTGTGATAGATGATAATGTGTTAAAATGCATTAATTTTAATGTGTTTCTTTATTTTTCATGTCATAAAATTAGAGATGGAAGAGCCTTCATGAGTCATGCAGTCCATCACCCTGGCATAACATCACGGCTCTTTCCAGAGAAGCTTTGTCTGGCTCAGTTTTAAATGAGGAAAGCAATTATACTCCCATTAGTTCCCTTGGGAAACTACTCCATTTACTGATAGATCTCCATTTTGAAATGTTGCCCAACATGGAGGCCATATTGGCTGAATGCTATTAATCCGTCCACGGATAAGTCCCATGTGGTCCTCTACGAGGAATCCTAGCCCACTTTACTCCTCCGGTGAAGGTTCTCGCACACTACACACCGTGGTCCAGGAACTGCCTTGTAAACTCTCTCCTATTGCATCATCTGATGAAGAATTTATTATGACATTATTGTCAGATTCCAAGCAAGGACATTTATTAAAAGGGCACTGGGGATTATCACATGGAGAAAATAGGTGAAGGAGTGACCTCATCTGCTATGAATTGCCTTCTCACACCAAGAGGAATGAAGTGTGACTGAGCTTTCCAACATCTTACCCAAACAATGGCCACAACTGAGCTTTTAGAGTCAACCTAGGAGAATGGCTGTCATATGAATGAGTGAATAAACATGTCAGGTGTTTGTGGTAATGAACGTGAAATGACTTCATAAACTTTTAAAAACATAGAGCTCACATTCTTCTTCCTGCATTACAAAATCAAGTTGTGAATCTCTAGGGGGCATGCTTTAAAAACAGAATAAAAAATTTTTATGCCTTGAGGATATTCATGTGGCTTTATGTAAACATTATTTTCTGAAAATATAGTCTGAATTCCCAGTTTTTTCATGCTTAGCCGATTGGCTGATGGCCTGGGAGACATTCTGCTACCCTATTTCCCTTGCATTTAAAAATTTGCTTCCATTTACCCTTATAAATCTAGATTATTTTGTCTTCACTTTGAAAGCAATTTCAACAAATCTCATGATGTAGTCCAGTAAACATTTGCATGGAAAATGATTTCTATGCTATTTTTCAGAGGCAGATTTCCCTCTTAATGACATAACTTCATGACTTGTTCAAGTTCAGAGGAAGAAAGTGTAACAAACCAGAAATGGAACTAAGCTTATCTTCTTATTTCAGTACTTAGTAAATTGAGGTAGATTATGCATATTTCCTAATTTTTCTTTTCCTTCCTTTTTCCTTTCCCCCTCCATGATATCTGTTGTCTTTTTACAATTTTATTGTTTCTTTTTGTTTATTCTTTAAAGGAGATTGTGAGAGTCAATGGATTGATTATGAGAAGCAAGAGGTTGTAAAGTCCTTCCTGTCTTGTCCAGACAAAAGGAGGCAAAACATGTATTCCATGTGATAGTACAAAAAGCTCCCAGTCTCTGAGATCACGTTAAAGGTAAACAACAGCAAAAACAAAAATATAGAAACAAATGATCCAAGAGTGTTTAATGATCAATGTGAGTCTGCCTTGTTTAATTAGGAAAGGCAAAAGCCCGTCTCCCCTTTGCAAATAATGCTTCATCTTACCTAGGTGTTACTTCAGAGTAAAGCCAATGCTGATATTCTTAACTCTATTGTGCACTAGAAAATACCTATGTACTTTGCCAGGAAAAGATGCTAAAGTTACTGAGCTGTTAAAGGAATGTTTGGATTCTTTGCTCCCCCCCCCAAGATAAGTGAAGCCCTTAACTGCACTAGAGTGGCAGCTGTTTGCTGCTTGCTTTGTACAGCCCTCTGTCAGCATCAGTGTCGACCACAGTTATCCTAGACTGCTGGTGGTGGGTCCCACATCTTAAGTCAGCTACTTAGTTCCTAGCCCTCTGTGACCCAGGGCTACTAAATGTAGCATTAATAACCATGTTCATCAGCTGCAGAGGCAATGATAAAATGTGGTAATACACTAAAGCTTTCAAATAGCATTTGGCACATAATGGAGGCTTAGAAAGTGTTGTTATCATGTTTATTATCATGTCTGGAGGAAATTCATGTCTTCTAGCTGTGTTTTTCCATCAATTATATCATCAAGTACTATTCAAATAACTTATTAGCATCCCATGACCTTTATATTCCTGGAAATGTGACTTTTAGAAAAAAAAAATCCTAATGTGGTCTATCATTCTAAAGTGCTACCTTGGGGTTCCTGGCAGGATTAAGAGGCATATACTTCAACTGTTAAATACTTCATCCATCAAAAACCTCTCAAAGTTGGATGTTATCACAGTTTGTGTTTTCTTATTGCTATGATTATTCCTATAATTATATAAATCTGTCTCAAAAATCTCTTTTTAAGGATCTTCTCTTGACTCCACATTCTCCTCTAGGACAATGTTAACCCCACATGCTCTTGTAGGAAAATATTGACCCCCATCTTTTCTCTATGACAGTGTTGACCTCAAAGTCTCCTGCATTACAAGGTTGACCCCATATTCTCCTCCTTGGTGTCAATATTGACTGGCAACTTGACAGACCTTGGCCTTACATAGGAGTTGGCTTTCAGACACATGTACGTGTGAGGGATCACCTTGATCTTATTCTTCTCTGGACATGAATGCATTATGATTGGGTTAATTGACATGGGAAGACTCTCAGTAAAATTGGATAGCACCATGCTCTTGGATTGGGTCCTTCCCCAGCTGAACACAAGCATTTATCATGCTGTACCTCCTGACTTTGATAGGGGTGACCACATGTGTGAGTTTCACTATGATGAACTGTGCCCTTAAACTCTGGAACAAAATATGCCCTTTTTTTCTTTCTTTCTTTCTTTCTTTCTTTCTTTCTTTCTTTCTTTCTTCCTTTCTGTCTTTTTTTCTTTTCTTTACAGCTTTTGTCAGGGTGTTTTATTACAGTAATCAGAAAATATACACTCTTAAGTATCAAAACCATTGCTACCATTTCTTTACCTTTCATTGTTTCTCATAATTGTTCCAGAGAAAGCTGCACATAGAATGTCCTTGAAATCTGTCCTCTTTAAGGTCACTCATGGTTTGTGCACAGACTTACTCGCTGCTCGGCCCCACTGATGAAATGGCCAACAGTTTGCCTTTCCTTTTGTATCAGCTTTCTCCTTCTGTTGTCTATCTCCCCACGTTCTCATTGTCAGTTTCCCTTGTTTTGCCTTATCATCACTACACTGGATGAAGGCTGAGATTTCCCAGCACACCTAAATCCCATCTCCAGTGGAATTCACCTCACTGTAAACTGCTCTATGACATTAAATACTGTCTATTTCCTCATGACTTTCAAATCTGTACTCTGGATATCAGACTGGGATCCATAAGGATGACCCCAACTAGGAATCTAAGAAATAGTGGAGTATTACGGTAAATAAGGATCAGGATAAACAAATAGGCCGAATAGATGTTTATTCAGGGAGAAATAACTTACAACCTAGACAGATGAACACCAGGAAATTCAACCCAATCCTCTCCTGTCCGAGTCACGCCAGAAAAAGAGCGCCTTCCTGGCCCCCTCTGACCTCCTTCCTCAGGTCACCTCCGCCCATCGCTCCACCCCCCAATGGGCGTGGTCAGTGCTACAGAAGGACTACCTCACTACAGTGGAGAGTTTACTTTCACTGCCATTTCCGTATAATGAGATTGATGACTACATCAATGCCATCCTAGAGCCTTCATCCAGTAGCTGATGGAAGCAGAAGTAGGCACTCACAGTTAACACTGAGCTGAACTCCTGGAATCCAGTTGTAGAGAGGGAGGAGTGATGAACAAAGGGGTCAAGACCATGTTGGGGAAATCCACAGAAATAGCTGACCTGAGTAAGTGGTTGCTCATGGATTCCAGTCTGACAGTTGGAAAACCAGCATAGGACTGAACAAGCCCCCCCCCCCCGAACATGGGTGTCAGTTGGGAGGACTGGACAGTCTATGGAGCTTTTGATAGTGGAACCAGTATTTATCCTTAGTGCATGAATGGATTTTGGGAGCCCATTCCCCATAGAGGGATACTCTCTCAGCCTAGATACATGAGGGAGGGCCTAGGCCATGCCACAAATGATGTGACAGACTTTTATGGTCCTCCATGAGAGGCCTCACCCTCCCTGGGAAGTGGACTGGGGTAGGGTGGGATGGGCAGTTGGTGGGAGGCATGAGAAGACAGGAGGGAGAGGGAACCGAGATAGGTATGTAAAATAAGATTGTTTTTAATTTAAATAGAAAATAAAACTATGCAGCTATATTCTCCATTTGACCATCTTTCTATAGCAGTCTTGACAGACTATGTGTAAAATCAGGAATCTAGAGCCCTTGAAAAACTGCTTCTCCCACTATTTTCTTGGAAACTCTTTTCTGGGTCTGAGTTCCAAAAGCTTACCCATATATTTGTGTATAATTTATTTTTATGCTTCCATTAACTAAACGAATCATGTTGGTTCTGCTTTCCAAACAAATCAGAGTTCACCAATCTCTCCATTTTCACCAGTACCTTCCTGGGTGAGCCACATTGCCCTCTGTGGTATTACAATTCTCTTACATGCCACCACCACCACCACAAACACCAGTAGATGTCCTGTCAACTTACTCATTGGAGCCTCAACAAATCCCTCTTAAAATGCCCAGCCCAGTTTCAAAACAAAACATGATACTTAGCAAAACAGAAGAGCATCAGTAGAGCATCCCTTCCTCCTCCATTCTCACCTACATTAAGTCACTTTGCCTTCAGAAAGACATTTCAGGACTGCTACAAGTTTCAATTTCCCATTGGCAAAGATGCCTTTGACATTCATGATAGCTTGAGAACCAAAGCTGACCATGAGCAAGAGAGACCAAAGGAGACTGAGATAACCTAGGGTACCAGAAAACCCTCATGCCATGATCTCAATATACAGCCTGTGGTGAGCTACGCACTTGTAGAGTACCACTTAGAGTTCTTTCATGTTTTTAATGTGGCCTTGGAAGTTAATATACATGCCTTTAAAATAGGATTAGTTAAAATGGATTATTATTTTTAGGGATAATCAAATGATATTTTTTACATTTGATTTATAAATATGAAGTACTTCAAAATATTTTTTTTTTCTCAAAACAAAAATTTTCCCTCCCCTTTCTGTGGTAATGGGAAAGAGACAGGAGGCAGATGGTTGGAAACACACAAATTGAAACAGGGCTGGTAAGGGCAAAATGGAAACAGACTATTTGTTAACATCCCATAAGGCTGCTGGGAAATGATTGTGATTGTTTTCTGTAAATATAGGGGACCCTTTGTTCCATTTATCTTCTTAAAATAATTTTGCACAAACCATTTTCCCCTTCAATCTGCCACACTCAAAGCTCACATTGGGAGTAATTCAACAGAGATTTTAAAAAATTGTTACCAGGGTTACTGTGTCTGAAAATTTATATGATGTGATTTTATGGAACAACTTTTGTGGAGGGATTTTTAAATGACTAAAGAGACAACAGAAACTCATCTGAGCCCAAAACATACTCCATGATGAAATCTATGAAAAGTTAAAGTGTGGCTGTCTGTGCATACTGCTGAGCACTCCTGCAAGTCTCCCCCAGGTGTCTCCCTCCTAGTCTTAGTGAAGATTTCAGAACTTCTCCATGATACTAGTGATTGACCTTGGCATTTCCTTCAACTCTTGACAGCTGACTTTGCTATGCAGAGAACATACAAAGTAGGAACTGTGAAAGGTCTTAGTCCCAGATCAAGTGCCTTGAACACACCCAGTTCCAATTTGCCTGTTTCTAACATGAACATTGTCTAGTCTCTAATGATGGCAAATCATAAACTCTCATAGTTGTTCAGGTACCTTCCACTGTGCAACAGACAAACTTACCAATAATCCAAACCTTCCTTGTACATTTCTGCACTTCCTTACTCACATTCAGAAACTCAAACATCACTTTTTCCCTCCTCTCCTGTTGTTCCCAAGGCCTTCTCCAATGTCACCCTTCTTCAACATCCTTATCAATAAGTCCAGTGACATATTCTTCCATAGCCAAACCTCTCTGACTTCAAAGTGTTATTTGACCCTGGCCCCTCCCTCCCCACCACTGAAAAACATTCCTGTACCCCGACTTCCATCGCTGTCATTTCTTGGCACTCCTGTGAAGATTCCTTCTCATTCTACATTGGGTGGTGCCCTTTCCTTTTAAGTTTGAAACTTCACTGAAACCTCTTGGGGTTCTGCTCCAGATCACCTCTTTCATTGCTAACATTGGTGACCGTCTCATTTTAGCACATGAGTTTATATTATTGCTTTATTGTTTCACCATTTGTCATTATAGAATTTTATGTTGAGGGAGACTCATTTCTTTTCTTTTGTGTGGTGTGAATGCTTCAGGTATCTATGCAGTAGGTAGAATTAATATCTTTGGTGATCATGAAATTAAAGATGTCTTAGATGAGCTGAGTCTACCTCAGTTTTGCAAAATCACCATTGTTTAGGTTTTATTTCATCCTCTTGGTCATATATTAGCACTTCAGCACATCCATGTGCCCCTTGTAGATTACAGTAACAGTTAGGTTTCTAGCCACCTGCTATGTATTATGCAACACAGCAAACAACTCCTCCTGATGGTTTGTGTACGAAAGCACTGAGGTTTCTTGGAAGAACTCCTCAGATGTTTGGCATGAGAGGTGTGAGGACTTGGCATGATTGGAGCAGATGCGATATAAAGAATAGTTGGTGTATAGTTTGAAATAATACCAGGGATACAATATGCAAATGCATAAACTGGGTTGGGTCCTCAAAGACAAACAAAGGTGTAAACTAGATTTTACCTAGTGATAATAGCTCTGTAATATTGGCATTGAATCAGGAGGTTTGCTTGGACTCTCAGTGTATTGACACATACATGAGCAGTTTCAGAAAGTTCCGTCTAGTTTAGACCTCACTTATCATTACTTTTTCCTTTTTCCTTTTGCAAAATATTATCATGTGGGCATAGCAATAAAATAGTTTTAAAATACAAATACATGATTTTTTGAGCACATTGTTAACACATAGGTCACGTCTTCCGCATAGACACTCACACTGTCCACACATTACCATATGTTCTTTATATATGGTATACCTCGGAATCTTGGCCAGCACTCAACTGCCCTTGCACCTGTCTGAAACTGCACACCTACACAGTTTACATTTTTTATGTACAATGTAGGCATTTAGGCCTGCCAATATCCTTTCCCAACTTTTGAGGAGGGGTACTCTTCTTAAGGGAAGTCTACCTTCAATTCCCTGCACAGGTACAAATCAAATTAACACCAAGGTAGGTTCTGTTTTCATGTTTTTGAAAGAATAAGCTTCTTAAATACTTTAAAACACGTTTATTTGGAATGCAGACAGGACTGCCTTATGTTCTCTGGGTTGCTATAATAAGAAGTTCTTGAATTTATGATGGCATTTTTTTTCAATAGCAAAAAAGAGGTAATCTCAGCATTGTGGTGCCCTTACTACATTCTGTAGTGTATTCAAAGCAATGAGCATGTTTGAAATGGAAGCCACTAGAATATGTTCAAACTACAGTGGATGGGAGGATGCCTAGCTCAGAGCCAAAAGTTGTTGTCTTGTTAGGAGCTAACACCACCTTTCCAAGTAAGAAAAGAAGCTTTCAAATGGTAACATGTGAGGGAAGCACCCGAGTTTTGTACAAGATTAAAGTGTTTCTTCTGTACTGCAGATGAGAAGCACTGTAGCAATAGTCTAATAGTTCTTAATAATAAGAGCCAAGAGTCCGTTGTAGAGGAAAATGCTAAAAGAACAGGGAGACAAAGTTACCTCATTAACTTGCCAGCCAAAAAAGACGCTGAGCTCCCGTCTCCTCCCACCATATCACTTCCTCTCTCTGACCAGCCAAATCACTTCCTGTCTGTCTGTACAGACCTCCAACCTCTATGGTTAACTTTTGGCTAGCTCTGCCCACTGATCTTTTAGGCAAGCTTTATTTATTAGAATACAAACAAGTTATCATTACAAGGGACTACTTGGTAGAGAAAAAGATACATTTTCTGCATGGTTGTAAATATTTTTTAATAAATAAACTAAAGTCATTTCTTTTTACTGTGTCCCAGTAGCCACCTGCCTTCCACCTGACAGTTCAACGTATCTAGAGACTATGGCATGTTATCCTTTCATCTTAGTGTAAGCTGATACTAACCCAACAGCAATGAGAGTGCTCTTCAAGGCAGCTCCGAGGGTCTTCTTTTGTCACGTCTGCGTTTTCCTCTTCTGTCCAGCAGCAGGAAGTATTGCTGCACCACAGCTAGAAGAGCCTGGGCTTCTGACCTGTTAGCTGCTTCTGCCCATGTCCAACCCCCTCCCCCAGCCTCTTTCCCATCTGTGTTGCACTGCTCTGTAGGAGGAGGAGGAGGAGGGCGAGGTTCATATTAGAAGCAAATCAACTTCCTCATGGTTTTTGCCCCCAGTGAAAATAAACCAGCTCATGACCCTTCATTTTCTTGACAACCATGTTAAATGAACATACAACCTAGACATTTACCCAACAAGTGGGAATAGGGGACTAAAAGAAAAAAGAAACGGATAGAATCTACCACCCAGACCCGAGTTTCATAACTGACATAGTGAGGTCTCCTCATAGGGTGAGCCCAGAGGACCTAGAAACACCGAACTGCTAACCTCATCATGAAATCTGCCATCTCAGAAGGTATCGCATGGCATTTGAACATTCCAGCAAAGCGTAACTTCACAGCATCTCTTCTTGGGGTTCCCCATGCACACCTATCTCAGAAAGATAGACTTTTCTACTGCACAAATGTCACCATAACTCTAACCAAATTAATCCCAGAAATGACATGGCTTCTGGCTTCAAAACCCAATTCTTGTACACTGATGAAAGAGCCTGGGGAGAATGAGGCAGGATTAGTTTATTTTACTGAACACACTTTGTTTTAAAGAGCTACATTAATGTGTGCCATGAGTCCTGACTCCATAAGCATTAAATTCCTTTATAATTATACTTTTGATGTAACCATGTAAGGACATTACTCAAAATATTTGAGTTCCCAGATGATGTACAAGAAAGAGCTTTCTCCATAGAGAAGTGCTCTAATTATATACAATGCCTGCCTTAGGTTGGTGACATGAATGAAGGTGGAGAGAAGCAATTGCTTGCTTATGCCAGCCTTACCACACATTGGCCTATTTGTCATGTGCCCAGATTATTAAGCCAAAGGAGGGAGAAGCATTTAAAATTGTGTATGCCAGCTAGTGAAATGCTATCAAAACCATGACTCAATTGGTTGTCCACACAGGGACTCAGAATTGAGCTCTTTGTGTGGGCAGACGTGTCTGTCTTCCAAAACGAACTTTGACCCAGGTAAGCGTGCATAGTAAAGTAGCCTTACATTTCCATTCCAGCCCTTGGCTTTCCTATTGTCTCCTTCTGTTGACTTTGTTTTAGTCTAAGTGAGGTACCTCAGGTGTAGACTTAGTCCTGGAAAAACTTGGGTGTCATATTTTTGATCCTCTCAAGTCTTTCCTTGGGTGTACGTACACCTTGGAGACTTGTGCTTCAGAAATCAAGTCCTGCTCACTCCCTTCTCCTACTCTGGTGTTGTACATAATTTAGTGATGTCACAAACCTTTATTGAGCACTTCACGCCCTAGCACCAACTGCTGAGAATGCAGTGATAGAGATTAGTGGAAGTTGTTGTCTCCTCTATAAAGCAGGTTTCTACAGGTTGTGAGGAAGAGACACCAGCATACAGGGAAGAGAAGTTGGGAGGAGAAAGAGTAGATCCGGGGTGCAGGCTCATCAGACTCCCTAGAGCAAGCAGAAAGCAGAACAACTTTCTTGTTTGTACAGTGCAGCAGAATCCCAGCTTAGAGCTGTACAGTCGTGAGAAGTAAATTTTTATGTTCTATATATGCAGCCAACTACTCACTGTACCAGTTCCACCCTCCAAATATTTCATACATATCTCCCATGGTTGTCCCCTAGGTCTCATAAAGATATCCAAAGTACTGAATGGTCCACCTGCAGAAAAGTGGCATGTGTTACCCAAGGGAGAGTTCACTGTGATATTGGCCATAGTGGTTGCCTGGAGGGGACTTGGAGGAAACTAAGCAAAGTCTCCTACAATTCATCCACTACCAGACAATGTTTCAGTCATAACATTATTCATTTGAGTCTTCTCTGTCATATTGTTTTTTTCAAATGGGAATTCCAAAAATGTATCTAATATATTTATTTCTCATATAACCTAATATGGCTTTCTTATTTCTCTCTAAATTTTTTGCTTTTCATTTTAGATAATTAATTTTTTGTCCCTATTACATCATTAATTCTGTTTTCTCTGACCCAGAGAGCTTTGAACTTAGAACTGACCTCTCAAAATCATAAAGTTAGACCACTTAAGTCATTAATTTTGACTCATTTCTGATAAAAATTTAATTTTGTAAAATTTCACTAAATATCACTTTACTTTTCACAAAAAAGTTAATGGTCAATATATTCTTCATCTCTCAGTTCTAGGTATGTTTTAAAAACTATTTTTGAATTCTACTCTAGCCTATAGGTTTCCTAGAAATGTAAATTTCCTTTTAATTATTTGTATTACTAATTTATTTTGTTACATAGAAATGATGGTCTGTAAAACAATAACTAGAGTATTTCAGAATTGTTTTATGGCTTGGTTCATGGAAAACATTTGTACATACTCTCTGCCTAATTAAGACATGTTCATTGGGAATCTGTGTCAAGTTGTGCACAACAGCAGATCCAGGAGATAGGACTTTTTCTGGAATCTTCAGACATCTGTACTCACACATGCACATAGTTAGAAAATAAATCGTAAAGTGCTACTTCAGCTTGTGTTATACCTTTGTATTAGTTTCTCCCTTATCAAGTTTTTGATGGAAACAACTAAGGCACAACATATTTATATTTTGGCTCATTTCAAAAGGTTTTGGTTCATTGTCATGGACAAAACCTGGGAGAGCAGCTTGGTGCATGTCTGTTGGGGTGTGCAGCAGATCCAGTCATACTGCGGTGGAGGAGAGAGCAGAGGCCATGGTAGAGACTACAGGCTGGCCACAGTCTTCAAAGACCTATCCATTGTTCCCTACTTCTGCCAAATATGTGTGCTTCTGAATGATCAGTTTTCCCAGCCAGAATAGAAGCTGGGTACTAAACATTCAAAACCCGAATCTGAGCGGGATCTTTCAGATTCGAGCATAATGACCCTATATCACTTGTTCATATTGTATATCTTTGATAGTTGTGTGATGTCCCAATATTTGAGAGAAGCTCAGTGAAAGCTTGACTACTACATCAGATTTGCATATTTCTTCTGTTTTATCTATCAATTTTAACTTTTTATATACTTTTACTAATTCATTGGGTAAATTATTAATATTTACCTACTTAAAAGTTTTGTCTATATTCTTCTCTGTCCTTAAAATGCTATTATTTGACATTGCTAATTACTATGTTATCCTGGTCTTCATCTGATTAGTAAATATCACATATACATATATATGTTTGTGTGTGTATATACTATGTGTATATTATATACATGCATCATGTATGTTCACTGTGTATGTATAATGTGTGTATGTAGTACATGTACAATGTATATACATATGTGTATACATTGTATGTGTTGTCTTCATTTGACCAGTATGGACATTATATACATACATTGCGTGTGGAGATTATGTTTGTATGTTCTACATGTATATTGCATTGTAAATTATGTGTATACATTTTTATGTACATTAGGTGTTTACACTGTATACATTGTATGAGTATATATATGTCTGTATATATATTGTGTGTGTGTGCTGTGAATCTCTTAATCATAATTCGATAATTTAAATTATTTCTACATAGTCTATTTTCATCTTCATGATCTTGGGATTTAAAACAGATATTTCATTCATTTATTGCTTTGTAAATTTCCTCTTCACTCTCTGAGTTCTAGTAATGCATTAAGGAATATGATTATTGTTATAGATCCATGATGCAGGTACTTAAGTGAGTGGTCTTCAAAAGACAAAGGGCATCATGGTTCAAAGTATTCAAATTTTAATTTTATTTAACTAGTTCTTTCTAATACTCTAACCCAATTCTGAATTCACAAGCTGTAAAAGATGAGCATAGTCCCTATACTTGGTTGTCTCAAAGTTCTCATTCTTTATGTCTTTGTGCTAATGGAAAAAAATCACCCATCCCTTCTGTTTGTGCATCCAGGCATGTATATATGTATGTACACATGTATGTGTGTTTTTACTGTCACAAGTTTCTGTGCAATAATTATTGTTGCATGTTTAAATTAGTAGCATGTTTGAGAAGTAATGAGGTAACCTATCATTACATGTAAAGACTTTGGAGACATGGAGATTAGAATACACAATAGTGTTATACCTCTCATTTCCCCCAAGTATCCTAAATACAATTAATATTTTCTATAACATGTACAGGGTAATGATGATAAGAAGACAGAATAACTAAAGAAGATAGGATACTGGCATGAGGAAGAAAAAGAGAAGGGAAATAGCACAGGACTTGAGAGAAATCAGTGAACGCATCAAATACAATAATAGATTTTGTTTGGATCTGAAATTAAACTAACTTTAAAAAGGCAATTTTAATCTCTTGGGGCAATTTGAATATGAATTGGCTATTATGAGACATTGGATTATTAAGTTAGTTGTATATAATAGTGACATTATCATTATGAAAGGAAGCATCCTTTGTTTAAAAAACAATTTCACTGAAGTGTGTCACAGATAAATGCTGTCAGGCCTGAGAGGTATTTTGAAATTCTGCAGTGCAAAGGATGCTTGGTAAAATAAAAGGTAAAGCAAGATAGAGATGCACATTTGTTGTACTTTCTTGCCTGTACACATAAAGCCTGTCTGAAGGTCACAGAATGGAGCTTGCCACTAGCTAACCATGGAGGCCCAAAGTGTCTGGCAGACTTTTCTGATAGGCTGGGCCTGGGTGAGACACAGAAATTTCCATTCCATACATGTATTTGCCTCTGTCATTAGTAAAGTGGAGCAGTGATGCCTGCATGTGCCCCCTTCGTGAGTACTTGATTATTTCTGTCAAAATTAAATAATGGATCTGTTGAATTTTAAATATTCTGTGGAAATCGGCTTAGATACTTTCCTAAAGATGGGATCTTTAAGGAATGTGCTTTGAGTCATTTTTAGGAACTCTGAGGTTAAAATGTGTGTGTGGCAGCTTGGAGTATTGGCACTGTGCTGTCTAGTTTCCCACAATAGAGAAAGAGAAGAGCACACTTACCTGGTACAGGCTCTGGCTTCTGACTCTCGGTTGCTATGTTACTGGTTTCTCTTTCTTTTCCTTCATATTTGCTTTTCTAGCTTTTGGTCTCTTTGACCTGCAGGTCAGGAGAATTCCTCTGTTCTTCTTTGCATTCCACAAGCATTTTTTGTTGGTGGTGACTGATTAGCAAGAGTTTAGTGCTCTGCTCCTGAATCTGCTCCTCAGTACTGTTTTAGATATCAACATAATTCCATCAATTTTTTTATTATTGTGCTAACAAATTTTCATAAACTTATAAGCCTTGAAAAGTGAAGTTTATTATCTTACATTTCTTTATGATGTACGTCTGGCACAAGTTCCACTGGGTGTTGGGGGATTGCACTTCATCCAGAAGTCTCCAGAGGAGGCTCATCTCTGTACTCATCTATGCTATTGGCAGAATTCACTTTCTTGTACCATAGGATCAAATATTATTTCTTGCTGGTCATTGGCTAAGACTCATCCAAGCTTTTTGATGTCACTTGTGTCCTTCGGCCTGTGTCTGTTTCCTCTTATTGTTAGTGCTAGCCATCGGGAGATTAGTCCCTCCCATGCTGCCAATCTATCCTCTTTCATCTTCCAACCTCATTTCTCCAACCTAGTGGTCCTCAACTGTCACAATGCTGCGGCCATTTAATACAGTTCTTCATGTTGTGGTGATCTGAACCACAAAATTATATTAGTTCCTATGTCATAACTAATTTTTCTACTGTTATGAATCGTAGTGTAAATATCTTTGTATTTTGGTGGTCTTAGGCAATCCCTGTGAAAAGATCATTTAAATCCTAAAAGGGTCATGACCATGGGTTGGGACCCACTGCTCTAATTCTCTATAGAACTATAAAATTCTGTATTTTCATATCTCAGGTCCACAATCTTTGTTCTCGTATACAATGCCATTTGTTGCTTACAGTACCACTCATGTGTTTGGGTCTCTGAGCTGGATTTATTAAGGAGTTACCTGAGTCTGTTTGCTATATGGGTATTCAACTGCTCTGTGCATTAGTACATTGTGTGTGCAATGAGATGAAGGGCAGCTTGGTTTTGTGCTTGTGACATCCCATTGTTAATTTTCTGCTGCTGTGACAAAAATACCATGATCAAAACAACTATGGAATAAAAAGTTCATTTTATCTATGGTTACAGAAGGTCAGAGTTCTCAATGGGAGAAGGCATGACAGAAGGAGAGGCAATTTAGGTGATCACATTTCATGGATACACAGGATACAGACACACACCTAAACAATTACATTCACACACACACACACACACACAGAGAGAGAGAGAGAGGAGAAGACTGTACACCCTGAAGCCCATACCCAGTGATATACATCCTCCAATGAGGCTCTACCTTATTAGGCTATGGGGAACATTTCTCATTCAAGATACCACACTAATTCGTAGTAAGGATCAGCTGAAGAGAAAATGGGTGCTTTGGCTAGTTAATTTAATGTACAGACTTGAACTATTAATAAAATGCTAATAAATAAAATGGTTACTACCCTTCCACATTTGACTTTGGATATCCAACACCAGCAAAATCCTTAAAGATCTCATGCACATTTGCCGAATCGCAATGTGAATAAATACTATTACCATTGTGTTTTATAAGGGTAGAATTTAATTTTTGTGGGGCTTTATGGATATAAAATTTATGGTGCTTCGTCTACAAAATACAATATGAAGTCATAAACATAAAATTAGGTATAGGCCTTGGCAGACACCTATGCAAACGAGAGCTACTGGCATTTATAATTTTTCTCAAAGTCTATCTCTTCCACTTTGCAGTGGTTTCCCTGTAACCTTCTTGCTTTGCACACCTCCTTCCTCTGTTATCACAATTCATCCCTGATCAAATTAGCAGCTCTGATAAAGAAGAACTTCTCAAAATAGAGACTTCTGGATAGAAGGTTAAATTAAAGTAGCCGTAGGAAAAGTTGCTGGAATGGAATTAGAAGGTTTGTTATTTAAAAATAAAAATGAGTCTCTTTCAAAACCTAAGGCAGAAAAGTGAGCACCTGGGTGAGAGGCATATATTGAGGAGTTGGAGTTGGTATCCAGGCAAGCTTTGTACATGTGAAGAACCCCTATAGACTGCAAGTGTTGAGAACTCAGGACACAAGGTAAAGCCAGAGCACACGGTGACTAGGGTGTGGCTCTCAGAAAGAACCTCACAGGGCAATGTGCCAGGTCTTAAATTGCTCTTTATAATTCACCTTGAAATCTTAATTTGGCATCAAAATCTCTTTCCAGAGGTTTTTCATCAATCTTTTCTTTTCTCATGTCAAGACAAACTGAGGTTATTAATCTCTCCCAGACACTGTGATGTTTGACACATATTGTATTACTAGGATAAATGGAATTATTAATAGAAATTCCAGGGAACCTGAAGGCTCCTGGGAAGCATATTTAAAATGGAGGAGACAGGATTATTTTACTTTCTGGAAAAGCTTTTAACAAAGGTTCAGGGAACACCAGGCTCACAACTTTGTCTGGATCCGGTGCTGCACATGGTGGATTTGTCATGTGATGGCATGTAACAGTTGTTTGTTGCCAATTTTGGTTGGATCTTAAAAACCCAAAGAAACTTCCATATGCTCACACTACTGCTTCATACTTATTCGTATGATAGTTTTTAACTGTCAAGTTGACACAACCCAGAATCACTTGGGAAGAGAATCTCAATGTGGATGGCCTGTGGGCATACGTATGATGAGAGAGTGTTGTTCGGACAATGTTCATGGAACTATACCCACTTCTTATCCAAAGATGACAAAACATGTATGAAAGAGTGGCTTTGTTCATCTTTGATATGTCCCTAGAGCAACAAACAGATCCATTCTTGGATTTTACTCACTCTCCCACTCTATATTTCTTGGTCTTTGGTTTTTCTTATGCTTCTCCCTTACATACAATACAGCAGCTATCACAGATAAAGAGGGCATTTCCAGATTCTTTTAGAGAACTTTACTCTTTGTGGGAGGCTCCTTTAGTGTGCCTTACCCACTTTCTTTAAGGATCTTGTTGTACGTTGAATTAACTCTTGACTGAGCCTTGTACACCTGGGTTATATCCTCCACTTTCCCATAGTGTCCTTTCTGATTGACAAATTGCCTATATTTCTCAGGCATACATGCATTCAAGGAGTTCAAGGGCAGTCAGTTCATAGTCTCATAATAAGCTCTCAATATGTGGGCTAGAAATGTTTTTGAACAGAAAATCCCACATTATAACTTTTTGGAAGTTGAACCCACCCATGAAATATTTGACTTTCGAGGGAATATCATCTCTCCTTTGATTTCTCTCAAGTAAAGCAGAAAGTATTGAGGCAATGGTGCCATCTCTTCACCGCGGGCCTCTCTTCCTGAAGCTGCCTTTTCACTCAGCCAACATGAGGAAAGGAGACATATCTGGAAATGAAATGTAGTCATCACCTCCTTGGCTGTGTTGACTTTGATTAAAAGCAGAAAACCTTTGGCCATGTTAAAGAAGGCATGCCATTGTATGTCTATCCTTTATTTTGAATGGGCTGGGAATAATTTATTATAATATTTGGCTGGACTTATGGATTTCAGTCTTCTCTTTTGGGACAACTGATGTTTACAGCCTGCCCATTCTCTGTATAGGTAAGAGGTCAAATTTGAGAAAGTTCTTTTTAATACAGATTTAAACTGCTTTTGGCTACTTTCTACTTTATCTTTACTTTTAAAAAGTAATTTTTACTGCTTCCTTGAGAATTTTATAGAGTGTATGTTTATCATATTTACTCCATTTCTCCAAGTCATTCCAGATCCATCCATCCTCAACCAACTTCATCCAGTCTCTCTCTCTCTCTCTACTCTCTGTCCCCCCCCACTCTCTCTTGCTTTCCTAAGTCAGCTTTTGTTGTATTCTGATGTGTCAGAGATCATCAGTAATTTTTAAAAAGACCTGCCTTTACCAGCAGCTATCAAATGTTAATAGCTCCTCAGTTAATGCTTGGTTGGCCTGCATGTGGACCATGTTGAGATTTTCATCTGGCTTAAGCCAGTACAGGACTTGTATGTGATATTGTAACCACTGTGCATGTGTCTGTGTGTGTCCAATTGTGTTGGGGAAACATGGATACTGTCTTTCTTCATTCATCCATCCTGCAGTCAAGTTTTATTGTCTTGTATCCTGTTTCCAGAATTTTGATCTCCATGGAGTGATCAAATGCCTGCCAATGAGTGGCCACATATGGACATGGTATTCCCTCACACAGAAACCTAGAGTCACCTCTGTCCCAATGGGGGCTTTAATGTGCTGCCTGGGAAAATGAAGCCAGATTTTTCTCTTTAGAAGCATGGAATGCTCTCAGGTGTGGAGCTTGGAACTGAAACGTCCTTTTTATTCCTCCTTGAAAATCATAAATCCATTCTCCACTTATTTAAGATACCCCAGTCCTTAGAAAACACCTATGACTTCAGAGTTCTGCTGTACCTCTGATGCTGGTTCATCGTTGTGGGGGCCAACTGAAAAGATTCCTGCATGATGATCATCCCAGATGCTTCAACAACACAGGAAAGTAGATGAATCACTCCACTAACAAGGGTATTTTCTTGACAGCACATATTGAAGAGGATGGGGGAGGGAGTTGGCAATGAAAAAAAAAAGAAACCTGATTGCTTCTGTTTGAAATAACTATCTGATTAAACCAACTTCAACGATAACAAGACCAGCAAAGAGGAAAATATTCTCTGCCACCAAAAAAAAAAAAAAAAAAAAAAAAAAAAGAGGAAAAAGACACACAGCAATTTTCACTTTGGATGGACCATTTCCTTTGAAATGAAAAGAAAAAATGAAGCAGTTACACCATGGGTGTCCCTAGCATAAGATGTATTCAACCTATAACTTCTGATTACGAGGAAACTCAGAGAAAATAAATTCAGATAGGATTAAGGAAGCCCTCAGGGACTAACAAGTGGGAGAATATTTATCTGTTTGTACCAAATAGTAGACTGAATAATGAATAACTATTAGCTTAAATTGAAAGAAACACAGTTATTTAACTGTGATCTAACATTTACATTTCCTTCCTTTTTCTCTCTCAGTAAGTGTCTTTCAGAGCATCATAGAGAGCATCTCACAGTGAGGATGGTGGAGATCTTTCTCACTGAATGGAAGCATGGCTTTCCAGCAGGCTTCTGATCTTACCTCTTGCTCCCCAAGACAGCATGCGTTAGAACATAGGAGAACTATGTGAAGATCATGTTGTAATGTGTTAGAATATGAAGAACAACACAGTGTGCCACTTTGACCAAGAGGAAATGCATACTTTATGTAGGGATACTTGTACCTCCCATCATAACACACAGCCACCTCTTTTGGGTTCCAGAGCCCCATAGACACCCAGATATGACGCTCAAAGTCACTTACATAAAATGGCATGGTATATGCCATTGACATAAAGCCATACACATCCTCCTACTTATTTTAGATTCCTTCTTCATTAATTATAATACCCGGTATAATATGAATGTTATAGAAATGTCCGTTTTGCTGTATTGTTTAGGGAATAATGACACACGAAATTGTTTCAGTCTTCCAGCACTCATATATGGAACTCATATATACTTACCTTATGTATACATAGGGCTTACTGAAAAATAATTTGAACTAAAACTCTGGATCCCAAGTCAGACCCATGTTTTCCCTTTCTAATCATTGGTTAATAATACTATCCCCTCAGCTATGCCCTTTGGCAGTAGACATATTGCTATTAATGATTGACATATTATTATTAATGATAATAGACATTATCAGCTGAAAAGTTTAAGTTTTATTTTTGCTTAATATAAAGTTTTTCATTGGAGAATAAATTTGTAGCTAGAAAGTCATGTTCAGCTTTTAGACAATGATTTCCCCTTACAAGAGTGTATATGACAAAGCCCTTCAGGATTTGTCATAGAAAGAAGAAAGGAACAAGGTGGGGGACATAATGTTGAAGATGGGGATATAGAAGATGCTGTCTACAACACTTTAGGAAAATAGCTCTATGCATAGAATAAAGGACAAAACTTACAGCCTTAATGTGACTAAGGGGTCTGAAATTATGTGTCTTTGTTTCTAGTTTTATGCAGGGTGATTATAGTATTAATTCAAAATGTACACAATGCATCTTCTTCTTCTCCTTCTTCTTCTTCTTCTTCTTCTTCTTCTTCTTCTTCTTCTTCTTCTTCTTCTTCTTCTTTTTCTTCATCTCAGGGAATGGGTATGGAAAACTAGAAATTTAAAAGTGGATAATCTATTGGGATTTTTGTTAGTTTGTGTGTTCCTCCAAACTTCCATAAAGGCAAGACTTGGTAGATCAGAGAAAATATCTTGCCCAGAAGTAGTAGTAGATAGATGTGGCTAAAGCCCCATTTGAGTAGAGAGATGAGCATAGCCTATACATTGAAATACAGTTAAAGTGAGACAGGTTACGTAGGCCCCTGTGAAAGAGGAACTCAGCCTGAGACATCAATACTATGCATGAGCAGTGGGAAGTCCTTGAGAGGAAATGAATATGCGATGTATCTGAGAAGTTACAATTCATCCACAAGCTCAGGGAAGAAAAATGTAAATGTCTGAAACATTACTAAACTCAGACATGAGTCAGCAGGCCAAAAGCACTGTGTGGGTGTGGGTGGGTGGGTGTGGGTGTGCACGTGTGCAGATAAATGATACATGGTCTGAGCAAAAAAGCCTCTAAGGCCCACAGAAAAAAGAAAGTAATGAAAGCATGAGAGGAAACTAGCCTCTGAGAAATAAGTTGGGATAAGAATAGGTTTTTATAATATTAATGACTATGCAATCTTACTGTCTTAAATTTTTGGGATGAGGTTCATACCAATAAATACAGAAACCTGATATTGGAATGACTGTTCTGCTGAGGAGGTGAGGAGAAAAAAAAGAAGAAAAGAAAACATGACCTGGGAAATGTTCAGAGATCCACAAAGATGACCTCTACTGAGAATCCAGGCAGTAGTGGAGAGGTCACCTTTGATGCCCTTCCCCTATAATGAGATTGATGACTGCCTTAATTGCCATCCTAGAGCCTTATTATGGTTTAATAAGGATTGGAAAAAACAGATAGGCTGAATAGATGTTTATTCACAAACAACATAATGATAATATATAAACTCTAGAAACGACAGAGAAAACTCCCTGCTTGGTCAGTCACCCAAAGTTCTTCTGTAATGTTCCATCTTCAGGCTATAGGCCAAAGTGTATCTGGCAGACTCAACTCCCTGTCTGATCAGTCACCCCAAGTTCTTCTGTATTGGTCCATCTTCAGCCTATAGGCCAAAGTGTATCTGGCAGACTCTTCAGCAAAGCAGGATTGTCTGTCCTCCAGACTGTCTGGCAGACTCTTTCATGTAACAGAAACCCTGTAGCACTGTCCATCTTGTTTTAGCAATCATTTTCTGTGGGTCCTACATGTCCAGTTTATACAGCATAAAGTTAAACAGTCCAGACAGGAACAGAATCTTGCCCAAATGGCTAGTCTTGCCATATTGGAAATAAACTCCACAATGAAATTCTTTGATATCTATCTTCCTTTCTGTTGGCAGGAGCAGTTGTGCCTCACTGTTGAGAAAATCCCTAAACTATTTTAAATTCCATATTCTCTGGTCTTTGAAAGGTTTGAAGAATGCCTATCCAATTGAAATATATCTCTACATATCCAGAAAACCTAACACTATAAGTTTTGACTATACTAGATAACTACCTATAATCTGTACTAAATTATACATTTTTAAATGAGCTATGTAAACACAATACCTAAAGTAGAGGAGAAATACACATATCACAAAATTGACCATAAATTGTATCAATAAATGAAAATCCATTCCAAAACAAAGTATTCCTTTTTATATCATTATCCTCTTTTTACCTTTAAAAAGAGATTGTGTCCATTAACCATTTATAGCCAACCCCACTTAAATGAAAACAAACATTTATAATTTTGGGAATTTGGGCAGTGTTCTTTCCAAACTGTTTCCTGTTGGTAGGGGGTGCTATCATGAGGACCTTAAGAAGAAGCAGAAATTTTGTCTCTAGTGGTTTGTAAGGCTGCCCTGTCCCAGCTGTTTTGAATGTTGGATCACCTGGGACAATGTTTTAAGGAGTCTTGCTTTATCAAACATGTTGGTCTGGAAAGAATCCAAACCTTTTCATTTTTTGTGGAAACAAAAATAGAAATTCTTATCCCCTGTAACCTGTCCTTAGACTTAATTTTTGAAGTCAAAGTTTTTTTTAAATATATAAATTGGAATGATCCAGTAGAATTTTTTTTTTTTTTTAGCATTCGTTGCTATTTCCTCAGCAGTCAAACAATACAATGACAACACAATAGCATACAGTATCCAGGCTCTCTATGTACTTCCCATCTTCATGTGGATTTTTATTACTCTATGTTTTTTACTTCTATTTTTTTCAATTATTGTGACATGGTTTCTCTGTGTAACCTTTGTGTGTCCTGGAATTAACTCCGCATACCAGGTTCGCTTTGAAGTCACAGAGATCTGCTTGCCTCTGTCATCTAATGTTGGAATTAAAGGTGTGTGCCACCACACTCAGCCAATCTTCCTATTTTTTTAAAAACCACTTTATCTTGTTTATATTTTCTCTCCCAAGCCTAAGCATATTTTAAAACACATTGTGAACTGTTAGAGGCTTTTTTTTAAATCTGGATCTGTCTTTATATCTTTATCTGGCCACAAGTTTTTTATATGCTAAACAACATTGGTCAAATGAAAGCCACAGCTGTATTACTCACTGCCTATCACAAATGGTGGCATGGGTGGGGCGTGGAGTTGCATTTACCCCCAGAACTGAGAGCTGTGCGTGGAGATGTGGTCACTGCCATTGCCAGCTCTTGTACACACTGTTAATTTGTTAGCAGCACTTCTTAAAAACCTTGTGGTTTTTTTCCTTCTATGCTGAGTCAGGAGGCCTCCCTTAAAGGAGCTATGCAAATCTCTGTTTGTCTCTAACAAAACAGAGCTCAACTGAGAAAACTGCTGCTACCAAAAGGCCTTGATTGTCTCTGTTCTTTTCTTTCTAAACCCCCTTTTTAAGATTTTGTTGAGTTTTAAGTGGAAGTTCTTGGGCCCCACTTTTCAGGTGCCATTTTGTTATAAGCAGTTTTCCTGCCAGCTTATTCCCACAACTACACCAGCCCCAAATAACACACAGAGAGACTGGTATTAGATATAAAGCTGTTGGCATGTTACTAGCATTTCTTATTGGCTATCTCTGTCTTAAATATTAACCCATATTTGTATTAATCTAAATGTTTTCACATGGTGTTATCTTAATGGAGAGAGGGTCCAGACCTCTGCTCTCTCAAGTCTCTACATCTTGAATCTCCTACCACATCTCCCAGAATCCTCCTTGTCTCCTCATCCTGACTATCTTGCCTTCCTCTTTGCCAACAGTGCTTTATTCATTAACCAATAAGAGAAACATATTTACAGAATGACATCTCCCATCAGAGCCTTCATCCAGTAGCTGATGGAAACAGAAGCAGATACGCACAGCTAAGTAATGAGCTGCACTCCTGGAATCTAGTTGTTGGCAGGGAGAGGCAAACAGCAAAGGAGTCAAGACTGTGCTGGAGAAATTTACAGAAACAGCTGATCTGACCTAGTGAGAACACACGGACCCCAGTTGTAAAGCTAAGGAACCAGCATTGCACTGAAACCAGCCCTTTGAGTATCGGTGACAGTTAGGAGGCCTGAGCAATCTATGGAACAGAGCTCTAACAGTGGAACCATTATTTATCCCTAGTGCACAAATGGACTTGGGGAGCCCGTTCTCTATGAAGGGATACTATTTCAGCCCAGATACATGGAATAGAGCCTAGGCCCTCCCTCAAATGATGTGACAGACTTTGATGATCCCCCGTGGAAACCCTCACTATCTTTGAGGAGTGGGTGGGGGTAGGGTGGGGGGATTAGAAGAAGGATGGGAGGGAGAGGAAATGGGGGGGGTTGATATGTAAAATAAGATTGTTTCTAAATTTAAAAAAAATGATATACAAAAAAGAATAATACAAAGGAAAAAAGAAAGAAAGGAAGGAAGAAAGGAAGAAACAAAGAAAGAAAGAAAGAAAGAAAGAAAACATACCTTGTAATACGTGATGGTACGTGAAGCATCAAATTCTGTTCCCTGGTGCCATGTGCCCACAGATATAGGAGACTGAAAGGGTTCACACTAATGCTTTCATACCACATAGCCTGATGACCTGTCAGGGAGTGGTCCTTGAAGGGCAAAAGGGTGTCCTGAGGCCCATTAAGGCTAGCACAGGGAGAGACAATGGCAGGCACTTTCTGTGTCCACTGTGCTACAGGGGACCACAATGGATGTGAAAACTTGAGGGTAATAGGCAGAAGTTTGGAAGATGGTTTTCTTCCTGTAAACCACCCTGATCTTGAACAATCTGAGAGGATGCAGGCTATTAAAGGGTGGCAAAGATGGTCTTCTTCATATTTATTTGGCAGAGATTGTGGATTTATTGATTGAAAGATAGTCATGTTTACAATACACTTAGACTGTATGCGATGATTCATAAGAGATCTGATACAGTCTGCATGGATGATTCTCAGAACTTTTGGGAAGGTTCCAAATTTGTTTATTTTTTAGGTATTCTATATGGTAGATATATATTATATATAGTGGTAATTGAAGGGTTTTTTTTAATTCGTTGAGTTGAGTAGATGACTAATGAAGAATACTAGCTCAGATACAGTCTCCAATTTTTAGAAATTAAGTGATGGATTTTCATTCATAAAATAGTGATGGGGGATGTCCTTTTGTATATATGTTTCTCTTATTGATTAATAAGTAAAACACTGGCCAATAGAGGCAGGAAGATAGGTGGGGTTAGGAAATAAGGGGAATTCTGGGAAAGGCAGGGATAGGCTATCAGGAGAGATGCCATGTAGCCACCAAAGTAGAAACAGGTCCAGACATTCTCTGGGAAGCCAAGACCACATGGGGATACTTAGATTAATAGAAATAATAGTTTAATTAAGTCAAAGGTGGCAAATAAGAAGCACTAGACATCAGCCAGCAGTTTTATAATTAATATATCGTCCATGTTTTTATTTGGGGCTGAAAACAGGGCAGTGGGATCCGGCGAGACAAGACACACTAGCAACAAAATCAGGATTAATGTTTAACACATTAGGACACAGTATGTGTCTTGTGGCCGCAACATACCCAAAGCACTGAGCAGGCACTCTGTGTAACTGTATTCCACCCTGAAAGATAGACATTTGTTTTCATAGTTTCTGTGATTTGAGCTCAAGAAGCATCTGGCAATAACAGGAAGAAGAGAAAGAAAAATTCTCCTGACCTGTGGATTGTGACAGGAGTTACTCTATGAATTAAATACACACACACACACACACACACACACACACACACACACACAAATCAAAAAAAAAAGATAGAAAATAAATATTTAAGTTTCATGTTAAACATAAATATGCACAGAGCTGTGGCTCTCCTCATGTACTGTCTAAGGGTTTCAATCTACGCATCCCTTGCTGAGGTCTACAATGTCTTGTTATATCAGCCTTCCTTATGGTGACTCCCCAGTCATTTGCAGGTTTGATTTTTATGTACGTAGAGTAAGAAGTTTTAGAACCTTGCATAAAGCAGTCTCATCACAGAAAACTCTCCAGATTGTTACTATCTTTCCAAACCATGTCTGCCTTATCTATATTTCAGGGGAATTCTTTTAGGGGGAGTAAAAACGGTAACCTATATTGATTTCAACTCTTTCCAAATATTTCTAAAGCAGCTAGTTAAGGTTTTGAAGAAATCAGAGCCTTTTGTTTTTTCTTTTTCATATAATGGACTTCAGCATTTTGCTCACAAATATAGGCAGCAGACCTTGGCCCTACATGCAGTACTTGTAACATTCTCATAATGGAAGTGATATACTCACATAATACTATAGGTTTACCAGATGTCTATGTCATCCACACCCATCGGTACATTAAAATTGTCAGCAGGTCTACTTTATGCCCTTATTAAGTAGACAATTGGTAGACAAACAGCATCTACCACAAGAGACTACTGTGGAGTTTTACTGAGATGTTGCATATATGGCCTCAGCTTACTTCAAGCCTACAATGGGTCCTTCATGATAGCAACAAGAAAAAGATGACACTCATCCTTAAAGACAGTGTATGCTTGTCTCTTAACAAATCCCCACTTAGAGCCCAAATGGTGAGGTCCTAAGGGGATACAGATATGTGTTCTCAGGCCTTGGAGCAGACCCTTCTATTCTTCTCAAGAATGGATTACTGAAACAGCCCCGAAGGCCACTGCTCAGGGTTGGGACTCATGGATTGATTTTGCTATGTTGACACAGCAGGCTGAGCCCTGTCTGGTTTATAAATGGAAGCTATATTATTTTCTGGTTCCATATTAAACTGAGGCAGAAAAATGGTTCTTACAGGATAGCCAAGTTTTCTCTCTTTCAGTTTATTTAGAAGTTAGTGGGCAATACAGAAGAATATAGAGGAGATAAAGAGCAAATAGTTTCTATTCCTGATTTTGTATTTAGCCATCCCAAGGTGTCATCACATTGAGAAAATGATGGTTAATGAACGGTGTGGTGGTTTCCTGTATAAGACCAAATCTAGGCTGGGGGTGCAGTTTCCTGTGGTTCTCATTTCCAAATTCAAGACTTTGCTGTTCTTTTCCTCCACAAGCAGTTATTTGTTGGTAATGGATTTCTGTAAGCCAAATTGTATCTTCCCTTAAGGGTCATTTTGGCTATGTATCTACAATACCTTTTTTCAGAAGGTATTATTGACAAAGAAGATACAAAGACAGAGTCTCTCTTGTTCTGGGCAATTGAGTGAACACTTGGCCAAGTTTATTTTGTGCAGGCATTCCATTGAAGCAGTATTCTTGATTTGTATTTAGACTGCAATAAAAATAAATGTGGGAAGTCTCGCTTTTTATGAAGGCCATGGCTCTCAGGACCTCAGGGCTTTTCAGGATTCTGTGTGTGATCTGTGAATTCTGGTGACTTTATCTGTGTGTGATCACTTGGAATAAGGTCATTATTTACAGTTGCCTTATTGTCCCATTTAGAAAACAAAACTGGCACTTTGTGGTCGAACCTATCCTGTTGTTTTAAGAGCTTGGCCTATTCCTGGAGTGGAGTACTTTCCTTTTGCTTGTATGTGACCTTGAAGTACACAGGCCTCATCCAAATATCCTTCATACTTTAGTCTTTTCCCCAAGATAGTATTGGACTTAATATTTATTTTGGGTATTTTCTGTGGTGAACATACAATGTTCCCATAGCCACAAGTCTGTTTATATTTTCTCTTTTCATAGAAGGTTTGCTATGGCTATGTCTTGGATGTGAAATTTTCTCACCAGATTCATGTCTTGTGCCCTGTTGTCAGTTGGTGGCACCGACTTTAACATTTGTACAACCTTTGGTGTACATTTGTAAGCTGTGGTGCAATTAATTCAGAGGTGAAAACTGAGGAGCTTCAGAGGTGCTCATCTTGTATAAACTAGTACTGCTGTTCATCATGTATGACCTGGAACCCTGAAGACCTGAATTCAGTGTACAGAACCCATGGTATGCAGCTTACCACTGTCTGTAATTCTAGTTCACATCTAGCCTTTTTGGACACCCATGTACATAATCCATTAGTGAGCATGCAGACATATTAAAGTGAAAATAATAAAAATTAAAATAACTAAGTTATTATTCCTATGGAATTTTAAAAATGCATGAAACACAAAATTAAAACTATGGAGTTAGAGAATCAAAGACAGTGTTAGAAACACCCCCAGTAAAGTGAGAATTTTACTATGAGCATAATAAAAGCAGTATTCTTCGTTTTTCCTAACACCTACAATTTGAAGAAAAGTTAGTTTAAAATAAATTGGTATACTTAGAAAAATAATATGTAAAGTATATGTAAAACAAAAGGATTTATAAAGGAAGGAGTGAATTTTACGAATATTTTATAATGTTGAACAATCAATATCAACTTACTTTGTGTGTTAAATGAAGCAAATCTGATAAAGAAGTAAAGTTACAGTTATTAAAAAATAACTTCTAATGACAGAATAGCATATGCTTCAAAATATAGAGTATCAATGGACTGCATTGTATAGAGAAAAACTCTAAATTTCAAATTGACTCAAGAAGAATAGATAATCATATTCAATAAATTACCATGAAGAAAAATATGGTCAAAGATATTTCCTTTCAGAGAACATTTTATAAACATTTATCTTTAAGATGGTGGGTTAGAATGACCTCATTTCACATATTTCCTCAGCTATTATAAAAAATTACCGGAAAAAAAATAATAGAAAAAAAGTGAAATTCCTTTTTACTGTAAGTTGTTGATGAAGCATCTGGTGCTTCAGTCTGTGAACTGCATAACTACCATGAAGGCTGTCTCTGGAAGGACATGAAGATGGCCTGAGGTCTGTCTAGTGCCTCTGGCTCTGTGGACAAGAGGAGGAGAAATGTCACAGATGTGGTTGTATGCTCCCTCACAAGGCAGAAGACAGAGCCAATGACCTGCTGACCAGAGCTCCTAGACTGATCTTGGCATACTGGGAGAAGGAAAGACACTTGTTTGTGTGGTTCAAATCCAGCTTTCTTCCTTTCCACATGTTCTGAACAAAGCTGCTTGATAATTTATAGTCAAACAGAAAGCTTAAGTTCTAAAGTAACACCCCCCCCCCCCCCGCCAAGTTTAAGTGTTGTTGTGTCATTAATGATCTACTATAAGAAGGAAAACGATACAAACAAATGTGTCCGGTACACAATACTTTCTATGGCACGAAACTGGTCCTTTTGCAAAATGGTGAGGGTGCTATGAAATATTATATTAAGAGTAAAATAGAATTTAATTGCTTTCACAAATTTTAAAGGATCCATGCACGCTTATAGGTGAAAAACTATGGAAAGAAATGCTACTTTGCGAGAAAGGTGCCTGGATAAAATCTGATTTGAGAGAACTTTGTTTTGTTTTCTGAATAAAAGAAAAGAAAAAGTTTTATGTAAAGAGCATACTGTGTTAAAGTTACACTGAACCCAACACAATCAGGCAAAAAGTTGAAATCCTTTCTCGTAGGAAAAGCATCAAGGCAATCTTATTAGATCCACGAGTTCACAAAATGCTGCAGTCAACTGCTTCAAGAGAAGGAAAATAACAGAAATCCAAACTTTTCTTCTCAGTAAAACCATTGCTGACCTTTTAGGAGCTGTTACAACTGCCAGCATGCACAATGATTGCTTTCCAGTTTGCTCTTACAGTACACTGGCTAGAAGGGAGCGGGCATGGAGACAGGCATTCTAACAGCAAGGAGGGGCCAATGCAATAATGTCCATGATGGAGAGAAAAGTGACTAGATCTGTTCAGTTCTTACACTTAAATAATTTGACCCCAAAAATTCAGCTTATGGAAGTTTTTCCACTTTAAAAATACACAAAAATCTAGTATTATAATTACAAATGCTTTGTGTAATATTTTGCTTGAAGAAAATCTTTGGAAGCCAACTTTTCATTAGTAGGGGTGTAACTAAGTATACCATTAATATTAAAATAAGTAATAGAAGAACAATTTAAAATAAATTAAATAAATGTACGAATAAAGCTGTTATCTACTCCTATCTATTACATCTACCTTATACCTTACCCTAAATTCCTTCCACAGTCCATGCAAACCTCCCTTCTCCATGATGACGCCTTTCATTGCCTTTATAAACACAGATATATTCTTGGCAAAATTAAACAAATACATAAAATAAAATCATACTTCTCAAGTGTCCCCAAGCTTCAAGTGAATAAACTCATTGTAGTTAAAGTATTAATATCTTATAAATTATTTTGTTAACTCCTTGGACTTTTTTTTACTGCTCCAGAGAAGACAACACAAAGGCCAGAAAATGGACGTTTGAATTACAAAGAGTCGGTGTTGGCTAGCTCGTTGATAAACTAGTTTGTGGGATTCAGGTGGGAGTACAGAAATGAATGTTTGTATGAAATGAGCTTTTGTATTGTTCCCTGCATCTGCAGTCTGCATAGTTATAACCCTGTCTTTGCTCAGGAAACACATTTGGAGCCCCACCCTCTCTCTCTCTCTCTCTCTCTCTCACACACACACACACACACACACACACACACACACACACACACACACACTTTGGAGTTCTGTGAATTGTTCTTTGTCCCCCATGAGGTTCATCATACTGAGACCCTGTGTCTCCTCTAACTCACCAGTATGCTGTATCACATTCTACAAACGGCTTTGGAATTCAAAGTAAGATTTAAAAAAAAATCAATATTTTTTATATTTATTTCTTATTTCTTCTTATTTTACATATTGATCCCAGTTCTCTTTCCCTCCCTCCCATGACCCCAACCCCCCTCCCATTCCCATTCCCATTCCCCTCCACTCCACAGGGAGGGAGGTGCCTTCCAGGAGGGATCATAACAATCTGTCATTTGGAGTAGGGTCTAGGCCCTCCCTCCTTCCTCTAGGTTAACGGAGTAACCCTGCAAGGGGAATGTGCTCCTAAAGTCCTTTTTTACACCAGGAATACATCCTGGCTCCACTGTCTGAGGTCCCTTAGACTGCCCAGGCCTTCTCACTGAGACCCACATACAGGGGGTCTGAGTCAGTCCCATGCTGGTTTCTCAGCTATCAGTCTGGGGGTCCATGAGCTCCCCCTTGTTCAGGTCAGTTGTCCCTGAGGGTTTCTGTAGCCAGGTTTTGACCCCCTTTCTTATAACTCGTCCCTCTATGTATTTGGATTTCAGTTTGGCTCAGTGTTTATCTGTGGGTGTCTGCTTCTGTTTCCATCAGCTACTAGATGAGGGCCCTATGATGGTGGATAAGTTATTCATCAATCTCATTATCAGGGAATGGCATTTAAGGTAGCCTTTCCACTGTTGCTCAGATTGATTGTTACTTGGAGTCATCCTTGTAGGTCTCTGAACATTTATATAGAGTCAGTTTTCTCTCCAAGCCTATAATGGCTTCTTCTATTGTGGTATCTCTCTTTTGTTCTTGTCTATTCATCCTAGACTCAATCTTCCTGGTTCTACATGTTCTCCTCTCCTCCCCTTCTATTTTTCCTAACTCCCTCTCTACTCACTGCCCTCACCACTCCCAATATGAGCAAGAGATCTTGTTCCTTTCCCCTTCTGTGGGGGACCTTGTATGAACTTTTATGTTCCTTCTTGTGGTCTAGTTTCTCTGGCAGTGTGAAATATAGGCTGGTGATTCTTTGCTGTATGTCTAAAATCTATATATGAAGGTGAAAAATTCAATATTTTATATACAAATCATAAGTTTCCTCCTTACCATAGCAAAGAACATCACAGGATTTTCTAGAATCCTTATCTCAGTTTAAGATTCACTGGTTAAAAAAAAGCAAGCAACAGTCAGGGAAACTTTACTCAAGTCCTTCTAGGTACATCCCCTTCAAGTTCCTCTCTCACATTTTAGTTGACTCAGTTTCTGAAACACCTGAGTTTTTCTTTCTCTACACAGTCTTCCTTTACCTACTTGAAAACAGAGATAACATTCAGAAAGAATGAATATTTAGGGAGTTCATCTAATGGATTGATAATAGGATATTTTACTAAAACCATAGTCACCCCTTGGGTTGGTGGCCACACATTTCAGTGATGGCATATTATGAACATATTGTTTTGACTTGTTGTAATCAAGAACATCTATTGCCCTGAATTCTCTTCCATACATTGATGTTTTGTAGATACAAATTTCATTCATCCTTCTTCTAAAATGAAGACCATTAATCTGACTCAGAGTTAGGAAATAAGGAATCCACAGCTCCTTAGTGCCCACAATGAGATATCTCCGAATTAAGATCACTTGCCACTACAGATACAGATCTAGGGAGAAATCATCTCAGTGTTCCAAGACTCCTTGTCTTGGACACAGTCATTCCTATCCTAGATTAGCATCTGTATTGATTCTTACTCCTGCTTGAAAGTTCTCATCACCTCTTTGCTCTGACTATCACCTCCAGTAGCAAATTAACCTCTTCTACTCTTAAGATTTTGGATGCTATCTTAAACCCATAGTTTATTAGGGAATATTGCTCTGGCTTGTAATATTTCTCTGCCTTTTCTCCTGTTACTTTTGTTTTTGATCTCAGAATATCTCTTTTACTTTCCTATATTGTGTGTGTGTGTGTGTGTTTGTGTGTGTGTGTGTTTCCCACTAATACCTAAACCAAGTAGACTCCTTTGAAGGGAAACCAGGTGGTTATGCACTCAGAGTAACATGTACCATATGCTGTTTCTCTACTAGACTTTAATCAACACAACATGTCCAACACATCCTCATACATCCTTATGCCCCTTATTTGAATTCTAGAATTTCAGAATTATCTGACTTGTTGAATTCCTTATCCAGGGTGATGACATGTGGCTGATGCTTTCAGAGGGGTCAGAAGAATTGTACAACTGTACTTCTTCATTAATATTGGATCTCCTTATCCTTATGATTTCCCAATTTAGTGTGTGTGTGTGTGTGTGTGTGTGTGTGTGTGTGTGTGTGTGTGTTATATTGGCCAGAAGACAACTTCTAGGAATCAGCTTTTTTCCTTCTTCCATAGATTCTAGGCATTTAACTTGGGTCATCAGAATTTTAAGGCAAGTACTTTTTATTGCTGGGTCATCTTGTTATACAGCACATAGATTTTTGAAGTGATACCAGCAAATGTAAGAACTGGTGGCTGGGCAGTTTGGTGTGAACACTATCTTTCCTAATATGAATGTGAGCATTTATAAAAAACAACAGGCCAGGTGACATCATGATGTTTCCTTCTGTATAATCCTGGCTTCTTACAGGGTATACTAGAGATTTATTCTGTTCAATCCATCTTGCAAAGGAAGGTGGCACTTTAAAATTACTTTTGCAGTGGACGAAACACTAACTTATCCTGAATTCAAATCAGTTTTTTTAAAACATACTTGTTAACTAATTGATTCTCAACTGACAATTTTTTTTTAAAAAATAAGTGAAACTTAAAAGTTCCTGTTAACCATAGTGAAGCAGATACAATCTATATCTTGAGAGACCTAAGCAGATTCCTGATTTTTATAAAATAAAGAAGGAAGGACGAAAGAAGGAAGGATGGTAAGAAGGAATGACAGACAGACAGAAAGGAAGGAAGGAAGGAAAGAAGGAAGAAAGAAAGAAGTGATCATTAACAATATCCAAATAGCACTTTTGGAGTATTATATTTTAAATTTTTACTTCTATTATTTAAGAGATCAGTAGTTATGCAAAATATAATAATAGCTATTTCTGTAGCTGCATTCATGATTTTTTTTACAGGATTTTACACACATTATTTGTCAGCTATCAGCTAGTTTGCAGAAGGCACTGACCTTTCAATGTCATCATGAAACAAGGTCATTTTTGTTGTTGCATGACGTCATCCATGGCTGAATCTAGATCTCTATTTTGAAGAGAAGGTGGCAATCTCCTTGGGTTTGAAATTTTTGAGTATTTCTTTTGGTGGGAAATTTGATAAAAATCAGATTAAAATGAGATACATAAGAATGAACTCTGCCCAGCCTTGGTTGGAGTCTGTTTGGTAATTTTCACAAGTGGTTCTTATTGCCAGAGAATAGTTTGAAAATGTAGAAAGATGAGACTTACAATCCTCTCTTGAAGATGACACTCCACAGAGCTTTAAATCACACCTTTGTGAAAGACTATTATTTATTGAAATAATTGTAGAAGTTGACAATTTTTCCCCCCTGAGAAAGTCTCCTTTAAGCCTTATTTATAATAGGAGCAGTCAGAGAAAAAGGTCTCCATTGACCTAGATTCTCTCTTTTTCTGTATGCCAGTAATTCAAAGGATCCAAATTTATGCATCTGACACCATCTCATCACAAATAACAATATTCCTGAATACATAGTGCAGCACTTTTCAAGAAGTGCAAATTATTCTACACATATTTTCTCATTAATCCTTCCATGCTATTATCCCCACATTTCAGGCCTGTGGAAATTGAGACTGAGAGAGGTGGAGTTACTTATAGTAAAACTCATGCCATGGTAAGGAAAGAACTTAAAAATAAATTCACAGAGTGCCATTTGTACTGGATGACAGTTCTGTCTTCCTACCAGCACTACTGAAATATTTTCCTGTGTAAATACAGTATGCCTTTCACAGCTAAGAATATATTGTAGGACAATTAAACATCTGCCTAATTAATCTATTCTACCAGGTCTGATCTATGAAACACAAATTCATTTGCAAGAAAGAAAGCTCCTTCCATTACTACTGCATGGAACTTGAATGTAGCATCATGGCCTGCCATCATTCTCATTGGCTTAGGCTTTGATCATTTGCTTTGCCAAGGGCAAGATTTATATGCATGCACCATTTTTATTCCAATAATGAATGCATTACTTTCCCTCAAGTGTACTGTGAAAAATTACTATGAAGTCATTATTCTGGCTCAGCTGGTCAGGATGAGGATAGGGATGAGGAAATCGTTCTTTTAAGTTTAAATTTTTAAAGATCTACCTGTCTATATCTTTTCCCTCACAAATGTAGGGGAAACACACTCAGGACATCTAAGGAAAAGCCTAGTCTCCAGAAGAGAACCAGTCTCCATTTAGAGAGTCCAAAATATATATTTCCATGACTCCTTTGCAGCTAGGTTCTGTTCCTTGGATATATTTGCATGGAATCCAGACATCAGTAATGAGGCAGAGAATATTTTCTCACAGCTAAATATGCTAATATATAAATGTTTTAGTTTTGAGGGCTCACAGTGGTTCAACATGACATTCAGAGAACAACCGATGGTGTAATTATTATGAGGAAGCATTTGTTATTATGAGGAAACATTTGTGGCTATAGTGCTAGATGGCTAAAAGTTAGCTGCTGCCTGCTTTTTTATTTCCTGCACATTGATATGACCTTGAAACTAAAAGTTAAAGAGCGGTTCAGCAATGTTCATTCTTTCAGCCATTCCAAAGATTCTGGGAACACACCCTGCCTGTAACAGAATCACTTTATGTTGACTGTACTTGTGATGGCTGGTGATATTAGTGAAGACACAGTCTATTTCCCACTCTTAAGAGTACAGGAAGAGATATTGAGAGCAGCATAGAGTTGAAGTGCTGAAATCAAATATTCTTTTTGTCAATTAGTAAGTGAAACCGTTTCCATTTTATCGTCTTAATAATGAATCTTTTAAAACCAGCTTTGCAGGAGTTTTGTGACTACTGTAAGTAATTATGTGTATGAAGTGTTGAATTAATTAGGTTGGTATTATTTGACTTTAATAACAATGTGCTTTAATGTCTCTTAATAAAACTGGCTTAAATAAGGAAGGAATTTGTCTTTGGTAAGAACTAGGAGTTTCAACACAAGAGCACCTCATGGAATGATACAATCTTGGTTCAATGAGGTCATAACAGTTCAGTGAAGTAAACAGTCTAGTGGCTGTATGTGCAAATAATATTTTATTTGAACATTAGTCCTTCCATTCTCATGACATTTGCACTGTAATGACTGAATTGAATAGTTGCCATAAGAACTGCAGACCATCAGGTTGCCAAGCTAAACTACTCACTCTCTGACCCTTTGCGGCATACATTTCAGAACTCACTTTTAAGCAATGACCCTACTACCATTCCCTCCTACCCTCAGGAATAGTTTTGTCCTAAATACAGATACTTCTATGTCCATGGGACTCTGAAATCAGCCAACAAGACTACAGAATTCCCCCTTTATGATAGAATAGGAATGATATGAGATTAATCTGAATTATGACACATGGCTACCACTGGGTTAATAACGGTAGTTTAGAGCTCTACAAAGAATGAAATAGTTTATTGAGGATGTTACATGTCTTTCATTGCATCAGTTGGGAGGTAGAGGCTGGCAGATCTCTGTGAGTACAAAGCCTAGTCGACATACTGAGACCCTGTCAAGATGTGGGCATGGATAATACTAAAAAGAATGAATTGTCATACATTAAAGAAGGTCATGCTTTTTACCCAGCAGCTAGTGAGAGATGCCCATCTATATATGTGATGTTCTTACGAGAGAACAAAATTTACCTTGTTTGTTGTGTAAACTGCCCAAACCTAGCATAACACAAAGTACCTGAGAGCAAGGTAGATGCCTCCCAATGGCTAACTTCTTTGCCAAAAAGTGTTGGGATCTACTTAGAAGTAGGAGTTGGACATAGCATTTACTGTAGTTCAAACTAAGACTACCCTGTGACCAACACTTCATTTTAACTTCTATTTCCATACTTCAAGCGCCATTCTCATCATTAGATGAAATCCTATACCTAGGTCTGAGTTGTGCTTGGCTAACATCGGCAAAGCCGTCTATTAAGTCTTCAATACAAAAGGAAAACAAAAAACAAATGCATGTATTTATCTAATGCCTCAGAGATTTCACATTGCATCTCACACTAACAGGAAACTTGATGAAATATTCCAAGAGAGAGCACATTCATGTCCTAAGACTAGAGTGACTGACTTTTCAGTAGAAACTCATCCCTGAAGAATCTTAAGGTCACCCTGTGGTGGAGACTTTGTACTTCCATAGAACATTCTTTTTCACTCATTCCTTAATCTCATATCATCAACTGTTTACCTGTACCAGCTATCGAGCTTAGTAGACTCTGATCTTATAGTGTCTATGTTCAAATGGGCATAGGGGAACTGCTAGGAACCATGTGAATGTGAACAACTGATATCAGGAAGCAACTCAGAGCCATGAACACCAAGTAGTAAAGATGATCAAAATGACTTCAGGGTGACATCATCTCAATCTCAAGAGGACAAGCAGACTCCTGTGACAGGAAATGTTAGATCTTAAGGTGTGAATTTTAAGTATAGAAGAGCAGCATCATTGTGTGTGTGTGTGTGTGTGTTGCCTGATTTTTAAGTTTCCTTGATGAGCTCACAATTTCATTTTCTTTATATAGCGTTTTCTCTGTGCAGGATTTTCCACGAGGTCTCTCTTTTTTTTTTTTTTTTTTTAGAAAATACAGTGTATTAGAAAAGGAGAGACTTAGGAGAATTTTTTAAGTAGTCTCAAGTTCCAGAATTTCATTTCTTTGTCTTCTAAAGTTGCAAACTCCTTTTCAGCCATTATAAAAGTTAAGCTCTTATTCTCTAATTTTAGTACTTTAGGCAATAAAAATGGAAGCATCCAGATACTGGTAGCGACATTTTTGTATGCCAGTCAAATCACATGAAGTTCAGAAACAGCATTTTCTTGTAGCTGAAGCTTCAGAGAAGAGGAGTAAAGCCCTTTGAGAGGTGACTGCTGGGATTCTAACCAGTGTGTGGCTTCCTCCTCTTCCCAAGGTTATGATATCTCCTGTTCTATCCATCCCTTGGTCCAAATTACCTGATGCTGCTACTGTTCAGTAAACCCTGCCACCTTCCTAGCTGGTGTCTTTCCCTCATAAGATGAGCTTTATTCTTGTTTCCTACTCCTGTATCCCCAAAACATTGTTTCTCCAATTCAACGTGTTTGCAAAGCAGCTTATAAACATTTAGATATTTGACACTTGTGTTAATGTGACACTTGAAAAAGAAACAGGGATTAATTCGGGAAGCATGAAAGCAATATGTGAAAGTATAATCCTTCCTCCAGGCAAAACTGACCCAACTGATGATAGCCATGGTGGGCTTGCAGGGATTCTATTAAAGTCGGGTTATTTTTCCTGTATCTGGTCAACATGGTGGTGAGGAAAATGATTAATTAAATTCACTCTATGATTCACTGTTCTACTGTAGGAAGCACAGTCAACACGTTTTCTAGCATACCCTCAGAGACAAACCCTGAAAATAACACTTGGAAGTTTATTTTGAGTTCATATATATGAATATTCTAAGACAGAAGTAAATAAGTTAAAAATGTTTGAGTAATAACATGATTATTTAAAAAGCAAGATTGTTACTAAGACACTTTTAAATTGTTTTTTATTTATATTTATGTGTTTATTTTGTCTGCATGAATTATCTGTTTAACCACATGCGTGCAGTTCCCGCAGAGACCAGATGAGGGCGTTGGATCCCTTGGGACTGAATTTGTAGTTTTAAGCTGCCATAAGGTGCTGGGGAATAAACCCTGGGTCCTCCAGCCTTTGTTTTAAATTTCTAGTCATCTGCTCAGGCCCTATACTAATATGTTTTCCATGCTTACAATAAACAGAGTACCGCCAGAAACAGTAACAAGCAGATAGAAAAATCATTTTGAAATTCTGAACCTAGACTATAAGCACAACTATTCTTTCTGGCTTACTATGATAGTCTCTATCTAGACAGAGGGATAAGAACAGGCAGAACAGAAGTTTGACAAGTCTCTTCTCATTCTGAAGACCAGAAATTTGAAATTTCGTTGAGACTGTAACTAACTCCCCTGAAGTCTAACTCCCCTGAAGTCTCACCTCCACACACTTATTTCCTAATGCAGGTGTGCATGGCTCCAGGCAATATTCATTACACGTACTTTGTCCTATATTCGTATCATTCATGAGGCCTTCCACCTCTTCACCACAGTAATTTACTGATTGAATGAGATAATGACAGTATTTATAACAAACCAAATAGGATGACTGAATTAACCTTTCAACTTATGATCCTAGTTATTACTCTCGCTCTCTGAGTTTCAGGCTGGACTGAATTGGATAGCTTTGCTCCCCAAGGTCAGAGAGTGACTCAGTTAGGCTTTGTAAGTTATACCATCCTTTTTGCTGCTTCTTGACCTTGTCCCACAGTGCACATCTGTCATGGGCAATGGTGACCCAGTGTCATGTTTGTGTTCTCATAAAATATTAACCCCCAAAGAAAAACAGATTGTATATTTAGTTAAGTGACCATGGATGTACATACCAAAGAAATTCTACTTGCTTTTAACACAGGAATTTTGGGAAGCAAGGCCCCAAGGCTTGTAGCACTTGCTTCCTGCAACTGAGTGAGCAGTGCCTACTTTGACGAGTTGGCCTTTGATGCAGGAAAGCTTTACTGGTATTTGTGACTGTCCTCCATCTCATGACCTAGTGTCTGAAATTTTGGACAATGATTATGATTTACCAACCATAAGTGGTTGGAATTGCCTCTAAAGACCATTTATTTGGTTTAATTCTCTTTTCCTTTTTTCTCCTCCCCTCCTTCTTCTTTTCCTCATCTTTCCCCTTTTCTTCTTCCTTTTCTGTCTTCCTCTCCCCCCTCCAGTGTTCCCACTACTCTTTTTCATCTCCTCCTCTTCTCCTTTTCTTGTATATGTGTGTACAGTATGTGCACTTGTTAACTTGATTTGGTTTCTATTGCTGTGAAGAGACACCATAACCAAGGCAACTCTCATAAAGAAAGCATTTAATTGGGGTGTTTAACTTAACAGTTTCAGAGGTTCAGTCCATTGCCATCATGACAGGGAACATGCAAGCATGTAGGTAGACATGACGCTGTAGCTGAGAGTACTACACCTTGAGCAGAAAACAACAGAAGTCAACTGTCACACTGAGGGAAACTTGAGAAAAAGAGATCACAAAGCCTGCCCCCACTGTGACACACTTCGCCTTACAAGGTCACAACTCTGAATAGTGCCATTCATTTTGGAGGCCATTTTCTTTCAAAATGCCACACATGTGCATGTATGTATTCACGTATGTGCACACAATTGTGAATGTGGTTTCACATCAGCACCCATTAAGTGTCTTTATTAATTGACATGTTTTATTTTTATTTTATTTATTAAGGCAGTGTATTCCACTGAACCTGGAGCATAGAGTTTTTTGCTAGCCCCCTTGCTTCAGGAACTCTTTGTCTCTACTTCCTGAGTGCTGGGATTATTGGCGGTTCCTCTGCCTATCATGCTTGTGAGTCCAAAGATCTGAATTCTGAGCCTCCCATTTGTTTGACAATCACTTTAACCAATGAACAAGGCATTTGCAAGTCTCTCTCTTTACGTTAAAATAATGCTTCTTTATTATAAATGCAATTTTCTAAGCAGATGTCATCTTTGCACCTCAAGTACTCTTGCATTCAAGATGGGGTAATTTTTATTATTGATTATAACTTTATTATTTTACATTTCCACATGACTTCTCGATGGTGTCATAAAGGGAACCCATTAGCTAGCTGAAGTCACCTCTTCCCTGCCCTAGTCCTGTCCTTGGATGGGGGGGCAGGGCATCTACTTGAACATCATCAACCACAATTGAGGGCAAAAACAGCAATGAGAAGAAGTAAGAAAGGGATAGCAGCATTGTGATGTCTGTCTGTCCACCCTTCATGATGCATGAGATACATTTCTATGCCATCTGACTTGCCCTGTTCTCTGAACCTGAATCTGCTTGTTGCTCAGGAAACATAATGAAAAAAGTTTAAGGCCAATAGGCTTGGAAAATGGTAGAGCCAGGACTCTTTTCCTATCAAATGCAGTGTGACCATAGTGGTTTCTACACATTCATGCAGAAGAACTTCATCAGGAGATTATGTATTGTGGCTGGAGAGGTGGCTCACCTATTAACAGTGCTTGGTTAACAATCGTGAGGACAAGAATTTAGATCCCAGCATCTACATAATAGGCAAAGTGACCTGAAAAGCATGCAACTCCAGCTCTAATAGATTTGATATCTTCTGGCTTTTTTTATGTATGTACCACACACACACATACACATTCACATGTATGTGGACACATACATATGTGCATAACAATAAATAAAATACATTCTCAAAGTCTAACTATTAAGCCTCCAAATCATCATAAAGCCTATTACTAAAATTAATATATGCATATCTAATTTGGACATAATATGCCTGTGGAGTGCTAATATGTGTGCATGTGTTAGTGTGTGTGTGCACGTGTATGTGTGTGTGTGCTTATTTATAAATAATTATCTTACATAGTCTTATTTCTATGGAAAAAATTATATTAACTCTCTGGACACTAAATACCCTTTACTGTATCAGTGGTGATAACACCTTCCTGGGGATAATGTGACAGTCTTCACAGTGGTTAGAGGAACACAGAGGACATAATCATGCAAGGGAAATGACTGCTTTTTTAGTAACAGAAAGCATCTCTGTCACCTACCAGGGTTAAGGTTAGTGAATGGATGCACTCGTATCAGGGCTTTCACATTTGCTGTCCTTCACCATGATTCCGCATGCTCCCTGCCATGGGTGGGAAGTATGCGGCATGAGCCTCTCTTATAAGCTCCTGTGTGTTTTAACTCTGAAAGAGCTTCAGCAGCTCTTTGCCCTCTTTACCATTCACTGCTCAAGTCACTTCAGAATCCTTACACAGCTCAGTGAGCCTCTGATACAAAGGAAACAACTTTGCATCACAGTTGAAACCTGTTTGTCAAGCCTCTGTAGCCATCTGAAATGGAGGGCCAAAAGTCTATTGTCTCATATGGACTCACAGAACTGCCTCTGAAAGTGTGATTTGCCCTTGCTACTTGTGTTAGCTTGGGCCTATTGCTTACTGTGACAATTTATGCTACTCAGAGAGAATATTCAATTTATATTAACTATGCACTATGTTGGGATGACACTTCATTCATTTGGCCTTGACTTAGTCATGTACATTTGTATTTCATGCCTGTTCTCTAGGCCAGAATGAAATAAAAACAACAGCATTGAGATTTGACCTAATTTATTTGGCTAGATGTGGCACCTCGAGATAAAGCCAGAGTGAAAAATTTTCACTGATATTATTAATGATTCTTTCAAATTATGCTCTTCCTTTTAACAGCTGAGTTGCTCTCTTAAGCAGTATTTCTTGAAAATGTATTTCCATGCATATTTATAAATTATGTCTCCCTGAAATATTTTCTTCTTGTTATTTTTCTTATAATCTTGAGTCAGTTTTGTTTTACCCTCTGGTGTGGACTGCTTTGGTAGAATCATTACTGGTAAATTCAGCATGGAAGACAACCTAGGAAAAATAGGAAGTATTGTATACTGAAGTCAAATTTGAAAACTGGATATTTAAAAATGTGTGATGTATTTTGAAATTTGTGATTTTGTGAAGACAAGAAGCTTTGGTGAGGTTGTAAAATTACCTGCTTAGAAATCATTATTTTCCATAAAGCTTCTAGTAAATAGTTGTTGAACACTATAATTAGATATTTAAGACAACAAAGTTTAATTAACAGTAGACTTTTGAGTTTATATGTATGAAACAAAAAACATTTACTATGTTTTAGTGTTTATATTCCTACCCTGTGCTGTTAACTAATGCATTGAAATCCTAGCTCCCAAGGTGGTGAAGGGTGGAGATGGAAGCTCCCTATCAATGTGTAAGGATATGTACCCCTGTAGAGAGGACCAAGAAATCTCTCACTCTTACCAGCTGAACACACAATAAATAGTCCCATCCTTCAAACCTGGAGGCTGGGTCTTCCCAAAGCAATTTACTAGTGTCTTGGCTTTCCCTGAATCTCAAAGACTGGGAACTTATTTTCTGTTGTTTAGGAGATACCTTAGTTGGACTGAGAGTAGCAGCATGGCACAAAGAATGATAATTAGATCAAAGAATGTTTTATTTATTTGGAGTCTATCTGACTTAATAAAAATCTCAGTATTTAAAGAACTTCATTGGGATGCTTAATAGAACTCTTGAAATAGTATTCACAATAATTCTAGGAATAGTTGAGCCTGAATAAATTTTGTAAGTATATATAATTATATTTGAAAAACATTGATTTTGAAAAACTATGTTTTTATTTTTTGTTCAAATTAGGGTCATTTCTGGGATGTGTAGAGAAACAATGAAGAATTTAAAAAGAAAGAAAAATAGGAGAAATGCAAACTAAACTTTAGTTAGGTATCTAAGGAAGGATGCTGGAAGAGAAGGGCATAATATATATTTGAGAGTTGGGTTTGGGTGATATCAACGAAGTTTTAAGTATCAAAGGCAGAGAAATCTCAGAGCACTTTCCAAGAACAGTATTTTTTTAATCTAGAGGAAAAGAGCTATGGCGAAGGAGATAATGAATTAGAGTTTATGGAATAATCACGATTGACATCTTTGGCTTAAGAGACACATCTGTGTGTCTTATATGACTGAGGCTGGTGAAGAGGACAGGGGCAGGGCCCCCAAACGGTCCTACTGCAAGTGATGTCTAGCAGCCATGCTTGTACAGCCCGGCAGGTTTGCCTTTCAGAGAAAACAAGGAGAGTAGCACAGCATGTACGTTAGCCCCTGGGCACAAGAGCTGCACACTGGGTCTCTTGCAGGGCTTCCCAACAGGTAATCAGCTTATGCCTCAGATGACTCCATTTGACACAAAGCACATCTCTAGGTTGAGCTGCAGTATACTCTGCACTGGCATCTTCTTTAAAAACTTGTTCCTCAATGGCAGTTTCCTTGGTGATGGCAACTACTGTTCAAGGCTTTCATTTTCTCCTCATTGTTGAAAAATCTGGTTTTGTCTGTGAATGTATTATTCCTGGTCCAGTAAAACCTTACAGAGGTGTCCCTCCTGGGGTGTGTCCAAACACTTGTCCACCACAATTGGCTGCTTCTCTCATGTGTAATTAACAGGCAAGCCTTCCAGGAACTATCAGACTGAAGCACATCTGCATGCTGTAGTCCCATTTGATTTCTACTACCATGAGAGTTAATTATGAATAACCTGATGATTTGGGGACATATTGTTAAACTGCTAGAGATTGCCTTCACTTTCTTTTATGCAGCCTATGTTATATGTGCATAGGTAGGTATAAATGCATACATAAATCTTTACATTTGTGTATGTACATATATAGAACATAGACCTTATTAAGAAAAGTGAGTGACTGTGTACACACACATTATTTAGGTATAAAAGATTTTTATAGAGTGTCTGTTTTCTAAGTTTACTTTTCACAAGAATCTATGTCTTCTATCTTTGTATTCAGAGCCCTTGTTTATAGTAGTCATTCCTTTAGTAGTGAAAAATGTAATTGAGGGGTTTTGTTGAAGTCTGATTATTTGAAGACTACTTTCTAACTGAAGGACATCAGCAGTGGCATGTAGAGCCTAACATCCATTGTAGGATAGAAATGTCCTTCTTGTATGCTGTGAATATATATTTCCCTTATTGGTTGGTGAATATAGCTGTTTTGGCCAATGGATACATAGGATATAGTCAGACAGGAAGTATAGGCAATACCAGCCTGGGAGAAGATGGGGAAGAGGACCGAGGAAGTGATTCTCGAGGGAGAAGCCATGTAGCTGCCAAGGAAGAAAGGGGCATGCATGGGCATCATCGGTGATCCAAGATCACAATCACGTGAAGATACACAGATTAATAGAAATAGGTTAATAATTAAGAGAGAGCTAGCCAATAAGAAGCCTGAGCCATCAGCCAAAGAGTTTATAATTAATATAAGCCTCTGTGTGTTTATTTGGGACTGAAGGCCAGTGGGACCAGACTGGACAGAAACTTCCATTCATAATTGTATATTTTATTTAACAAATTTTTGATGGTTAAGACTATCAAAGGATTAAGCTAGATTATTTTCCATGGTTTCTCAGAAAAGACCTTAAAAATATAAGAAACACGGGATAATAAAGCAGATAACTGTTAACTTGGACCATGGTGGTATTTCCAGGAGTCACAAGTTAATGCTCTAAAACAAAGTTGTAAGGATAGGATTTTCCTGAAGACAGCTAAAAGACATAGTAATTGCTTCTACTATGTGAGGTAAATATTAGAAAACACTGTTAGATGTCTCAGGAAACTAAAATACGGGTTGATCTAAGAGTCAGGTAATGGATTACCTGTGCTGAAGATGGGAGGGTGATACCAGAATTACTGAGGATAAAATGCAAAAATTGCAAGCTAACTGTATGATACTTTTATCAGGGCAAAATATAGAATTATCTGTGGCCAACATTCAGATTAGGAAGAGAGAGAGGAGGAGGAGAGAGAGAGAGAGAGAGAGAGAGAGAGAGAGAGAGAGAGAGAGAGAGAGAGCATGTTGAGAGTTACAGAGGGGAAACCAAGCCAGCTGGGAATAGAAATCATCCCTAGATCCTGCAAAGGATGTTCAGTAGTTAGAGGACCACCAGTGTGGCAAGGAGTAGCATGCATCTTCTAAATTCTTCCAACTGGGATTAGACCCATTTTGGGAGTTACAGATCAGGGCATCTGCTTGAAGACTCCAAAGAATATACCATTCTTATATAGAAAATGAGCAGAAAGAATTAAAGTACCTTTCATAAATAGTAGGTAGTGTTTGAGTTGATGGCTTTAGTTGGGTAGATATTATTTCTGTAATAAACAAGATAGTATGTGAGATGGTCTTATTCAATACTATAGTTATGGTGAGAGCCATACAATGTGCAACCCTTCCACCACTCTTCACAACAAAGTCCCTCTTTACTTTGATGTGGTTTTATTCTTTAGGTAGGTGTGTGTGTGTGTGTGTGTGTGTGTGTGTGTGTGTGTGTGTGTGTGTCACTGAGTTTAATTATTGTTTGAATGAGGATGGGTATTGGCTTTGTGTTTAAAACTTTCTATTTTTTTTTAATGCTGGAGAGAATTATTTCTGATGATGATGATTAAGAAGGAGAGAAGGAAGAAGAAGGAGGAGGAGGAGGAGGAGGAGGAGGAAGAAGAAGAAGAAGAAGAAGAAAAAGAAGAAGAAGAAGAAGAAGACTGCTAGAATCTTTGCCTTATGAGTGACTGCTTTTTTTACGTTGGTCACTGTATCTTAACATGCAAGCACTTGAGTCATCAGTAAGGTACCTGCTTGGGAGTGAAGTTGGTTTCTTACCACCCCCCCCACCTCAGATTGTCAGATTGTCATAGGTGTTACAGAACAACATCAATACTGTCAATCCAGGACACACCATGAAAGATTAGTCCCGGAGTGTTCCTCTTGATCATGTGTATTTTGTTACCTTGGGCGATCATTTTTACATTGGAAAAATGATGTCCTCTGAGTGTAGGAAGCTATGGCTGTAAGTAGAAAGAAAGCATGCTCCTGCCTTGAGTCATAAAGGCCCCTCCACCTTTATTTTCTTTGATGATTGAAACCCTAAATAAACACATCAGTTCAAGTGCTTTGGGCATCAAGAAAAACTTATCTTGTACCTCCCAGAACCTTTCCTTCCAGCTCTTGAACTTGTTCCTTCTTCCATGAACTACAACTGTGATATCTGTGCCTCTGTTATAGTCTCTCACATTTGGATCCATTTGATCTTGTGTTTTTCATTCCCAAGCCTGCAGATTAGCATGGAATCATAAACTGTGCCTGTCATATTTGAATCTCTAGCCTTTAGCTCTCCCAATCCCTGTAGAAACACAATAAGGAACAGGAGCACACATTTGAATTTATTTCACAGTGTTGAGTGGAAGATGTAAAATGGTCCTTTATTGTCACTGAACTGCACATTCCACTGGGGAATCAGCAGAGAAATGAACACAGATGAAGAAACTGGCAACAAGTATGCCAGGTTCTGATTATTATATTTCTTTGCTAAAGGAGAGACTGGAGGGTTAAAAACATCTTAGTTTTACTCTACAAGGCAAGTGGCATACCGAAGAGATTAAGTGATGGAGTGTGGAATGGCTCAGAGCGGGCAAAGCGCTTCTAAATTTTGGTTCTCTAGTGTTCTAAGAGTTGAAATAGAATATATTAGCTCTTAAATTTTAGCTGTAATGTTCATTGGTATATTCTTATGACAGTTAACTACGGCAATACTTTTTCCTTATCTAGCTGTTTCCTTTCACCATGTCTAATCTGCTCATGGAGACTCAGTATTTGGAGGACACTAATATTTGTGGGGTTTTTTTTTTTTTTTTTGATAATTTTTTAAATTTAAATTTGAAACAAGCTTGTTATATGTGTTAGTCCTAGTTCTCTCATCCTCCCATCCTTCCCCAACAACCCCCATCTTACCCCCTTTCTGCTCCCCAGGGAGGGTGAGGCCTTCCATGGAGCATCTTCAAAATCTATCATATCATTTGGAGCAGGGCCTAGGCCCTCCCCCATATGTGTAGACTGAGAGAATATACCTCTATGTGAAATGGGCTCCAAAGTCCATTCATACACTAGGGATAAATACAGATCCACTTACCAGAGGCCCCGTAGACTTCCCAGTCCTCCTAAATGACACCCACATTCAGAAGGTCTGGGTCGGTCCTATGCTGGTTCCCCCCCTATCAGACCAGGGTGCATGCACTTCCCCTTGTTCAGGTCAGCTGTTTCTGTGGGTTTCTCCAGCCTGGAGAGGACACTAACATTTGTAACTAACAAACATAAATATATATTGAAGGGGCAGCACTGTTGGCAGGAGGCTTTGTTAGCATGCCTGAAATTCATGAACTCATATAAACTGAGTTTGGTGACACATACCTGGAACCCTGGAGCACTGGGAAACCAGAAGCTGGAGCAGAAGTTCAAGGTCACTGTATTTCTGTATGACATGTTCAGGCCCATCCTGGATATATAAGCTCCTATCTCAGAAATGGGTGTGGTAAGTGTTCAATCTTATGTAGTCTTTCTATTGTCTCTGTCAGTTTTGAGTGATACTGTTTATGGACTCTTGATAAGATTGTTGTGAGGTGCATGGTGGGGGAAGCTCTTCATTAGTACACCTTGAAGATGACACAACTGATGTTTGGTACACTATCAGAGTGAAGAACAGTATAGACTTAGATCGGCCCACTAAATCTGAGTACTTGAAATTTTATATAAACATGGATTCCTAACATTTGCAATGGAAGCATGATGCTTGAGGCATGTATGCAACCCTTTGAAGTTAACAGAAGGATAAATTCTGCCTTCACATGAAGCATTTCAAATGTGCCGGTGCTGCAATCAAGGCCTCCATGAGTTCAGAATTAGTGTGGCCTCTGTGGCAAGTTCTAGGCCAGCTACAGCTAGCTATATTGTAAGACCGTGTCTTAGATAATGAACACACACAAACCATATAAACACTATCTACAAACTACAAGGTAGTTTATGTCTGAAAACTACAGTTCTCTTTCTTAGATGAGATCTAGCACATATTAAGGTGGGATGCCCATGCAACAGTTGTCCTTTTTAATGCTGAAGAAATAAAAGCAGTTACAATGATTTCTTCTTTCATGTTGTTGTCTATCATGTAAGATTTGAGATCTTTAGGGGAAAGCTTGAAACCTGCAAAAGCATATGTTTAATGGAGTTTGTTGAGTCCTTGAATAAATAAGAATAATGCAGGAGTAATTCAGACAGAGGAAAGCAATGTGACTCTGTGGATTACTAGGTCATGTTTTTTTTATTTATGGAACTTAACCAGTGGCTATGGCATCAGTCGTTTGTATGAGGTCAATGGGTGATGGTATTATTCTGATGTCTTAGATGATAAGACCGAGATTTGGAGAAGTTATAAAGAGTCAAATCTATGCTAATTCCAACATCAGTGCTTCTAGGCGGCTGTCTGGAATGAAGTGAGTACCGCTGATGGAGTTTATTGTGTGGTAAGGACGACAATGAGGGCTTCTTGAACTTCCTTCAATAATGTGCCTCTGTGTGGGTGTAGGTCTGAGAATAGCTTTGTGAGTCCGATATCTCCTTTCTACACTGGTCTCCAGTGATGGAACTCAGGGCATCACACTTCTAAGGAAGCAGTTGATCCTTGAGCCATCTCACCAGCCCCCTTACATTTTTTCTAATTTATTTGATTTATTGATTTTTCTCATATTATTTACTTACATTATCTCTTGTCTTTACTCATGCACTCCTTGTTTATTTCTTTGCTGGATCTATTGACTTGGGGAGAAGCACACTAGTCACAGGTAACCCATTTTCATTCAACACTGATGTAACAGTGAGTTGTTACTAAGGCCCTTTCCTAGACACACTGGACCGGTTGTCTGGGAATGCAGTGTTTTGTTAGTGTGAATACTAGCTGTCTTCTACTGACTCCATTTTAAAAGGAAATATTAAATGGCCCCAAAGCTTTTGATTTAAAGAAGTTTGAGAGGCTACGCAGCAGGTGACCTTAGAGTCACGTGATAAACACCAGGGCCTGCTTAATTGTGAAGTAACTCCAAAGAACTAGTTGGGGCATTTTCCCTGTAGGGAAACTTCAAATAAATGTCAAAAAGTTATCCGTTATTGAATGCAAATTCCATGAGTTCGTCTCTGTGTGTGGCATTCTATATGGAGTAAATTCAAAGGAGAAGCTCATCTGAGATGCAGCAGACTGGAAAGGCCTTGCTGTACTTTCTTATCAGTTTTCTAAGAACTTGTGTTATTTAGGTTCATGTGAAGTTTCCTTTGCTACATTTTCCCCCCTATCATTATCATTAATTTGTCCAGGCTGATGAGTGACATCTCTGTTTACAAAGTACTAATACCTTTATTGGGGCTGGAAAGCTCCCCTTCTGACCTTTATACCTGTTGTTTTGGAACAATCTTAGTGTTTCAAACAAGAGAGGCCCAAGCAAGCATCTGTCTTCCTTTGGAAGCATTTGTTCACAGGCTAGAGAGTCAGGAAGCCATTAAACACCAAGTAAGTGTTGGTTCCAGTAAGAAAGATTGAAGGCAGAACCTTGAACCTATATCTGTTTACATTCCCAAATGCATGCCTACTTCTGCATAGTGGTTAGTACCTTCTAAAAATTAGCCTAGTCAAGAAATAGAGGCATCCACAAACAAAAATCAGATTAACCAACAAGTAAATGTTGAAGGTTTCATAAGCTCTGGGTGATTGTTATTCTACAGACACATTAAAAGAAAAATGCATCTAAAAACTCTCTAAAATTAACGTCAGAGTCTAAATTGATTTACAAATATTAACTCTCTCTTCCTATAAAGCATAAATAGTATACCCTGGTTATAACTCCTTTGAAGGTCCATGTAAGTGTTCTTTAATGTTTCTAGTCTTATTCAACTTTGAGCCAAGAAAAGTTGACTTATTAGTAAGCAAAAGTCTAAATAACTTGCTATTCTGGTCTTATAATTTCTAACACGAATCAATCTGTGTTGTCTGATGTATTTTCTAAATTTAGGATGCAATTCATTATCTAAACCAAGGATTTTGTCCTTTGTTCTTCAATGTGTAAAAATAAAATAAAAAGTACCTAAATCTACAGTGCTGTGTAACACAATAAAACCTCTTTGTTTTAGAAAATTGCATGTCTGTGCTGGGTAATCTATGGTACCAATTAACCAACAATGATAATTATACGATTTAAAAGCTGGCGAGTTTGTTCCTGCATCTTACAGATGATGTTGATTTTTTTCCATATTCTTTTGAGATATTTTGCCTCCTCACCTCATTTTCTATGGCCCACTTTTTTTTAAAGGACATAAAACTATTTATACCGATAGATGCTTTAGGAATTGGCGAACTGTGAAATCCTAGATGGAATGGCAGAATAGCCCCTCAAGGAGGAAAATGGACTTTATTTATTCTTGTTGAGTTCCAACTGCACAAAAATAAAGGGCTTGCCAGTTGCCAGTGGGAAGGGAACATAATTATGACTTCACATCTGCTTCAAAAGAAAAAGAAGAGAGAGAGTAAAAAAGAAGAGTCTTACTTTTTCTGTACAGCATCTAAAAGAAATATGCACAAAGGGAATGTATTTATGCTATATATATAAGAAGACATAATCAAAGTAATAATATAGCACCAAAATATATGCCAAGAAATCCAGAACCTTTGGCTCAGCAGACTGTAATTTGTAGTGATGTAACATAGCATTGTGGGAATTGAGCAAAAAATAAAATAAAAGTTCTCACGTAGTTCTTACTAGTTGGTTTCACCTGACAGGAGTGGATTTGTCTTCTAGAAAAATTGCTATCCTCAACTTTAACAATTTACACTTGCAAAGTGATGAGCCTGATTTTGATGTGTGAGCACCAGCAAAGATACGTGGGAGTTTTTCTCGGAATTTTGGGAACTATATGTTTTGTAAGTGCTATGCGATATGAGGTAGTTTGGGTTACCAATCTTGTCCACCAGAGCTGACAAACAGGATCATCTATAATTGGCAATGCTTTCTGCAAATCCTAGAATTGGGAATATTTTCAGTTCTGTAGGTCATGTATATCTGTTCTAACTAAGCAACAGTCAGAAAGTAGTCTTAGACGATATGCAAAGGGGTAAGCAGGACTATATGCTAATAAAGCTTGATTTATAAAAATAGAAGTTGGATCAGACCATAATCTATAGATCTACAAACAAAGATTATTTGCCAACACTTGATGTAGCAAATGTAAGTATGAATTCAAGAATTGCACTAGCCAAGTGGTTGTGAACATTTATTAAAAGTGATATTACTTTATTGTTACTAGATATTTTAAGAATATAGTTGCTTTATTCTAAGGGTCTGTTAACTAAAAGCAGAAAGACACCTATGAAGGAAAATTATTTAAAAAACTGAAAATAATTGGTTGCTTGCCTGTAAATCCACTGTTCTGAGAACCGGTTTATACAGGAAATTAGATTGAATCTGAAACTCTAAATATATTTGATTGTTTATAGTAGATACACCAAAAAGAACAAATAGTAAATTGACTGGTTCTAATATGGATATTTTGTGACAAGGCATAAGGAGATACTCTGGAATGAGAGTTGATGGTGAATCTATTTGAGAACATTTCTGCTCAGAGAATTTGAGGCTAGGGAGATGGCTCAGTGGGTAAAATGCTTGCTATGTCTGTGTAAGGACTCAAATTTAGAAACCTACTACTCACATTGCTCAGCTGATTTGGTATTCTTTCAGTAATCCCAGCACTCCAAAGACAGATACAAGGGATTCCTAGAGAAAGCCACCTGGTTGGATTGGCCAAAAAGTGAGCTCTGAGTTCAAGGAGAGACTTATAATAAGTCTTAATAAATAAGGTAGAGACCTATCAAGGAAGATCCTTACATCCACCTTGGCCTCCCCAGAACATGCATGCATGAGTACATGTACATTTGGATGATCCAAGCATGTTCCCACACATAAGAGGTGATTTTCTCACATGAATGTATATAGTACATTCATGGACACACAGATTTTAAAAAGAAGAAAAGAAACAAAACAGAGGGGAAAAGGAGGAAGAATAAGAAGAAAGAGAATAATGTCTGTCATCCACTACATGCACCTGGAGGCTTCCTCAATCTGCTGCATAAAAGTCAGGTGACCAGGAAGGTGTGTCAGGGAGTCCAGGGTGATCCTCTTCCTGGGGTCTTCTAGTAATTTGCATCAACCTCTATATGCCACCTAACTTCTATTTGATCTATCTCCCAATTTATACAATAAAGGAGAATAAAGAGATGTCTGTAAAGTGTTTTGAAACCACAAGTGAAAGGACCCTCTGAAGCTCAGGACATCTGAATTTCAAAGAGTTAGGAGGACACTTTGGCTATTCAGAATACATTTTACACCACATAAGTGGACACAGTGGTATTCTGTGAATGCTGCATTGCTCAGCAGTATTCCAGAGGGCCAGGCAGATGAGGAGGACATGAAAGTTTAATTTTAAGTCGAAACTTCTAATTAAAATACATATGAGAACAAAATAGAGAAGGTGCAAGTTTTGAATGGAAAGCCATTTTGTGGTGCTAACACATATTTGTGGAAATAAGTTCCCCTAGATATTTAAGAGGCTCTTTCAGCTATAATCAAGGCCCAGTCTCTATTTTTTGTGTTTTTTAGTCACTTTTCCCCCTTAGTGTGTTTCATTGCCATATTGTGTTCTTTTATTGGTACCCCCAACCTGACCACCTGTTTTGAAAATCCAGGTAACCAGCTGAATTCAATGTCAGAATGCATTCTTGTGTCATCTATTTCCTTGACCTTCAGTTTCCTTGTGAGGAGGGAGATGAGATACATCCTGCAATTTTTAAAAAAATATGTACTGAAGAAGAAAGTGGTTAATGGATTTAGATGTTCAGTAGTCAAGAGTTTGTAGGAAGGATGCTGGCAAAGATACTTGGTACCATACATAGTAAGGGAAAGCATGTGATAACACATGCCAGCTACCTCAGGATTCTCAATTCATAGGCTTCAGAGGTCCACCATGTTTGATTGTATAAATGTCTACATACAGTGAATAGTAGCTGTTTGATTCTTCTAAACCCATGATTCTCCAGAAAGAAAACATCTGGCTGCACCACCAACAGTGAGGACAACTAAGTCAGCAGCTTGAAGGAGTATCTGTGTGACCCTTCAAAGACCCTTCTCCATCCCATACCTGATGGACTGTGGGAAGCTGTCTTGTAGGGCTGCAGTCAGAGCCAGCTGGGCAGCCCAGGGTTCATACCTGAGAGGGGGAGTGTGGACTAAAGAAAGGCTAGCTGATGGAGTTAAAGGAAAAGAGGGAGACACAGAATAGACATCAGGAGGGCAGATTCAGTTAATACTGAATGACATATGTTTATTTTTCATCACTCATATACCTTAACCAAAAAGGGGAATATGATATCATGTATAAAGAACAAACAAACTTTTCTTCCTCATTTCTCCAAGGATTTGGTAATCACACCATAGATTCAACTCCTCATTACCTGGCCTTGAGAGTCAGGAGTAACCCCACCTCAGACCAGATTGGTTGTTTTTTAGATAAGACAAGGAAAGCCAAGATCAAACATCCTACTATAGCCACGCATTTGACCTTTAGGTCTTATGACTTAGTAAGAACAGTTTTTGAACTCACTGCCTTTGAATGAAGATGGTGTGGAGCCATCTTTATGGGCACCTATAATAGACCCTCTCTCACATTTTACCTACAAGAAGAAGAAACTTTTAGAGAACATCTCAAGGCATATGGGTGACCATTAATTTCCCCTTGACTCAAAGGCAGATGAAAGCAATCTGACTCCTTGTCAACAGGAAACAGGTTGTCTTTGCCATGGTCTTTTGATCTTTTGTTGCTCCTATGAGGCTCACACATCATTGCTTTGCCACTTTAGGTCATTAAAACCATTTGGCTCCTTTATATATCTGCTAAACATAGACACCAAAATGAAGAAATACAGCCTAAATAAAGACACCAATAGCAGCTTGCAGTTCTGCAGAGGTTGGGAGCCTATGCCTTTCCACCATGGGCTTTAAACATGTTTCTTTTGATTGTTGGCAAGGTCACCTCACCACAGGTGCAGAATTAGAAATTATGAGGACGATTGAGCACTGAATGTTCGCAGTGGAGCAGCTAGAGGTTATTAAGCAAAGAAAACCTCAAAGCTGTTGTCCGCTGTGGGGACAGAACAGACCTGTGAGTGCTTCTGCCTCTTGTTCTGTAGACCACCCCCAGTGGCAGCCAGAGTTTGTGTCACCTCAGTTCTTAAGCTGTTAGTGAAGGGACCTATAGAAGGGCCATGAATCAGAGAGGTTTGCTCATCCAAGACTGACAACCTTCCAGAAGCTGGACATGGGGGTTTCTTCAGAGATCAAAGTACCCACAGTGCAAAGATCTAGACAGACATCACAGTGTGGTGGATATGCTCAAGGCTTTTAGATCTAAAAAGAGTTGAACTTCATTTCTGTTCTACGTGATCTGGTATCTTGCAAGGGGGTTGTTCTCTATTCCACTAACTGTAATTAGCATCATTACTATTTGTGATTCTGACCAGGGCACATACTTCATATGTTGTCCAGACACAGTATGAGATTCACTCCTGGGTTCATGGAGGTCACTGGCATTGGGCAGTTTATTTTGTGCTGTCATGGTTTAAAGCTCTGCTCGCTGTACACCGGAGCTCCTTTCTTTGGTCTTCATCACTGACCACCCCTCACTTGGTAATTGGAGAAAGGAAGTATGCGGTGGAGGTTTCAGGTCACTGTTAATAAAACCCATAAAGACAAAGTTAGCACTTCCCTGTAGTATTGAGGCTGGAAAGCGTGCTTGGGAAACTCTCAGCTTAGAATCATTTTCCCTTTAAAGTCATAAAGAGGTCAGCAATGTCCAGCTCCAAAGAACAATAGGCAAGGAAGGGTCTCTAACTGCCCATGAAAGCAGTGACTGTCTTCCAGGTGTCCTAACTTCTCAGAGCTTCAGAGATAGTAACAAAGTCTTTCCCTAACTACCTAACTACAGGCCTCTCTGCTCTTCTCTTTGGGCTTAAAAAAAAGCATTGTTTTCCATCTTTCTATTTTCTCTCCTCTAGTCCTCTCTTCATTTCATCTTTCCCTCTGCTGTCAGGCTCCATGCTGACTCCAGTGGATCATCCCAAGGGTGCTTAGCAGGGCTATTGTCGACAGCAGAGGTTTCCTCATGTCCCCTGACCAGTAACAGAACAAAGGACGAAGGGTTACTGCTTCAAGTAACAGTACCTCTTTATTGAAGCCTTTTTCTACCCTGAGCCTCTTCTCTGATTCACTGACTTGCTCATTTCTCTCCTTTCTATTACATCTCATCTTCTACAAGAAGTCACTTAGGCATACTGTTCTGGGTTTTCTTCCATCAATAAATCCTTTGGTGTACTTTCTCAAAGTGTAAAGTTGTATGAGGAGACACAAATACCAGACCAATGCCAATCAGCCCCCATATACACACATTTACATATGTAAACATGTTTTAAATTGTTGTTGGAACATTTAGCATAATGAATTATCTTTTTTATTTATTTTATATAACCAAGTCCATTTAAATTAAAACAAACATTTATAGACAATATTTGGGAATTTGGGCATTGTTCCTTCCAAACTACTTCCTGCTGGTAAGGGGCGCTATTGTGGGGGATTCGAAGAAGTTTCAGAAATCCTGGCTGTAGTCTGTAAGGCTGCTTTGTCCAGCTGTTTTGAATGTAGGATCACCTGGTACTCTGTTTCAGGTGGTCTGGCTTGATCAAACCACACCAGTCTGGAAGGAATCCACATCTTTTCATATTTTGTGGAAACAAAAATAGAAATCCTTTTCCCCAGTAACTTGTCCTTCAACTTAAATTTTGGAGTCAAAGCATTTTTTTTATTTAATTTATTATTTTACATGTCGATCCCAGTTCCCTCTCCTTCCCTCCTATTTACCCTCTCTGCCCTCTCACATGCACTGTAACCACCCTCCCCTCCCATCCCCCCCCCAATTCCATATGTAGGGGAATGCCATCCAGTTGGGGTCATGTAGATCTGACAGTTCCTGTGAAGTAGGGACTAGGGCTTCTCTCCTGTCTCTAGATTAAGGCAGTTATCCCTCCATGGGGGATGTGTTCGCAAAGTCCTTTTGTGCTCCAGGGATACATCCTGGCTCCACTGTCTGAGGTCCCTTAGACTGCTCAGTCCTTCTGGCTGAAACCCATATTCAGGGGGGCATGAGTCAGTCCCATGCTGGCTTCCCAGCTATCAGTCTGGTGGATTGTTAGCTCCTCCTTGTTCAGGTAAGCTGTCTCTATGTGTTTCTGCCGCTTGGTCTTGTCCTCTCCATCTGCAGCTGGGTTCTAGTTCGACTCAGTGTTTATATATGGGCGTTTGCTCCTGTTTCCAACTGACATTAGTTGAGGTCTCCATGGATAAGTTAGTTGTTGATCTCACTCTCCGGGAAGGAGATTTATGGTAGCCTTTCCACGGAAGCTCAAATTGTTAGTTGGCAGCAGTCTTGTAGTTCTCTAGACCTTTCTTTGTGTTCAATTTTATCTTCAAACCAATATTGGCTCCCTCTTTTATGTTCTCTCTCTCTGTCCCTCTCTCTCTCTCTCTCTCTCTCTCTCTCTCTCTCTCTCTCTCTCTCTCTCTCTCTCCTATCTTCTATATTCCTATCCAGGCTCAATTTTCCTGGTCGCACGTGTTTTCCTTTCCTCCCCCTCGTTTTCTCCTACTTCTCTCTCCATTTGCTGCCCCCCCACTTCACCTGAGCTCTGGGGGACTTGTCCCTTCCCAGTTCTGTCAGGGACTTTATATGAATCTCTTAGAATATACCTTGTATCCTAGTTCCTCTGGTGGTGTGAATTATAGGCTGGTGATCCTTTGCTCTGTGTAAAATCCATATATGAGTGAGTATATACTGTGTTCCTCTTTTTGTGACTGTGTTAACTCATTCAGGATGGTTTCTTCAAGTGCCATCCACTTGCCTGCGAATTTCAAGATACCATTATTTTTTTCTGCAGAGTAGTATTCCATTGTGTAGATGTGCCACATCTTCATTAACCATTCTTCAATTAAGGGGCATCTAGGTTGCTTCTAGGTTCTTGCTATTACAAATAGTGCTGCTATGAACATAGTTGAACAAATGTCTTTGTTGCATGGATGTGAATCCTTTGGGTATATGCCTAAGAGGGGGATTGCCGGGTCCTGTGGTAAACTAATTCCCATTTTCCTGAGGAACTGCCATACTGATCTCCAAAATGGCTGTATGAGTTTGCACTCCCACCAGCAGTGGAGGAGTGTTCCCCTTCCTCCACATCCTCTCCAACATAAGTCATCACTGGTGTTTCTAATTTTAGCCATTCTGGCAGGGGTAAGATGGTATCTCAAAGTTGTTTTGATTTGCATTTCCCTGATAGCTAAGGATGTGGAGCATTTTCTTAAGTATCTCTCATCCTTTTTGATTTCCTCTATTGAGAATTCTTTCTTCAGTTCTGTACCCCATTTTTAATAGGGTTATTTGGTGTTTTGTTGACTAGTTTCTTGAGTTCTTTTTTGGAGATCAGCCCTTTGTCGGATATAGGATTAGTGAAAATCTTTTCCCAGTCAGTGGGCTGCCGTTTAGTCTTGTCCACTGTGTCCTTTGCCTTACAGAAGCTTCTAAGTTTGAAGAGGTCCCATTTATTAATTGTTTCTCTCAGTGTCTGTGCCCCTGGAGTTATGTTCAAGAAGTGGTCTCCTATAACAATTTGTTCAAGGGTACCTCCTACTTTCTCTTCTAAGAGGTTCAATGTGGCTGGATTGATGTTGAGGTCTTTGATCCATTTGGACTTGAGTTTTGTGCATGGCAACAGACATGGGTCTATCTACAGTCTTCTACACACCCTCATCCAGTTGTGCCAGCACCATTTGTTGAAGATGCTGTCTTGCCCCATTGTATAATTTTAGCTGTTTTGTTGAAAATCAGGTGTTCATAGGTGTGTGGGTTAATATCAGGATTTTCAATTCGATTCCATTGGTCTACTTGTCTATTTTTATGCCAATACCAGGCTGTTTTCAGAACTATATCTCTGTAGTAGAGCTTAAAGTCAGGAATGGTGATCCCTTCTAAAGTTCTTTTATTGTATAGGGTTGTTTTGGCTATCCTGGGTCTTTTGTTTTTCCATATAAAGTTGATTATTATTCTTTCAAGGTCAGTGAAGAATTGTGGTGGGATTTTAATGGGGATTGCATTGAATCTATAGATTGCTTTTGGCAAGATTGCCATATTTAACTCTCATTTATATCAAATGACCAACTATCCTATGGGCCCTACAAGTTAAAGATGATCCCTTTAACCACTTTTATATTTTCTTTAGTGTACAGTTATATTTTTACATCATCATACCTAATGGAGATTCGTAATATATCATTGTCTCCTCGTGACCACCCAACACTGAACTAGTTTACTTAGCTTACAACCCAGATTGTCCTCTAGAATAGAATTCAAGGGACTTTGAATTGTCAAGTTGGATTTAGGGCTAATTGCATGTTTTACATAAGGCTGTTTAGTACCTGTTCTTTCCTTAACTGAATTTACTATTGAACATGATTAAGTGTCATACAGGTATAAATTCTAATAAACTTGTATGCAGTATACATGTGTAATATATATGTTGTAAAACATTCTTGCAATTTGTTCTTCCATAGCTACAAACTTCTATTCATAGTACATTCTAGCATTTGGTCTAGAGAAGATGCTCATGAAATGGGGTACTATAATAATTATTATGTGTTCAGCTTTATGATAACAATAATGATGCACTGTGTTGATTTTTCCTAAATGTATTGCTCTAGATATAATTTATGGGTGAAATGACAGGGTTTTGGAAGGCTTCCCTTAGAAAACATCTAGTAAAAAAAATATAAATCATTTTCAAAAAGTTTGCTTCTTAGGAAAAACGCATTCACATAGAAAAGTAAGATCCAGTGCAGAATTTCTTCAGCTTTAAACAATGGGATCATTTGGTTTTGCCAAAGGAAGAAGTGTCAGGGAATAAAAATTTGGTCTTACATAGTGTCTCTCCGTTCTCTCTTTTTCCTTTGATGTACATTAGTTCCCATGGAAACTGTGTTGGAATGGCTTGAGAATGACATCTACAAATGTAGTGTAAGGTCATTTTTATCTAATACTTTGAAATTTAAACCATGATTTGTGATATATAGTGAAACCTCCTTAACATATTCTGAAGGACTAGGAAAAGACAATCTCTTAAAAGCAGAAACAAGATGTGTGACTGCATTATGCTAGGTCTCAGCAAGTTCACCCGTGTTCCATGCTCAGGAAAACAAAACACCTCATCTCCCTAGTTTGCCCGCAGGAGACGTGGCAATGCATGCAACCCTGGGCAGGAGGAGCAGAAGATGCTTGAAAGGATCTCTGTCCTTGCTGGGTACCCGGGGAAGCTACTGTGGCAGAAGCACATATTCGAGGCTCTAAACGCTGTAATAACTCACAACACAAGGGCAGCTGTAAAGCTGCAGGGGGTGTTTTGCTTTTATCCTCTTTTCACTCAAGCCTCTGGACTGACCTTCATAGGATACTGATACCATTTGCTTTATTAATTTGCCAGTTCTTAACCATGTAAGTTCCAGATGCATTTAAAGGGAGAACACCTTTGGGAGAGAAAACATGGTACCCATAGATGGGTGACTCAGGGCCTGGAAGGACACAACTAGCCTAGGCTTCTAAGACAATTTACAGAGAGAAGCCATGAAAAACAGAAGGCTGGGTTAGGCAGTCTGGGTTAAAATCATCATTCCCTCTATACCTACAGGGATTGGGCAAGGCAAGGCTTTCTGAGCCTTAGGATACTGATCTGAAGAATGCTGTACAGTTTGAAATGAGTTAATTTGTCAATAGGAGATAAGGGACAAGAAATTGCTGAGTACTAGCTAGTGCTGTGAGATAAATATTAAATATTGGCATTGCAAAAGTGATATAATTTGCCTACAGATCTTTAGGGGTTTTTGTTTGTTTGTTTGCTTGCTTGCTTGTTTTTACACGATTTCTCTGTGTAGCCTTGGCTGTCCTGGAATTTGCTCTGTCAAACAGGTTGTCCCGGAACTCTCAGAGATGGATCTGCCTCTTTCTCCCTCTATCTTTGTTTGCATAATACTCTTGTTTCGTGCCAGTTACTTGTGATTCAGAGACTGTCTACAATGCATATTTTCATGAAAATTCCAGAGGATATGGAGCTGCTAAATTCCTGTATCATTCACTGTCACAACACTGCTAATCCTCTGTACATGCAGGGAAGGACCAATGAATTCTTCATGTCTACTGCTTACATAGTTCAGACTTAAGCGGTGCATACATAAGCATCTTAACATGTGTGATCTTGTGACCAAAAAGTGTTAAATTCCAGGAATTGTATTACTCCACCACTTTTATTTGTCTGTAGGAAATCACTTGATTTATGCCAAATTTCAGGATGCAATAAAAAATGTGCAAATATGCTCAACTAGAGATATTCAAACCTGTCAAATAAAAATTTTAGTTGCCCTTAAAAATCTACAAATAAAAGTAACTTTTGGTTAAGGATAATACTGCTTATATCATATGTTTTTCTATATTCAGCCACAAAAGCATATCCAAACAACTCCATCTCAATATAATATAATGCATCACAACCTTTACAGGGGAAGTGGTGGAAAAGAAAGTCTCTTACTGGCAAAGAAATTACAGCAGAATGGCAAGTTTTAGCCCAAAGGAGCTAATTCAGATGGATATAATAGATTAATATGAAAATTGACCTAAGTAGGCCCCAGAGTTTCTCAGATCTGGGTTATTTATACTGATCATTCATTATTTCTTTATGGTGTTCTGCTAGGGTTAGAAAACATGAAGTGCTAAAATAAAGACTTCAGACTGTTGCAAGGGACTTTTCCAGCTCAAATCTCAGACCACAGAGCGTGGTGTTATTCCAAAAAGGTCCTCCATTTTTAAAATCTTTAGGTATGTCTAAACTGCTGCAGAATGAGGCTCAGAAACACCTGGAGAATTTCCACTCCATTAGCACTGTATTCATCATGGACCCCTGTCAAACCTCAGCCCTGAGGTTTTGTCTTACCTTAAATGAGGGAATGAAAATCTTCTCTAGCCAATGCTGGGCTAAGTCGAGATTCTCACTTGCATCACCACAGTGAAAATATGCTCCTGTGATCTTGGAGCTCTGGTTACTGTGGGTGTACCCCAAATAATACAACATTGCTGTTGCAGTTTGTACACCTTCTTATGTGCCTGTCACGCAGCATATTTGTATTCCAGAGTATTTGTTCATCATAAAAAATTAATCATGACCACAGGAATTTTCATCCATTATCTCTTTGAAACCCTATGTAAGTGGGAGATGAGAAGCCGTAACCCTGAGAAGCACAGCAGCACTGAGACGGGAATGTGCTTCATGCGGTCCCTGTGTTTACACCTGTGGAGTTTCAGGGTTCAGATGGGCAGTGGAGGAAATGGGAGGGTGAATGAGAATGACAAGCTCCTAATTGTACCCGCAACTTACTCTGGCTGGACTTTACTCAATACTTCCTTAGCAATCAGAACAAGGCTGCAGTTAGGCAGTAGGGTGAAGAAGGCAGCCAGGGGTGCTATTCTGTCAAAGGTGATTGGAGATGACTGCCTGGTAAGACTCTATGGTATTGGAGATGCGCAGTTGCATATGTGTGGAAGAATTTTTCTCTACCTGTGATTGTGATCATGTGGTGAAGAGCATCAGCGATCTTCAAAATCATTTGTATAAGATAATATATAAAGAACTCAAGAAACTAGACATCAAAATACCAAATAACCCAAATTTGTGGGAAAAAAAAATTAATCCAAACAGGAATTCTCAACAGAAGAAACCCAAATGGCCAAAAGACATTTCAGGAATTGCTCAACACCCTTAGTCGTCAGGGAGATACAACTCAAAGTGACTCTGAAATGCCATCTTATACCTATCAGAATGGCTAAGATTAAAATCACTAATGACAGGTTATGCTGGAGAGGATGTGGAGTAAGGGGAACACTTCTCCACTGCTTGTGTTAGTCCAAACTCATACAGTAATCTGCAAGGATTGAGATGTTATGCAACATATTTAGTGTGTGTGTGTTTTATGTCAGTGCATTATGGTGCATGGATGTGTATACATCTCTACACACACACACACACACACACACACACACACACTGGGGGAGGGGTTGTGTTTGCACATGCCAGAGGGTGCTTGTGTACAACTTTCAGGAGTCTGCTCTTACCGTCCAGCAGGTAGTTTCTAGGGCCTGTGCTCAGGGCATCAAGTTTGCAGAAAGTGTCTTTACCCACCGGACTATCTGTCTAGCCTCCCCACCTTCTCTCTGTAGTAGTTCTCTTAATGAAGCAGAAACTCACCATTTTGTCTACAGCATCTGTCCAGCTAGCACCAGATTTCCCTGTTTCTATCCCTGTCATCTTTGAGCTTACTAGAGTTCTGAGGATCCACGGTCCTCATGCCAGGTTAGTTAGTACTTCACCCAGGGAGCCAAGCCCCAAATTAATGCTTACCATTCTTATTCTCATAGTTCAAAACTAGCATCTATTGTTGCTCTTTTAATACAGTTTCATTAAAGTTTGTTCAAGATGGAAAATATAATGTGAAAAAGTGACAATCATATGGCTGAGTGTGTAGGTGAATATAATTGAGTATGCTTTTCTAGGACGGCATTTACATAGTGACATGTAGGCAATCCTCATTAACACATGTAGTTTACTGATGTGGATTTGTACTATCTATGTACATAGTTATTTTGGATCTTTAAATATGTCACATCACAATTCCAATTTCAAATAAGACATACTTATGGTATGATTTCTGTAATACATAAAATAATATTTTATTACTGTATGCACACGAACTACATATGAAACCGTGTACGTGCATGTGAAACTGCACAGTGTCGTCATGTAGTACGTGTGGGCCTGTCATGTTTGTTTGGTGATAACACCCTCCCCCTATTCATTAGCTTTCACTGAATGATTACTGTATCCACATAGTCTGTTGAACACTTAAGATGTGGAAATACATTGAATATTTTCATCCTTGCTTTCAAGAGTGTCACACTGTCATGGGGGGAAGACAGACTCCTCAACCCATGAATGCACTTTAATAGTGAAGCAGGGAAATACTTCACAGCAGGGATTAAGGGGAAAAAATGATCCGAAATCACAGCAACATTTTCCTCTTAGCACATGCACGGCTTTCCTCTTTTGCTCTAACCTGATGTATCTTCTAAGGAGTGACTCTGAAGATAATTTTTTACCTTAATAAAGCCTCAAAAATGGTTGCAAGTGCTGGTAGGAAGGTTTTGATGTATGTCTCTAAGAGGCAGGAAACATTTGACTTCCCTTGTCAGCCCATGGAGATTTGTTGCTTGTGCTCTGCTAAAGAGTCACCCTTTTAAAATTTTCTTTCCTGTTTTATCACATTGCAATTTGGGAAATGGAGTGGTTCCTTTGGGAATTTTTAAGGTAGGGGTGTGTGTGTGTGTGTGTGTGTGTGTGTGTGTGCAATATTCAGAGAAGTCATGCACCTCTGTGTCCACCGGAAGCAGACAAGGACACATGCACCTTCACATTTAAACAGATGAACACATAACATTACTTCACTGTGAGTGGGATTGTGGTTACAAAGTCATGCATGCATTTTAAATGTTCTGTCTTGGGATTTTCATTTGTAAAATAGGACTGGCCATACTTCTCTTCCTATATTGGATTGCCATGCACTTAAAACAAGATAACACAAGTGGCTTATGAGGCAGAATCAGCCACACAAACCTGTGTCTGCCTAGGTGTGAGTCATCTGGCTGCACGTCAGAACCCCAGGCTACTAAACAACAGGGATGGCTTCTGCAGGCCACACCGGATAAATGTTACATTCAGAATTCTCTGCAAAGCACTCTGTCAGAGCCCTGCCCTGCCTCCCTGGGTTCACAGCACAGGCCTTTGTTTCTGTCTCTGATGCACTCTTTGAATTTGACACTTTCTCTGATGGCAGCACAGGTTCTTTGTGAACTTCAGCTGTGCCACCAAATTCTAAGCTGCCTCCCCACTCCCTTCTCAGCCCTATGCAGAGTCCTTCAACCTGAGAAAGTCCCCTTTTCCCCAGCTCCCCATGTCTAAGATCATACGATGTTTTCACTCTGTTTGCCTGGGCGTTTCTCCAAAGGAGCAGATATTGGAAACGTTTAAAAATGTCCAGTTCTATAATAATGGCAAAAATACTGAGATTTTGTTTCCAAAATACTTTAAGGCCTTGGAGAATAGCAGACATTTTCTAGGCATATTCACCTAAAAGAAGGGGGTGGTGACTTTATCCTTTAAAGATATAGGCAAGGAACTCTGTGTAAAAAAAAAAAAAAAAAATGTGATGTTACTTCCAATACTTTAGTGCAATGAAGAGGGAAAACAGTGAGTATGTCTAGAATTAAACACCTAAAATATAGTCTTTTGCTGAAAAGATTATGAGGGATGAGTTGCCTATGTTTAAGACAGATGGCTTTTATATCAGACAAGCCTGAGCTTGAGTTTTATGCTGGCTTTTAATAGATCTATGATACAGGGCCCCTTAAAGTCTCCATTTTCTAACATAAATGTCCTAGTACTATTTATCTGTCTGTCTCCCCTCTCTCTTCTTTTTCTCTTCTTCTTCCTCTTCCTCCTCCTCCCCCCTCCTCTTTTTGTTTGCTAAGACTGCTGTAGAGGGCTGCCAGGAACTGTCATTTTACCCTGTCTTCAAGCAAACTTCTTTTAAGAACAAGACATGAAGTTTCTAATCACATGAACTGACTTTCAAAGGCTGCAAAACTCCCTCCCAAGAATGAGGAGACAAACCCTCTCACCTTTGGATGAGTCTGGAAGAATAAGGTGACTGCTAATAATAGCAGGTATGGAAAATAGGAAAATTTCACAGATTTCCAAAGGCTGACTGAATTAATGTAACAGAGGAGACTCCTCGGAAGTTCAGATATGAGTAGAATCTATACCTTCTTAGGTTTTTAGTTTCTTTTATCCTTTGATTTTAAAAATACTCTTATGGGGCTTGGGAGATTGCTCAGTGGGTAGGATGCCTACTGTATACTCATAAGGACTTGAGTTTGGATCCTCAATACTATATAAAAAACTACGCCTTGCATGCACCAAAATCCACAGTACTAAAAGGGTACTGGCAGTTACAGTCAGATCCCTGGAACTTGCCAACCCATAGCCAAAAACAGTGGGCTCTTGGTTCAGTGAGAGACCCTATCTCCAAAACTAACTTGGAGAGCTATAGTGGAAGACAGCTGAGGTCTATCCCTGGCTTCCACAAATACTTACATGAATATGTACAGACATATATGGCCACATATGCACATGCACAAAATGTACAACACACTTACATGTACATACAAACAGATGAACATGTATATATACATGCACAGTCATTTACACATATGAACATGTTCACACACACACACACACACACACAAAGATGAACAAACATGTTCAGAAGAATTATGTGTTGGAAGGGAAAAGAACTAAGTGAACGTTTTTAATGATGACTCTATTTCTCAGTAATTAACCCATAAACTCCCAGGAAAAGGGTATGCCAACCCTTTTAGCACCAGAGCTAACAGTTTGTGCCCTTGAGGGAAGGTAGAAGCCAGCTACTTTGCTTCCGAGGAAAGGAGAATCTCTCCATTTGTCCTTTCAGGTAAAAGGATGAAGGGAAAAATGAAAGCAAAACTTGTTTCTTCAAGGAGATCTGTATTAAGCAATAGTAGCATATAATTGCAGAAGGGTCAGATAAACCTTGTCAAAAGGAATGTACGGGGTGACATTTAACCGAAGAAGAGGAAGCAAACGACATATGCCTGAGAGAAAGGACAACACTATAGGTCACTATTCTGAAACGATATAATTCAGGAGAATAATAGAACATTCTCTCCACCCCAGTCTTTGTATGCTCCTTCAGAAATAAAGGGCACTTAGCTGCTATGAGAGTGCACAGAAGCCCAGCGAAAGCTCCATTTTCAGGACATAGACACAGCACTAGTCATAAGGCTGGGTCAAGAGAATGAAAAAACCATTCACTTCACCTACAAGAAACCATGAGGCAAACAATTAGTTACAATAGTGTGGAGAGAATCCGCCCTGCCCTGCCGCCTTTGCTCTGCTGGCTCTCACCCCACTTCCTGTGGCTTAAGAACATAAACTTACTTTAGAGCAGAAAAGTGTGAGAAAAAAAAATTCATGGAACAAAACCTAAATTAAGGGAAAGGTATATCCTTACTGAACTGCTCCAGGAATTCCAAGTGATTGTTGCAATGAGGGTAACCATGGCAACAAAGTAGAAGTCAAGTTCAAAGAGAGACTAGAAAGCCTACTCCATTCTAATACCACAGGAAAAAGATTGGAGAAGAGGCATGCTGCCTCTCTCTGTCTCTGTCTCTGTCTCTGTATCTCTCTGTGTGTGTGTCCTCTGCCTTCCACTCCTGCCTCTCTCTTCCCCTAAGCTTTTCCTTCCTTTCTCCTTCCTTTCTCTCCTCTTTTCTCTCCTTCCTTCCTATCCTGCCTGCCATTACCCTTTCTTCTGTTGACCTCCCTTGTTTCTCTTTCCATATCTTCTTCTCCTCTTTATCCAGGTCCTTCTCATCTTCTCCCTCTTAGCCCTTCCCTTCTCTTCTAACTTTATGTATTTTATTAACATGAAGTTAAGTTAAATACAAAGGTTGGATGTGCCAGGGTCATGCTGGGAATGTGAACTGCAGAGCTTCCCTATAAGAAATTGTGCTAGTAGCAGAGAAACTATGTTTGATATGTCTGAAGCTACAAGCTACATAGTGGCAAATTCCTTTAATTAAATATCAGACATGTAAAATTGCAAGCAGAGGTGGAAAGTAGTTTTTTTCATTGCCTGGTCAGTGTGGGCGGTCTTTCAAGTGTGAAGTATACCCTGAAGCAGTTCTTATTCTGATACTAGATGATATAATTTAATAGTATAGTAGAAAGTAGAATTTATCAGATTCTGATCTTTCAACCACACAACTGAAGTTGACAAAGACTTGGTACACCTGTAGGCGAAGCATATATCCCTGTATCCAATTACATTGAGCATATATGCCATAATATCTTCTCCTGAAGATCCCTGGCAGTTCCTAAAAGAACTACGGATGAAATTGCTGTCGACATGGAGAGCGGCCTGAAAAATGAACATCACTGTGACATAGTATCTAAACCCATTCATCAGTATGTCAGTGGGGGCAGCAGGAGAAAGAGTTTTGGTAGCATAGAGCCCAGCTCAATGCAATATGACATGCTGCCAGTGTATTTGAATTCCATCTCTCTGTGTTAAACTTTATATTTTCACAATTACTGACTGACTCTCCTATTAAGAAATATAAGGGTGAAAGACAGTGTTACACACATTCATGTAGTATCAGGCATGGAAAGACTATATGAGAAATATCTACTTATCACTTCAATACTTCAATTTTAGGGAAAGAGTCATTGAAAAATAGGAGTTGTTACCTGGTACTAATGTGTTCTAGCCAATTATGGAAGATTCCCTTGGCATATTTCCTGTGGGAGAGAACATGTAGTCACCTGGGCCTTTGAGAAGTATGCATTTGTCCATAGGTAGTAATTCTTCATCTGTCATGGCAGTATAGTGGACATCATACTGGCCTCTTCCATGCTCAGGCTATAACATCTTTCTTATCTCTGCAGAACTGTAAATATGATTTCCCCACTTCTGCCCTAAGACAGGTCCCAAATGCTTAGTTAACAGTAAAAGTCTTTCTTACCTAGTGAGATTATGTGAGCAGTTCTTGGTGCCACTGATACCATTGGAAAGTCAAGGGGAGGGTCTTTCATTCTATTACCTATGCTAGCTAGGCACAGACTCAACACACGGATACACATATTTTAATTAGGTATCTTTAAGGTTTTGGATGTTTGGGGGATGACAGCTTCAGATAACAATTACATAAGTAAATTCCTACTAGACATGTTGTGAGAATGAACAAATTTCATATTCTACAACCCTTAAAATTTCTTGATTTTTGAGATATCTTATATTTTCCACCTTTCACACATCATCTAGAAACAAACACAATGCTCAATAAAATATGTCAGTAATTATAAGGATATTAAACTACTGTGTATCCTTCATCTGCTTTGTTACATTTGGGTTGGGCTCCACATAGCTATGCTGCCATACAGAAAACTTATCAATGGATTGTTCATCAAACTCAGGAAGTTAGGAGAGAGTGTTAGACTCTGATAATGGTTCTATGATAGCCCTAGAAAATCCAAGCTTCTAGAAACTGTACACTCAGTTATATAAATATACAGCTTCATTTTTAGAGTGGCATTAGGTTCACAACATTGTTATTCTGCTTCCAGCCTCAGATTCTCTGTTCAGGATAGAACAGAGAGAGTTACAACAGAAAATTACTACCCCATATAGCAGAGATCTACCTAATCACCATTTACCAGGAAGGGTGGAGCTGTGTATAGTATGCAGGAAAGCACCTGTGCATGGCTGCATGGCTGCATAGAAGAACACTGCTGCAGTGCACTAAGCCTGCACTTTTTAAGAAGGGGAGAATGTGTCCTGAGCAAGAAAAAATTGAGGTGTGCCGTGCACAGTGCATTCATTGTGTCATTACTGCCACAAAACCCCTGCAAACAGCCCCTGCAGGAGGAAAGATTTTGTTTAGGGCTCACAGCTTTGGGATACAGTCTCCCAAAGTGGAGACAGCATGGCCGTGGACTCATGATGAGGCTGGTCACATTGCACATGGTAAGAAGCAGAGAGATGGGCACCAGTATTTGGTTGTCTTTCTCCTTTTTTTTTTTTTTTTTTTTTTTTTTTTTTTTGTTCTGTCTGGGATTCTTGGGATTCTGCCACTCAAGTTCAGGGTGTCTATCTCCTATCAGTTAATCCTGTCTGAAACTTCCCTTCCACCTCCACACAGAAGTGCATCTCCTAGGTGTTTCTACATTTCGTCAAATTAAAAATGCAAACTAACCACCATGTGTTGTAATGGAAATACCTGTAAGGGTAGCACTATCATTCCCATGGAGTTTGCTAGAGGGGAAGATTGATGTGAGATGCCCTTGTACACTGTAAATATGTTCTATTACCATTGGTTAATAAACTGATTTGGCTAATAGCTAGGCTGAATAGAGCCCTGCAGGAAATCCAAGCAAAGATAGTGGAAAAAAAGAAGGCAGAGTCTGGGAGATGCCAGCAGTCCCAGAGAAACAAGATGTTAGGTAACCCCATGGCTGTGTGGCAATATGTAAAATAATAGAAATGGGTTCATTTAAGTTGTAAGAGCTAGTTAATAAAGAGCCTGAACTAATAGGCCAAAGAGTTTATAATTAATATTAAGCCTCAGAGTGATTATTTTATAAGCAGGTGGGGGACTGGCAGATAGGAGAGAAACCAGTCCAGTGAGACTGGACAAGACAGAGAAAAGTATCCAGCTATAGCAGTTAAACAGGCTTTCAAGTAAATTTTCAGAAAAGTTAAATTTGCACCCATGAAGTGCCATTAAGTATAGAATTCTTGCAAAAAAAAAAAAAAAAAAAAAAAAAAAAAAAACGTCATTCAAAGAAATATGGGAACTTTCACGAGCTGAGAACTGTGTACTTGGCAATTTTCACCATCGCGTGGATGCTTGCGCCTCCATCCTATGAGGCTTCCTGCAGTAACTCCCACACCCCGGGGGCTTTGTTCTGGTTTCCTCTGTGTGGAAACCCTTTTTGTCTGGTATTTAGACTGTTCAGGTTCTTTTTCAATCCCTTCAGGTTTCAGCTCAAATGCTATCTCTCTGGGTACTCCATCTGTGACCCCAAACCCCAAGCTGTACTTTCTCATGTTCTCTTGGTATTTCTTCCCTTCACAGCTTTTTACCTAAAATCATTTAAATTTTGCTTACATCTCTAACTTCTGTATTTCTGCATCACAGTCTAAGTCCAGTGGGAATAGAGATATTCATATATTCTCTTTCCTGATATTACTAAGGGTGAAGCACATGCTGGCAATTAAATTCAGGGCCCGTACATGTTAAGCACTACATGCCCCTTCACCATCTTCTTATCCACTCATCTGCATCTCATCTCCACTGCACCGATACGTGGCGGAATGTGGATATGTGTTTAATTTCAGAATAACCACTCGGAAAGAAATTGGAGGCTGTGGCATTGAGGAATAAGTGATTGGGTACTTTGCCTGTCTTCTGAGGTGCTGGAAACACCTTGAACTTTGTAGGAAGCACACATGGTGGTAACTGGTCCCACCAAGAAGAATAAAGGCCAAGAGCGAGCATGAACAATTAACAGACTAAAGTCAAGCCATGGTGACTTCTGGCGTAGGAGTGGTCTGGTTGCTAATGGTGTTTACATGGGATGGTGGGAAGAGAAAGCACAGAGTGCCTTGTGGCTCTTTGAAGTTTTGGAGAGCTTATTGCATACACATCCGGCATGTCTGGAAAAAATGCACAGCGGAGCAGAAGGCACCAGTTCCTCAGACATGTGGGTGACATGAAGTATAGTTCTGAGAGGAGCCTAATTCAACACAGAGGGCCCAGGAATGAACCCTTCAGAAATATTTAATTCCATGGTTATGAGTGTTTTCTTGAACTGAATAATAACCGGTGTTTCCTCCTTGCATAGGAAAAGACAGTCCTTTATGTTCTTTGCAACATTCTCTTGCCAAGCTATGAACTGTGATCCAGTTTTGTGTTCTGTTTTTCCTACAGATGGTACAAAGAACAGTAGAAACCAGTGAAGTGTCTGAAACAACTTAAAAGTTGAAATTTTGACGTAAAAAATCAAGCTGGTAAAAACTGTGCTTTTGTTGCTCATAAATATTTTCTTTTCCTTAAAATTTAAACTAAACAACAGTTTAAGAAGTGCCTCTTTGCTCTCACTTTGGGCAATTGTTTTAGAGATATCATATGATATTGTATTGTCTACAGTGAGCTTTATTTTAAGATGGTGCAATTGTCTACTCTATTCTACATGGAGGTTTTCCCCTGGCTGGTGCTGACAGTAATCCTAAGGTAATCCTTTGAAATAAAAACCTACAAAAAAATGTTGTGACAGGACAGAGAGATAAACGTGTGTAGCAGAAGAAACGGAACTAAAGTGTTTACTTCTCCGATAAAATAAGAGTGTCTCTTCTTCCCAGCTATAGTGGAGCAGTGACTCAGCTCAGTGAACTCTGTAATTCTCTCTGGAGCTTAATTAGAAACCTTGTAAACTGACTGCAAGAGGCCAGAATATATGTTTGGGATGATCGCAGAGCTGACTTGTTATGAGAACAGGAATCCACCCTGCCTTCGCCTGACAATGGCACCTAATGACTCTAATTGTATTGTCACACTGGGTTCAGAGAGGGGATCTTCTCTCTCTGCCCAGGGATAATGAGAAATGTAGACTTCACTCTATTACATCCAACTACATGCTTTGTTTTTCAAATTTGATGGGCACAAAACACATTGATTCAGATTTGACCCAGGAGCTGAATTGTGGGCAGAGCTAAAAAGATCCCAATGAGTTCCTAAATGATACCCTGAGGAGATGAAAGGGTTAATTCAGTCCTTGCTCACACTGGGGAGTCAAAGGAAGGGCAACAGGGTACCAAGAGGGAACAAACCTCAGAGCTATATTGAGTCTATGGAAGGGAATCTCTGACTTCAAATGGGTCAGTAGATTTTACATGCCTTGAAATTATAGTTCATTCTAAATGCTTACTTGGCTCTCAAATGATAAGCTGTGGTCTCTCCTACACATCCTCCTGTTCCTCCTCTTTTCCATTTGTTTTTTCCATTGAATTTCCCTCTCCATCCTATTCTGTTACCTTGTGATTTTTATACTGTTTTTTACTCTTATTTATGAATTTCTGTGTTGAAGACATCAAGTGTGACTGGAGATTGGTTTCTACTTTAAAACCTAGTTGGATGTGTTTTAAAACACATCCAACTGTGGAAAGGACCCTGCATTTGTCAGTCATCAAGCTTGAAACTACAGAAAACAAACAATTAAAGGCTTTTTCTTGGAGTTCACAGTCTCAAGACTGTAATAATATTTTGGAGGGCTAGAACATTTTAGAAGTTGTAAGTGCCACTATTCTATAAAATAAAGGCCCGTTTGATATATCAATGACAAGAAAAATAAATATGGAATGAATATTTTATAGCTATATTTTCCCTTTTATATATGTGTTAACATTTATGTCTAATTAATTGAAATCAATAGTAACATATAAGTGGATGAATTTCCTAAAAGTGACAGTCTGTGATCACAAAAACATTAATATTTAGAGTTGGCATCTTGTTAAATTTCTTCAATGAACTCAAAATTTTAATTTATTGCATGTGCACTTTGTTTATATATTAAAAGTTGTGTGCCAGATGTTGGTAGTGCATGCCTTTAATCCCAATATTTGTGGGGAAGTTACAGAGTGATCTCTGTGAGTTTGAGGCCAGCCTGGTCTACAGAGCAAGTTCCAGGACAGACTCCAAAGCAATACAGAGAAAAATGCCTCAGAAACAAAAAATAAAAAACAACAAACAAGCAAACAAAATTGTCTGTACTACAGAAAATAAATGCGCTCAGAGAAAAGTTTTCTAGTTTTTAAACTTTGTTTTAACATGATTACATCATGATCAGGCACATTTGTTGCTGTTTGAGTCTCCTGCAGCCCAGGCTGGCATTGAACACCCTCTGTATCCAGAATAACAATGAACTCCTCACCCTCATTTTTGCCTCCCAGCGCCACCCCATTTCATGGATGAAATGCATGTACCATCTTGTCTAACTAATGCAAAATTTCATACAGTTTTATTGCTATTTGAATGATTTTTTAAATTTATTTTTCTGTCTCTTCGTGCAATTGATTATACCAGGGGAAGATGGAAATACCATGCCCCTTTGTCACTGTAGCATGCTTGGTGACACTGTTTCCCAGCCTCCTTTTGCTACACAAATTTGTTGATTTAAGATGGAAAAGTAATGTACTTTCCCCCAATAATATAGTCATGATTTTTATTTTGCTTCAGATACAACTATCTTGTTGCAATTTTTTCAGTTGTATTTTATGGTGTTCAATTAATATAGTTCTCTAGCTCTTTTTACTCTTAAGGGATCAGTGCTACAGGTGAAGACATAATTCTGCCTTGATGAAAAACTGTCTGAAAAACTAAATGAGTTAAGGATACAAGACATTACAGAACAAAGTAGAATTTACTACATGTCCAGCATATAACTCTACATAGAATGTGTGTGCAAGAGATGCTAGCTCTTTTGTCTTCTCACTCTGTGAGACAAACTACATCTGGTTGGATCAATAGACTAAACATTTAGGACCAAGGTAGCACTTTGTCTAGAACAAATGTAGGACAGGAATTGAGATGACGTTAGAAAAGGTAGGAAGTTTCTTGTTTGTCATACTAGGACAAAAATTATTTTAAGAGGGTTTTAAAAATATTTTCAGTACTATATATTAATTATGCATAATAGTAAATTTTATATTTTTGCATGTACACAATGCATTTTGATAATAATCACCCTCATGACCTTCTCTTGCTCCATCTCCTTCTTTCTGTCATCACTTATATTTGCCCCATTTATACCCCCATCTCTCTCCCCTCTCTCTAAGCACATGCACACACACACACACACACACACACACACACACACACACACACACAGAGACGGAGGGAGGGAGGGAGGGAGAGAGAAAGAGGGCACGCAATAGATAGAATTTGAGAAGCTTCACTTCTCCACCCCTCCAGCAGGGCTTTGAAATAAACTCTCAAGGATTATTTGTAAGGATATGAATGTTTATTTAGCCTCCAAGATTCCACACCTACCCAAGTGAGGGAACATTTCTGGTTGGCCATGTGCCTTTCTTTAAAAGAAGAAATAAACATACAACTACATTATAACTTAGACTGTGAAAACACATCTGTAAGCTACACAAGCTGCATGAATGTAGGCAAGGGAGAAAATAACATTGCTATTTCATGAGTGTGTCTGTGAAAAGTGAGTGTCAGGAACCAACCAGTGGTGTTATAGGGTAGGACCCAATACAAGGAGCCACTGGGCCATAAGGGATCCTCCCTTTCAAATGAATGAATGCCTTCACTATGCTCAGTGTCATGGGAGTGGGCTTGATTCATTATAAACCATGAGTTCGTTTTACTTCTCTCCCCTTGACTTCTCTAGCTCACCTTTTTTTCATATGACAATGCAGCAAATGTGCCTCACCAGATCAGTGTCTTGATATTGAAATATCAAGCTTTCAGACAATTAGAAATAAATTTCATATTATTTTCTCTGTGATATTTTGTTGTTGTAGCATGAATTGGATGAGGTAGGTGGAAAGATGAATTTTCAAGTTAGTTGTTTCAAATTGATACTAATCACAGTATTTTCCATAATTGAAGAGTTCATTGTATTCCAGCCTATTTTTCATTTCTCCATCATCCACCTATTAGTGATCTATTATCTATTAGTAGTCTGTTATCTATCCATCATCTATTAGTGATTTGTTTGTATCTATCCATATTATCTACCTACCTATCATCTATCTATCTTCTCAGGATCCAGACCTAGACTCGCTGGTCATGCCCACACCTATCACCATGCCCCAAAAGGTGTGGTCAGTACAACAGGTATGGGCGGTGTGGATATCTCTCTACATTTACCTACCCTTTCATCTTCTCAGCCATCTTGGAAGAGTAGTTTCGTAGTTAATGATCTAAAGTACGTTGCCTGACTCAGGCATATCTGTGCAGTAGGCCTTTTAACTGGCACAGGTGTGGCCATTAAATATATCTAACCATCAAGTATGTTTAATATTTAAACTCTAACTTGATTCTACAGCTTACAATAGAAAAATTACCATGTACCACTCGTATTGAGATACTAGACTTTGTGTCTATTCTTCAGTGTTCTCAGGACTCATATCTCCAGATGGGATACAAACCTGACTTTAAACTCCCCAGTGTCTATGAATTCATCTATTGAATTTGCACTACTGCCAGTGACAAGTGACAAGCAGCCATATCCTAAGTGGCCAGGAAATCAAATTGAAAGCAGGATAAAATTTCATCAAGACATATTTTCTAACTAAACTAACTGTTCAGACTGAAGCAAAATGAACTGGAGAAATTTTTAATGATATGATTTTCATAGCCAAAATGATATTATAGAGAATTTACATTTATAAGTCCTACAAATTCTGTAGGAGTAAGATAATATTTAACCATAATTTTATAAGAGGTACATTTAAAAAAGATCCAATCAATGACATTTTACTTGCAGATATCCTAAGTTGAAAAGGAAAAAGTTTGAGGCAGACTATAAAGGCCCTCAACTCCTTATTGCTTCAGTTTAACAAAGAATCAAGGGTAGAGTTCGTTAAAGAAATAATTGAAGACACCCTGGGAAGAGGCGACTGAGGTTTTCAAGTTTATCATGAATCATTCAATGCCTTTGGCAAAGCCTCACTGGAACTTATGATATTATAATGAATCTTATAATGTAATTTGAGATTTCACTAAGGACTTAATTCTGATTCTGATGGGAATTTTATCCAAGAAAGGACTGCATGCCTGAATCCCTAGAGATGGGCTCTGTTGATCATGATAACATTTTGCCTGGAGGAGAAAAAGGTAAACTGGTGTTTTGAACCTAGATAAGAAAAATCCCGTCTGTTTCTTTTATACTGAAAAGGGGGTAAAACAAGGAGAGGACACAAAATCTATGCCTCTTTTGGAAACGACAGCTGAGAGTAGCTACATTAGTGTGGGACTGAAGTCAGGTCTTATCTCTGAAAGTTTTATCGATGTTTCTAAATGGCATAGGCGTGGGCATCAGTGATGGCTCAGTAGATCCCAATCCGTCTGAAAATCTGAGCAATTGGAAAATGTTTGTGCTCACTCTCACCTCCTGACAAAGGAAACAATAACTAGCTCAGTGGGAAGTAGGATCTATCTTCTGACACATTATCTTTCCAGCCCCAAAATGTCACCTGAAACCCACAGAAGGGAGATGAATGAAAACCAGCAGCGGCCCTGAAACACACCAAAATGGGGGCGGGTGGCGAACAGCTGCAAAATTGACTGAGATCTCTTTAAAGCCCAACACGCTGTTGACTCCGACCTTTGCTGAGTAAGTGCTTGTATTCTCTTGTAAGGCCAAGGGTCTTGTAATTGATCAGGCAGGGGGACTTAAGGTTGTAATTTGAGGTGTAACTGTGGCATGTGACTTCTTTGCAAGAAGCCCTGAGAGAGAATAGCTATGCGAATCTTTGTATGGTTTTTCTTTCTCTGTCACATGAAAATGCAGGGATTCTGAGTTTATGTTTGAAACAAAGGTGACCAGGGAGACTCTGGAATTCACCTTGTCTTCTGCAGCTCAATCTACAGTTGTATATGACATGCCCTGTGCTACTAGCGGAAGAATTCCATAGCGTTTGTGTGAGTCGAAAGTAGCTGATGGGTAGAGATCAATTATTAATTTCAGAGTAATATCCTTCTTAGAGCTTTACCAAATCACTAGTTTTGGTAACTGCACGACCATTCTCAAACACAAATACTACTTATTAAGTCAAATTAGAAATGTATGCTCACTAGAAACTAGGGGCGCGGTAGGGCAAGCAATGAAAAAAAAAAGGAAGTTAGTTCTCATAACTAAAAGGAATTTCTCAAGGATGGGAAGAGTAATACTGCATTCTCTCCCTCCCTCCCTCCCTCCCTCCCTCCCTCCCTCCCTCCCTCCTTCTCTCTCTCTCTCTCTCTCTCTCTCTCTCTCTCTCTCTCTCTCTCTCTCTCTCTCTCATGTGCATCCCAGCTGCTGATTTTTATGTATGTGAATCTAGGTGGGAATGAGTGTGTGTGAGTGAGGTCAGGAAAACACAGAGGTGGGCAGGAGAGAAAGAAAAGGTTGCTGTAAAGCAGGGTGGAGGCATGTACAAAGGAGTAGAAGGGCTTGAGAAAGGGAGATCATCTTAAAGTAAGGAAGTAAGAAAAAGCCAAAAATAAATCTGATAGCAGATATGCAAATAAAATGAAATAAAGTAAGAAATTAAGTAGAAGTACCAGATCTACCAAGATAAAGATGCTCTCATAATGCACAAGTTATTGAAATCCCAGTACCAGGGGTGGGCTACCTCCTTATTCGGGGAGGGCTCTGAGATTCCTAAAACAATCCAAACATTTGACACACGCTTGGTTGCTCACCAGAACTACAAGGTAAAGCCTTCTTTCTGAATATACCAATTGCTTGTATTTCTGGACCTAGAGAAAAAAGCTGGGACAAGAAGGGGAGCTTCCTCCTTGCTAGCTAGCCCACACCTGAAACAGTACACCTTGTTCAAACTGTAACTGGGGAGATTACTGGCCCTAGGTGGAAAGCTACTGCTGTGGCTTTGCTAAATGGACAGGATAGGCCCATCAAATTGTTGCCTAAACAGTTACGTTTATACCCATAGCGGAAGCTCCTCTTACAGCTGCCAGTGGTAACCATAGTGATGCACGATTAATCAAATTGCTGGAGATATTGCTGAACATTCAGTCACAATCTTTATCACTCCCTTCAAGGCTCACAAAACATCACAGAAGATGATTCAGAAAGAATGTGTGAGTCGGGATAAGGGTGAGAATGAGGTAGAAGCCTGTATTGCGAGCATGGAATCGCTGCTGAAATTTTTGTTCCCATAGTGGCTCCCAATAGCTGCACAAGACATACACACTATTCACCTTGTCAACATTCTGTCGAGTAAAAATGAAGAGCTCTTGAGACCCCACCTGGATGTATGGGCAGACAATATACACACAAGATAAGGGCTCACAAGGTCCGGCTTATCATTGGTTATCCCTAGGTGAGGGAGAGCCTTTTTTTTTTTTTTCTTTTTGGGATATAGCCATTTGTTAATAATATCTCATGCTCCTGTAAATAATCTTTAATGCAGGACCCTGTAAAGGTACTTAAACTCAATGGGTTACTGGAAGGGGGGGTGGTTGAGAAGGAGATTAATAGGATCCGGAGTGAAATAGGAGCGGGTAGAGAGAAGTGAATATGATTAAAATGCTTTTTAATTATATATTAAAATTCTACAATGGGACTGGTTAGTCTGTATGATAAGCACATATTGAAAAAAAAACTTTTATTATTTGTGCTAGTAACATACTTTAGGAGTCTTCAGAGTTAAGCTACTAGCAATCATGAAAAAAAAAATCGTAACTGAGTTTAATGTATCTGCCAGACCATAGGATGTCCATTACTTCTAGTTTCCCATGTTCCTGGATGGCTTGCTTTATACTGGCATATATATGGTCATATCTTCTGAACAGGTACAGAAAAACAGATTCTTAAAATTTATTTCTTTGATACACAGTCTTATGTGAGTCAGACTGGATTCACACTCATTATAAAGTCGAGAAAGAACTCACACTTCTGATCCTCCTGTCCATATCTCCCAGTGTTGGAATCACAGAGAAGTACCCCCATGCACAACAAAAACTTATAAAACTCCCAGAAAGACTGATCTATGTGGTTTCTCCACTCTGAATTAACATAAACCCCTAAGTTCTGTACCTGATTTCCCAATAAGTTCCCAAGCAGTTATTTACTGCTTGATCATTCTAATTACTTTGTTATCTAATTATTATTGTCTGTTCAGTAATATTCACAACAAACTCAGGTTAATTGGGAACACTTTCTAAATCATGAGGATGGTATCGGCAGTTGGAAAGACATAGTGTAAAGTTTCAAAAATGAGAGACTAGCATAGAGAAATGAGGCTTCAACCTACCTGGCAACATTACCCACAATGCCCATTTGAATAGAAACATTACATTTTAAAATTAAATCCAAAATAATATATGACCTTGGATTTGTTTCCTGCTATTGTCATAAAATAAAATAATAACAAACTACAAAATTGCTGGGTGTTGGTGGTGCAAGCCTTTAATCCCAGCACCCAGGAGGCAGAGGCAGGTGGATCTCTATGAGTTTGAGGCCAGCCTGGTTTACAGAGCGAGTTCCAGGACAGCCTCCAAAACAAAACAGAGAAACCCTGTCTTGGAAAAATAATATATAAATAAATAAAATATAACAAAATCAACTTACAGCAGAAAGGGCTCATTTGCCGCACAGTTTCAGTTTCAAGTAGGTCTTTCTTCCTGAGGAAGATCAGGAGGCAGAAGCTGAGTAGCCAGCATATGACACCTATGATGCAGAACACTCGGCAGCAGGCTAACGAATATGTACCAGTAGTGCCCAGCTCAGTGTTTCTGCTCTCATACAGTCCAGGATTCCCCAGAGAAAGATGCCACCCACAATGGGAGGGTCTTCACACCTCACACCCAGTCAAGGTATTCACACCTTCACACCCAGTCAAGGTCTTCACACCTCACACCCAGTCAAGGTCTTCACACCTCACACCCAGTCAAAGTCTTCACACCTCACACCCAGTCAAGGTCTTCACACCTCACACACAGTCAAGGTCTTCACACCTCACACCTAGTCAAGGCAATTCCCCACAACTGGTCTCAAGCCAATTGATCTAGACAGGCCTCTACTGAGACCACTTTTCATGCCACTCATCTTTAACTGTCAGAACTAAAACTAACCATGCAGTGGGTTTCAGAAGTTATTCATATTTGTGATGGTGTTACCATTGCTCCTTTTTTTCAAACTGGTATAAACTCTCAGAATTTTTTGTCTGTAGGTATAAGATTTTATTAAAAGAAGTCGAACCTCATAACTGAGTTTGGATGCTGGTGAAATATGTATACAGACCAATATGTGTCAGCATTTGTTTGTAAGTTAAGGTAAACAAATATAATTTAGATGTTAATTTTACATGTATTGTAATATTAAACTAGGTAAGTGGGTCCAATTGCATCTCATCACCAATGTGCCATTAATAACTGGAACAGAAATGAACTTTCTCCTTTTTTTAGAGCACTTAGAGCTGCCAGAGCTCAATAACTGTCTCATGATTAATAATAAAGTAACTCCTCTCAAAAATAAGACTCTCCTGACCTTATTTTCCCTAGGACTTGAAATCTCTCTGGCAGGCAACCTACCACGATATATCAAGCACTCAACTCAAATGTGTATGAAACATTATACATTTACAACATTCCCCCTTAATTCTGTAAAACTTTATTTTAGTCATGTAAGCATTATGCCATGTTCTAATGTTTTAACAGTAGTTGGCACAATATATTATGAGAGAAATATGTTAGTGAAGAAAAAAGAGCAAGGCTTTGGATGATTAAGTTACATTAACAGCTTTCTCTAGCTTTATTTAAAATTGATATAATAAATGTCACTTTACATATTTAAAATATATTTAATCTAGAGAAGCAGGGATTTTACAATTTATTATTGAACATAGTATTTCTTAACAAAGTTTTTAACACAAAATTAATTAATACATAAAACAAAGAAAAACAAATGAGTATGTACCTATGTTGTTCCATTTAAGATTTGTTGTTACAGTAAAGTACATGACTATGATTTCGATGGTAGTAGACTAATTCTACATAGAAAATGAAAGTGTAAAGTTTTAATATTTGACCTAAGCTCAGATTTGTATCTAAGAGATATCATTTCTCAAAATTTAATTTTGTGAGCTTATAAGTGATGTAAGGATGTTGAATGTTTCCAGATAATGCAAACAGACCAACTGATTGATTAGATAAATCCACCCATCCATCAATCGATATATCTAGCCACTCATCTACATTGGTTAGTTTTTTGTCAACTTGACAGAAGCTAGAGCAGTATAGGAAGAGGGAATGTCAGTTGAAGAATTGCATCCATCAGATTTGTCTGTAAGCAAGTCTGTAGAGCATTTTTGTGATTGATGGTTGATGTGGGAATCTGTGACACCCACAGCAGGTATGTCTGGGTTGTATAAAACAGTAAGATGAGCAAGCCATGGAGAGAAAACCATTATGAAACATTTCTCCATAGGTCCTCTTTCAATTTCTATATCCAGGCTCCTTCATGCTTGAGTTTCTGTCCAAGTAGCTGTTTGTCATGGTGTTTATTATAGCAATAGAAAAACAAACTTGCACACCATCCACCCTCTCATTCAGAGATGTATGTTGCACATCTAACATGTCCCATGTACTAATCCATGTGCTAGGGATACAATGGAGGAAGGGCACAATTTTAACCCTGGCAGCGCATCTGCCTCTGAGAATGAGGGGAGAGCATAGCTTCAGGTCATGAATTACAGAGCCCTCTATGACATTTCACTTGGTCATTTTCAGAAAGAGTAGTCACCATGTTGTTCAGTATAATAAAACATCATTCCTACGAAGAGATGTAGCATTAGAGTGCCATGAAAACAGCAGGCGTAGAATCCCAGAACATTCTAGAAGCCTTCCACTGACATCAGAGATGGACTATTATACAGACAGTGCTCTGACTGGAAAACTGTAATTAAAAGACTCTGAGTTCTGACTCATTGAGGATAGTCTGGGCTTTCTTACCAGTCAATTAAATTTAGATTAACCAGTGTAATGAATAAAGAAGTGTGACATTGAGTAGGGATGGGCAAGAAAACTATATTTCATGCCATTTATAGCCTGGGGATTAGTTCAGTGACTAAGAATTAATCTCCCACTTCTATCAACTTCTATCCAACTTCTATCAACATGAATACATACAGATGTTATGGAATAGAATATTTGTTTAACTAAGTAAAGGTGTGTTCAATTTTGTTTGTCCTGCAGAACAACTGTTTAACTCTGTAAAGATGTGCTGCTTTTGTTTATGCTGCATTTGTTTAATTATGGAAATATGTGTAGCTGTTTTAAGTTGTCTGTCTAAGGAAAATAATTGGTCTAATAAAAAACAGAGTGGCCAATAACTAGTCAATAGAGATAAGCAGGGCTGGTAAACAGAGAGAGGATAGAAGAAAGAAATGAAAGAGAGAGGAGAGAATGAGGGAGAAAGAGAGGGTGATGGCTGAGGCCAAAAACCAGGCAGCTGCCAGGCAGACAGGGGAGAAACCAGTAAGATATACACAACAAGAGATAGGAAACCAAAAGGCCCCAAGGCAAAATGCAGATAATGAAAAACAGATTAAAACAGATCTAAGATAAGGGCAAACATTCACAACTAATAACAATCCTGTGTGTCATGTTTTGGGAGCTGGTTGGTGGCCCTAAAGAAAGCCTGTTACATTTGGTATTCCAATATGCAGCCTGAATTTTCACATAGAGCCCAAGAAAGTTGGAGGAAAAAAAGGTGGTTATGGTTCCTTTAATAGGCTTTGCTGTGCAGCAAGCACCTCAGTAGCATATTAAGTGGAAACAAAATGCTTAGTAAAAATATCTGCTGCAGTGTGGATACCAACCTCCTAGAGCTGATGTAGCTTACCACAGATCCCACATGGATGCAACTCTCAACCAGGCTCCGTGGATGTAAAACCTGACTTCAACAGTCCCCAGTGGGATGGAACCAGCCACTAGTACACAGCCACTTAGTATTAAAGATTTGGCTCAAGTGGTCAGAAAAGGCTATAGACATTCATAAAGACAGATCCAGATGGGAAAGAAACCTCTAAACAAGGTACAATTTGTTTAACAATGTGTGTAGGCCTAAGAAAGAAAAGAAAATGGATACAGACAGTCAAAAAAATTAAATAGTTTAAAAATAATAGTCTTCAAAGAGAGATTAAAGTTATGTAGAATAAGCCACTTAAAGATGGAAATAAACAGGGATACTGTATCCTGTATGATGATGTGTTGACTGAATTTTTTTAATGCTGATGAGCAAATAATAGCTGCTGAGAGACACTGGATTATAAAAGGGACTGCCGAGTTCAACGAACCTAGATACTTTAGGGATATCTTAATCATAAAATGGAATTCAGAAAATGTTTTGCTTTGGGGAAGAGGTTATGCTTTTGTTTCTACAGGTAATAAAAGTCTATGGATTCCTTCAAGGTAAATAGAGATCAGGTTTGATCAGGGGAGACCTCATGCAAATCTTGGCTACAGACACAAATCAAGAAAAGCTACAAGAAAAATGATGTATATACTGAACCCTCTTCATGGGAATAGTTCTTAGACTGGACAGCAAATGTTACAACCAGTTTGTTCAGGATTTGACCATTGTCTCAATTTTCTCAGGGTCCCCCTAAGGATGCTATCACCTCACATAACAGGAAGCAGTCTAGAGAACACAATGCCCACACCCCCAAGAGGTGTGGTAGGAGGTGTATTTTTTAGTGGGGGAGTTGGTTACTCAGTGCATCATGGATGTGTATCACTATTTATTGTGTATGTAGGAATTTAGGATAAAAAGACAAATATTCACAGCAAATATATTATATAAATATAGATTTTGGTAAATTGATATAAATTAAAAGTTATTTTTGTTTTACTGTATGTATGTTTCTACTCTTGTCTGAGGTGTTGTGCTTATGAAGCACATTTTAAACATGATGTACAATTAAGTAATATAGATTAGTTGTTAGTCATCTATAATAATCAAACTTTTAGTTACATTAGGTATGACTTCAAGGTTAAAGGAATATGTTTTAGATAGATAGATGCTCTTCAAATCTTAGAGACCTACAGAATATGGTATCAAGTATCTGAACATATCCAGTATGGTATCTCATATTACAGTATTTAAGAATTGGTTTTCCATGGAACTTAGGTTCCAAATGATCAAACATCCAAAGCTGCTGAGACTATGCACCCTCAAAGAACTACAACCAGAATTTGTTAAGGTTTCTGTGTTTTCTTAGGATCCCCATGGTATGTATATTGCCCCCATATAGCAGGAAGCAGTTTGGAGAGAATACCACCCAAATTACAAAGTATTGCTTATAAATGTTTGTTTTCATTTAAATGGAACTGGTTATAATTGTTAATGAACACAGTCAATATCTGTCTAAAGAAAAAAGAGGAATATGATATAGAAATGAATACTTTATATTGGTATGGATTCTAATTTATTGATACAAATTTAAGGTCAATTTGTTATAGGTACATTTCCTTACTTGTTTAGGTATTGTGTTTATACAGCTCATTTAAAAATGTAATATATAAATAAATTTTATATATAGTCACCTATAATAGTCAAAACTTACAGTTTTGTTAGTTAGGTTTTCTTCTGCTTGGGATCTGGTCACAGTGATGGCGCATTCTAATACAACCTCCTTTTTTGTCCTAGGCTTTGGGACACAGAACTTTCCTGAATGTTCTGCTTCACCAATTATGTCGTTAAAGCCATTTGTTAATGTGCCATTCCCTGAACTCTATGTAGTCAATGTTTCAAAACTCAGACTTTAGACTTCTCTTTCCTGTTTGTACTCATGACCTCAAAAATGTCACAGCTAAAAGAATTTCTAGGGAGGATTTCTCTGACCTACAGAGAGTTTTGTATGCAATTATACTCTTAATCCATTCTCATGGTAGCTAATGCCTAAGCTCCTAGGGTAGTTCCCTCGCCAAAATCCTTTTGTAATTTGGTCTTTACTTAAAAACTGGCAGTTATGTCCTTCTATCTATTGATCAGATTTTAAGTGATCTTTCCTTTACATGGTTCTTATCTAGTTAGTTGTCAAACCTCTCAGCTGCCAACTTCTTCTAAAATTTGCCTTCTTTATTCCATCTCCACTGTGAGCCAGGCCTTCATCATCTCTTATGCCATCATTCCTCTGGCTTCTTAGGTAATTCTTGTTTAATCACTTGGCTTCTGTTTCCATTCTCAGTACAGGGCAAATCGTGTCACTCTTCTTCACAGAATGTTGGGAAGACTGCTTGCCAATTTAACTCAAGGTAAGAGCCGTTCAGTATATCTCCAACTCCCTTACTATGTGCCAGCCATCTCATCAGCATTTCCCTGACATTATCTCACAGGCCTTCTGCTTTTCTTGTTCATCAGCATCCTTACATTTTTCATACACTGCAGGGCCTGCCCCAGCTAGGACCTTCAGCCCCTGGTTTCCTCTGCCTGGAAGACTGCCTCTGTTCTCAACTTAGTGATGTACTTCTTTCTCACTCTTTTTGTCTTTTATCAAAACCTTGTTCTTTTAAACAAGGCTGTCCTTATCTGTTTTGTTTTGTTTAGTTGTTTTGTTTATCCAGGAGCACTTGTCATTATCCAACTCTCTGCATATATTTACACTACACCTCCATACTGTGACATAAGGACACATATTTAGGATTGTTTTACTCACTGGTAGTTCTGTGTGGCAGAGCTATAATTTTGTACAATGAACACACACACACAGAAGCAGATGTATTTAATAACCAGGTGATTCTTGCTACATAGTAAGTAAGCCCCTAGGGATTTACCTTTGAACAAATAGCAATTAAATTTTGTAAAATGATGGGGAAAAATGTGTCTGCAGATTACAGAAAGTTTTACAAAGCTTGGAGGTATACTATTTAAATAGTCATGAAAGGAATTTCATAACTTAGTATTTTCTAAAGTTTAAAATGTCAGTTACCCATGTTGGTATGATCATAAATGCATTTCAGTGCTTTCACAACATATTTTTTAAAAAATCGAGAAAATGGAAAGCTATTTGGGGAGATAGTTCTATAATCTACAGAACAAGGCAGTTTCTCACGACCATTAAAAATCTCTATAGACCCATGGGACTCTAGTTAGAATCAGCCAGACGTCTTGGCATCCATGCATAATTAGGTATGACAATTCATTAAAAGTATCTTATGGAAAGGACTGATAGTTTTCTAATTGTGTGTGTGAGAGAGGTTTAAAAATAACATAAAACCAAACCAAAACCCAACAACCAAAAGGATGAAATCATAAAGCCATGTTTAACAGGAGGGCAGCTATCCTTTCAATAAAAAAGGGGGAGGGGGTAATTCAAGTGTCACAATATAGTGTTCATTTTTGAAATAATAAGAATGAAGTGTATGAGTAAGAAATAATTGGAGATAGACACAGAATTAGCCAATGTGCATGGCAATCTTGCTGAATTGCAAGTGTTCACAAACTCTGGAGTTCTGTACTTCATCTTCCTGGCAATAATAATATGTGGAGTTTAGGACTGTTTGTTTGTGATCTAGAAACACAGTGCTTCATTTTTCTTGAAGTCAATGGGACTCATTCCTAAAGGCATTATCTAATCACAAACACACATACTTCTTGATCAGCTCGCAGCTTGGTGCTATGGATAACAGAAAATGCCATCTAAGGATGTTGGCCACATGCTGGGATCTGACAGAGAGGAATGGTGGTGAGAAGACTATGGAAAACAAGACGCATCCTGCTAGGTGACCAGCATTACTGAGCCAATCAGCATTGCAACCAGGTGGTGAATTTCATCCATTAGTAAGGAAGTGGTTCTCAAAAATGCAAGTTTTGAACTCAGATTTTTTTGTCCGTTTCTCAAGCTTGAAAAGTAAAGCAGAGATTTGACTGCTTTCATCTACTCCTTTATGCATCCTTAATATATATGATGTTTGTGAGAAAGTCTGGGTGCACTCACTAGTATTTTAGCTCTCCATTCTCAGATAAAATCAAATTGGCACAAATTACTAGTTTCTTAGTCACTGAGCTATTGATAGCTCTGTCCATACAGGGTGTCATCAGAAAAATATTTCAAACAGAATATTGAAACTTAAAGGAGAAAAAAGGTGATTTTGGCTGTGCACAATTTAAGATTTCAACTTTAATCAAAGTGAATAATAATGTCCTGTACACACACACACACACACACACACACACACACACACACACACAGAGTAGGCTGGACTTTGACCTGTGGAACCCTAGACAGTGACCATTAGGCCCAAGGAAGGTTCAGAAATTGTTTATTCTTGACTGGGAGTGTATGTCAGTGTGAATGGGCTCTGTGTGTTTGTGTGTTAGTGTGGGAGCATACTTGATTGGAATGAAACAAACAGCACAACACAAATATTCCATTGTTTGCCTTTGTCGACAGAGGGGCTGGAGACATAGGCTCTAGAATGCTGAGGTAGAATGTTTGCAGAAATACATGAGAAAGTACCCCCAAATGCCCTTTTTTTCTCCACAGTTTATGTTTGTTTCTTTGCATTTTGGGCAAAAATAACTTTAAAAGCATATTCACACTCACATATACACAGACACAGACACACACACACACACACACAAAGATACAAACATGCACTCATACACAAACACAAATATGCAAACACACAGAGACACACAAACACATACTCACACTGACACAAACACACTCTCACACACAGATACACAAACACAAACATACAGACACATACACTTACACAAACACACATACATACACATGCAGAGACAGACACACACATTCCCCAGAGATACACACACAGACATACAAGTACTCACATACACAGCACAAAGGTGATTCACAGAGTCACAGCTCTAAATGAGAATGCTCTTAAAACATTTACAAAAATGAGAAGCTACTTGAATCCCCCCTCATCTCCATGCATACATCCTCAATTAAAACAATGCCCCTGATAGCAGGCAGTATAATCTGCATTTTATTTCACTCATGAGCAAAATAACAAGTTACTCAGGCCTGCGGCACTCATGAGTGATATGGGGCGTGTAATATCCTTTCCATTGAGTTTCCTATTATTAAGCTTGAAATAAGGAGTTCAGAATTAACTGTGACAATGATTTTATCTAGTGTTGGCATCACCATTAGCTTTTGCAGTTTACTGCTAATAAAAGTTTAAATTTGCTATTACTTCTAATAACCTTCTTGCCACCTTAGCTGTAGGAATTAGACAAAGAACCCTGCTGACATGTGGCTAGTGACATTTTCTGAAAGTGTGGGAAACTATGATGACAACAGTGACTGTTATTTACCAAAGTATAATAAAGGCAGGCCCTGCTGGCCTTGGGCCGCCTAATCTAAAGCACCTGCCCCTGGGGGCTTGCAGGGGCCATCAAAGAACAAAGCATAAGAAACTGGTTCCTATCATGTTGTTCCAAGCATCAGAGAAGAGTTTCATAGCAATCTAGTAGACTCTAAAGTAGGAGATATAATCTGTGACATGGCCTACAGGAATGAGTAGAATATCTAAGTAATGCATTGTCTGGTTAACAAGAACACTCAGATTCACTTTGAGCATCAAGAGTGGATCAGTGTGGTTATGTTCTCCACCAAATCCCTGGTGTCATTAACTGGTTCTGCCCTCCAAGAAACTGGATGCTCCTCTTCCTCCAATTCATCCCCCTAAACATAAGACTGAGATTGCTTCCTGCCTCCATACTCTCAGCAGAATTAGGGGATCTCAGGGCATTTAGACTTCTAATTATACCTCAGATCTATCTGGTAGCCTTGTCCCTATAAAAAATAGTGAACGCAAATGTGATAATTGCATTCAGAATCCAGAGAAATACGTTAACGAATCTGATGGGAGATGTCATTCTGTATATGTTTCTCATACTGGTTAATGAATAAAGCATTGTTGGCCAATAGGAAAGCAAGATAGGCAGGACTAGGGGACAAGGAGGAAAGAGGAAGTAGTAAGGAGGAGTCAAGATGGAGAGTCTGAAGAGAGCAGTACTGCAGCCGGCTCCTGGTAAGAAGACCACATGGAAATACACAGATTAACACCAATTGGTTAATACTTAAGACAGAGCTAGCCAATAAGAAACCAGTACCTGGCCAACAGCATTATATCAAATACAGAGTCTCGGTATATTAATTGGAGGCTGGCTCGTGGGTGGGACAAGACCAGCTGCGGGAGGAAAAACCTTACTCCTTACAGGAGTCCAAAGCATTAAGGTATTTACTTTGAATTACATAAAAATAATTATCAACTTAGACTGGAAAGTGCACACGTTTTAGGCAGGCTCTGGCACATTTTCACTGTGGTTCACGCCCGTTTCTTTGGAGGTTTTGGTGCATGTTAATCCAGTCACTATGGTTGTTCCAAAATTCCTCAACATGGAGAAACAAGAGAAACTTGTCAGCCAGTTAAAAGCACACCTTTTGCAAAGATTTCTGCTTTGATTTGTTTTAGTTAGCACATCTTTCCTCAATTTCTTCTCATTTTTACATTATTGGATTTTAATAAGAAACAAATAGCAAAGGTAGAAAGAAGTTTGTTTTCCAAGTCGGGGCATCTGCTGGGCATCTTGAATTCCCGAAGAAGTGAGAAGCTAGCAGTTGGAGGCAGTGCTCTGAGCAAGACTAACCTGTAAGAGGCCTAAGTCGCTGACAAGCACCTGAGAATGATCGAGCTCTGATTGAGCTGTATAGTACAGGAGGCCAAGACCTCTCACAACCATAACAAAGTAGACAGGACTACAGCATGCGGGGGCCTTTGCTAGGGCCATCTTTAGGCTTCGCTTGCTGGAAGACCATAATCACTTCCTGGTGGGTGTTTGGCATACATACGTCTTTCCCTTTTCTCCTTATGTTTCTTTTCTTAGTTCAATACTCTAAATTAGGATTCTACTGCTGCTTTTTTTTTTTTCTGGACTAGATCTATGAGATAAGATGTCCAAGTGCCAATGCTGGTCTAATTGAGAGTCTGGGAAGGTGGAGTACGGAGGATGCCCATGAGACCACATACAAAGGAAGCCTGTGGACCTGGGAAGGAGACCAAATGGTATATTCATGCTATGACCTTCTTGCTGACCCAGGAAGTATCCCTTATGGCTTTTGTTAAATTTCACTATTCCCTCTCAAGTCTAGGAAATGCAATCTTAGCATTCAGAGCCAGAAAGCAATGGTATCTTTCCCTTAATGAGTCAGGGCCTCATTCCCTATGAATGTGAGCTATTCTTCTGACATCTGGGATTCATCTGTTTAACCACAAAATGTCGGTTAGGAAAGAAAGAATCCAGTGGAGAAAGTGATACTCAAGGCCAGACCATGTGAGTTGGCTGGGAATTTGGTCCAAAGAGATAGAAAATGACTGGAAATCAGGGGAAAGCTACTGCTGGTTACACAATGAGATGGGAAAGAAGGGAGGCAATATTGTTCTCCCCTCCCCTGACATGTGATACCACACTTTAAAGGTGCCCGTTCCAATCTCCTGTCTTCAGCCTAACCAAGTTGCATCTCTAAGCTCCACCCTTTTTTCGTATTATCTATGAAACATCTTAAATTGATTTTTATTTATGTCTGTATGCGGAAGGTGTGTATTGCGTGTGTGTGTGTGTGTTTGTGTGTGTGTGTGTGTTTGTGTGTGTGTGTGTGTGTGTACTCTGTGCAAGTCCACAGAGTCTACAAGAGGATTTTGTCGTGTCTTCTAGAGCTAGCTTTACAGGAAGGGTTGAACTGTCTACCTTTGGTGCTGAAAACCTTACTGCAGTATCTGCAAGAGCATCGAGTGCTCTCAAACATCCAGCCATCTCTCCAGCTCTTTATTGGAAGTTTTTTACTTTAATTTTTTTGTTGTTGTTGTTCTGGGGAGGTAAACCAGGTCCTCTCACAGTGTGCAGATCATTCCTTGAGGGAAGGACAAGGGAGAAAGGACCTTCATCCTTGCATGCACAACTCAGAGGTGTAAAGTGCTCACAGTATTTGTCCAAAGGACACTTGTCTGAACACCATTAGATTCCTGTCCTCTATTAGGAGAGAAGTGGTCAGAAGTGCAGAGCATCACTGATACGAAATAATGCATTTCTGATTTCTATCACAGCTTTAGAAAAATTAATTAATTATTTTTGCAACAATACTGGCTACAGTAATTTCCATAAGTCCCTGAGATTTTATTAATTTTAGGTAATCCTGAATGTTGTGTGTTTGCTGAGTTCTTCTTACGAAACTGACAAAAACTTCTCTAAACTCAGTATTTACTCCATATAACAGGCTGGAACTCTATGCAATTTTTTTCCTGGACAAATTGTTTGCTATCCTGTTAACTATTTAACTGGGATCGTTCATCTCTCAATTGCTGACACACAACAACAAACAATAAGGTGTCTTGTGTTAAACACAAATGGCTTTCACTCTGTTAATTGGGGCTAATGAGAGGCCAATTGAACTTTGCTCTCCCTGTTTTGTCTTTTCTGTAAATTGTAGGCTGATGGCATTTAGAACGAGTGGCTTCCTACCCTGTCACTTATGTTCTTTTCATTATCCACTAGGACTCTTTTTCCTTGTCAGTGTCAGCATGTGAGATCACATGTGGGCACAGCTCTGCTTCTCACACATGCAAGAGAGATGAGATTGAGGTGAATTGTTACAGTAGCTGGCTCGAAGGGCAGCTTCCATTTGGGGTAAGGGAAGGAGTCTGGATAATTAAATAGGATTCACTTATCTCTGTTACTTAGAGATGTTTTTCTCCTGAAAAGCAAAGACACTAGACTTTTCTGTTTCATTCTTCACTTCTTAACAACCTGGGGTCTCTTGTTCCTTTTATCAACCCTATGGGATGGGCAGTAACTGGGAGTGGAGTCCCAGTCACAAAAAGAACCTGAGAGAAAAGGAAACAAAATGTCTGAGTCATACAGCTTTGAACTTGATTGTACTCAGTGGTTTCTCTTGCTTACTTAGACATGTTACTGAGATCTTCTGTGTTTTATGTTTCCTTAATTTATTTATGGAATGACAAAAGATTTAGTGGAGCTTGGAGTCACCTGCTTGGCTGATCAACTTCAGGATTCACTCATTCATAAAACTCTGAAATTCTGCTGTGTTCCACACAGGATAAAATTTTAGGAATGCAACATTAACACATTGCTATCCTCTTTTGACCTCGTTGTGAAATAGTGTGGAAAACACCACAAAACAATGTGATTTCACTACTCTGCAGGTTAATAGCAAATTGATATAAAGGTACAGACCAAAGGGGGGGGACTCTTGGAGAAAGTGAAAAATGTGAATGAGATTCAGAGAAAAAAGGGGAGCAGCTATCAAAATTGGAATTTTAAGTTACATTTGGAAAAAATATTCAATAAATCAATGAGTAATGGCCAGTGACACAAAGAGATGTCTATGAATCACAAAACCATAAAGTGTGGAGAGCAGAAAATGGTTCCCCAAGGTAACAAAACTAGTGATGGGTAGGTGAAGAGGTAGCTTTAATATAGCTAGAAAAGGCTAGAAATAGATTCAGATGATTTCCTGATTTGGAATTACAGGATTCATTTTAAGTCTCTTTTTATAGATTTTTTTTTATTTATTTTGAGTGTGTGTGTGCGCGCGTGCGTGTGTGTGTGTGTGCACACGCTCGCCTGCCTTTGTGGGCATCACCTGCATTCTGTGTCTGTAGAGGCCACAAGAGAACATTGGGATTACTGGGAACTGAAGTTACAGAAGGTTGTGAGCTACCATGTGCATGCTGATAACTAACTGAGTTTTCTGGGAGACCAGCCAGTGTTCTTAGTCACTGGGCCAAATTTCCACATCCTATCTTATTAGTCTTACCTCAGTTTAGTGTGTGTGTGTACATCGGGTTTGTCTGTGTGCATGAATATATGCATGTATGCATTGTGTATGTGAGCATACCTTGAAATAAGTCCTTCCTGTACATGCTTACTACCTTAAAGCTGGCATATTCTTTACAGCTAGCTTGTGGGTTACATTATAATCATGTTCTAAACCCTGAACAGACCTTGAAAGAAGTCATCAGCTAGACTTTTATCCACCCCTGCATTTAAAAAAATTAACAGATAGAGTAGTTCTAGCCATTTGTGTCTGTTTCTGAAACAAACTTTTAAAAGTTGCTTTTAATGAGATAAAGTGAAGGAGAGAGAGAGAGAAGCAAGCAAGCGATCTAGCCAAGCGAAGGTGGGTGGCACATCACTTCAGTCACTGTACTGTATGTGTGTGTCAATAAAGCACACTCATAGATTGGAACTGTAAATACTTCTCCAGTGATTGGAAATTTGCAGAGAATATTCTGTCAGTAGGTGACTTTTCACACTTGAATTACTGCAAACTTAGACCCAGAGATACATGAATAATGGATAGACAGATAATTTACCTATGTATGTGTAACATAAGACCTGGATTCTGCAGAGAATGTACATTTTTTTCCAGCCATTGGTATCATTTTCCAAAGGAAAATATATAAATTTGCATATTTTAAGTGAGATCTCTGATGTTGTAATCTTTCAGCCCAGACCAGTTGATTACAGAAGCCACAGTAAAAATATTTAAGAAAAAAAAAATCAGAACACAAAAATAACATAGCCCATATCTAATACCTAACAGATTTAAGTGCTTACGATAAATAGCCTCTTTAAATGGTATGGCTTTTTAAAATATAGCCTATGGTTCATAAACATTTTAATCCTGTTCTGGAAAACATGTGACTAAAATTTTTATAGTTATAATACATTATTTTAAAATGTATTTTGCTATCTAATAATCTCAAGGAAAATCTCACTATTCTCTTGTTCGTACACACACACACACACACACACACACACACACACACAGAGAGAGAGAGAGAGAGAGAGAGAGAGAGAGAGAGAGAGAGAGAGAGAAATGGAGGATTTGAGGAAGAGATTATTCCTTCTCCTCCTGGGAATATTTTCACAGCATTTATTGTAATGTTGGGCTTGTTGAGAAGTCTATGACAGAGGTTAACACATACCCCTGCCCTGAGAGTGAACTTTGTCTAATTTCACTTATTTTGTAATCTTTGTGATCTTGAACCACTATGATGCTTACAGATAGTTTTCATAAATCCATATTCTAAAAGGGGAAAAACAATCCTAACAAAAACAAAGTCTACCATAAATATAATAAAAGCTATATTTATTATTTTAAAATGTATTTTTATTTTAATTGATTGCATAGGGGGTGTCATTTGCACACAAGCAAGATGCCTGTAGAGGCCGAAGGTAGGGACTGGATGTTGTGCACCTGGTGTTGCAATTGGTTGTAGATGCCAAGCGCAGGTGCTAGGAGCTACACTTTAGGCCTCTGCAAAGCAGCATTTGCCCTTAACCACTTGAGCGACATCTTCAGCCTCAGTTTGCACGGGGACTTCGCCAGCCACCCGCCACCCTGTTTTGTCTTGTGTTTTTCCCCCCTCTGTAGTTGAAGAACCATAATTGCAATGATGATTTCATTAGTATAGAACAAATCTAAAGTGGATACAACCTTATACCCCCCCCCATGAAAGGGCATTGTTTCCCCAAGCCATTCTTCTATATCATGGGGAATTTAGATTCTTCCTCTGTTCTATAACATTGATAGGAAGGGCCTGTGAATTAGGGATTGTTTTCTCTCTCTTCCTTTGTAATTAAGCCAATGGGAATCCCTGGTGTGGAAATGGAGGTCAGGAGAGAAGCATAAGCTTCCTTGTGTGTGACTGCTCTAAGAATCTTCACTCCAGAACCATTGGGCCTGTACAGCTCCCTCACAAAACTCAGAGTTGATCAACTCTCTATGCTTGTCATTTTCCAGCATCATACTTTATTAGGGGGCACTTTGGGAAAGACCAGTACCTCCATTCTCCCTGCTTCTCCTGAATCTTGCTCCATCTTTTGTGCTTGAGTGACACGTCCCTTCATTAGTTCTTTTAAACATGTCATTTGTTTTGTAACAGAATTCTGAAAAATGCAACTTTGCAAAAATCACAAAAATGAAGGTATATGAAGAATATTTAGCAAACGTGGTCACAGAATAAGCCGAAGTTAGTTTCCTGTATCTCCATATACCACATTAAGAACATGATAATAAAGCACATGCTGTCTGGGGTGGGTAGACTTAGTTAGGCATTGTAGATTATCAACACATTGCCAACTTCAGCCCTTACCATGCAAGAGTGATGTGCAACTGACAGCAATTTGAACATGAAAACAAACACTTCTTTCTCAAAAAAAATTACTTTAAAACTATCATTGATAATTTTCTTATGTAATGGGGTATAGAAAATCAGGAATTTCATGAGTGGACACCAGGTGAGTACAAAGCCCATCCTACAGAGTATTTTATGTATTTGCCAATGTGCTCAGACTGATAGTGGGAAGACCTTGGACATCTGAGTTTGTGCTTAAATGGCAAGCACCGTCCTACAGTGAACAACTGCTAATCCATTGATGCAGTTGAGGTGGGGTGTTGTTCTGTGTCATCTGGAACCTTATTTCTTGCTTCACACTGTCTATGTCTCTGGTATTGCTTTCTACCATAAGTCAGAAATGAATTTTTTTTAAATAAGCACTTGTACTTTGAACCATAAAAAAAAAATTTGAAGCAGAAATCAGAGGAAGAAGGTAAATTACTTTTAGTGCTCTGCAAAGAAACTTTAACTTGGCTATTTCCTCTTGTTTTGAACCTCGGAAAAATCAATACAGAAACATATCATATTCTGAAGGCAGGTCAACTGTGCACTAGGTGTTTTTAACAGTTGGCTTTGAAGGGGATACTTATGCCCCCTTGACATGAATCTACAGTTCTTTGCACTAAGTGTCCCCATGAAACTACATTTTTGCTCAGGCTATCCATCTCAATGGTTATTACTTTTTACTGTTCCAGGACCCTATCTTCTATTATGGATTCACTGATAGATCAATATGACAGAGGCAAGATAAAAGTCAGTTAGCTGTACATGTCTATTATGAGCCTGAAAATCCAGACACACATTTTTCCTGACAGACGCCAGAAACATAACTGAGTCATTACGTGTCTGGATGGGTTTCTAGTCTTTCTGTACAAACTCACATTTCTGGACATGTTTCTTAATTTTGAGGTCCTCGTGGCCTGTCAGGGAGTTAGGAGTGAGTGGTTCCCTTGGGGAGAGAGTGATTTTAAAATACAATCTTCACTTTTTGAAAGGAGAGAACAAAACACATTTGCTGCTACACGGAGGCTGTAAAAAGGAACGCTGACACACTCAGATTCTCAACCACAGGCAAGTGGGTTGTAAAACCAAGTGGCGGTTCAAAGTCAAGGGGAGTATCCTCGCAGTCCTCTAATAGACAATGGGAATGAGGTCAGTGGGAAGCTCCAGATTCCCTCTGGAGTTGATCACCTCAGCTATTCATCACTCACCATTTTTGAGAGAGGAAAACAAGCTGCCGAACATTTAAACCAGCATCCACTAGAAGCTCAACAATATCTACGATCAGATTCCTAGATTCTGTGCCAACCAACAAGGTTACCCCACCTGGAGCTCTGAATAAATAAGGAGCTGGTCTGGACCTTCCCTGCACAGTTCCCAGAGGGCCCCTTGTGCATCAGACATGTACAGTGAGCTTTGGATGTTTTTCAGATCAATTTTGGCTATTTAACCCCTCATCCACATGTTTGCACATCATCCATTTACTGTAGCAGACTGCATTGTACTTTGAGAAGGTCTTCCAAGGAAATTCCTACATATCCTGGGAAGGGGCCTCTACATTGAGAAGCATGGGAGACAAAATAGGCCAAGCTACATAAGTCCAGGTACTGGGGCCAGTTACTCTTACTGTGTTCCATGGGATCTAAACCTGCACAGTGTAGTTTGCTGTTCCTTTTGCTTGCTTGCAAAAACAAACAAAACAAAGCCAAACAAGCAAGTGAACAAACAAAACCCCCATACCTTTGAGTGCTTGTTTATAACTGTATTTTGTTTTGCTCCTATTCTCTTGGGAGCCTAGGAGCGAGGCTGCCTGCCTAAACATGAGCAGAGACCTCCTTATAACAATAGAAAGTCAATGTGAGTTTTGTGTGTAAGTGTAGGAGAGGGTAAAGATGTACTCCCTTCATAGTCATGACACTCAGGTAACTCAAAGAGTGCACTGGAGGAGAGGAAAACCAAGAGTGAGTCACCCAAATTTATGAAAAGAGGTAATTGAGGCAAAAATGTTAAAACCAGAGTAGAAGGTATAATGGATGAAGAATGCCAGAAGAGACTTTGGCAGTAGACAGAGTGTCTGGTATCTCTATGCCATACAACAAAGCAAATTCATCTTCATGTCTGCTGCTTGAGAGGAGACAATTGAGATAAATTGGAGACAGTCCTTAGGTCACCTGACCTTGCTGAAGCTTACCCACTGAAGTTGGCCATGACTTGAAAACTAAGGTACCCTTCCCTTTACAGACATCAATACCAAGCCTAAGTGGGGCCTGATTGTGTACTACAGAAAGAAGGGAAAGGCGAGACAGAGCTGGTCCTCTGTGACTATAAGGGCCTGGAACCAATAGACAAAGAGTCTCCAATATCCACATGCCTGTGATCTAAGTAAAGGAAAACTAAGGCATGGAAAAGGAGGAAGAGGAGGGAAAAAAAGAGAGTAGGGAAGTAGAGAAACAAAAACATTTTAGTATCTTTATTGAGACACTGATGGGAGATATCATTCTGTAAATATGTTTCTCTTAATTGGTTAATAAATAAAGCACTGTTGGCAAATAATAAAGCAAGATTGGCAGGACTAGGAGTCAAGGAAGATTCTGGGAGATGTAGTAGTAGTTTCAAGATGTAGAGACTTTTCAGAGGAAGAGGTCCGGACACTCTCTATGGTAAGATAAGACCATGTGGAAATACTTAGATTAATAGAAATGGGTTAATATTTAAGACAGAGCTAGCCAATAAGAAACACTAATAACTGGCCAACAGCTTTATACCTAATAGTGCTTCTCTGTGTCTTATTTGGGGCTGATGCATCTGTGGGACCAGGCTGGCTGGAAAACTGCTAGCAACAAGATACAATTCATATGTATAAAAATTGCATATTTAAACCTGAGAATTAAGTGAATTATAGTATTTAAGGAGCTGTGTAACCATCATAATAATCCACTGTTATATTATTTATTACCTAAAAAGTAACTTTTTGTACTTATTACCAGTGATTTCTCATGCCTTCCTCCCCGCCTCCCTCCCAGAACAAGGAAATTACCAATCTGTTTTCCTTCATTGTTCCTATTAAGAATATTTCATATAAATGTTTTCATGCAGTACCATTTGTAATGACCAATTTCATTCACGTAGAATAATGTCTTCAATTATTCTTTAGATTATAACATACACCATGTCTTCATTCTTTTCCATTGTTGCATAGTACTTACTTTTATGGCAATGTCAAATTTTATGTATCCATTCATCAGCTGGTCAATTTTCAAACCATTTCCATTTTCTGGGCTATTTTTGGCAATAGTCTTCTGGACATTCTTCTCAATTGTTTGCATGAACTTTGGTTTGCATTTCTCTTTATTGAATGACCGAGAGGAGAAATGTTATTTAACATTTTGAGGTACTTCAACTATTTTCCAAGGTGGCTACAGTGTCTGCAGCTGTATCTGGTCTTGTTCAGGTTCCCTGGTCTTCGCTGCCTTTTTTCTTTTTTCTCTTTTTTTTCCCCCACATGTCTTTGATTCCCGTCATTCTAGTGAGGTCCAAAGGTTATCTCACTGTGGTGTGAGTGTGATTTGTGTTCCCTGTGGGTTTACAATTTGCCTTGTGATCAAACAGTAATCTTTCCTGTTGCTCATAGAGTATATTTCCCTGGAATTTATAAAGGATTTATTTATTTTTACTTTATGTATAGGAATGTTTTGTTTGTATATATTAAGTGTACTTATGCATACCTGATGCCAGCAAGAGACCATAAAGAGATGCTTGAATCCTCTTGAACTGGCATTACTGGTCTTTGTGAGCTGCCATGTGGCTTTGGGGAACTGCACCCAGGTCCCCTGCAAGAGCAGCAAGTGCCTTTAACTGCTGAGTCATCTCTCGGCCCCCTCTTTTGCATTTTTAATCTCTTGAAGCGTTGTTGAAAATTTTCTGGACACCGGTTTATGCCATAATACTGCTTAGTACACAGGACATAACATAGGGGCTTAAAACACTGAGAACTGTTTGGGCTGTGGTGGGTTGGTTTAGATGGATGTCAGGTATTTGGCTCAGACACAAACTTCTTCAGCTGCCTGGAGAATAGCTATGTGTTGGCTGATCTCCTAGACCAGTCTTATTGTCATAATGGAACAACTCACTCCTCCTTCATGTGTCACAGAAAAAAACTAGATGTGTCCTTCTTAAGCAGAGGCCAAATAAGCTAAATAGATGTTGTAAAGTGCAAGGGCTCTGTTCTGTGGATTTTGTTCCATAGCTATGTTGCATTACAAGTCATGTGGCTAAACTCAAGAGACAAGGGACACACTGATTGGTGTGAACAGTAGGTTCGCAGAAAAGGCACAGATTCTATGAAGGGTGAAGACTGAAGGCTAGTCACAGAATTAGCCCACCACAGAGAAGAGGAAGGAGTACTGATGGATGGCAACCAATGATCTCATGTAGCTTTTAGGTTTATTGTTGGTATAGCCAGATCCATTTGCTGTTCCTCCCAGGGCTAACCATTCTGTCAGAAATAACAGAAATGACCATTCAGGTTTTAAAAATAGAGAATATATATATATATATATATATATATATATATATATATATATATTGTACTGTACAAATATATAGCCCGATAGAACAAATGATTGTTCTATTGTGTGGAAACAGCTTCAGTGTCATGAGGAAAAGTCAAGACAGACCTAGATCCAGTGGTGGGAGATACTCCAAAATACTTTGAAAATACTTTAATGCTGGAATACTGACATTGTTTACTTTTTAAAATGTCCTATTATATTTGAGGCAAAGCTAATAGAATGTCTTGTAGCACTTCATTTCTAAACACCATTTATCCTGTCTGTTTTTTTCTGTAGAATCTGCAGTATGGATGCCTACATACTATGGCTCAATACCAAGAAAGGACACTCCACATTGACACAGATTCTCGGTCCATTAAGCTTCAGGTTTGCCTTGATATGGATCTCTCTGATGTATTACTATGATGCCCTATTTTTGTTGACTCAGATACTCTGTCAGCAAAACCAAACATTTTGGCCTGTGGCCCAGACTTGAGCTGTCTATGGAGGATATGTTTTTGCCTTTACCACCATGACAGTAATAAGCAACTGGCATTAGTTTGATTTGCATAATTGTGTGCTTCTAACTTCGAGTCTGTGTCAGTAGGAGACAACTTATTGTGATGGTATCCACAGCATATTATCTGTTTTGTGCGATCAGCATTTATTTATGTAAATTCTATCATTACAAGGGGTCATTTTCTAACATTGTACCATGAAATTACATTCTCGGCCAATAAGCAATAAGAAAACACCATAGCTAGAGAGCTGGGCCTATTTTGTCATTCATAGCTGTTGGTCACAGAGGTGGGAAGGGTATTTGTGGTGTCTGCTTGCTTGTTTGCTTGTTTAGGTGAGATTCTGTTAGGACTTGACAAGCAAGATGACAATCTGGTAGTCTGTCTATCAGATTTAGAGAGAATGCCATTAAGTAGACAGTTCCCCTCTCTCTGACAACACCTGTGCACCACAAAACTTCCCTCAGTCATCTGAGATTTTCTTTAAAAATAACTTATGGTCTAAAATTATGTGTCATACATTACGGGTGAATACTTTAATTTTAAATTATTTTAGGTTTAAATTACAAACAATCTTATTTTACATACCAATCCCAGTTCCCTCTCCCTTTCATCCACCCATCCTCCACCTTCCCCCATGGCACCCCACACCCTAAGCAGAAATTCTATAATTAATATATAAGGGAATAAAAAGGTAAAATGACTAGGTGGGATATTCTCTTTGTCCAAGTACCCGAAAAGGCAGGGAGGAATCCAGATGAACCTGTTAATTTATAGACCAAACCTCACAACGCTGCTCAGAAGACCACAGTCTGGATTGGCTATGTTATCTGCCTCATCTTTACAGGCAGATGAGCCTGCTAGGCTCAGTGTAACTGGAGCTGTAATTTATGCATGTCTTTGATAGTTATCTCTAGTTAAGCACAAAGGGATGTCAGCATTTAACCCCACTTCAAGACATGACAATGTAGAAAAAAGAAGATAAAGGAAAAAAAAAAGAAAGAAAGAAAAAAAGAAAAAAAAAAGCAGCCAACCACTTAAGTATAGTTGACACCTGTCAAAAGGAGCCCTTAGTAAGAGGAGGATAATTAGGATATTACTCTGTTGTGAGAGTGTCATTCTCAGCCTGCTATGTACTGACTGTTCCTCAGGCTGCTTAAGAGGTAAGCAATATGTGAGAAAAATAAAAATGAATCAAAGAAACTAGGAAAAAAGAACCCATAAATCACATTTCACACCTAAGAAAACTTACATTTCAGATTTGTTTTGTAGGTGGCTGTGGCACTAGCTCTGTGTGTAGGTATAGTGCTTTCCTTGAGAACATGAAGACCCAAGTTCAATGCCTAGCATCTACCCTTTTTAAAATAGCCAGGAATAGTGGAGAGTGCATGTAATCCCAGCATTAGGAAGTGAGATAGGTAGGACCCACTGGGTTCATAGCCTAGTCTACCTGGTGAGCTCCAAGCCAGGCCTTGTTTCAAAATCCAAAAGGTAGACAACTCCTGAAGAATGATACCCAAGGAAGAGATGGTTCTCTGGCATCCTTATAAATGTGCACAGAGGTGCTGATGCACTTACACACACACACACACACACACACACACACACACAGACACATAGGGTACTTTTTGGAAACCTCACTGATCCTTCACTGAAAAGTGTAATGTGGACTATAGCAGAAGATCTTCTGTGACTTCAGGTTCTTACTTAGGATAACTATTTGAACCCCCATTCCCATTGGCTTTTATTCCTCTCAGTTTTCTGTACAATGAAGAACACCATGGATGCTTTCACCTCAGAGAACTTCAATTCATAACTGAGTTGTTTCTCATAAGGGTCAATAATGGTCCGCTCATCCTATTTTCAGCTGCTTTTCTCAATACTATTACCCTCAGCATATGTTTTGTGAATGAAATCTCTCATGTACATATATATATATATATATATATATGTATACATATATATGTACACACACATATATATACATACATATATATACATGCATATATACTGCCACTTTGGTTTCTATTGAAACCACTAACTAACTGGCAAAGAAAACTGGGTCAGGAATTAGTGGTCAAGTGTGTGTCATGATGATGCAGCGTGCAGTGCAGAGGCATATGGTTATTTAATCCCCTGATATTGTCCACCATACATATAAAGAAAACGAGCCTTGAAATTGGTCGTGCCCCTCACTGATCAATCTCTGAGGACCTATCTTGGCTGATCCTTGACACAGCCTTGTTATTTATATATATATATATATATTTATATTTCTTGTCCACATGCAATAGAACTGAAAAGGTCTAGTAACCCTGTTTCTCACTTAGGATAAGTTCTCAAAGGGAAAGAGGGAGGTTGCCAAAGAAACATGAAAGAGACAAGTAGAGCAGCATGCCCCCCCTCCTGCCCTCATCTCTGCTAACAAAGAGTTCAAGTTAGTCACTGGGAATAAGGGAAAATCTGGCTGTGGAAGGAGACCTGGGAGAACCAAAGTTCCAGCCAGTGCTTTGTCCACAGTGGTGAAGTCACACAACACACATGTCAAATAGAAAAGGCAGAGTTTATGAGGAGTCCACTGTGTATTTAGAGGAAAGCAAGGTTGAAAGCCAATGTGAAATGTTATCCAAAAGCCAGAGATCCATAGCAGTAAACCTGGGAAGAAGACTGCTAATCCCCAGGGGAGGTTCAAGACAACAGAAGGATGTAGTTTTAGGAACCTAGGCAGACCTGTGTGAGGCTATGCAAGAGGATGGACTGAAGGAAACGACAATGACAGTCAGAAGGGAAGTTAATACATTTGGCCATGGGGACTGACAAAGTCATCTGGAAACAATAAAAGGCAGAATTTATTTTTTTCCTTGGGAAGTTTTCTTTGAAAATAACTCTGTAGTGAAGAACAAAAACCGCAATAACAATATCTTCAGTATTTCACTTTTCATGTTTAGGAACGGATCTAAGAAACAAACACAAAATCCTGGCTTTGTTAATTAAATGGAATTATGGATTCTCAACAATCCTTTGTAGCCTTTCTGATTTCATGAGCTCTAACTTGACTTGGAAGAGGCCAGGGGCATAAGGAGACAGCTTACACAATATTTTCCTTTATTCCCCCATGGCTACCCTTTACTCAGCTCACCCTCCTTTGGACATATGGAAACATCATGCAGATAATGAACAAAAAAAAATTAACAGTGTCTTTTCTTGGTTAATGACAAGGGGAAAAAATCTCATGCTGATCATTGATAATATAGAATGTAGTCATAACAAAGATAACATAATCAGAGGAGAGGGGGTTATAAACTATCCAATTGTCTCAGCAGGTACCACCAAAATATTTGCAGGTTGCTTGGTAACCCAATTAAAAGTCTCTATTTAAATCCTGGATCATTAGTGACTGAAAATCACTATCATTTGATGGCTCATCTCAGTCCAGTTCTTAGGGGAGATTTTCCTACATCAAAAAACCACCAACATATTTGGCACTAATTGGCTCCCTTGGTGGCAATCTCAGCCTATAGGCCAAGAATTGAGTGGACCTGGGAGGGTAAATGATCCCCAGCCTGAGAGCTGGTGCTTGTCAGCATAGGTTGAAGGACATTGGTGGGTTAAGATGAGATTTTACACAGAGATTACCTGTCTTTGGATAAATCGAGATACTCTCTTTTTAAGAATGTTATATTGTTGGCGAATTCCTTTTGAAAAAGTCATTATATTTTAGGACTTACTTTTGTAAGCATCTCTTCTTCCTGTATCCTCACCTTTCTTACCTCTTCCCCCAACTTACAATGATGAAGAGAAATAGTCTCAAATTTTATCATCTTTTAAAAATTAGAAGCCAGGACTAAAGGTACAAATGTGACAGTGTAAAAGTGAATTGTATTATCACTAAAATTAGTTTGAGTGACAGGCTAACTACTGAATAGATGTGATAATCTCAAAGAGATGCTCAGATTTATACTTAAATAAATATCCAGGAGCCTTAGCATTATTATTTTTCTATTGAAAATAGCTTTGATAGTGATCTTTGGAAATAATGGATTCTCCATGGGTTGTGGTTTTGAAGGTAACAAACATTTTCAAAATCATCAGTAGAGACATGAGGAAGAATAGAGCATTAGGTGAGTGTAAGATACCACTAGAAACCTTATTGTAAGGCTTCTATCTAGAAATGACAGTGGAACTAAGGATATTTGAGATTCGATCACTTGACATATAGATGATACTGACCATTGCAAAACAAACCCACTATATTCACAACACAGTATGATGCATTGTAAATGGAGAGAAGGGCAATAATAGAGTGCTGTTACAAAAAGTAAAATTAAATGTAATGGGGTTAATGAAGTATTAGCAAAACAGAGTTAGAAAACCTGGGCCCCAACTACATCAGTGACACCTTTTAACCAGTTTCTGTATCTGTAACACTGGAAAGTGCAGGTGGGAAAACCATCTTTTAACCTTTGTGATGATGAGATTCTTTCAGAGAGGCATCCTTGTAATTTTTTCTTGCTATTGGTATAAAAGGCATATAAAGTGAATTACACTTTATCTTAAGCTTTTTAATGAAATTACTAAAATGGCAAAACCCACTGAGTTTATTGGACTACAGTACCTACCAGAATGAACCTCAGAGGTTATATATGAGAAATATTTAATCGAAAGATAGGTTTCATTGCATTTGGTTATAGTAGAGAACAGGATTGTTGATTAGTGTTCATTGCAGCAATGGGTGAAACCTCTATTACTTTGTAGCAATGAATCTTTCAATATAGATGTCAAGATAACAATAAAGATGAAGTTCTGAATTTCTAAATTGCATTGACTTCTAACCATTTAAAATTTCAGAAGGACTGAGATTTTTTTCAAGCTATTACTAAATACAAGCCAGAATAATTTCTTATTTTTGATCTCTGTTGTTAACTTTTGCTAAATTTTGGACTAGCGTTTCAAATGTACTTTTTAGGTCATCTATTATTCAACTGCATTTGTGGCTTAACTTTTCATGTGTGAATTTATGCTTTTTATACAATACAATTTAATCTCATGGGCATTCAAATAGAGTTTGCTCCTTTCCTACCACTGATGTATACATGTTAATATCACATGAGTAAAGATGATCCATTTTCAGAAATGTACTCAAAAGTGTTTGGATGTCATGGGAGGGAAGATATCAGTGGCTATTTCAAACCAGCCTCTGTTGCATGAATTTCAAATAAAACCCAGTAGTTTATACTTTAAAGTTCTTAAAAAATAAAAAATACTAGCCTTAGCTAGGTTTTGGTGGTGCACGCCTTTAATCCCAGCACTTGGGAGGCAGAGGCAGGCGGATCTCTGTGAGTTCAAGGCCAGCCTGGTCTACAGAGCGAGTTCCAGGAAACCCTCAAAGCAATGCAAAGAAACCCTGTCTTAAAACACCAAGTGTGTGTGTGTGTGTGTGTGTGTGTGTGTGTGTGTGTGTGTGTGTGTGTATCAGCTCCAAATGTGTCTAAGTGAAAAACTACAGAGGGAGAAAGGCATTGCTAAGTGCTTGATCCTGAATGCCTTACACTGATTTGATCAGAAAATGCACTTTTGTTCTAATCTCTTTTCGTGTATTCTAAAGAATAAAGTGTATAATAAAATAGCTGGTGCCTTCGTGAGAACAACCAGAGATGGTACAGATGTCTTTTTAGGCACTTCTTCCATCTCCTTAACTGGAATCCTTCCTTGTTACCTTCCTGCTTTCATTGTTACTGTGATGGGGTTATGACACAGTTGACCTTTAGATAATGTGGTCCCCACAGAAACATAGAGCCCCCTTAAAGGGATGAGCTTTCTCTTTGTGCTCACAGAAAAGCAAATCAGAGTCTGAAAGCAAAGGGATGGCTCGGGGTCATGGCTGGCTTGAATATGGAGGGTATCACATATAAAGCCAAGCTGGTGACTTTCAAGAACTGAGAGTAGCCAGAAATGACAGCTAGAAATGAAACATGTAGACCAGTTCAAAACCACAGCGGCTGAATTTGGCTGAAACCTGAATGATCTTGAAAGATGATCTTCTATCAGTGTATCCAAATGAAAAGTCCCTTTCACTAACAACTCCATTTTGGCAGTGTGAGATCTGAGCAGGGAATGGAACAAAAGAGTGCTGCAGAATTCACCCAAGAAAATGAATGCTTTTTCCTCTACAGTGTATGGTATTTGGTACACAGCAAGAAGAGAGCTAAGAAACTCACATAACCAAAGCTCAGTGTGTTTATCATATTCTGTGCCCCAAGTGTTGTAAATATTAGAAACCCAAGATATTTCTCCAGTTACTTAGATAATTGGCAAACATCTGGATGGACATGTCACAGCCTCATACTCCTGCTCCTATTTCTGAAGATGGTGGTCTTACTTCTTGATATTTTTTTTTTTTGCCTCATCTTCCTTTTTAGGCTTGACAAATGCATATTTCACTGTGGGAATGTAGTGTGAGGACAGGATAATTTAGCCTTCATGTGCATGCTTGCCAGGTGCTATGACTTGAATCTGAAATGCTTTGCCCAGAGCTCATGTTTTGAACTGGTTCCCAGAAGGTGGTGTTAGCATGGAAATTTATAAACGCTTCTGGAGACAGGGAGTAACTCATAGATGTAGGCCATTTGGGAGGGCCTTTAAAGATTATGGCCTGGACCCTGGTTGAAGTGTGTTTTCTGATTCCTGTGAAAAGCTCTGCTCTACCATGTGTATTTGCTGCAGTGAAGAGTCCTCTCCAGTGCATTTGTCCAAGAAACTGTGGCTAGAACCTTCTGAATGTTTGTGCCAAGACAAACCATTTCTTCCTTAAGCTCTGTTAGTTAGATTTTATGGTCACAGTGACATGATAGTTACTAGTACATTTTGGTAAATATATATATATATATATATATATATATGTATGTATGTATGTATGTATGTATGTATGCATGTATGTATGTATGTATGTACCTTGGTATTAATTATATAGACAAGGCTGGCATTGAACTCACAAAGAACTCATTAGTGCAGGATTTAAAGCACATGCAACTACATTTAATAATCCACAAAGTGTTTCATAACTATATGTTTAAATAATGCTTCAACAATTCTAATTACCTGATTTTGAAAAAAAAAGTCATAGTCATTCTATTAAGAAGATAGTGTCCAATACTGTTTCCTTTCAACCACCACTTGGAACCCAGAGCTTTGGAAGAGTAAAGGATTTGCCACATTCTCTAAATAACCAAAATTCAAATAGACATTATCCTTGCCCTTGATATCCCAACACATCCAAGTACCCCTCTTGTCCTATGGTCCACACCAGTAGTATCTGTAGGAGATAGTCCTTCTGTAGCACTGACCATTGGGGCGTGGTCAGTGCTACAGAAGGACTATCTCCTACAAGTATCTGTCTTGAAATTTTCTTATTACGTTGAACTGTTTGTTTTACCCCTGAATGTCAGTAAGTAGTAGGTCGGGGGTGCCTATAATTGATCTTTGTATTTGAATTCCCCTGGTGTATCAGCATTTCCTCAGTTCATCATTTGTTAATGGCTTCTATTGATACCAATGTTCTCTTTCAATTTCAATTCCAAACCACAGAACTTGAAAGATTTCTTTCGATATGTTTCACAATTCACCAGGAAAATCATCTTTTCAAGAGCAACAAAGAAAAGTTATTCAAACACCTATAGAGTATTTATGTAGTATATTTAACTATATTTCATTTTCTATGGTCCTTAACCAGAATGCAATATTAAATCCTGTTACATGGTTAAATCTTAATGCAGTATAATGACAAATTAAATGTGAATTAAGCTCTCTGAAACCATTAAGCGAGAGGAAAATTTCCATTTTCCCCACTTAACGAGGAGACTATTTTTTAACGGTTCCTTCCTCTCATTAAGTGAGGAAATCATTGAGAATTTCTCAGTAAAAGGTCATGTTGAAGACTGGGAAACCAATATTTTCTTTCAGCATCAAAACAGACTGGCCCTTCCCTGGTAGGGTTTCCTGTGGACTAGTTGGCCTGAGTGTGGCTATAACAGCACTGAAAATAAGAGCATTGAAGTGAAAGACTTGTGTTTCACTTAGCAACGCCTTACATTAAGTCTTTCACGATGGAGTATCCTACTTGGTAACTGTGACGGTGGGGAAAACTCTCAGCAATAATTGAATCATTTTCTTTCTTTACTTTACTTTCTCTTTTCTTCAAACACGGTTGAATTCATTGAATTTAAACATGAGTTAAGTGACAACAAATGATGTACTCACACCTTTGATGACTAACCTTGGAATGATAAGAAAAACATATATTACCTTTATTTGACTTAGTCTCTTACATATTTTAAAACTTCTAGATTTGTTTTGTTTATTCAGAAATGAGGGAATACAGAAACAGAAGAGAAGCAAAAATTGAGATATACTGATTATATATTTTATATCCATAATTACCATTAATCCCTAACATTTTCTTATATAAACATGTTATGTCATTTATTTCATTGATAAGAGAATAGATTCTATGAAAGTCATGTGTTGAGTACCATTTGTCTAGTATGAATAGATGCTGATCTCAGAGGAGGTAGAGTTTCAGCGGAAGCCGCACCCACACTTGCTGCTTAAAAGTGTTACCCTCTTACTCTTCTGTTGCCCTGGAGTAAGACCAAGTCTTTGTGTGTGAAGGTGGGGATTCTTGGGCATTGCTAAATAGCTTTCTAGTCCACACATTGCAGTTTTTATTCCCTTTATACAAGTAGGAAATTTGCTTCTTGTTATTCTAATTCATTTATATTCTACTCACAATGAGGTTTAGTGTTTATTGAAAGCAATTTGATCTGTAACCCAGACAACTTTATTTTTTTTAATGTTACTGGAAGCAAAATGTTGATATAAACAAAATGAAAGTAACTCAAGCTGTAAGATTAAAAGCAAAACTTAAATCCCCCGGTTTATGCCCAAAATAATGTGCTGTAAACTTGGCAAAACATTTCTCTGTTTATACTTTTGATTACCTCAAATTAGAATCATAAACACAAAAGTGTTTTTTCACTCTTAGCGATTATTGAATGTGTGTGTGTGTGTGTGTGTGTGTGTATGTGTGTGTGTATGTAAAAAACTTCTATTTTCCTGCAAACATCAATTGGTATAATATGTTCTTCTTTAAATAACAATATTTATGGTTATTTTGCTTATTCTAATAAATATTGTGAACTTCAGTGGGTAATAACAATGACTTCATGCAAAGTTGGAAATGTTAGTTTTTAAATCAAAGAGATCCTGGTATCTCAAAGGCATGAAAAGTGAACATTCTAAATTGCCTTAAAATAGTTGAAGTTGTAAGAAACACAATTTGTTGGAACTTGCTGAGCAGAAGAAATAAATCCTACTCTATAGATTGACTTCCTAATGTCATGAGTCAATTTAGAAATTAGGCACAAGATAAATGCCTTTCCTCTTGTTGCACCAATGTATTTAGTTTAATCATGAGCATCACTGGAGACAGATTGAAAAATAAATTGTTCACTGTCTCCAAGACAAACCCCAAATAGGAAACTTGATATTCTGCACAAACTCTATCTCTGAAATATGCTTTGAAAAGGCATGGTATAATTATGTGTAGCATTATAGAGATTCTTGTGTTTATAAATATTTTCAGAAGGCTTTGAAATTGTTTGCAAATCTGAAGTTTATAAATGACTTATGAAATCCACAAATTTGCTAAATATGTTTCTGCATTTTTGCATTATGCACTGTGATTTTTCTTTCTATGTGGTGTAAGTCAAACGAAAATGGTTTACAATAGGGCTAGATGGGACTACATTTTCCAAACAAAAGAAGCATCTGTTTTTCTAATTTAGATTTTGAATTTACTTTGGCTTCACAATTGGTTCCACTACAAACAATGTGGTTCAAATGACAATGACATTGATTGCAGTTCTACTTTGCACTAAGAATGCTCTGTATCCAGCACTGTCAACTCTCCTCAACTATGGACAACTAAATCTTCCAGCACCCCTGAATCTGAAGTATTGTTTGAGACAATGATATAGACAAAAGAATGACTTTGCAGAAAGCTGCTGAGTTTGCACAAAGCCATATATCACTCAAACTTTTAATTGATCAGGCTATAATAGCTTAACTCTTGATGTCAGACAAAGGTTTTCAATTGTCAGATAGGGTTCTTATCAGAGTAGTTTCTTCACTTTGCTTATTTTCCCAGAACATGGACATGATTCCATTCTCACAGACTGTGGGTCATCTGAGTTTTTTGCCTCTTTATTAATATTGTCGCTTCAGTTTATTTGTTGCAATCCTTACTTTGTATCTTTGCCTGTATGAAGGACCATAAGTGTTTGGTGTTCTTGGGAAACCTTCACAGTACTCACAGGATTTTATTCTCAAGGAAGATTCTACTGATTACATTAACTCAGAAGGTTAGTTTGAACATCATTTAAAAAGTCATGTTAAAAACTAGTTTTAAAAATAATTCTGTTTATGTGTACCCTATATATGAAAGACCAACTTCCTTCAGGAGAAGAGATTGGCCTTCTCTTTATTGGATTTTATTCATTTGCTCCTTCAGGAAGCATTTATTGAATACTTGTCATGTAGGTGCTGATTATAGGCACACATTAATATATTTCCTTAATAATGATAGTTAATATTTAAATAATCCAAAGATTTTAAGGTAAATCAATTGTTGACTGAATGGGCAAACACAACCTATGAACTGTTTGAAGCATGACATGTAATCTGTGTTTATGATATCAGAGCATCTTATGTTTTATGCCTCCTAAAATTTCAACATCTTAGTTATGATGAAATTTTTGTACCTTATAGTAACATGAAGATCTAACTCATCTATGGACAAGAAATAGAAATTTCTGATCACCATCCGAGGGTGTTTTCTACTGCTATGATAGTTATATTTTGGTGTTAAAATGTTATTCTTTTCAATAAGATAAAGTTAGTGTTTGAAATGGCCATGAGTAAGTTGTTACAATAATGTGTTGACTTCAGGTAGACTTGTCTAGAAAATTTGCTTGTATTACTCATGAACTGTGTAATCAATGATAAATGATTTTGTCCTAAATAAAACTCAGCTTTTCGCCTGTGAAATGGAGTGATAAAAGCAGATTCATTAACAGATATGTGAGATATATAGAGAACAGCTCAACACAAAGTAGCCTTCCTAGAAATGCTAGCCAGCTCTTTTAAAGTGGGTTTCAAATTGAGACTAAATGTACTGGAAGAGATAGATCAAATAATCATAGATAATGGATAAAGCAGAAAGTTATAACTACATGGAGCTTCATGTAAAGGTATATATTATATAAAGCTATGCATTATAACTTTATAGTAAAGTTATAATAAAGAGAGCAACCAATGATGGTGACTTTGTCATTTGAAGATTTTGTGAAATCATTGATGGAATTGCTCAGACACTTATTATCAGCACATGACAACTGCAGCATGAAGTAGCTAATGTGTCCATTTTATGAGCTTAGAAACTGAGGGTTACCAGTGAAGTCACTTTTACCATGGCTAATTATGATAAGTTATGCATGGGGGTAGGACTTGATTCCAGCTGCATTCATTTCTCCATATCACACACTTTCCAGTAGCCTGCCATTCTAATTAACATTATTTAAATTTAAGTAGCAATTAGCTCTGTCAAGAGAATCAAATCATTAGTTCTGACTTCATATTTATTAAATGTCTATTATATGCCAAATATTATGAGCAAGCTTGAATAAATATTTTATAACATAGTCCTTTAGTTGATTTAGCTATTAGTTACACTTACTATGCATCAACCTTGCCACTATAAATTGCTAGGGAGACACTAGAGAAGATACATTCTTTAGTTAAAAGGTTATATTTCTGCATAAGATATTTTAGATTTTTGAGTAGTACCAGGAACTCAGAAAAACTGAAAGTACATAGATTTCCCAAGAATCTCTTGGCCTTACACATGCATAACCTCACATGTTTTCAACCACCCACTTGGGTGGTGTAATATCATAGCTAATGAATCATTGTTGACAAATTACAGTCACACAAAAGCCCTGCTTTATATTATGATTTATTCTTGATCCTGTGCATTCTATGAATTTGGACAAATATCACTGTATTGCATGTTTCTACTATAACAGTACCACACTGAGTGTTTCACTTCTCTTGAAAAGCTTCTGTATGCCTATGATACAGTACTGTGACACCATCCCTAACCATTGGTAACTACCAACAATTTTTATCATTTCCACAGGTTTGCTGTTTCCATAATGTCATATATTTAGAGATATCCCAATTGGTTTCTTCTACTTCTTGCTATAATACCTCCTTTCTTTCAGCACTAAATAGCCCCTTGATGTTTAGCTCTCTATTTGTCCACATACTGAATGGCATCTTTCTTACTTCTGATTTTTGGCAATTACAATAAACCTTCCATAGATATTTGTGTAATAGGCTTTTTGTTTGGTTTGGTTTTCTTTGTTTTTGTTGTCATTGTTGGGTGTTTTTTTATGTTTTTTATTTTCATGGAGAGTAATTTTCAAATTCATTGGTTGGGTACCGAACATAGACACTTTATCATTTGGTAAGATTACTTTCAGTTTCACAGGAAACTTCCAAAACTTCCAAAGTGGCAGAAACATTTGTGTTTTTCACAGAATTGAATAAGAATCTAACTTGTTACACATCTCCACCAGTGTTCAGCTTTGACTGAGTGCAGATGTTGATTATCCTATCAGGTAAGTAGCAGCATTTACTGATGACATATGATTTGCAGAATTATTCTAAATGTGGATTTCTTACCCATAGATTTGGAAGGATGTCTATTAAGGTTTTTTCTCTGTTTTAATTTAGTTGTTTGTTTTCTCATTATTGGGTATTTATTTCTTGATATACTTTTGAGATAAAGTTCAGTGTTAGATGAGCCTTTTACAAATATTATTCCTTGGCCCATGGCTTACCACTTTGTTCCCTTGATTTTATCTTCTGCAGAGAAAACTTTCATTGCTCTAACGAAGCCCAGATGATCAATTTCTTTCTTGGATTAATGTTATATCTTTAAAAAATAGTCTCTTAGCTAGGCCATAGCGGTATACCTGGGAGGCAGAAGCAGGCTGATCACTGTAAGTTTGAGGCCAAGCTGGTTTACATATCGAGTTCCAGGAAAGGCTCCAAACATACAGAGGAAACCTGTCTTAAAATAAGAAAATAACAACAACAACAAAAATTTATCAGTTAATATGTTTTAACCAAATTAGTCAAATTGATCTACAATTTTGTAGAAGTCTAGATTTTGTCCTATGCATTATTTTAGTTGCTTGATAGTTTGTGTTTTGTATTTGTGTCTGTGAAAAACTTGTATAAGGATGTAAAGTACATGTCTATAACTACCCACATCAAATGTGATACCAAAATTTATAGGGCCACTTATTAACCCCCCCATTTCTAAATTTTCATGTCTTTTCTCCTTTCTCAATGATGAATTGACTTTATTTATGAGATATCTTTCTGGGACCTCTAGTTTATTTTAAATCTGTTTATGTATTCTCTTGCCAACAACATGCTGTTAAAGTTACTGTACCTTTAGAGTCTTTCAATGTGTTAAATGATGACAGTCTTCCAATTTTGTTCTTTTAATTCTACATTGCATAGTTATGGTTCAGGTAATTCCTTATTTAAACCTTAAACTGTATAGATATGCTCAAAATAACTCTTAGATTTTAATGGAGATTGCAATCACCTATAGATCAATTTTAGAATAACTGCATTTTTGGTAAAATAGATTCTTTTAGTTCTTGTATCTCTCTGGATATTTAGCTATTTAAAATGATTTCACTAAAGTTTTATAGCTACTTTATATAGACTTTTTGCATTTGTTCTAGATATTTGCTTAAATATCTAAATATTTAAAATATCTAAATATTCTATGTTTTAGGTTTCATATTATAATTTATTATTTTTTGAATGTGGGATATGAGCTGACCTTTATGTACTAATATCCCGTTATACGGCTTGTCATAATTGCTTACTAATTCCAAAATTTTGTTGGTGGTGTAATTATTGTTGTGTAAACAGTGTTAGAATTTGGACCAAGGGCTTTGCATATGCAAGGCAGCTGGTCTACCACCAAGTTGTTCTCACAATGGGGGATTTTAGTTGATTAGTTTGATTGTACTATAAATACAGTTCTGTTATATATAAAGAAAAAACTTGAATTTTTTTTCTTCACACAGAATTTTTTTCTGATTCTTGTCATATTGCCTGAGGGTGATCTACTTTCATGACCAAGTTAGGAAAATGTCTTTCAGCTATTCTCGGAAAGATTATAGAGAGCTGATAAAGTTTCTATCTCAAATATCTGGTAGAAATAATGAATGTTTCCATCTGCTCCTGATAATTTTCGCTTACGAAAGTTTTTGATTACCAATTCAACTTACAGCTTACTTAAATTGTCTAGTTTATCTGAATTTTGGCAGATGTTTCTTTCAAAAACTAAATTGCTTTCTTCTATACTATCAAACATGTGAACAGGGAATTGGATATGAGATTTATTATCTTCATAATGTTCATTGAGTGTGAAGAAATGTTATACTTTTCATATTTGCTATTAATATATTGTGTCCTTTCCCTTAATTCTCCTGATTAAATACATTGATTTTATGCGACTTTACAAAAAACAAGATTTTTTTTCCCTCCCTCTCCGAAGATTTTAGTTTCATTGATTTCTGTTCGGATATCTATTTTACATTTTTGCTGGTAACTTTGAGCTTAATTTCCTCTTTTTATGATGTAGAGAGAACACCTCAATGTTTCAGATTTTCGATCTTTTGCAATATATATATATATATATATATATATATATATATATATATATATAAAATCCATATGATTCCTTTAATCTCTCTCTGCTATATCCCACAAATTCTGATAAGTTGTGTTTACATTTGCATTTAGTAAAATATTTTAAAAATCTTTCTGCTTGTTTTTCTTTGTCCTTTGTGTTACTCTAAAGTGTATTTAATTTCTGTATACTTGGAATCATTCCAATTACCACCCTGTTATTGGTTTCTAATTTAATTCTACTCCATATTGGGAGCAGAAATAGTAATCTTTCTGTTTTGGTTTTTGTTTGTGTTTGTTTTTAATTTGGTAAGATAGATTTTTATGGGTGAGGTTGTGGTCCATCTTGTAAATCCACTTTATAACCTTGAGAACAATAAGTTTTATGTTATTATTCGAAGTCTTTTATAGCTGTCAATTGTATCCAGTTGATTGATGGCATTGTCGATTTCAACTTGTGTCCTGAGTGATTTTTTTGTCTGAAGGATATGTTTATTTCTGATAGAGATTTTTATATCCTCACTTTAATCATATATCCATTTACTTCTTCTTGTAGCTCTGTCAACTTTTCTCCCCTATATTTATATTCTGTGGGTGTTTTTACTTTTTATTTCATTTTGCTTGATGAAAGGACATTCATTATCTCCATGTAAACAGTGTTTTGTCTCTCCTAATTTGTTAGTATTTAAATTTCTGTATTTATCCTTTATTACTATATTCTATTTATTGCCTTCATGATTTGTATTCATTTTTGTATTTTATTCTGTGGTTTCTGAGAGCATATTTGAGATTTGTATATAATTCATTCCTTTTTTTTCAAAAATAAATTTATACCATATATATATATATATATATATATATATATATATATATATTTAACTGGTTTTCATAGAATTTGCATACATTTACAACTAATAGTTTTACATTTATGAAGAATACATTCATACCAGTATCAGTCCACTTCCAAGTTGTACTATTTTATTTCACAGGTATAATTTGTTTATTATTTGAAAAGTGAGCTTTGTTTCCTCCTTCCTGTTTGCTAAAACAAAAATCTGTATTTCATTTTACTTTAAATAATTTCCACCTTACCCCTGCAGAATATTTTCTAAGACTGCAGTGGATCCCCTATACTCTAAGAATATAGTTCCAAGCCCTGAATATGCTCCTGTGCTTCTCTGTATAAGTAAGCCTTATAACTTAGGCATAGAAAGATTAATAACAATAAAAATAATAATGTAAAATAAAACAACATACAGAATACAATTTATATGAATCTAATCTCTCCTTTGAATGCTCTGCTTCATGTAGAACTTAGCAATCTCAGCATAGAAGTACTTTTCCTCTTTTAGTAATCCAGAATGCTAATTATTTTACTTCAGTTGTTTACATCAGTCTTTTGAGAATATCTTAGCTGATAAAATTATTACTCTTGATCTTTGTGAATATTATCAACTAAAAAAAGATTGTCACATAAAGATTGTAATAAAATGACAGTAAATAACAAAGTTGACTCCCAAACGCTTAGTAGAAAGGTAGTACATATATATATATATATATATATATATATATATATATATATATATATGGCAGATACACTGGACACATCAATCATTTGTGTTCTGGACAATGGAGACCACCATAGTACAAACTTTGTGGGTCAAATTACTCAAAGGGCATACTCTTTTGTAAATTATTTATTCTGTAAATTATTTTGTAAACTTTTAAATTATTACTTTCTATAAATTTCATGTGAGTACTTTTAAACAATGGTTAGTAACAAGTATTGGGAGCATAGAAAGTGAAACTAAGGATAATGTGGGCCTACTATGTGTACAACCACAAATAAACACACACGTGTAAGATAAATATGTGAGTAAATATATTGAAATAAATTGCTGTTAATGGTATTTCGAACAAACTGTGATGTTAGATCAATTACAGAAAATAACAGTGTCTATTTTTACCTGTGCTTATTTCATCTTTGACATTAACTTATTTGTGTAGATTCATGTTGTTTGCTTTGATACAGTATTTCACTGTAGAGATGTTTGGCCTCAAATGACTTTGTAATACAGGCTGCCCTCCAACTAAAGGGCAATACTCCTGTCTCAGCTAAGTGATGGATAGAGTTGCGTGTTTTGAATAATGTCGTCTTCTAATTTTTTTCCAAACACTTCCTGTAAGGCAACACTATTATTATCAAATCCTGCCTCCAACCCTTCCTTATGGCTCCCCCAGAGCTGTTGAAACTTTTCTCAGGAAGCAGAATTTCTAAGCTGGTGTGTTTTTCCTGTTTGTATTTCAGATGTTTTGATCCAGTCTTTTCTTTCTTGCACATCATACACGGGAGATTTTTAAACAATTCTAACCTTTGTCCCTTTCTATATATGGTATCTTTGTCCTTTATCTCTATTTAGTTTGAAAGTAATACTGATGTAGAGTTTTTTGGGAATTACAGGGATTCTTTCCTTTTACATCTAGCATCTGTTGTCACTCTAACTGTATGGCTACATGTAGGTATTTTTTGTTGTCTTTTAGTTGTTTCATGCATTTATCCCACACGATGTCAATACCAGAAGAGAAAGGCAAAAATACCAGACTCTTCCAGAACAATTTTCTAAGTATAAGTACAAATAATTTTTATCCCATTATTTCTATTTTCTAGATATGAAACCTAGGATTATTGAGGGTCGAAACTGGCTATATGATAGCAATATTAGGAGCATCTGGGATCAAAAATCAAATCAATTTGGTATGGCCATAACAACAACTTTATTTCTCAGAACCAACTGCTCCTCCTTTCTGTGTTAGTTTTCTGTGAATGTAACAAATACCTGAGTTGATTTACTTGTAAGGCAAAGAGGTTTGTTTAGGCTTAATGATTTGGGGGTTTCTCCCAGGATTCATTTGTCCCATTTCTTTGGGGCCTGCTAGCGAGGCAGGAAGCACATCACTTCAAGCAAGAGGAGTGAGAGTTGAATTTTCAAGAGCTTGCCCTCAGTGACCAGAAGATTCCCACTGAGCCCCACCCATCATAGAGTTTCTTCTGTTTTCTAACAATGCTTAGATGGAGACTTCCTCCTGAAACAGATAGCCTTTGGGGACAGTTACGATTGAAACTACAATACATTGAAATTTTATGTTCAAGTTTAAATCCTCATCATGTCTAGAATTAGATATCTCTCTTCATTTGAAAGTCTAGATCATTTATCTCCAAATAAAACTACCCAGAAACACATCTGATGACCTAAAAGCACAGGCTAAAAGCTAAAGATGGTTTTGTGGCAATAAAGTGAATTGGCATACGTGAATTTGGATGGCAAATCGACAAAATAGTTTTTTTTTCACTTTTGTTGCATGCATAGACATCTAATAGACTTTAGAGAATTTTTTTTTCAAATCAAAGAAACTTACAGAAATATGAATATGCTGAATTGTGTTATTCTAACATGTTGTTGCAACGTGTCAATAATTTAGGAGAGATTAGAGGAAAACAAATGCAAGTTTTTGTAGTCAGGTTTGTGTGTGGCACTGCAATAGAGGCTTAATAGATTAAAATAAAGAAAGAATGTAATGTGGCTTTTGGAAACAATAGCCTGCACATGCAGACGGTCAGTACACAGATAACAGCACAGCTGTGAGTGCAAAGTAGACACGTACCTCAGACAGAACTTCACGTACGAAGACAGAACTTCAAGGAATGCTTGCCTGCACCTGGATGGCAGTGCATTATGAGTGAGGTAGGGCAAAACATGCAACAGAGGAGGAATATAGGACCAGAATCTTAAAGAATGCTCATAGTGAGCTTTCAGTAGTTGCAGGTAACTGGAATTCCTTCTCCATTAAGAAGCCTGGCAGGAATTTTTGTTAGAGGGGAAAGAAGAGGCCAGATGATAGGATATACAACTAATGACAGCATTTAAGAAGTTGATAGTTACAACTGGTGATTAAAAAATGAATTAAGTACTTTTAACTTATATTATCCAGCCAGAATGATATTTTGGTGAGAAAGAATCTGTTTGGATAAACTAAGATATACTGTTGCCCAAGTCAATTAGAAGAATGTAAAAGAGCCCTAGTCCCATTTGATGGAATTACAAGTATTTACTGGCTGAAGTGAAAGAGAACAGGACTCTGAGGCTTATAAGGCACATGAGACACAGAGATAACAATTTTACTGTCATAATAAACTATGAAGAGCAAACACCATTATGTGGGGATAAGAGTCATGTTTTAGAGACATTCTTGTAAGAAATGTATGTTTTGATGTCTATGGATATCACAAGCACAGCTTGTGAAATTGTATGTATTTTTGATAATAAAACTTTGGAAATCCTCATGTAGATAGGATTAAAATTTATATGAAGATTGCACTAGGCTTTTTAACTTTGGAGGAATCAAGAACTTTTGTTACTATCATTAACAACTGCAATAGAATGCAAGAACAGATATCCAGGAAAACAAGTGTTATTCAAAGGTTAAGTTGAAGAAATTGAATGCAATAAAAAAATTTATGTAATAACAAATGCAAGTTATTTTGGAAACAATGTGAATGGACATCATGGTTTTGTTGATAGCAGAGGCCCCATGCCTGTAAACGTTTATTGCCAACACCAACACAGACATACACCTACAGAGAAAGAAAAATGATCCCAAGATTATTGATGAAGGAAGTCTAGTGTCTGAGTGTGAATGGCACCCTGTAATCCCAGCATGCCAGCAGGCCAGGCAGGAAGGTCTTGAGCTCCAGGGCAGGCAAGGATGCTTAGCTGAATTTTGTTTCAGTAGTAAGAAAAGCAGTCATAGCCTAGAAGGACACTACATCCCAAGTCTCACAGAAAAGCTTCAGCTTATGTCTGTATTATAGGTTAAAATTATTCCTTTGCTTCATATTTTCACAGATACTGACTTCAGAATGTCACATGTTATGGTTACCTGACTTTAAAGTTCTCTATGTGTTGACCTCTTGGCAGCACAGTTTTATACGCATGTCTTTTACACTGACTAGATCCTATTTTTTTTTTTTTTTCTTTTTTGGTTCCTCAAATACAACATACTCTTTCTTGTCCTATAAGTCTGCAGATTTCATTTCTTCACACATATTCCTCATATCACTGTCCCAAAACAGTTCTGTGCACTCTTGGAGCCACCTCTCATGGTCCCAGCTCCCTGCTTGTGTTCCAGGCTCCATCTCTGTGCTCAGGCTGTGGCCAAGCCATCTGTACACTTACACATTTGCTTTGCTGATCTTACTCTTCTTATAACACCATGAACTTCTAGAAGTCAGAACGAGTTTCATTTTCTATTTGTTTACCCAGGGGATAAAACAACATCTACCTTCATCAATATAAATAATCTTAGCTATTCAGTAAATGCTTCTGAACGAAGGAATCAATCAGTGCAGACTTTTCACTCAAGAAGACTTGATGTAAAAGGAGCACTAGCATTAATAAAGCCCCTACTAAATGCCACATAAGGCTTTATAGTTGATGGGTTTGTTAGATCTCTACACAATCGTTAACTCAGCTACAAATTATTTTCCCAAATTATTGGTGAAAGTGTCAAGGAGCATAATTAATCATTTCCTAATCCTGCTTCTACTGTAGCTATATTATCTACTATTGCCTTTGTTGAATATGATGAAAATAGTTATAAAGCCTACTAACTTAATATTTTTCTAATAGAAAAAAAATTAAATAAAAAAATGCTTTGACTCCAAAATTTAAGTTCAAGGACAAATTACTGGGGAAAAGGATTTCTAATTTTGTTTCCACAGAAAATGAAAAGATGTGGATTCCTTCCAGACTAATGTGGTTTGATCAAGCTAGACTGCCTGAAACAGAGTACCAGGTGATCCTACATTCAAAACAGCTGGACAAAGCAGCCTTGCAGAGTACAGCCAGGATTTCTGCATCTTCTTAGAATCCCCTGACAGCGCCCCTTACCAGAAGGAAGTAGTTTGGAAAGAACGACCGCCCAAATTCCCAATGATTGTCTATAAATATTTGTTTTCATTTAAATGGACTTGGTTATATAAAATAAATAAGAAATTTGAAAGAAAAAACAAACCAAAACAAAAACAAAAACTTGACTGTTAGGTCACTGATACTTTCTTGTAACTGGCTTTACCTCCTGTCTATATAACTTAGTTGAACTGAGCTAAGCTTAAGCTTCCAGATCTTAATTGTATTTCTCAAGACGAAGGGCCCCTTTTATATTGTATTTGACATGTACGAAAACACAATAATGTCAGGTTGTAAGTCAAGCAAATGAACCTAAAGATTTTTATGTGTCAGTAAAACTTTTTCTGTGGGAATTATGCAATTCTTTTTTTTTTTTAGATTATAGCATTGGTGATTTTCTTTGGAGTTCTGTAATCCTGGCAGCATTAATTGGATATTCTCCTTTAACCACCTTTGGATTATATAACATTAACAAACCAATGGCTCATGATACGAAATTTTAATCTCAAAAATTATATTATTAGCTGAAGTCTTTGGGAGGTAATTAGATTATGAGTATGAATCCTTCATAAATGGGATCAGTGATAACACAAAAGAGACGGAAGGAAGCAGTGAAGCCTAATTCACCACGTGAGGGCAAGACAAAGGAATCTATGAACATAAAAGTAGGTCCTCAGAAGTTACTGAATCACAACTTTGGTCTTGAACTTTTGGGTCTGCAGAAGTGTGAGGACAAATTTTTGCAATTTAAAAATTGTACCGTTTCTGGGATCTTGTTACAGTAAACATAAAAATACCATATACAGTGAAACAAAGCCAAAGCAGTAACCACTTAGTTTGATCATATGGTTAAATGCTTAGTTGATTATATGGAAAAATTTCAGTTACATTCTCCCTTAATAACAATCTAAAATTCCACTTACTTTCAATATTAATTTTAACACTATTATATTCCCCACATCCTCTCATATTGTAAAATTATTTGCATTTTACCTTTCAAACTATGTTAATATATGATTCTGTTCTGAGGTATTTTACTCCAATTTTTAAAATTTTTAAAACTTAAATACATTGATGATAAATGAACCTATTTAAAAATAGACTAATATACTTTTAGACATTTCTATTTTTATTTAAAATTTCTATATTATTAAAAACTATTGAAAGTCGTGGAATAAACCATTTTTATGTGCAGATCCCAATTATTTAAAATAATCCTTTATTAAAACAAATTCAGTTCATTTTAAAAGATTTATTTTTTTTTAACCAGAAAATGATAAGACCATTATCCTTGCATTTCCAATTATTTCTAAGGTATTATTTGTTATAAATACAAGTACAATGTCAAAAGTTGTACAGATTCTAAGTTGAATTGAATTGTGTGAAAAATGGTTTTCATTCTTTTTCTGATAGACAACAGTTTTGTCAGAAACATTTTTCTACAAATATTTATGGCACCCCAGTGGAAAAAAGATGGCTGTTCTAGTGGGTGTGCTTAAACCAGGCCCTTTATTCTGTTTCCTTTCTGTGCCTGTGCTACCGTGAGTTTCCCACTAGGATCCTATAGTATATGTTGAAAGTGGACACTGGAAGCCCAATTTCCATGATTTGCCCTGTGTATTTTAAGATTTCTTCTTCTAGATTTGTAAAGAATGTCATTGCTTTTGATAATATATTCATTTTTACAATGTGGATTATGTCAACCTAGTATATGGAAGGTCCAATATCTAATCTTCATTTCCCTCTAATTCAGTGTCTTAAAGTTTTCATTGCAAAAATCCTTCACCTCCTTCGTTAAGTTAGCTTTTTTTTATTTTTACGCTAATGTGGATTGGTTATTTTTTCCTAATTTCTTTCTCAGCAAGTTCATTTTGATATATAGAGAAACTGTAAACTGTTACATGCCTTTAATGCCAACAGATCTCTGAGTTCAAGACCAGCCTGGTCTACAGAGTGAACAATCGGGCAGCCAGGAATACATAGAGAAACTCTGTCTTGAGAAACCAAAATAAAAAAAAGAAAGAAAAACTGAACAATTTTGTGGTTTGATTTCATACTGAACAATTTTGTGTTTTGATTTCATATTATGTAACTTACAGAAACTGTTAATAAGTTCTAACAGCTTTCAGATGAATTCCATAGGGCTGTTTAAGTACAGAATCGTGCTATTTGTAAATCATGATTTGACTTCTTCCTTTCCTATTTATATTCAACTTATATCTTTCCCTTGTTGTATTGATGTTCTAGGAGTGTGAGCACTTTATTGAATAGGAGTGGTGAGAATGGGAACTGTATTCTCCTTTCTGATATGCCCAACAATGCAACAGTCTCATGGCTATGGGTAAACAACACCTGTCTGCTGTTTAAAGACCTCTCAGTTGGAGGAATACTATCTGGTACAGTGAACCTTACCAATAACCTGTGGCTGGAGAGGTAATAGACCCCAGAGAACCACTTACTTCAACTATCCTGTTCAATTGATATAAATCTAATTGTTTGCCCTTCTAAATATTTATCCTTATACTTGCCTCTCATCAATGAGGCTTCTTTTGAAGCACACAGAAGTTATTGAAAAGTACTTGTTTGATGTTACCAAAATCTCATGTTACTAGCATACCAAACATGATGCCTTTAAACATTGGAAAATGTCTGGGTGGCAGATTAAAGCTTTCACCTCCTGTTTGTAATATCTAAAACTCGAGTTAATGTTTAAAAAAATCTTTAAGATGAGTAAGCACTGATTTACAGCTAGAGAAGTTGAATAAGAGGGCTCTTGGCTAAAAAACATCTTACTGGACAGAGAGAGGAAAACCAAGTTTACCTTTCATCTTTTTTTTTTTTCTCAAATTATTCACTTTACTCAAAATTCTAAGAAAGTTGTACCCAACATAAGCAAATCCTGTGGTCTTGATTTCTTATTCTTTTAAGGATGTGGCCTGCTTTCAAAGAGGCTCATAGTCATTCAAACATTTACAAACATTTTTTTCTGAAACAGGGTTTCTCCATATTGCTTTAGAACTAGCTCTGTAGATCAGGCTGGCCTCGAATTCTGCCTCTCAAATGCTGGGATTAAAGGCATGTGCAGCCAATGCCTGGCTCAATTTACAAACTCTTAATCTTTCAACAAGAACAAATAGTTTTCAAATTTGAAGGATATAATTATTTTTAATTTGAAGGGAAATTAGTTTGGTTTTACAACATATTAAAACTACATTGTAACTGGGGTCATAATTTAAGTATTCTGTTACAAAGACAGCTTAATGAAATAAATGGTAGAACCTTGCATGGGTCCTTAACATCTCCTATTTATTAAAATAAAATCCCCTGACTAAAACTCATAATTCAGTTGTAAAAACTTCTATCATTATGTTTATTTGTGCACTTAACCAGATCTGGAAGAATCGTAAAGTTTTACATCTACAGCTTTTCTTCTTCCCAAGGTATCATGGGTTATTGATACTCTCTCAGTTCTCTTTTCTGTGTAACAAAACATTCCAAATCTTTCTAGCTCATTGGTGCTTATTTAGTTCAAAATACTTCTTAGCCCTGATACTACAGTACATGAAAATTGTTCATAAGAATTAGTTAATAATTGTACACTCAGTTCATTTATCCGGATCTTCATTTATCTTCACATTTTCTACCAACATGACTATGAGGACTTAAGACATGAAGGTGTTGAATGTGTCAGACTTATGTGGTTTTTAAGTTCATTTTTCCCATCACTATGTTTCCTGTAAACCCTTCTTGAAAGACAGGGATTGGTTATCGGAGCCTAAAGTAAGAATGCTGTTTTTACATTTGATGACCACTACCATTTGTTTTCTGCTCTATTAGACAAGATGATGCAGAACAGACAGACTTTACAAAACTATCCAAGGTTTCTCTTTTCCTTCTTCCTTCCTTCCTTCCTTTCTTTCCTTCCTTTCCTTTCTTCCTTTCTTCCTTCTCTCTCCTCCTCTTTCTCTCTTTTTAATTGAAAATAGATTCTTCTGTCATACAATACACCCTGACCACCATGTTCCTTCCCTCCTCTCTTCCCAAACCCCCCACCTCTCATCTCCATTGGATCCACTCCCCTTCATCTCCCTTCAGATAAAGAGCAGCCCTCCAAGAGACAACAACCAAACATCACAAAATAAAATACTATAAGACAAGGCAAAAGCCCTCACAGCAAGATCAAAGAAGACAATCCCACAGCAAGAAGAGTCCCAGGAGCAGGCACATGAGTTAAAGACACACTTTCCCCACAGTTAGGAGTCCCTCTGAAACACCAAGCTAAAGGCAGAACTTATACACAGAGGACTTGATGCAAACCCTGCAGTGCTCATGCTCGCTGCTTCAGTCTTGGTGACCTCATATGCTTGCCGCTCACTTGATTCAGTGAGCCATGTCCTCCTGGTGTCTTCCATCCCCTTTTGGTCAATAATTAATAGTACTTGTTAGAATATAAACCAGTCAAGGAGATGCCACTAAACCTTGCCATCAGCTTTCCAGTTAGAAGAAAATGTTTTACTCCAAGAATCAGTGACATAAGATCCCTGTACTCAACAGGTGTCTGGCTCTTTTGAAGAATCATGTTGTTCTTCCATTTTGGTTCATGTTTATGCTCCTTTTCCATACTCACATATATCAAGTGACTGGAAATAATGTCACATTATGTAATTTATGAGACACTCAGCATCATCTAAATCTTTAAGAAGGAACAGTAGAAGCCGTTCAAGTGGTCCTTTTAAAATATCAATATTTACAAGTTGTTAGGAAGAAATGTTTTCAAGGATCAAAGGTCTCTTGTGTCTGATAAGTGAACTCAATTCTGTATTTCAGGTAATTTCGCATTTAATAATCTAATATTAAACATAATTTACTTATAGGTGGATTTGCTTTCATTAATATTCATTATTATTTTAGTTAAAGGTTATTTTTCATCATATATATATATATATATATATATATATATATATATATATCATGTCATTGTACAATGTGACAATTAAGACTTTCCCCCTAATCTCTAAATGTCAGCTAATTTTTACCTAACTGCACATTTTTAGTTTGAAAATGTATTTTAATACAAATATAATATTGTTGTATCATCTCATCTTTCATTTAGACTTAATTTACAACAACCTTTATAGCTATTTTGAAGGAAACAGTATATTAAGCTGTAGATAAGCTTATGGATACTGTCACATGCTTTTCTCAGTGAAATAGTTTATTGTCTCCTAACAGAACAGTAATATGCTATGAATGAGATGTGGGGCACACAACACAATACTCCGTTTGCTAGCTGATACAAATAATACAATCAGGGCAGGTAGAATTTAGTAATGCACTATGTTTATGAACTTATTACAGTACAATGATAGTCTTATAATTATGTTTAGAGCCAAACAAAATGTAATCTCCAGAGTAGGAAGAATACATTGTAGAATGTGTAATATTGTTCCCATCATGAAGTTGGCAAGCCAATAGAAAATAATACAGTGATGGTGTAAACGGAGTAGAAATGTGTGGGATACAGTTCCTAATGCCAGTCATTTCAGATGTAAATATGGTAAGTTTAATCATTTGAAGCCTGGTTTCCTTAGCTAATTTGACTGGTTAGACAGCTAGGCAGGTTCTCACTCTGCCTTCAAACCTCTGTTAACCAGAGTCCCACACTTGATGGAAGCAGATAATTTTATTTTATTAAGGCTCATTACTTTTCCTAGGAGGTACAACTTCTCCAAGTCAGTTACTCACCCATGTAGCTCAAGGTTTTAGCTTTTACCTAGACTACTGCACATTTTTTCAAAATGGCCTCCATATTACAACTAATTTCCAAATTATCAGAGTAAGTTACTTAAAATACAAATTTAGATATAATTAAATCATAATTAGTAATCTACAGGAGAAATGGAACACTCATGCATCTTAAATATTTATTGCGTTCATTTATTTTGTGTGTGTGAGTGTGTCTGTATGTGAACACTTCATAGTGTATGTAGAAATCAGAGGACAACATGTGAGATCCAGGTCTCTCCTTTCACTATATGGATGCCAAGGATGAACTCCGGTCATCAGACTTGTCTGTGACAAGTACCTTAACCTACTGAGCCACCTCTCAGCCCCTGGAAAATTATGCACTGGTGATGATCATATTAAATCATTTATCTAATTTGAAAAACAATGTCTTTCACTTAGTTTCTTAAACTGGTAAGTAAAAACTTGAACTGTAATGCAAAAATTCTATGCCCAAGAATATATTCAGTTAAATGAATGCATATAAAGACTTTGTGTGAATGTTTTTAGCATATCTTAGGTTTCTATTGCTGTGATGAAACACCATAACAAAAATCAACTTGGGAAGAGATGGTTTGTTTTAGTTTAAGAGTTCCATGTGACGGGCCATCATTGTCATCATCAAAGGAAAACAGGACAGGAACTCAAAAAGGCCCAAAGCCTACAGGTAGGAACCATGATCATGTAGTGTCATGGAGTAGTGTTGCTTACTGGATTGTTCACTGTGGCCAGTTGAGTCTTCTTTTTACATACCCCAAAATTACCTACCAAGGGATAGCACCACCCACTGTGGGCTAAGCACTCCTACATCAATCACTAATTAAGAAAATGACATAACAAATGTTCCTATTCTTACGGACACATTTTATCTATTACAGTTTCCTCTTAGACAACTCTGACTTATGTCAAGTTGACGAAAAACAAAAACTAACCAGCACATGGCATAATTATCCATAATATACCCAAATAAATAGAAGTATCAAAATGCTCATCAAGTGCTGAATAGATGCTGGTCACATGGCCTGTGATTTCCTTAGGTGCACTGTCCTGAAATGGTAGTACGCAGATAGAGAAAGTGAATAGATGATTGAGGTCTGGGGCTGTGGGGAGTGATGAATGTTGATTGTGAATAAGTGGAAACAATACTGTTTAATTAACCTAGAGATCTCATCCTCACATATTGCTATCTCCTTGACCTAAACTCTTTACAAGGCATGTTTCTAATGCAACTTTAAGTCTCAACTTACACTACATCTCCAAGGAAACATTTGTGTGCTTATTATCTATCCTACCTTTGATTCCTCATTATGTCTTAATTTATCACTAATAATCACTAAATTGTAATTTTAAAGTACATTTAAGAGAGTGAATTAAGAACATAATCAAAATAGAATGAATGAAATTATCAAAGAATTAATAAAAACATAATCCTAAAAAAGATACTGTAACCTTCACCAATATGAATGCCACTTCCAACCATATAGAAGATAATTGAGTTGTATATAGACTTTGAGTCTGGTTAATTGTGATGTATGATGATATTATTTACAATTTTTTATAATAAAGTTTATAAAAATTGAAAAGGACATATGAATTATATCTCAGTAAAGTTATTTGAAGTAAGCAAAAACCCTACAAAATATATCTTGTTACTTCATGCCATCCGCATGAAATACTCCTACATTGACCTCTCTCGTAATTCCCACTCAGCTCTTAGTTGGCCGTTGGCCACTAAGTAAACCCCTCAAGTATCTCTGGCAGTTATTTATGTACTCTGAACTCTTTCTTGATCCATTGTTCTTGTTCATTCAGTTTTTGAACCTGTTCATCCTTCAAGCCTCAGCTCATGGTACATCTCCAAAGATATATACTTTGGTTGTCATATAAACCCTTCCACTCATGATTCTTTACTTTAACTGCATTTATCTGTATATAATTTTACCATTTTTTTCAGATTCAATTTTTAAGAATCATTTTACTGTTTTTGATAATGTTTTTAATTTAAATTTGCAACAAGTTTGTTTTACATGTCATAATTTTAGAATTTTTTAAAAACCAAACCATGGCAGAGATTCTGTTCAAAATACTTGATAATTAATTAATTAATTTGTGACTTAGCCTCTAGAGTCTAGAAAATATGAGGTATTCTCATTTAATCTTTTGTGAACTTCATCCTCAACCTTATCTTTGTCAGCTGAATTTCAGGGAAAATGGCATAGTGTCGTCCACACAAGATCACAGGTTAAAATATTTCAATTATGAATTCACATCAGTTCATGTTTTCTAGAATGTGAAATGGCAATTTTCTAACCAAATCCATCATTTTCGTGTAGATGGATTGTGTGTGTGTATGTTGTGACTGGTGACTCTTGCAATTATGACAGATCACAATGACTCACAAGCTGTCTTTGTTTGACATGATTTACAGTGCACAGTAGAGACCACAAGGGAAGATGGATGACCACTTGGGGACCACCTGTTACAAGTGAGGAATGCTGTATCATTTTCTCCTGTTAGAAAAATCACCTCGTCATCAGGAGGATGTAGAAAGTTACTCTGCAGGCAGAGGGTAAACAAGCATTCTCGGCAAACTAAATATCAGCAAATGACACATTTCAGGTAGACATGTAGATTTTGTTTGTTTATAATTTATTTATTTATTTATTTATTTATTTATTTATTTATTTGTTAAATAAAGCTAGAGGTTTCACATTGTTTCACTTATTGTTCTTAGAACTGTGAGGAGGTTGTGATACTATTGGCTTCTTCACAGAAAAGAAAGTACAAAAATGAACCCTGTTTCCTAGGTTAGTAAAACCAGGCAGATATAACACTCTTCAGTGTAAGTAATTTGTTTGTTTCAAGCCTCTAAGAATTAAGTTTGAAAAGAAAATGCATAAAAATGCTTCATATACAAACTGTAGACAGAAAAATGTTATATATTCACAACTATGCAAGTTGTGAATAAGCAATACCATTTAGAAAACCAGAGAAGGAATAATATGTAGTCTTAATAATTTTTCATTTGAGCTTGCACATTGTCAAGCAGATGCCCATGAAGGATTACCTCTCTCAAGTTTGTGAAGAAGAAAATTATACCTCCTTAAACGTTCATAGAGCTTGCTAAAAGTTCAGGCAGAGTCTCATTACAAAGACTTGGAATTTCTATTAATTGTAGCATGATAGTTTAATTCTTTTTTATGATCGAATTTGAACATTTACTAGATATTGTGGGGACCAACAAAAGATGAGAGTAAGAATAACATATCCCTCTTCTTGGAAATCAGCTTAAAATCCAAACCACCAAACAAGCAAAAATCAAACTAGCAAAAATTGTCATTGAGTTGCTAAATGTGTATCTCATTCACATGGGGTCAACTATAGGAGTTTTGTTCCAGGTTCACAGAGAACATGAGGAGTCTCCAAAGAAAAGCTGTACTGCCTGACCTACTAAACTGGCGACCTCCTTGAAATAGTCAAAGTCCAATTGCTTTGTGAGATGGTGGATCGTTTGCTGGAGTGGAACGATTGGAAAGACCGACACAAGTAAAGTGTTTATTCTCTTGAGGAAACATATCAAAAACAAAACCAAAATCCATGATGCAAGGAAAAATGTTACTGGCAAGAAAACTGTGATTAGTCAATTTGCAAAAGTGATATGAACTCAAATTCTCTGCTAGAAACTTGCTGATATACATTAGTTTGAGATATGGGAAATTTAATATAACCCCAGGGAAAAGCAAAACCATAGGCTTTTCTTTGGTTGAGATATGTTCCAATATAACAAGTTTTAGTCTATCTAACTATGTAAGTGATTCCACAGATGCCCTTTCTAATGTATCCTGGGATATTATTAGCCTAGGAAAATATTTATCAATTTACTTTGACATACATTTTAATCTATCTATGCATTGTCCTTTGATGCATAGTTGAAGTGCTTCTTCATTTTTAAATGTCACTTTTTCACAACCTAGCATCACCTGAGAAGAGAATGTCTGTTGAAGAATTGTCTAAATCAGATTAGAATGTGAGCATGTCAGTAGAAGACTATGCTGATACTTAATCTGTCCAGGCCACCGTGGGTGAGACCATTCCCTAGGCTGAATACTGAACTATATAAAAGGAGGAAACCAGGTTAGCTGATATAGCCAGCAGGCAACATGACCATATTCTGCTTTCTCCACTTTTGCCTATGGATGTGATGCCACTAGTTACTTAAATTCATGCCTTGACTCTCTTGAAGTGGTGGGCTATGACCTGGAAATATAAGGCAATTATAAGGCAAATAAACTCTTTCCTCCCATGTTATTTCTGTACAGGGTATTTAATCACACAGCAGAAAAGTAGAGCTGCAGAAACTACAATTTTGAAGTTTATGAGTAATTTACAGACACACACACATACACACACATACACACACACAAAGGATAGCTAAAAGTAAAGATGATTTTCGAATTATGAGTGTAAAGGGCCACGGGAAGTGATACACAATACACAAGAACAAAAGGAGTGGATGAACGAGTATCATCACATGTCAAAATAATGAAATTGCTTCATATGTTTGACCTCTAAACTAAATAAGGGCTGGAAGTAAAATATACAGAAACAAAGTCAAGGTATATTTGAAGAAGGTCTCACTTAAGGAAAGATACATTAAGCTAGCAAATGAAAGATGATTAATAGTAAAATTGTTTAAAACCAAAATTAAATCAAATGTGTACCTACACAAAATAGTATAGCATCAAAATTCAAAGTTCTGAGTTTTCTGTAAATATAAGTAGTAGAGAAGAAGTGTAACAGCAAGTCTTGACAGAAACATTAGGTAAACATTAAAGAATATTAGAGAAATACAAGTTAAAATAATTATCTTCAATAAACACCCATATTTATATTTTAAATGGAAGGACATTTTTTTTCAGTTTCTTTAAAAATTATAGACTTTCTTTACCACAAAGAAAAGTGTTTATAAATCCTACAAAGTAAATTTTATGAATACTATATTCTCAACAATTATAAAATAAAATCAGAAACAATACCAAGTATGGAAACTAACACTAAACCATGGAAAATTAGAACACACACATAATAACCCCTGACAAAAATAAAAATTGTGTTGTAAAGTAAGTGGGAACATGCTATAAAACTTCATAACTACCATATACAGTAAGATAGGTATACTTTTAGTGCTCAAAAGAAATTGCATTGCATCAAACATTCATGTTACTGAAGCAGTAAATAAATGATATACAAATTCAGTGTAACGAATGAGATAAAGTTGATTGAAAGCACCAAATAAAGAAGAAAGAACAAATAAATGAATGCACATTTTAGGACTATAAGCTATAAGTACAATAACATTGAATAAAGGAGTAAAAAAAGGTCCAAAATAAACTATTCTGTTGAGATGAAAAGCTCAAGCTACAAAAACAAAACACAAAATATCTTATCCATTGGAATGCTAAGAATGGTAGAATAAATACGGATACTCAAACTCTAAATGTAACTTCAAATGGAGCCTTATAGATTTCTTAACATTCTAAAATAGATTTGAAATTCAAAATGATGTATATGATCTTTTGGCAAAACGTAACTGGCCAAATATGAATCCAAAAGATTTATAAGTTCTAAATTCTTCATAACCATAGAAGAGTTATTGTAGCACAGCTCACTGCAATAACACCAACCCAGACAGCATCCATGATAAATTATTAGGAGGTACCAGAAGGAAGGAAGCTGTGAGAAGAGAGACAGTGAAGGGAGAGGGAAAGAAGGTTTGGGGAGAGACATTCTATTTTCCCTTGTGAAGCCACCATAACTGTGAACTAAGAACACTCATACATAACAACAACAACACTAGCAGCACATAATTCAAAATTGTATATCGTAAACAAGGAATGAAGCTCCTTGGAATGCAGTTTTGCTCATGAATGGTTAATCCTTAAATGTAATTTTGACTACTATAGGATGGGAAAGTGTTTGCATATACAGGCTTGGGAAAGCTCACCTTCTACTAAAACTGAATTTTGAAAACATAATGAAATATGAACAGATACATGGAATGTTGCTTAACTCACACACATGCACACACACACGCACACGCACGTGTGCATACACACACACACACACACACACACACACACACACACACACACACTGTAACATGAAAAATAAAAGACCCAGAGACTGACATTGGGGTTTGAGCTTCTAGCTGAAGATCAGAGAAACAAAGCAGCCAGCCACTAGCTCTTACGTCTAACTCAGGCTGAATGGGATGATCCCGTCTCTATGAGCTCTTCACCAAGCCTCAAACTATAACCTCTCCTCAGTGTTGCTGGCAAATCCTGAGACTGAATCCTGAAGATTTTGCTCCTATCTTTCATATCTCTGTAATCCTGGGATAAAAGTCATGAGTTCTCTTAATATTTTAGACTGATTCAATCTCATGTATCCCTAGCTGGCCTTGAACTCAGAGATATCCTTCTTCCATCATCTCCTGAGTCCTAGGATTAAAGGTGTGTGCCTGGCTTCTATGGCTAGCTAGCTAATATGGCTGCTTTGCTATTTTGATCTCCAATGGCTTTCATAAACCACAAACGAATTATCACCACACCCCACCCTCAAGCTAGCATCAAATTTAAAGATTGAAGATACTAGTAACACCGATTAGATTGAAGACAGATCTAAAACTCATACTTGTGAAAGTTTTCCATGATTTATTCTTATAACTCTTAGATAGCTCAATCTGTGTCTACTTGATTAAGAACATGTACACAGCTGTTCAGTTAGTATCTTGACTAGTGTACAGAGGCTCAACACTGCTCCCTAAGACTGGACAGGAGATAAGAACATCCATGCAACAAAGTTATCTGTTCAACTGTGTTCATAGCACCGTTTTTTGTAACAGCAAGAACCTGGAAGCAACCTAGATGCCCCTCAACTGAAGAATGGTTAAAGAAGAGGTGGTACATTAACACAATGGAATACTACTCAGTGGGTGGGTGGGTGGGTGGTGCAATTGAATCTTGAAATTCACAGGCAAATGAATGGAACTTGAAGAAACCATCCTGAGTGAGGTAACCTAGTCACAAAAAGAGGAACATGGAACGTACTCACTCCTATATGAAATTTAGACATAGAGCAAAGGATCACCAACCTTCAATTCATACCGCCAGAGAAGCTATGATGCAAGGAGGACCCTAAGAGGTTCATACATGGTCCCCCACAGAAGGAGAAAGGGAAAGGGGAAGCGTATTGGGAGCAGGGGAGCTGTGAGTGGATAGGGAGTTAGGAGAAAGAGAAGAGAGGAGAGGAGAACACATGGGACCAGGAAGATTGAGTTGGAGGACAAATAGAGGAGAGCAAAAAAAGAAATACCATAATAGAGGGAGCCATTATAGGTTTGAAGAGAAAACTGACTCTAGAGAAATGTCGAGACCTACAAAGATGACCCCAACTAACAATCTGAGCAACAGTGAAAAGGGTAACTTAAATGCCCTTCCCTGATAATGAGATTGATAACTAACTTATATGCCATTCTAGAACCCTCATCTAGTAGGTGATGGAGAGAGAAGCAGACATCCACAGCTAAGCACTGAGCCTAACTCCTGGAATCCAGTTGCAGAGAGAGAGAAAGGAGTGATAAGAAAAGGGGTCAAGACCAGGCTACAGAAACCCACAGAGACAGCTGACTTGAACAAGAGGGAGCTCGTAGACCCCCAGACTGACAGCTGGGAAACCAGCATAGGACTGACTCAGACCCCCTGAACATGAGTCACAGTTAGAAGGCCTGGGCAGTCTAAGGGACCTCAGACAGTGGCACCAGGATGTATCCCTGGTGCACGAAAGGACTTTGGGAGAACATTTCCCATGGAGGGATACTCCCTAGAGGCAGGAGGGAAAGCCTAGTCCATACTCCAAATGACTTGACAGATTTTGATGATCCCTCCCGGAAGGCATCACCCTCCCTGTGGAGTAGGGGGTAGGAATGGGTGGGAGGGGTCAGGGGGCATGAGGGGAGGGGGAACTGAGATAATATGTAAAATTATATGTGTGTGTGTGTGTGTGTGTGTGTGTGTGTGTGTGTGTGTGTGTGTGTGTGTGCTGGGATAAAAGTGGTGCAGATATTGTGGGAGCTGTCAACCAATGACTGGCCCACCTTGATATCCATGCCACAACAGGAATCACATCCACGACACTATCTGTAGCACCAGGAACTAGAAAATTTATAGCCAAGAGACCTGGGATAGAACCAAAAGTGACTGACCAAAAAATTAAAAATCAATGCAATGATGCCTAATGATACCCCGCTATACTCCTAGATTGGTCAGAGCCCAGTTGCCTGTCATTAGAGAGGTTTCATTCAGCAGCTGTTGGATACAGAAGCTGAAGTTCACAAACAAACATAGGTAGAACTCAGAGCATCAAATAAGAGAGGAAGGAAGGATTGTAGAAGCCAGGGAGTCAAAGTTACCACAAGAAAATATACAGAATCAGTTTACCTGGGCTCACAGGGGCTCACAGAGACTGAACTGTCAACCAGGGAGCCTGCATGGGACTGACCTAAGCCCTCTGCATATATGTTACAGTTGTGTAACTTTGTGGAACTGCTAACAGTGAGAGCATGAAATGTCTCTTGGCTCTTTTGCCTTCTTTTGGGTCCTACTCCTCGTACTGGGTTGCCTTGTCCATCCTTAATAGTGTCCAGTCTTTCTGCCACTTGATGTGCTTTGTTTTCTTGATATGCATGGGGGTAAAATAATGATGATAATAATAACAACGAATAATAATATATAATTTTCAAAGTACACATCGCCATGGTCCCACTTTTATCCAGTGTATACTATGTGAACTAACTAAGGTGAGTGAGAAAAGAAAATAAAACTTGAAGAGAAGAAAGAAGAAGGCAGTGCTGTTCTTCTAGTGTGATGATAGATGCTGAATTATCATGCTGTTATAGAAACAAATAAGCAATGAATGTCCTAAAACTTGTAAGAATAGCAAGGTCTTAGGATATAATATAACCACACAGAACTGAATCTCATTTGTGTATACCAACAATGAACAGGTGGAAATTAAATGAAATGCACAGTGCTCTATACTTTTAATAAACCTATAATCTCATCTGATATTTACAACTTTTCAGATTATGTGAAATATCACAAAGGCTTTTGTGTATGTAAAATTTAATTATAGACCACAATGAAGTGTTTGTGCTTCTTGTGTAAACTCTTTGCTCGTGAATGCTGATGCCTTTTCCATTTGGATCCAGATCTCTCCTGTAACATTATTCCACTTCTGGACAATTCTTGCCTTGATTCTTGGGCATTAATGAGCTACTACACACTTTATTACTACATTTGTGATTTGTTATTTTTATCTGTTTCTTTTCTGTAGGTGATTGGATACTTTTATTAAAATAAGATACTCAGTTATATACTAAATATCTGTAGAAGAGAAGTTTTGTATTTCTCTCTCTCCAGCTCCACACTCTCCTCTCTCCATAGAGGGACACTTCCTTCTCAGCCCAAGAATTATTGGCTCAGGCCAGCAGTTTGTCATAAAATATTTTACATGACATCCATGCTTTGTCCCAGCAGTTCTATTTCCTGTGGACTCTTAAAGATCTTTTTTAATATCCTTCTTCTCAAATCCATCAATTTCCGTGTTAGGAGAGAGAAGGTCTTTGCAATTACCTGCTTTTTGTAATATTTTCCTGACTTTTTTGAAAGAAGCTCATCCTTTATTCTACATTTAATGTATTCCTTTAAAACGTTAGCCTATTTTTTCTGAGACTATTTAATAGTATTATTTACATTTTGGTTCTCATTTTCTGGACCTTCTTCTATTTGCCTGAATTCTTTTAACACCTGAGTAGTCTATTCTGAAATACAACCACACTGTTTACATTATTTCTTCCTTTCTTTTTTCTTTATGGTGAGGTAGCAACTTTCAGTTTTTACCTAATTTTGTACTTTTGATATATTTCTATAAAGTGGGGCATCATGTGTCACTTTAGCAACTTCTGTCTGCCTTCTCTACATCTTTTTCAACTTTTATTTTTTAGACTCAAAGACACACTTCCAGAATATTGAGGAGTAATGCTTCTAGGGAAAAAATACTTTTCTTCTCTCCTATTTGTTTTTGAACAGTTCAGAAGTTTGCTAATTTTCTTGCATGGTTTATATATTCTCATTTACCATGTCGGCTAATTAAATCTCCCAAAGATGTCTTTTCAGCTGAACTGTCCTCTTATCTGTTTGCAGTCATGGTGGTGTGTCACACGCTATCTTGAAAAGCAATTGTTAACAACAGCAAGTATTGGTATCTCTCAGGACTGTGGGCAGATTGGCCACTTTTGCTCTGGGCTGAGCAAAGTCTAGGTTGAGCACGTGGGATTCCTTTGTGTCTGTTTTGTCGTGCCTCATTCTACTTCAATTAGTAGGCATTGGCCAGACCCAGAATGGATATTGAAGCACCTCTAAGCTTCTGATGGTCAAAGGAAGTTACAGGAATATTCTGTGTCCTCTACTCTGCTTAAGATGGACTCTACACTGTGTGTTACTTAGGGTGTTCCATGACTAACTGCCCTCTTCACACTTTGCAAGAAAAAAAATCCTGAATTTTTCTTCCCACTCTCCGCATCTTGTTCCATGTTCGCTCTCTGTATAATGCAAAGTCCCTCTCCCATAGTTTGGCAGCTTCGATGCCAATAAAAAGGGTATCTATCCAACCATTTGAAAGTTAGAGGAGACATAAGCAGAGGCCTTAAACAGGCCTGCATGGGTCTCTTGTATTTGAACATCAGCTTGTTCCCAGTGACTTTCACTTTAGGGAATAAGGGAACATGGGGCAAAGACAAAGGCATCCTATTGGTGGGAATACATGAGCATCAGCTATGAATAGACATTGTGAGCTGTACAGTCAACGTGCCCCATGTTAACCTGAGACCCTGCCCTTCAAGAATGTAGTCGTTCATTTTCCTTTATGGACCTTAGCTGTGACTCTTTGGAGAGTCTTCCTTTCCTGTTATCCTCTTTGGCCACATCTTCTCTAAATGCCATGCATAGGCTGCAAACTGTTCCCAGGCAGATGAATTCACAGGCCTTGAACTACAATACCCTTCAAAATGTGGTAAGCTTCCACAAGACTTGTCTTTTGGTCATTTCCAAATGGGAGTCAACATAGACAAACATCTTAGATAAACGGAACTTTTATGCTTTGAGGAGTCTGGGCTTTTATTTATAGACCTGTGCACTCTGCTCATCCAAATAATTTTCTGCTGTCGTCTGCTGTACTTAGGACCTGTGAAATAGTGTATTGTCCTTGCCAACAGGGTAACAGCTTTTGTATATGGTGTCACCAGCCATATTTATTGTTAAAACTAGAATTTTCAGAGACTTCTTTTAACTGTTTTAACTTGAGGCATAAGCAGAGGGCTTATTCCAGAGGGTTTCCACATTTCCAGATTCTCATCCACCAGAGATAGGTGGTTACAGGTGAAAAGTAGCTAGCTCTCATTGCAGATAGATACACATTTTTCCTTCTCAGCTCTCGGGCTTGTTTGCTACTGTTTCCACCTTGAATTCCTCAGTGGCTTTAAGAATTTGCAGACAGCCCACATCAGCATCTCATGTATCTTAAACTCCTTCTGAATCCGTGTATAAACTTTGTCATCATATAGTTACTCTTTCAATATACAGCAGGTGGTGATGAAACTAAGCATTTTGTGCGTATACAGTAAAGATTGGGAACTCCTTGCTGCAGTCATCATTATGAACATCTACTGCTCTGCCTCCAGTCCAATTCTATATTTTATTGTATGATTTGAATCCTTTCATGTTCAAAAGCCCAAACATTTTGATCAAACTCTGACTGCCAAGGTAAGACATGATAGAAGTAATCACTATAGGTTAGTGAAATCCAAATTTTATTTCTTTGTCATGAAAAGAAGTTTAAAGAGAAACCTCACACAGCTCCTCTGGGGACAAGGTCATATTATTAGAGCCCACTGTAGTCTCTTTGTGATGGTTCATTTTTACCATGAGGCCTGCTTCTCTGAGCTTACTTATAGACTAAAATAATGCCTGCTTTAGCTCTGCCTATTGCATCTGGAGGGACAAATAGAAAAGCATCCCTCAGTCTGGAATTGCTTACTTTCCGTCATGTAACCTTGCCTTTCTTTCTATTATTCTCCCTCTCCCTCCCTCCCTCCCTCTCTCTCTTCCTTGTAAGGAGTATGTTTTTCCACCCACCACTGGTCTTGTCCCGCCGCCGCGCCAGCCCCAAATAACACACCGAGGCTCTGTATTTGATATAATGCTGTTGGCCAGGTACTAGTTTCTTATCTGTCTTAAGTATTAATCAATTTCTGTTAATATAAGTGTTTCTATGTGGTCTTTTCTTACCGGAGAGTCTGCTCTCCCCCGTCTCTCCATCTTGACTCCTCCTTCCTACTTCCTCTTTCCTCCTTGTCTCCTAGTTCCACCTATCTTGTTTTCCTATTGGCCAACAGTGTTTTATTCATTAACCAGTATGAGAACCATATTTACAGAATGACATCTCCCATCACTTCCTCCCTTGTCTCCCTCCTTCCTTCCTTCCTTCTTTCTTTCTTTCTTGTGTAGTCTTTCAATAAATCTATGCAAGACAGTAGTTTTACATTTTTCTTTAGCCACAACTTAATCATATAATCTTATCTTGTTAGAAGAGATGCTTAGAGCTGTAGTGTTTTACTTATTAACTGGATTCAGTTGGAACTTGGTGAATAAAGATGACAGAGGTCATAGGTATTATATGATATTATTAACAGTTGCATAACAGAGCAGTGGATTTAGTCTTTGCCTTGAGACTTATATTCATTTTTTAAGCATGTTCTGTTAAATTTTAATATCCTGAAAGAACAGAAGGTTTTCTCTCCCCTTTATCATCTTCACATTACAATTTAAGCCATCTCTATTATAGCAGCAATTTACTCATCCTCTATGTACATATGCCACTTTTCCAACCTTTGTGGAAATTAATTTCAGCCATTACTCTCATCTTATTAAAAGTCTGGGATCTTTTTCTTTATATAGCATGATAATAATAATTCTTTTGCAGAGAACTTGTCACACTGACTAGTCTGTTTCCTTTTCTTTTAAGTACATTGAACACTGCCACTGTTTATCTAAATAGATTTTGTAATACTGGAAATAACCTTAGAAACCATCTGATTTAATCCTCTTGTTTTGAAGATGAAGATGATGAAGCTTGGAGACAGAACACTAAGTCATTCCTGTTATGCAGCAAAGAATTAATAAGCAGATTTCTTGCCCAAAGTGCTAAATTTGTTTGCAATGAATTGTGTCAGCGTATTTCCACCCTCTCTCAGTTTCATGATCCCTTCTTTAATTCTTCCTACCTGTGTCTATGTGTTATGTGATTGGTTGCTTGTGTGTGCATTCTAACAGTGTGCACTTGTGCTTATGCATTGCGTATTGTTTGTGCATGTATTCTAACACTGTGCGCATGTGTTCCTGTGTGTGTGTGTGTAGGTGTGAGGTTGACACTGGGGATCGGACTAGCTCACTTCCTACCTTTGTCATTAAGGCACCGTGGTCTCTTAATTGAACCTAACCTTAACCAATATAGCCAGTCTAGCTAGCCGTCTCGCTCTGGGTATTCCCTTCTACTGGAATTACAGGTGAGCAGCTACACATATCTGGAATTTTTGTCCATTACAGAATTATAAACTCTGGCCCTTACACTCTTAAGGCAAGTGCTTCAGCTACAGAGCCATCTCCTGGCACTGGTGCTTTAGGGATGCAGTAAAAATTTCCTTCTGATGGCGCTTAGGCCATGAGAATGTAAGTCGTGACACAAAGTCACATTTCCTTTTCGCATTTCTCTTCAAATGGGGATGAAGCACAGCATATTCATAAATCTGATATTTCCTCTCACAGAGGAAATCACACATGTGATAATATATCTTCCACACCAGAACTCATGTATCTTCAATCATTTGCACTTCTGTGATTGGACATCTTTTCCTTTAGTGGATTTAATTCCCTTGTGCTCAGTGGAAAGTGCCCCGACAATGTTCCCACCAGTCAAAAAGACAGCCTCACTCTTGTTCGTGCTAGAGTGAATTTTGTTCCTCTTCCCATTCTTTCTGTTAATTGACTGAGGTAGCAAACTTTTCTGAGTGATAGTCAGGTTGCAAAGAAACTTGCCCATGACACGAGTGTGCAGCACACACTCCACGCTTGCAAGCATCTGTACCTCACTTGCACTCCAGCAGCGCCCTCTCTGATACCAGCTCCTCCCATGGCTGTGATTCGTTTCCTACTGCTTCCCTTTGCTACAGAAAACAGTAACAGACAGAAATGCTCCTTGCCTTGTACTGACTTCTCACACTGCTGCTTCCCTCTCTATCCTTCAGATTTGGGTTGGAGCAGAGATACAAACTTGTAGTTGTTTGACTGCAAGATGGAAGTATGGGTTGGAATTTATTGGCGATTTCCAGCTTCAAAATTTCATACTTCTGACCAAGGCTTCTGGTTCTTTCCACATTAAATTACACGTAAGTTTGCTGATGCCACACATTCACTTTCACCCCTCTGTTGGATGATATACTTGACCTTGAAGTTCTACGTTTACTTTCCTGATTCTATCCACTTTCTGTGCCCCACCACATCTCCCCTTGAACTATTTCCCAATCATTATCAACAACAGAAGTAACCATGAACTTCACATTTATTTTGGCATTCAGTAAATGAAATTGCTGTAAAATGTATTAACTGATTTATGTCATAACTTCTACACCGTGGGTACAATTGGAGGAGGTTGAGCTAATTAAGATATTAGTAAATGCCAGGCTTTGCTGGTGCATGCCTTTAATCCCAGGACTCGGGAGGCAGATGCAGACAGATCTGTGAGAGTTCAAGGCCAGCATGGTCTACAGAGTGAGTTCCAGGGCAGGCTCCAAAGCAATACAGAGAAACCCTGTCTCAAAAAAACAAAAGAAAAAACATATTAGTATAACCAACTAAATGCTCTCCAACAAATATTATGGCAGGAAAGAGGCAAAATAATTGATTTAAAGTGTCCCCAATTGCATTGGCTTAAACTACATAAACAATGTGGCTCTACTCTTGCAAATTACACCTTAAAAGCAGACTTTTATCCCCCCTTGATTTATGCTGTGCTTACATGAGAAAGAAAAAAAGGAAGGGTTTTGGAATGAATCACATCTGAGTTAAGCTCTGCCTCTATAATACCATGCCAAAATGGGCAAGTTCCTTGAACCCTTTGAATCTGAATTAATTTTGTTTGAGAATTAGAGGGGACATTATCTACAATACTGGCATGGGATGAGCATTGATTTGAAATATCTATAGCCTATATGTCTGTTGTGTGTTAAAGGATGCAAAAGTCAGTTTTAGTTCCTGTTTTCCAGATGTCACTCATCATATCCTAGACCACGGGCAGGCCATAGATACTGTAAAAGCTTAGCAATCATTATCAGTTACATTAACTATCTATAAATGAAAGCATATTCTTTTAGTCTTTCAAAAAGTGATATGAAGAAGAAATCTAGGTAACAATTTGTTTAAACAACATTCACCTTTAAGCCTAGATTTGAAGTATGGTCTGGCATCTGTATTTCCCTAAAAGGTCATGGTTAAGAAGGCTGCTTCCTGGTAGTAAAGAATTAATGTGGCTTTATTTCGTATTAGCTTGGAGGGGAAACACATATTTCTCCAGCATTTTCTCATTTTATCTATATAAAACGGCAACTGATTTAGGTAAAGTCTCTCCAGGAACTGGTCTTGTAAACTTAGCTCTAATAAACTAAATGTCAAAGTGATAAAAAGTCTTTGCTAAGGCAAAAATAAATCCACTTTGTGCCAATTCTGAAGAATATGTTTGGCTGAGGCTCTGAGTTTCCTCTTAGGAAACATTCACAGTGTTTGCATGGCACACATTCCCAGGGAGAGCCTGTGTGGAGTAACTAGTGTTCCTCACAGTAGGAGCTACTGTGAGTCAGGAGAGAGGAGAGCCTTGTGATCCTGTGCTGCAGGAGGAACTCCTTGTCTTCAGACCAGGCAGCCTTTGCACAACTGGTAGGAAGGGTCCCTCTGCATCATTCACACAGGCCATTCACACGAAAGAATGAGGGTCTCCTGAAAAAATAATGACATTTTACAGAGAATACTGTAACATCCTTCACTTAAAGGTTGAAAATTGGACTCCCCAGGTAAAGGGCCAGTGAGGCAGATCTTAAGAACAGCAAACGCTGGAGAAAATGCCTTTGCATTTCTTTTTTGCTGCCAGGCTCCTTTGCAAGCTACACACTCCTCTCTCACTGCGATTTGCCCTTTAACCCACCATTTTCATCCCCTCCACATTTTCTCCTGTTCCCTGTCACTTTCAACATCTCCTGCTTTGCAAAGCATTTCCTGGGCTGATTTGATCCAGGCCTTCACATGTTATTTCTTCTTTCTGGAAGTTTCTTCACCCTTTTCATGCATGGGTAGCTCTTTTCTATCCTTAGTCACAGTCCCAAGTTAAGTTAGGGAACCCACTGAGCTCCAAACTTTCAGTGAATTATAGGTTTATAAAGAGATTTCCAAATTTATCTCTTTTTTTTTCACAAAGAGTACAATGTATCATTTCTAGATACCAGTGCAAAGTGTGAGTGCAGGGTCCTTATGTGAGGATATTCTAGTCTCTTCTCTGAAGGGACATTTCCAGCCCAGCATAGATAAGTGATCCTCAAGGAACCATAACCTCTCCTGAGACATGCTTCACAGGAAGTGAATGAGAGGTGTCCAGCACATTATACATGAAATCTGCATGGCACTGCCACAGCTCCCACAAGAATGCCCACTCAGGGTGCTCACCCATCTTCTTTTCTTTGTTCTCAGGAGCTGGCTCCCCATAGAGGTCATGCAGAGCTCTGGCAAGGCCGATGCACAGACCACAGGGAAAACCCTGCAGAGATAGGAAAGGTAGTGAAATTGTGGTCCTGAATTGGAGCAAAGGCTCCACATCCTTCATACAAACTCCATTGTCCCTTTGAATTTTATTGACAAACCACAAAGTTTGAAACACAGTAATGAAATGTATCAAGACAACTACAGGATATTAAACTTCTAGAGCCTGTCTCATCTGAGCCAGCACACTGGCCAAGTGCCTATGAAGCTGGCCTTTATTATAATAAGACTCTCTATGGCTCTTTTGTTTAGAGAACACACACACACACACACACACACACACACACACACACACACACACCAGAAAGTCACACAAGGACAGGGCCACATCATTAACACAGAATAGCATGTGGAGAGTGATTAAGTGAATGGGGTATATTTTCCCTATTGCAGCAGGTGCTAAACTTTCCTGAAACCCATGCTGCTGCCTGTCGGTCCTACCGTCTGCTTTCTGCTTCAGAACACCAAGTTACTTACTCCAGAATTCTTCCGATTTCTGTTTTATACCTGGAAACATTTGTCATGGGTTTTTTGGGCTTGAGGTCATATACTAAACTAAAGACATAATCACAGAATTTCTATGTATAGATAGTGTTGGCAGGCCCACTGTCGGAAGACAAAAGGCCAGACATGTTCTGCTGCTGTTCTCAGTGGGAATGTATGGTTCCATTGCTTTTAGTTCAAGAACAGGGTTACGTGTTTCCACTCACATGAGCTCTCATTAGACTCTCCCACTCTGGCACACACATCCTGTTCTTCATTGACTAAAGATGCAGTTGAACTGCAAACTGTGCTACTATCTAGAGAGTGAGGTTCCTCTTACTTACGATTGACGTCCTGGATGCTTCTTAATGCTAAATTCCATTAATATTTTAATTTATTAATTCATCACCTTACATGAAGTTTTTTTTTTTAATTTGAAGATCTATGATAGTTCTTAAAAATACAAACAGTAAATGAAGCAATTATGTTCTATCCCAATAAGTGTGTAACCTAACAGAAGAAATAGATAAACAAAATTAAATGCAATATTATATAATGTACTTGACACATGACAAAGGAAATCTTTTGACAGCTAATTTGTTTTAAGTGTTAGGAAAGTGAGGAGATGAAGGGACTGGGAGCTGTATACTCGAGTGTTTTAGAAAAAAAAACTAGTTTCTAGAAAAATCATTGTGGCTAAGGCATAACATAAAAGTTATGCACTTAAGTGGTTATTTAACTTATTTTGTATTATTTCATAAAGGGTAGAAATAGACAGATACTGAGTAGCAGTTATGCAGGGTCAATTTTAGATCAGGGAAAAAGAAAATGTTTGAAAATGAGGGCCTTTGAAGACAACTTAGTTTCAGCAGAGAATAGGCTGTCACACTGCTAGAGTTACTCAGCATGATGAAGAATGACTAGGGTTGCTTGCTGATACAGATAGCCCAAAATAGTCACAAGAAAATAATCCCAATGATGGGACTATTCAGGTCAGAGCCTTAGCCAGAAAGTGCTGACTCCATTTCCTTATCAGAAAAGTAGAGACAATGATACCTGTTTCAGAGGACGCTTTGGAACCTAAATAAGACGGAAGAAGTTGAAACTAGTACAGTGATATGTGAGCCATTAATAATTATATTGTTGGTAATAAACAGAATACTATTTTCTTCTTACAGGTAAGTATTGGATTACAAATGACTTCACAGTGAATGTTGGATGGAGAGTCAGGATCTCACCTGTGGAATCAAGGATGCCATCTCCAGGTAGAAGTCAAATCATCCAAATTGTCTAATTCCTATGGTTATACGATTTTTTTTTCACTCAGGATATTAGATAAAAATACCTGTTGGCTGGATTGATCCTTTCTTTAGTGAACAATACCCTTCTTTAATAAATCTTGACAGTAATTTTTTTCAGTTATGTGCTTTAGAAAGGTAAAAAAGGAATTAATCAAGATGAACTGAGCACCCAGTTTTGAAATTACATGTGACATGTTAAGCAGTAGCTATTGCTAGGGGCATTAATTGCCATAGTCAGACTGCTGCAACATTAAAATACCTGAGTTTAATTAATGTAATTCTTACAGAGGAACGGTTTGCTTTGCTTCATGATTTCAAAGGTTCAGTCCATAGTGGTGCAACCCTGTTGCTCTTAGTCAATGCCAACAAAGTGTGAGCATGTGGCCAAGGGGACAGCTCACTCCATGACAGGAGGCAGAAAAAGAGAAGTAGGAAGCCACTGGGGTTCCACAAAACCTTACATAAGGCACACCACTAAAAATTAATTTCCCTCTCCTGGGTCCCATTTCATAAGGGCTGCACCATGTCCAATAGCACCACAGGGTGATAACAAACCTACAGAGTGTGGTGCCTGCTTGTATGTGTGTGTGCGTGTACATGTGCATGCGAGCGTGTGTGTGGGGGGGGGGTATCTGAGATCCAAACCATACCTACTCCTAGCCCCAGGAATCACTTAAATGGCTGGCCCTCAACTCTTCACTGTCGTTTCTCCCTTGTCTTGATTTGAATGTTTGGCTCTAAGTCCTCTACTTCTTAATCCTGTGCAAATTTTGAGCAAATCATGTTTTTGTGAGGAAGAGGACATAAACATTTCATGGCACATGTCTGAAATGTGTGCCTGCACGGGCAAGTGTTGCTGTATGAGTGCTGGTGTACACTGGCTCTGGCCTGCCTGTGGAGGTTAGGGAACACGGATCTCCATGCGGTCAGTGTCTCCCATGCATCTCTGTGTGAGAGAGGCTAGCTGGCCCACAGGCTTCTGGATCCTTCCATCGTCACCCCTCAAGCATGCAGCACTTAGAACAGCTGCTATCCCGTCTGCCTTCAGCAGGGTTCACTGGATCCAAACCCAGCTTCTTGGTCATGGGCGGACTTTACCTCTTTACTAGCTGAGCCAGCCCCCTAGACCTCAGTGTGTTGTGTTATGAGAAAAGGTCCCAAGCTGTACCTGTTTCAACCCTACAGCAATTCCCCTGTCTCTTCCTCTTAGTGATAGGATGGTAGTCACGAGCTACCTTACTTTACCTTACACAGTTCAGCCTGTTCCCAGTCTGGATTGTGCTCAGTAACAAAAATGCAGATGTCTTCTGCCTGAACTGTTAAGAAAATGGGAAAATATATGGATTCCTTTCCTCTTGTTCTGCTACTGAAATGTTTCCATGAAGGAAATTTAGTAGATTTGACTCCCTTTGTTCTCTGTAAAAACCGGTGTTTCTTTGTGAAAATGTTCTAGGGATTAAATAACAGGTGTTCGGTAAGGTTTCCTTGAGTTTAAGGGCAGACAATGAAAACAATCTAGGCTGAATGCTACTTTGTATACCCCAGGCTATCACTCAAATCTTCTTTCTTCTGTCTTTCTCTGTCTGTTTCCATCACAAGCTACAAGCTGTCCTCTTCCCATTTGTAGAATTCCAAATTAAAAACCTTTGGCTGCAATACAATGTTTTCTCCATGGGAGCTTGTTATTTAACTGTTTGAAAACCACCACACACGGATCCCCTTTTATGCATTTAATCTCATAAATATGCACCAGAAAAAAATGATAAAATGGTTATATACAACCAACCCTTAGGGGGAAGAAAAGAGTACCTTCATAGCTTTTCATTTACTTAAAAAAAAAAATAACAATGAGGCGAGAAATCTCACCATTTACAAGCTAAGTAACTTAGGAATTTTTTGTGTTCTTTTTATCTGTCAAACTATGTCGTTTCAAAAACCTTATATATGTTTTAATCTCATGGAGTTTTATTTTTTAATTTTATTTATGCGTCTATTCATACAACACATCTGACTGCAGCTTTCCTTCCCTCTACTTATCGAAGCTGCCCACCTTTCCTCTCCCCCAGATGTACTCCCCAACCCACCGTCTTCCCTAAAGCAAACTGTCTAGGCTGGTATATCTCAGCACAAGATAAAGGACATGAATGAAACTTTAGCCCCACCTCCAATTCAAGCTCCACACCCTACACTGAGAAAATGCTCCTCCCCAGGCATTCACAGCAGGGACCCTTATCCTACATCTATTATATATGTGTTTCAAGTACCAGCACACACACACACACACACACACACACACACACACACACACACACACACACCACGTCCTAGCAGTGGTTCTATCACAACCTTTGACTTTATTTCAAATGGTTTCTTAGAAAGGGGATGAAAATGGCTTCCATCAAGGGAACTGTCTCTCTGCTCTTTTCCTGGTTGTCTTTGGAATGCAGAGAACGACCATCTTTCCCCTCTGGGCGGCACTGCTGCATGCAAGACTCTCACTTTCATCCACGGCATCTATTACGAGCACTATCCACTTATATTCCATTACAATTGATTGAATATTATACATCAAAAAAAGTAGAAAGAAAATGTTTAAGATTTTATGAATGCCAGCAAAATGATTAGAGCTCACAAAAGCTTTGAATTCTGAAGCTTGGCTTCTATCTTGTCCTTACATAAGTATCTTTGATCTTCTCTTCACCCAGCTTTTAAGATGACTTTTATGTGGTCTTATGATTGTTTTATTATTTCAGGGAATTAGTCATGTGGACTTTTTTTTTTTTTTTAAAAAAAATAGAGATTATTTTAAGAGAAACTTTCGCTTGCATTATAAATTTGGGGACCCTAAGATAGATTGAATTGGTAGTTATTCTTTTCTATCCTGAAATGGGTAGGGTTGCAAGAGCTGGTGTGTAGCCCTCAGAGTTCCACGACTGTATTGTGGCCTTGGGTAAATGACTGATCGGTTCTGATTCTATTTACATTTTTTTCTTTCTGCAATGGGTGATTTTGTCATCATTTCAGAATTAATGGCATTGGTTAACTTAGAAGAAATTTGAAGAGTATTTTACCAAAATGAGCTATTAGTACAAAAACCCCAGGTTTAGAGAAAACCATGGTAAAAATTATGTAATAGGTACAAAGACACTGTGCAAAGGACTGCCAACTGCCTTTCAGATGTTATTGTTTTCCCATTAGTAGCCATCCTTGAATGTAATTTTGTGTTCTTGGCACGTTGCCAAAGCTGCATAGCTGTCCTATGGAAAACCCCACAGGAGCAATCTTTCAGAGAGTGTCAGAATTTGGAAACACCTGGAAGCCTTCATTCCTACATACACACTGTCCACTGGAGTCTCAAAACAATATGATTTAGCTATCATGGCTTCGCTGCAGCTATGTACTATCCATCTTGTCTGATATGTAATTACTGAGAATATTCTCTATATCAGACACTGTTCAGGCACAGGAGATACACTACCCAGGCAACAGTTCAGGGTTTTATGCTTTGAGGCCAAGAGTGATGACAAATGACTTTTTGATGAAAATGTTCCTAAGAAAATAATTGACTGCATATAGGATGCAGTGAAATTAGCTTCCTCCTCTCTTTCAGTTATTTGCTTGAGTTAGTCTTTTCATTCCAAGCCTGCTTTTTCCTTTCCTGGCCTCAACAAATCACGTCTCCAAGCATGCCACTCTCTGTCAACCCATGTTAGTCTCCATGTTTTGTCCTGTGTTTATTTATTCCATTTTCTTACAGTTATAATAATCTGCTTTTAAAAAATACCTTTATAAAAATAATCTATAAAATTTTTCTACTCTAAAGTGCCAATTCATTGACTTTCTTAGCAATACTATGAATAGATTTTAAAACATTTTTCTTGGTGTGAGGTTTTGTTACAAAGGGACCTGCAAGGAAAGAGACCCACATCTCATAAGTGAATGTGTTTACCCAGGAGGTAGGGGCATTTATTCTTTCTTTGGACCTTCAACACTACCATTCGTCCAAGTTTTACCTTTTGTGTATTTTTTTTCCTGTTTCATACATCTCTTCTGATGTTCGATGGCTAATATTGCCAATCAACAATAACGCTGACAATTGTTGATTTCCAACTTGGAAAAATTTAGAATCTCTGAGTACACAAACCTAACAGCATGCCTGTCAGGGATTGTGTAGATGATATTAACCTCTGGACCTGACTTTGAGATAATTATCTACATTGTTATTTGAGGTAGGAAGATGCACTTTCACTGTGGGTGGCATGGCTGCCTAGGCAGCTTCCTGGAAGGAACTAAAAGAGCATTAGTACTCACCGTTCTTAGCTTCCTGACTAAATACAGTGTCTCCAGATGCCTCAAGCTCTGGATCCCTATGACTTTCACGCAGGATACCTGAGCTGGGAGCCAAAATAAAACCCATTTCCCTGAATATTTTACCAGAGCAAGTACATAAGACATGTAATACAACCTAAATTCATTTGATATCATTTAGTATTGAGGTCTAAATAATCAACTACATAAGATCTTTGCTTATGCCACTCTCTGTTATGAGTAGTTTTCCCAACCAGCCTGGTTCCACAGCCACATCAGCCCCAAACAGCACATAGAGACTCTATATTAGATGTAAATCTGTTGGTCTGTTACTAGTATTTCTTATTGGCTAGCTCTGTCTTAAATATTAACCCATTTCCATCAATCTGAGTATTTCCACGTGGTCTTATCTTACCAGAGAGAGGGTCCGAAGTTCTGCTCCTTTGGTCCTACATTTTAAATCTCTTCCTGCCTTTTTCCAAATCCTCCTTGTCTCCTATCTTGCTCTTGCGTTCCCATTGGCCAACAGTGCTTTATTCATTAACCAATAAAAGAAAAATATTTACAGAATGATATATCCCATCAATTCTCAACTTAATCAACACATAATCTGTGTCTTTTATCTTTTAGTGTAACCTATCCTGATGCTAAGCAGGTCATGCAGACCCTGCTTTTTCATTTGACTTTATTTATAGTTGTCTATGTCCAGTATCAGTGGTATTTGAAACGTCTGTACTATAACAGTCATTTTATAACCTCATCCAGAAGAGCCATTTTCAAAGCTCTTTTTCTTCTCGTGTTTAAATTTTGTCCTCTGTGTATAGCACAGGGCATTAAATACAGAAATTACTTGATGAATACTTAACATTGAATGACAACCGAAGGGAAAGAGATTAAACTAGTGATGTGTTGAAAGGAACATGTGCCTAACTGAGATACACAGTTCTAGAGAAGATGGAAGTCCTAAAGGAAAGAAGCCTATTGCAATTCTAGCACACAAGTGTGTAAAAGTGAAGGTAGCAGAGCATTGGTGTTTTAGTTAGTCTGGTATGACTAAAAGCCAGAAGACCTCTGCACCAAATAAAAACCACTTTGATGAAATACCTGATGAGAAGGGACTGGAAGTAAGAGACTGTATTTTGTCTTGTGGCTTCATTGGAATATTTTCTTAAATCTTGCTAAATATTAATGGACTAAATATTGTTAACTGTGACTCTTATTTGATAACTGTTGTATGATATATTTTTCTATGCTAAGGTTAAAACCCTTCTTTTTATTTAGACAGAAAAGAGGAAATGATGGGAGATGTCATTCTATATATACGTTTCTCATACTGGTTAATGAATAAAACACTGTTGGCCAATAGGAAAGGAAGATAGGAGGGGTTAGGAGACAAGGAGGAAAGAGGAAGGAGGAAGGAGAAGTCAAGATGGGGAGTCTGGAGGGAACAGGACAGCAGTCAGCTCTCTGGTAAGATCATGTGGAAAAATGTAGATTAACAGAAATGGGTTAATACTTAAGACAGAGCTAGCCGATAAGCTAGTACCTGGTCAACAGCATTAAATCAAATACAGAGTCTCAGTGTGTTAATTGGGGCTGGCACGGCAGCGGGACAAGACCAGCGGCGGGAGGAAAAACCATACTCCTTACAGTGTACAGTCTGATACTCGGAAATAACAGATGGAGATGGGTGACTTTGTGACTTCAAAGGCGTGACAGAAAGGTGTGCTCATATCTCAGTGGAGTGGGAAATAGAGGGTAGGTAGGCAATGCCAGGCTATACATCTTTGTGCCACTTCATTCAGCTAGACTCCACTTTTTAAACGTGTGACAACCTCAGAAAACATTGCCACCACTTGGAGACTAAGTGCTCAAATACATATTCCCATAAGGTATATTTTACATCTAAACCATAATAGCGTCTTACTGTCCTAGGCCTCTTCATTGTCCCGTATTCCTCATCTTTACTGGAGCAGGACCACACAGAGGGTGAAAACTATCTTTGTGTGCTGACCCTTGCTGTCACGTAAGAATGTAATAAACCCTCAGTGCATAGTGCCAAACAAATGGTCTAAAGTAAGTTAGAATTTTCTGAACCTCACTTTTCTAAAATATACGGGAGATATTGGAGCCACTTTAATGATTAATGGGATAATGTGGATAAAGAAATAATTGTAATATTTACATAGGAACCAGTGTAAAACATTGTTACTTGGGGATGTCAAGACGGCTCAGTGAGTAAAGACACCTGCCAAGCAAGCAACTTGAGTCCCTGGACCACTGCTAAGTGTAGAAACACAGAGCCAATTTGTTGTCCTTTAAACGTCCCAGACATTCTCTGTGACATATATAATCACATTCCCTCATGCACACAGACATACACAGTAATAAATAGACAAGCATAGCTGTAGTTGGCCATTGTGCTATTTGCCACTCTGAGATCAAGGTATTAAATTCTGAGAGAGAAAGGGAAGAGTAAAAGGAAAAAAATGGTAACAAGGTGTTGAGGACACACTACATGTGCTTTGGCTCATTCACACAGGAGTTCATCACCTTAGCTTTTATACGGAGGCTGACATGTTACATATAAGAAAGCTGAAATTTCATGAAACAACCTGGTTAAATGGAGTTGTTAGAAGTAGCAGAGATAAGATGGAAAATCATAGCCTGAGCCTACCATGTGAGATCTTTTAGTTAGGCGGCAATGTCCTCCCCGTTGGAGTCCAGGAAGGAGATACTGAGATCATAGGAAAACCAAGCGTCTGGACTCGTGCATGCCAGTATAGTTATGTGAATTATGAAGGGAGCTTCTTCTGTCTTCAACAGTGACTGTTCAAATTAACTTCAACAAATGCCTACCTCACCAATTCTAACTCATCTTTATTACTCTAAGAACCTCTCTGGACTTTCAAAGCTATAGACCTTTATATGTATTACTGGAGTGACGGCATTAAGTAGTATCAATATGCAAAAAATAATAAATAAAAACGAAAGTCAAAACAAAAGTCTCCTGTAGTAAGCAGGTATTTATAAAACTGCAGGGTTTTTCTCATTTAAGAAACAATTGACTACATTTCTCTCTGTGTGAAAGTTCCCCTTTCTCTTCCTTCATGTTGTTTTGTGAATGATGATGAATTGATCTTTAATTATTCCTAGTCTTACTTCATACTTGTTTTCCCATCTAAAGCTTGTTATGGGGTCTTTTAAGTTGTTTTCTTTGTTTCATTTTTCTACATTAGCAGATTTGGCAGGGCCATTTGGAAAGCCTCTTGGAACAGAAGACCAACATGTTTATGTATTTCTGCAGCTGGGAGAGTGATGCAGTCACATCCACTTTCAGGGACTAGGATGCTGCAGTCAGCAAGTCTGAAGGGAAACGTAAGGGAAATTCTTATGCATTGCTTTTCTTCTTGGAAGTCTATAAGCCTTACACAGATGAGGTATACTAGCTTAAACTGCATTGAGAACTAGTTCTGTTAGCATATAAAATACTCCTTCTAAATGTCTTTGCCTAATACACATAAATTTTCCATACCAATAAGCTATATTGTGAAATTTCCATGTGTGTAAACAATGTATCACTATCAGATTTACTCCCTAATCCATGTTACCACCTCTGCCTCTCACAAATCTCCTTTCTTTTCACATATAGCCCTACTCTAAATTTATTTTTTTCCTGATGTTTATATTTGAACCAAAGAATTTCATCAGGAATGTACAAGATCATGCTGACAGCTGCCTGCATGAATGAAAATATCTCACCATATCCCCTTCCCTTAATCATTAAGAAATGAGACAATTTTAACTTTTTTTCATGCTCATACTGTGTTTTTTAGACTGGTTTTATAGATTGTAACTCAGCCATGAATAAAGTAGACCTTAGAAGACATCTATTCCTTACCAAATCTTATAAAATATTTAAGTCTGTAGTGGTAAACACCATTTTGCATGGCTATAGAAAAAGAAAGAATGAAAACTTTCTTATAATTAAAACCTTAAATGAAATATACATCACCCTCTTATGGGATAAATTAGTGATGAATGTATTTAATACTCAAAAAATGTTAACTGTGCATGGCCACTGTCATTTTAATGTAGTTTGACAATTAGAACTGCTTTGAGGTAACATAAATGTAAAATCATGGTGAGTCAGAAAATGGTAACAAATTTCCAACAGTCAGAAAAACATTGTGGAATGAACGGCATGTCAGAGACATCATCTCTATTGTGTTAAGCAATATAAGTAAGCATCCTTACTGCTGGCTGAACTTGAAGATAGAACAATAAGTTTCCATCATCATGGATGTAAATTTATTTATATCATCTTCTCTCATTAATATTTCTCTAAAATCTGGAAATTTACATGAATGTGTAAAAGCTCTCCTTTTTATAGGGCTTGTATCATTTTGTTCAAATAGGCTTTCATTTAATGGCAGTATGAAGTGAATGTCATAAATCACTCAACCCTCTGTGCAAACAACAGCTTGCTTATCACTAGTAGTTGGAAAGTCACCTACATCATTCACAAACTAGAAAAGGAAATACATTGAGATTACTTAAACTATTGCCTACTGCATAATGGAATGCTATAAAGCTGACATTATACTTAGTATTTCTGTTGTTACTATAATTATAATTGGTATTACTCATGCAATATCTTACAATTAGCCAATGGCAGATATTATGTGCTTATTAAATAAGAAATTAATTGATGAATGCAACTGAACTTCTGTATTTCTTCGCATTTTTCTTCACAAATAACAAGGAAACAAATAAAATTATCTCAGTAGAAGGTTGAATTTAAGTTGTTCTTGATTGGCATATGGGAAAGAAATAGTATCATTTCTTGTCCTGTTTTAGATGTTTCCAGGTTAAACCAGTGAAAGAGGAGGTTGCAGCCATAGCTTTTGTTTCTCACAGCTATGCAAAGGCTGCAAGTGTGGATTGGGAGTATATCATCATACAGCCATAGTCTTAAATTTGCTGTAGGAGTAAAACTTTCCTGATATGACTATCCATCCAACATCTGTCCTGGGCATAGTAAGAGCTAAGATATTTCCACATCAGAAAAATGAAAGACTTAAATTGGTTGTTCTTTTATGGAAGTCTAAAATAGGCATGCTGTAGGGCTGGCTTCTAGTAACAGCCTTCTGGCTTTATAAATATCCTTGCCTCTGCCTTCTTCCCAGTTTTTTTTTTTTTTTTTTTTTTTTTAACCCTTAAGTGGTGACTGGTTTATGATCTCAATACTACATGCTGCAAAATTTAAAAGAAATGGTCTCTCCCTGCCTTTCTCATTCCCAGAGTCCCTTGTCTGCCTCCACCAACCGCCCCCCCCCCAAACTGAACTTTTATTAAGTTTTCTTTGTTAAGGATCACCTGCTGGTTCTTCTAGTTAGTGCTTTAGCTGATATAGGAGATTTTGAGGAATGACCTATCCACTTCAATCTAGGAAGAGTCTGCCATCTAAGCTGGATCTTCCTCCAAATGTCTTGGTTGTGCAGACTGGATATTAGCCATTAGCTAGTCATCCCCAGTGCCAGCTATACACACCTATCACTCCTTCATTGCCATGTAACTTTAGGAACTTAAAGCAAATCTCCATCTGGAGAACGGAAATATTCTAACTTGTTCTATTTCCTCCAAAACAGTCTCAGGGACTTCCCCTAATTCTAATCAACCTTAAACTAAATTGAATGCACCTCTTGGATTGAACAACCCTATTAAATTGATTTGAAGCAGTATTGTTAGCATTAATTCAGAGTGATGTTTTATATATATCCTCAGACACTTGGCCAGATGTTCCAGAATATATACTAAAATATGTTCAAGCTTTATTTTCCTGATTCCTTGGGTTTTCGTAGATATCTATCTATCTACCTAAATATCTATCTAATATATATATGTATATATATATATATTGCGGTAAATAAGGATCAGGATGAACAAATAGGCCGAATAGATGTTTATTCAGGGAGAAATAACTTACAACCTAGACAGATGAACACCAGGAAATTCAACCCGATCCTCTCCTGTCCGAGTCACGCCAGAAAAAAGAATGCCTTCCTGGCCCCCTCTGACCTCCTTCCTCAGGTCACCTCCACCCATCGCTCCACCCCCCAATGGGCGTGGTTAGTGCTACAGAAGGACTACCTCACTACAATTCCCCTTTTAGTCTAAAGAAAAGATTTAGGCTTAATACAAAACTATATACAAAACAGTGAATAACAAGTGTGCTCTAAGAAAAGGAAAATCGAGAACAAAATGACCTACATATCTAGTCCTAGGGTGAGGGCATAATGGAGTTTACAATAGAGTTGTCCTAAGCTGGAAAACGTAAGTCTAGTACCTAATATATCTAACTAGGAAGAGAGAATAATAGTTGTGATAGTTTAATCTTCAACCTCATCAAGACCTGAGAAGGAAAATAACAATACTAGAGTAGACAGGAAATGCGGATGGACAACTTCCAAAAGGTGCAGCAAGGACAGAAACAGCAAGCCACCTGAACAGTCACCCTAGGTCTCACAGCGACGTTGGTACACCCAGATTTGGCTAAGGCCAAGAGAACTTGACAGACCACAACAACAGCAGGGAAATAGAATGGCTGTCTTACCCTGACTTGGCAAGGTCAAGCAGTCTTCTATATTTGTCTCCTGCAAGCACATAGGACTTCATGTCCAAATCAGTGGTCAAGGTGGGGGCAATTCTATGCCCAACAGGCCATTAGCTGAGGCGAGATTGAACTCCAGCAGGAGCAACAACAGTGTCCAACATATTTTCGGGAAAGTGCACGGTGCTGTCAGGAGCAACAGTGTCTCATGTCAATGGAGTACTAATATTAAAACATTTAAATGCCATGTTCTGCATGTCTATGAAGTGATTGAAGATTAAGCATCTATATCTGACTAATCTCATAGGTACAGGAAATGTGAGTGAAGATAATCTGTAATACTCGGGAACTTAGCTAAAAGACTGATTAAAACTTTCCTGAGTAAAGCAGGAACAAATACTTAAACAATATAACTATTTACATATACCTACATGTAAATCCCTAAAATAGAGGTAGAGTATAAGTGTCAAGACAAGAGGTAGAACTATAAAGGGCAGCAAGATAAATATCCCAAATTGTATCAATATACAAAATGTCTTGAATACAGGAAAAGTATACATACATAGAATATGGTAAAAAAATAATGTGCATAAAATATTATAAGTGGAAACATTTAACACAATATAACAAAATATAAACTTAATTTTACATAGCTTACCACATAGGAATACATAACAATGTAAGCTGTAAAATACTATCTCATTCATACTCAAATTCTCAAGGAAATAGGCTAATCTACTTATATCCCATCTAAACCATACCTTTACCCACCATTCCCTATTCCTGTCTAAAAGATAAACCCGAGTGTAAGCATCACCCAATCCCAAATAACTAAAACCAACCCAAAGACGATGACTATTATCCCAAAATTCCAAGGGTAGGGAAAGGGGGCGTAGTCATATTAAGATTACTTCCTGCTGAAATGGGACAATGATTGTTCCAATGGATCCTGTAGGAAGAAAATTTTTAGCAACCAAATTTCTCAACAGAACTGGCTGTGACATATGTAGTTAGTCACTGTGTGGCAGAAAATTCTTGACTGTAGTTCTATTTGAAACTGGCCAGGGTGTAATAAAAAGGTGCACCATTACAGCTAGCTAGTCATGAGTTGTCTCGAGCAAAACAGTCTCAAACCGGTTTTAGGGTGATGTTTGTAGTTCCGATGCATCAGGTTGAGTCAAGTGGAAATGATGATGTGGGGCCCCATCTTCTTTCCGGAAAGTTCAAAGACTGTTGTTAGGAATCGTTATTATTCCTTGTGGAAAAGTTACACATCAATATTAAAGTAAAATTTTCAAGTTTTAAGGTATGCATTAGAGAAAGACAACAATAAGCATTAAAAGTATGTGAGAAAATTAGGATTTCAGAGAGAAAATTGCATAAGATATGAGTCCCCAGATTTTGTTTCTTCTGCCTTACACCAATTGGCTTCTTGATTTAAGGCAGAAACCATGAATTTAATCTTAACAACATGCTTGAATTTAGAGAAGGAAAGCCAAATCCAACTCCAAAGCCAGCATTGGTTTACAAAATTTGGGACTTCAGGAATACTAGATAGTAGAGAGAAATAGATTTCTATATAGAAATAGTTTACTACAATTAAATATTTTTTTTACCATATATACATATATATATATATATTGCTAAATTGCATTTACTTTCTCTTTAGTCCCACAAATTGCCCTACACCATAATTCTCTTCCCTCTTTCTTTATTTCTTCCTTCTTTGCCTTCCCTTCTCTCAAATGACCCCATAATTGATAACAGACATTAAAACTTCTCCCATGGCCTATTCTGACTCAACATTCACACTGTACATAGATATCAGTGTCAGCACAACACTGAGTTTCTCTTTCTGTGAGACCAAGAAAGCAAATAGTGCAAGGATTTTTTTGTTTGCTTGTTTGTATTTTCAGATTATCAGCTAGCTTCTGTTTCTATGACTCTTAGTTGATTAAATTCTGAAGGAAATTAATATGATCCATACTAGAAAGAGATTGATGATAAACCAATTTATGTTGGATTATTAAGAAAAGTGACATTTGGAATCTGTACTATCCAGGTATGAAAAGCTGAGGGAAAAACTAACTTGATCCAGGAAGCAAAATGGGTAGGAAATAAGCTGAAAGTCCTTCTGGCAAGGTGTGACTACGGACCACAAGAAGGAAGATTGGCAGGGTTGTTTCTGTGAAAAAACTAGAGACAAGCACAGGAGGGTCTAGTGCATATCAGGTGCAATGGAGAGCTGGGTGCTCCCAAATCAAAGGTGGTTCAGGTCTAAGAGTTCAAAGCTTGTTATAGCGACTTCCTGAATAACAAAATGGATAGTGCCTAAATGGAAGAGACTGCTTAGGAAACTGCCCAAATATCCCAGGATGTAGATGATAGTATACAGACTGAGAGGTTTGCACTGAGTAATATGGAGGAAAACTGACTTAATAATCCTGAAGCAAAAGCAGCCCACAACTGAAGCATTCCATTTAGGAACTGAAGAACACAGGACTATTTCTGTGTTTTTGATATGTATAGCTGCAAGGCACTGGTTTCCAAGGAAGAGAAAACTGGGCAGGAAAGGGTTGTTGGCAGTCCTTTGAGCATTTACTTTTATTCAATCTAAGTTCAAATTGAGCTTTCAAGACAACAGTAAGATACAAAGTCTCCTGCCCCAAAAAGATAAATCACAACTAGAAAGAAACTTTACACAACTGAAAGCAAGTAGATGGCATGAAGGCAGAAAGCCAACTGTAAATTAGGCAGCACTAGGCAGATATGTAGGAAGCCTGGGACTTCTGTTTTCAGGTCACAGGGAGAGCTGTTGATGGAACTGGGAAAACGTGATTTTGGAGAAGAGGGGAAGGGCTTCTGGAAGAGTATTAAGTCACAGAAGCCAGGTGGCACTTTCTGAAAAAGGTGTGATTGCAATTCTCAAATATTATTGGGAAGGCTAGTCACTGTGTTCTACAGATCTGTTATGTGGAAACTCATATGTGACTTGAAAGAAGAAGCTTTGTTAGAGTCAGGAGGGAAGATGCCAGATTGAATTGTTCACTATTGACAGGTAAAAGAGACTCCAAGACCATTGTTGTAGGCAAAATTTATATTTGTGAACAACATTTTTCCTTGTTTTTGAAACGTTGGTTTAATTGTCATGTGTTTGAGATCATGCTAAAGAAAGCTGTGTTTATTGAGCCATCCATTCTTTTGTTAAGTATTGTAAGCCTTTTGTCTTGTTTCCTTTTGCTTTGTTTTTTCACTTGGGCCTCTATACCCTTTCCTTCTGTTTTACATCTATTTCTAACCAAAAGAGATACATATCAGAATTGCCATATGGTGTGGAAAAGGAGGAAGATCAAAAGATGTATATAAAAACAAAATCCTGCCCAGAAGAGACAATATGAGCAAAAAGAAGAAGGGCAGATGGATAAGCTTGCAGCAGAAGAATGTGCCCCGAGTCTCTGCACAATCAATAAATGTTGACTGGCTATTGACAAGGAAGGGGACAGGAGAGCAAGGCAAGCACATTGGAGGGAGAAGCATGTCTTCCTAACAGCTGTTGCCATCACCACCAAGCACCTGCTCAAGTCTGCAAAATAGAACCTTCCATTCCCCTCGCATCTCTCCTAGGGGTCCCAACTCACACCCTAATACTGCTGTCGTAGAAGAGGTGTCATGTGTGATTTATATTGTACAGAGCCAGAACTTGTTAAATCATGGGATAAACCATGAATAAATGCAGCTTACACTTTGTTCTCACTGTGGCCTGGGTGATCCCCAAAGCCATGGTAATAGCCAGTCAAACACAGTTGCAGTTTTGCCAGCTCAAAAAGAAAGAAAAGTCATGCTCTGAAATTTTAATTTTCTGATATTACTAGTGTTTTTTAGTCTCTCTCTGGTGTAATCAAAAGCAAGCATTGGGAGCCAGTTATCTCCTTCCCTCATGAATTTTTAACTGCTGAGCCACCTTATCAACCCTGTTTTGGAGATGTAAATAGGGGCTTGCACTTTTTAAATAAATGTAAATAGGGTAGAATAGTCAAAAGTAGGCTTGGTCTAGCTCAGTACACTCTCTCAGTTGGATCTTACTAACATTGCTCTAGATTTACTTGCCTATGGATTGACTTGGTGTCTTTCCCATGCTCTCCCATGTCTTATCAGTTCCTTTAATGCTTTTTGTATATTCCATGTGATAATATTTTCCCTCTTACTCATGAGGAACACACATATCAGATTCACTTATTTTAAAATAAAAATTGATTGTTGTCTAAAAGTATCCTGGGTGGAAGTAGGGTATCACCTTCTCTACGAAAGTGTTTGTTAGTTCACTGGTCCAGTCCACTGTGTTCATAAGTAGACTTTGGCTTAATGAATGGAGTGGGTTGCTGTTTATCACCTATGAGAAAGAATAAGAACTAAGGTCTATAGTGAGCACTTATAGACCAAACAATGTCTGTACTGGATGCAGGATTGCTGATTTCAATGTATGAGAAAAATGTCAACACTAAGTATTTTGTTGGGATTTTTTTATGCATCACAAAACACCACATGTGATTTGATATTTCATAGCATCTAGATTCAGAAGTTACAAAAAAGTTATTTAAACTGATGTGAATAAAATGCCCCTCAATGACATCTCCCATTATTTTGTACTAACATCTCCCGATTCCAGTGCCATTATTACAGGGGAGGGTCAAGTGGAGCAGCAAGGAACTCAGTGACTCTTGAGTGTAGACTTAGGAGAGGATGGGAAGGCATTGGTAGATGAGTGTTTGAAATACTAATATTGCATATGTGAAAACACTAATGATTTGATTCTGAGAAATCAGGCAAGGTACTGGGATATAGTTCTCAGTACAGCTATTGCAGAAATCTGGAGAATACTGGCAAATGTTTGTCTTTTGTTCTCTTTTCCTCAAGACTTATGGAAGACCACCCAGAAAACTCATTTTTTATGCAGCCTGTAATTACTAGGTTTCATCTTTACTTATTGCTTCTGACAAATAAAAACATATGTTAACGTGCTCTATGCTCGATGCCAGTGTTCGGCACTAATGATTTAATTACCATGGCATGCAATCTATGTACACATTTATTCTATTCATTTCCTGCATTAAGCAAATCTTCCGTGACCCTGGCGTATGTGGAAAGTGAGAGTGAAATGCAAGAAATTAATCCAAAACAGTGGATGTTTCATCAGTAAGAATCAAACTGTACTGAGAACAAAAGCCAAGAGGGATGGGATTAATTCATTCAGTGTGTACTTATGGAGCACTCTACTACACAGGAGGAAACAGACAAAAATAAGATGCCTTTGTGCAGCGAAGGGACTTATCCTTCATTAGGGAAGAGTGTCAGTTAAAGAAAAGCACCATGTGAAATGTGTAGAGGGTAAGAACGAGGAGCTAAGGTGTAAAGAAAGGAATCTCATTCCAGTCTAGAAGGTGAGAAGGAAGTAGTCAGGGAAAGGCATAAAGTGTGACTTGGAAAGGTGGCTTAATATTCCAGGCAGAGAGCCATGAGCAATGTCCTGAAGTGGAAGAGAACCAAACAAGTATAGGGAGGTAAGATTAGTTGGTGTGGCAAGCTCTGACACAGAATTGTTGTGAGAAAAGCAACCAGTGAGAGAGGGGTGGAAGGCAGGCATGAGCAACGCCATTAACTGCCTCTCCTTAGTGCTGTTTGGACATTAACTGAAGCCATGCACACCACTGGAAAAAATTAGGTCGAGAAAGACTTGGAGTTTGGAATGATGACTCTAGCAACTGAGGAAGTAAAACCAGAAGGAGCGAGGAGACTACCAGAATATTGCTGAAAGTATAAAATGAAGAATCGAGGGTCCACAGGACTCAGTGTTGTGGGGAAAAGGAGACCTGAACTCCAGGTTTGCCAGGTGCTTGGATGGAAGAGTTATGAGTTGAGGTGGGACACACTATTTCCTTTATTCAGACAAAAATGTATCTAGTGCTTAAAGTATGCAGGTTTGATTGTGGACGCTAGAGAAATGATACTAGAGCCAGGATTATCTTGTTTGTGGAGTCTTAGCTGTGGGGGCAAGAGAGACATCAAGATTCTAAGAGCTACTTCACAGAACCTGAGGTGTTGGTGGCAGGGCTTCTACAAAGAGTGCAGTAGGAAATGGAGGAATGTTGCTTCAGACAAGAGACCAAGTTAATATCTTCTAAATATTCTTAAAACTGGGAGGATAACAGATAAACAATTTAAATAGGCTTGTTCTTTTGATTTAGGTAGGATAAAGGTTGAAGGGGACCTTGGGTGGGTGGGTGGGGGGCATGTGGATTCCATAACAGGGGAGGGTGACCAAGGCAGGTGGCAGTTGGGGGGGGGATGACAAATAAGCCAGGTAGAAAGAGCTTGAGTGAGTTTTATTAGAAAGGGGAGGGAGGAAGAAGAGAAAAGAGGTAAACAGACATGCAGACACAGAGAGGACAGAAGACCAAAAGAGGACAGGATCAACAAAAGGAGAGTGGAGAGCAGAAAGAGCCATAAGAGTAGAAAGAGGGCAAAGAGCCTGAAGGGAGCAGAGAGAGAGAGAAAGTGGACAGGGTCTGCCTTTTAAAGGGGTTCTTTACTCATGGACCCCTGGGCTGACCAGAGTACTGCCTGAGTGCATTCTGCCAGGTGACAGGGGCAGGCCAGCATAATGCCTGAATCCTTACATTCCCACCATTATTTATTATTAAAAAGGTAAGGTGTTAGGCATGGCAGGTTAGAGAATAAGGACGAGTTCTCAAGACTACTTCCTGCTGACCTGGGGTGCATTGACCATCTTTGGGGGACCTGAGAAAGCTGGGGTTTTGCCACATCTTGGGGTAGCTGGTTGGCTTTATTGCAGTCCATGCTGTGTGTAACTCTCTGGGCCTCTTAGGCCATTTTGGCTCCCTGGAACTTACAAGAATCCATTGAATTTGTGAAAACATAAAACATAAATTTTAGACACATTAGCAGTATACTCATGGCAGAAATGATTTGGTTTAAAGCATTAGCACTTTCAATATACACATATAACTTTAGGACAATGAAATGCAGCTTAATTTTGATCTTGCAGTTATTGTATAGTATATATTGTATAGTGGTATAGCATGTTGTGTAGTACCCTGTCAGAGTTGGAATAGTAGCTTATTAGAACTTAACATTGATTAATGTTAAGACTATGAACAGTAGCATAATGAGAATGACATCTGATAACTTGCATTGGTATACCTTAAGTTAGGTTGTTATACCTTAAAACATTTTTTTTAAACAAAGGAATGATAAGAAGTTATTCTGAAACCAACAGCCATAAAACTGCATCAGAGTTCTTGAGAAGGATAAAATTTTACCTGAATTAATGGCAAAGACTTACAACTGGCTGCATGGACAGCCACCCCCAGGTCCTCCACAGTTGTTGAGGCTTTAAGGATACCTACGTTCTGCTGATAGAGTGAGACCTGTGGATTAGGTCCTTTAGGAAGACTTCCCTACCATTGGCCCAAACAACTCCTTTGTCCTCTTGTTCACAGTCCTTAGAGTCTTTTGCAACAGTTGAGGTGAAAGGCAGTATTGCTCAGTGGCTATTGTTGCCACTTTTGTGGGTGGAGTTTCTTCAGTGTCTAGTTGGCCTGTCTCTGTTATAAAAGCTTTTCAATAAAACTACTAAATGCCATATTCTCTAGATCTCTGAGCATTTGAGGGTTGTCTGTCTATTTAGTATATCTTAGAACACTAAATTTGTCTTTAGTTACTTGCCTTAAGCACATAAGTGGCTAGTTAAGGCTTTATCCCTGTAATTTATTTTCTGTATTTAGTATGGCTCTAATGACATTAGTGTAGGATCTGAATGGAGAACTGGGTTGAAGCTGAGAAGCTGTGGAGGGATGGATGGTTGTAACTTAGTAGTTTGGATTTATGACTGTAAAGGACAGAGTAGTACACAAAAATTCCCTTTTGTAATAGAAATTTAACCTTTGTAAATAGCTTATAGGAAGTCCTGGGTGGTGTACCTATTTTGTTAATTTGGAATAGATCTTTATCACCTTAAATGTTTACCATCATTTAAAGATACATGACAACTTAGAAATATTTAAGACAGCACAGTTGAATTTAGGTTATGCATAGAGTTATTTTACATTCTACAACAGTAGCTACATTTACACAGACACGTAGATACATTAAGCATGACTGGGTAAGAAGAAAGAATGAGAGTGTGATCTCCGATTTGTACCTTGTAGCAAACAAACAGGACTTTAAAGCTACAGAGTAGACTTAAAACTGCCAGTGACAAGACAACAGATCCATTGCAGATGGAACGGCCAAGGTTTTTGCATGAAATGTGTGTCCTATCCAGGCCCGGAAAGGCACACCGTTACACCCGCAAACAAGCAATGTGCAACAGAGCCAGTGAAAGAAGACAAAGAATGAAAGGCAAGAAAGTAAAATAATAACAGGGTTTGTCAGTAGCAGAAGTTGACTAGACTGTCCCTCTGCCTAGGCTGAGGGAAGGGAGTAACACATAAGATGGGCAGACCTGTACCTAGGCCACATGGTCACCCTCAGTCAAGATAGCAG